>NC_068922.1:2500000-3125000 GCF_023091745.1 Budorcas taxicolor
ATTAGTACAATGTTTCTTCTCTGTTGTACTCTGTGTTAAGTCACTTCAGTCATGTCCGACTCTCTGCAACCCTGTGGACTATAGGCTGCCAGGCTCCTTTGTCCACGGGATTCTCTAGGCAAGAACAGAGGAATGCGTTGCCATGCCCTCCTCCAGGGGATCTTTCCCACCCAGGGGTCGAGTCTGTTTCTCTTATGTCTCCTGCGTTGGCAGGTGGCTTCTTTACCACTAGCACCAGTTCTGTGTTCATTATGGATGTTCTGTTTTCTTCTTATTGCTGAGTGGTCTTCCGCTGTAAGTATTTACCATTCATATCTTTTCATTCTGAGCGTATCGAAATTTTGAGAGTATCCTTTTCTTTAAAATCTCCTTATATATTTTAAAAAAGCTCTACTTTGCCTCTTAGTCATGGCAAAGAAATGAAGAAGACAAATATCTTCCCTTGCCTGGACAACTCTGAGCTAGGTGTTCTTTATGACAGTTCATCAAGTTCTGTAGTCTAATTATGATTCCTGAATAAGAGCACAATAATTAGACAAATCTCAAGAAATGGAATTTTTGCCTCTTCTAACAATTAGACCAATGTAGAATGTAGCAGATGCCGATTCTTATCAGATCAATGAGTTTTCCAAAAGATGAAATACTTTTTACATGAATTATTTTTTGCTGGGTACCAGATTAGAAGTGAAAGGCCAGCGAAGGTCATGTAAATTTTTATTTTAAAAAGTAGAATAATTTTTGACTCTATTCACAGTGAGCCTTTCCTGTAGACAACTTTCAGTATATTTTGATGACTCATTTTAGAAATCAGTTTATCAAGTATAGTAGGAGAAAACAGTTTCAGCTAACAGCTAAGAAAAGGAGGAAAGGTTAAATCATTCAGTTTCAGGTTCCTAAAGGCCTTAGTGGGCAGAATATTCATCCAGTTTGAGGACTTATCCACCATCTCTTTTCTGAAGTGTTCGTGATCATTCATTATGTCAAATTTCTTGTGTTAAGTGTATATCTTTAATCGTTTTTGTAAAGCAGAACCTTTATAGCACAGTACTTTCTTAGGCTCAATTGAATGATCAAGAGTTAAGAAACCAAGAAGTTTTCTTATACTTACTGTACCCCTAGACATACTATAAGTTTTACTCATCTCATAACTTTATAGGGTAGGTAGTATTATTACCAACATTTAAGTGTTAAGAAAGCGCAGGTTGAAATAAGTTAGGTATCTTTCCACGATTCATATAGCTCATCAAGAAGAACTGAAACCCAGGGCTGCCTGGTAACAAAGTCCATGCTTTTAACCACTAAGCTTTAGCTTTTCTGTTGTGGGTAAGCTATTTCATATATATCTAATTATGTGCATTTATCATGAAGATGATACCTGCTTGTCTAGAGTACTTGCTTCCATTAATCATTTTGAACAGTGTGAATTATGAGTAAGTAATACATCCTACACCCTGGTGAGGTAACTAGTAACCCTGGGCTTCTTCCGAAAAGGGTTGCCCACATGCAAATTTAGCGGAGTTTTCTACAGCACTTGTGCCTGAGAAGTCAGAAATCACATTTAATGTCTAGGCTAACCTCATTAGCTGGGGCTTTTAGAGTGTGTACTTATTGGACTTGTTTTAACCTGATGTACAAAAACCTTAATAACAGAACTTTGTACTAGTGGGGGTTACACTATATAATTTGAAAATAATTTGATGAAATTAAATCAGATCAGCGCCTTGTACTTAAAGCATTCTCAGCACTTTAGTAGACATTAAAAATGCTCTACCAAAGAGGATGCTGAGTGGTGATCAGAAATTCAAGCTGCAGTGTGACTAACGCCCTGCATGCTGGTTATCATCATAAAGTGTTTACAAAGGGCTCCAACTTAGATGATGAAGCCTCCTGACCCCTCAGTCACAGGTAAGCCTGGACAAAATTGTTTTAGCATGAGTACTGTACATTTCACTGTGGCAAGCCATGTACTTTCTAGGTTTTTCTATGCAAAGCTAATAAGCTACAAGAGAGGCCATTAATCAAATTGTTTTGAAGTGTATTCCATTTCCAAGAGTGAGTAGATGTGACTCATTTCACATTGAGCACACCCTTAAAATAAAAAGATGGTCTAGGTTGATGCCAGACAAGATCAATTTGCTCTCGTGTCTACTGAAAAGGTCCTCACAGTTTGTTCACTGGAAGGAATTAACTTATTAATAGCTTGTAAGCTTCTGATTATAGGAATTAATCTTCTCATTTTGTTTTGCCTCTTGGTACATAGTACAGTATCTGATATACAGCAGGTGTATGTGTGTTTGAGTGTAAAAATCTTCAAAGTTCCAAAGGAGGAAATCCCATGTAGTTCAGGGGTAACTGAGAACTCTTCAGGGGAATGGAAATCTTTGATTTCTTTGAGTCCTTATCTGGTATATATTAGTATTCATTTAAGAACAGTGTAATGGAGTGTAATGGTGAACACTCCATTTTATTTAAGAACAGTGTAATGGAGAAGCAACCCACTCCAGTATTGCTCCCTGGAGAATCCCAAGGACAGGGTAGTCTGGGGGGACTACAGTCCATGGGGTCACAAAGAGTTAGACTTGAGTGAAGCCTCTGAGCATGAAAGAACAATCTAAAGAACATCTGACATAGGTAAGTGTTTTGCAGGAGGGATAATGATATACATAGTTTTGTAAAGCGTATAATCAAGGGTGAAAGACCTACACATGGACCCTAGCATGATTCCATGACTACTTTTATTATTATTCCTGCCTAACACTCATTGAGCAATTTTAATTAGATGTCAGACTCTTTCTCAGCATTTCTGTATTAACTCATTTAATCCTCAAAACAGTTCTATTGAAGCAGGCACTATGATTGTCTCCATTTTACAGACAAGGCATCTGAGGCATCAAGAGGTGAGGGAATGCACTGAAGCTCACACAGCTGTAAAAGGTGTAGCTGGGATTTGAATTTAGGCCATCTGACTCCAGAACCTTTACCTGTATGTACTGGAGTCTGCTGGTCTGGGAAAAGCAGGGGCTCACAAATAAGGTGGATTAGAGAACTCCTTCTGGAATCCTTGACATCCATATTAAGTCGTGGATGATGGGCAGGGATGGCCAAGTAAAGAGGTGGGATGCAGATAGTGTGAAAGTAGTCCATTTGGGTGGTGCCTCATATGCAGAATTGGTCACTGTGGATTGGGAATACATGTGTGCGTGCGTGCGTGCGTGTGTGTGGGGTGGAGGATTAAAGAATGATTGAAGTGGAAGTCGCTCAGTCATGTCTGATTCTTTGTGACCCCATGGACTGAATTCTCCAGGCCAGAATACTGGAGTGGGTAGCCTGTCCCTTCTCCAGTGGGTCTTCCTGACACAGGAATCGAACTGGGGTCTCCTGTATTGCAGGGGGATTCTTCACCAACTGATCTCTCAGGGAATCCCTAAAGAATGATTGGAGAGACAGATTAATCTATGTAAGTGATCATAAAGCTGTGTTGTTAAATGGAATTTTCGTCTTGTTGGCAGTGAGCCATTGAAGGATTTAATCAGGTGACTTGATAAAACTTGCATTTTTTATTGATGTGTAATTGATTTACAATATTTTGTTAGTTTCAGGTATACAACAGAGTGATTCAGTTATTTATAATATATATATATGCATACACATACAGATAAGTGTATGTATACAGATTCTTTTGCATTATAAGTTAGTACAAGATGTTGAATATAGTTCTCTGTGCTACATATTAAGTTCCTGTTGTTTATCTTTTTAATATATACTAGAGCGTATCTGTTAACCCCAAACTTCTAATCTGTCCTTTTCTCCTCTGCTTTCCCCTTTGGTAACTACGTTTATGTTCTACGTTTGTGAGTCTGTTTCTGTTTTGTAAATAGATTCCATGTATGAGTGTTATCATGTAATAATTTGTCTTTGTCTGACTTACTTGATTTAGTGTGATAATCTCTAGGTCCATCTGTGTTGCTATAAATGGCAATATTTCATTCATTTTTATAGCTACTATTCCATTGAACATTTTTACCATGTCTTTTTTATCCATTCATCTATTGATGGACACTTATATCACTTTCATGTGTTGGCTATTGTAAATAGTGCTGCTGTGAACACTGGGGTGCGTGTTTCTATGCAAATTAGAGTTTTTGTCTTTTCCATGTATATGCTCAGGAACGGGATTGCTGGGTCCTATGGCAACTCTATTTTTAGTTTCTTAAAGAATCTCCATATTGCTTTCAATAGTGGCTGCTCCAATTTACATTCCCAGCAACAGTGTAGGATGGTTCCCTTTCCTCCATACCCTCTCCAGAATTTATTCTTTGTAGAGTTTTGAATTATGGCCATTCTGCATGTTGATGGACAGGGAGGCCTGGCATGCTGCGATTCATGGGGTCGCAAAGAGTCGGATACGACTGAGCAACTGAACTGAACTGACCGGTTTGAGTCATCCTAGTTTTGAGCTGTGTTTCTCTCATAATTAGGGATGTTATCATCTTTGCATGTGCCTGTTGGCCATTTGTATGTCTTTGGAGAAATGTCTATTTAGGTCTTCTGCCCATTTTTTAAAAAACTTGCGTTTTTAGAAGTGTTAGTTAGCTTTCTGTGTAGAGAATAACAGGAAGGGAAGGGGGCAGACTGTGGGCAGAAAGAGTAACCAGGAAGCTTTGCAGCGGCCAGGAAGGAGTGTGATGGACACTGGCCTTGGCTGGGGTGAGAAGTGGGCGGATTCGGGAGAGATCAGCAGGACTTCAGGGACAGTAGAGAAGTGTTAGAGGGAAGAGCTGCATTTAGAGTATTTTAAAGAATAAAACGTGAATTTCATGGTTCTTGCTCTAGACCAGCATTGTATTGTTGTTCTCCTAGTTCGTTTTCTACAGGAAGGACAGGTTAGGTGTTACAGGAGTGGGTGTGTTTGGTTTTCTATGGACTTTTGGTCCATTTGGTTTTCTTTAAAATGTTTCTTGAATTCATGCTACTTGTAGCAGAGTCTTTCAGTAAACTGTTGATGTGTGCAGGCTCTTATGAACAACACTGCTAATTTGCCATTAGAAGGGGAATGAAATACAACAGTAAGATGAAGGGAATTATACGAATCTACACATAATAATGCTCTTAGGTGCTAAGATTGGATATGTCTTTAACCTTCAAATAATTATATTCTGACTTTGTTCTGTTTTTATACATGTAAACATATGTTTGAAATTGCCTTATCCGTGAGCCTTCATGTGTATGGTTGGGAACAACAAACTGATTTCCATCAACCTTGGGTAATGTGTTTTTATAGTGGGAAGTTCTGTCCTTAAACATACCAGTGTTGAAAACCATGTTTGTGCTTCTCCTCTGTGCTTTATTTCTGGGGTTCCTCCCTAGGTGACAGAAGCCGTGTTTCATTTGAGCATTTCTCTTCTGGCCAATAAGGTTTTATTCATGGCTCAAGAGAGCAAATAAATGTATTGCATAAATATCCCCTCATTATCTGAAGGTCTTGCTTTTTCTATACAATCCAGGTTTTCAAATGATAAAATTCTTAGCTTACACATGTACACCCATGGCTGATTCATGTCAATGTATGGCAAAACCAATACAAGATGGTAAAGTAATTGGCCTCCAATTAAAATAAATTCATATTAAAATTTTTTTAAAAATTGGTGGTAATTATTTGGTCCATTTCCTCCTTCTCCCTTTTAGCTTTTGCAATATTAATATTAGTTCATTCAAGTAAAAAAATGATACAACCATGGTTAAGATGCTTGAAAATCTTTTTTCCAGCTTGGGATTCTTTGAATGCAATGGAAGCCCTTTAGAATTTTACCATATGGCAGGAAATGCCACGCTGACAACCACAGGAACAGTGCTCTTTGATGTCTCTAGTGAGACGGCATCACCAGGGCGGGGGAGGAAATGGGGCCCGTTATCAAATGGGGCCATGTTCATATGAGACTAGACTTCAAAGAAAGCTAAGCTGTTGATGCAGTGTTTAATCTGCCCAGGTAAGGAGCTAACTGCTTTACAGGCACTTTCTCAATGACTTTCCCGGGAGCAGGGAAATGAGTTTGGGGAGATTAGCTAGGCACACTTTTTAATGTTGTACAAGGGATCGAGATAAATTTGGACCTAGCTTTTCCGATTTCAGAGTTTATTTTTTAATCAATACAGTATCTTTTAAGTTGCATGTGGGGCTGTTTCAGGGGACAACAGAGTAGGAATGTTGGGAGAGGGAGGAGGGAAAGAAAAGAGAAACTGCATAGGTGAGCTAGCTGCTGTAACAAAGAGAGCTGCAGATGGATCACGGCTCAGATATGGCACACACTTAGTTGGGCTTATCTGGCAGTGGAGGGTGGCGGGGCTGCCACTCTTTTCAGGTGTTCAGGGATCCAGGCTACTGAGAGCTCGGGCACCATTACCATCCCCGAAGGATTATGCAGTCCACCTCAAGGGGGCCAACTGCAGAGAGGAATAAGTGTGTCGGAGAGGATTTCAGGGACATGCCTAGTTATGATATACGTCACTAACACACTCACAGGCCAGGACTAAGGTACACAGTTCTGCCTGATGCAGTGGAGGCAGATGGCTGTAGCCAGGTGTGGATCCTCAAAGAGGAGGAAGGCACGGCTTTGGTTGATTTGTCTGGAACCAATAATAGATCACAGGTTCCTGTTAGAATCAAGCCTTTGTGTACACATTTATATTTTGTGTCCTTAAGTGCTGAAGAATTGATGCTTTTGAACTGTGGTGCTAGAGAAGACTCTTCACAGTCCCTTGGACTGCGAAGAGATCCAACCAGTCATCCTAAAGGAAATCAACCCTGAATATTCATTGGAAGGGCTGACGCTGACGCTGAAGCTCCAATACTTTGGCCACCTGATGTGAAGAACTGACTCACTGGAAAAGACCCGGATGCTGGGAAAGATCAAAGGCGGGAGGAGAAGGAGATGACAGAGGATAGATGGTGGGATGGCATCACCGACTCAATAGGCATGAGTTTCAGCAAACTCTGGGAGATAGTGAAGGACAGAGAAGCCTGGTGTGCTGCAGTCCAGAGTCGCAAAGAGTCAGACACAATTGAGTGACTGAACAACAACAAATGCTTTGTGAGAGAGGGATCATTTGTCTCATTTTACAGAGCAAAGAATTGAGACCCCGGGAGTTGCCCAGGCCCCGTGGCTGTCATACAGCACAGTTGGCACCCCTGCCTGACTCCGCGTTCTTTCTTTCTGGGTCCTGATCTTTCTTCCCTTCATGCTACCTATGCTATCTGTCCTTTTGGTCTCTGTCCCAGTCAAGTCCTTTGATAGGAAGCAATTCTAGAGAGCAAGATTCAAATCTCAGTTAATTCTGTGCTTCTCAAAATATGGTCTATGGGCCAGCAGCATCAAGATCACCAGGGAGCTTGTCTAAAAGACTCAATATCCGTCTCCACTCCAGACCTGCTGAGTATCCAGTCATTCCAAGAGGCTTCCCGGGTGATCTGTGTACAAGGGGAAGCCTGGGCTTCTGCAGGTCAGCTTCTCCATCCAGTCCTGCATCTGACTATTCTTTCATCTCTGCCTGAAAAGAAGTGGGTTCCCTCTGTCACAGGATATAACCAGTTGAGTAAAATTTCAACCCGTATGTCGAGTAAACATGTTTAACCTAGAAGGGATGACACAGCAACATAATATTGGATGATCGCTCAGCTCAGTTTTGAACAGCATGAGCTGTTTCCATAGATAAGCCAAACAGGACTGAACAAAACAGAGGAAAAGAGAACCATTTGATTTTCTGAAAAGAGCAACTTTGCTTTCTTTCCTCAGAATGTAGGAGTACTGCGTCCCTGGTTTCCCTGCTCCTGTTTACAGTTAGGGCCCAAGCAGCTTGAAGTCACACATTCTCAGACCACCTTACCCCTGATTCCCATTTCCCAGGGTAGTTCAATCCCAACTGTATCAGCTGTTAACCTTGCCCACTGATTGCTGGATTGTTAATGGTTGATGAGTGTCAGGGAGGTTCTTCCTTGCGGTGAGAGCCTTTCCCTTGTGAGTCTTATGATAATCATTTCCTTACGTTGCCCGTCACCACAGAGGAGGAGGGAAGGGAGATAAGCCTGCAAAGGCCCTAAATGCCAGGACGGATGACCAGACGCCTTTCCTATACGCAGGGGGAGTGAAGCCTGAAGTACACGGCTAAAGGGACATGCAGGCAGGCATTACTGCTTTGAAACAATAAAATAAAACTTTTCCAGAAGTTTTTCAGTCTTGATCATTTTGCTCTCTGTATGTGATTTTTCCATAAAACAACAAGTCAGGAATAGTCCCGCTGCTCTAGTCTAACCACGTACAGCCACTACTGCAAGCCTGCTGCCTTAGAAGGGAACTTAGGCCGTTTTTATTCAATTAAGTGTCACAGGCCACTCAGAACAGATAGTTCCATCTTTCTTGGAGATTTGGACACAGAGAACAGTGACTTGCTTACGGTCAGCACAAGAAGAATTCCAGCTACATGGAGTCTCCTGATTACAGCTCTATCAGTTAATTCATGGTGGGCAGGAGAGGTGGCTTGCAGACAGTTAGGCCTTGATACCTGTCAGTGACCTTCTGCTAATAAACTTAGATGCTCTGTAAGTCAAGGAAAGTGTCTGCCATTCTCAGACTAGTATATTTCATTATAGCCAAATTGAAAAAGAATTGGTATTGATGTTCCATTGGCAAGATTTCCAGGCAGGATATGATTTATAGGAACAGCATCGGGCATAAGAGTGTACATGGCTCACATGGGACATCTGGAGACAGCTGTCTTAAGTTTTCAAGTTGTTTGACTCAACGGGAGCATAGAAAATGTCTATATTTATAAACTTCCAAAATTGCATTTCAGGAAAAGTTTGAGCAAACAAATGTGCTTACTAATTTACCCATGGTTACTCCAAAAGGCTGTCTCTTCACATTCATAGCTTGTGTGCTTGTGTGCTGAGTCCCTTCAGTTGTGTCTGACTCTGTGCCACCCTACAGACTGTAACCCGCCAGACTCCTCTGTCCATGGGATTCTCCAGGCAAGAATACTGGAGTAGGTTGCCATGCCCTCCTCCAGGGGATCTTCCCGACCCAGGGATTGAACCAGCGTCTCCTGTGTCTCCTGCATTTCAGATGGATTCCCTACCGCTGAGCCAGTAGGGAAGTCTACTCATAACTTACTCTTTGCTCAATTTACATGCTGTACCCATTGCTGGGCACTGAGCTTAGCCCTCTGCATGCATTTATTTAATACCATCCTAATGAAGGCTTATCATGTAGCTATTACCCTGGGCATTTAGCCTGAGGAAGCTGCCAGGCTCTCGCAGCTCACAGAAATATGTCATCTAATGCGGTAATGGCTGTAGGTTTCCAATGAAAGCTGGCATGCAAGCTCACATCGTCTACATGGGCCATGACTGCAGCCATTCAGCTCATTCATGAAATGAGTTCACTCACTCAATCATTTGTCTTCATTTATTTAACAAACGTGTATTGAGAACTTACACCATGGACAAGGAGGACCCAAAAATGAGAGTCACAGGTCCTGCCCTCCTGGAATTCCCCATCTAGTAGTTTATTAAAAGTGGTACTGTATTTTCTGGGACTTCCCGGGTGGTGCTAGTGGTAAAGAACCCACATGCCACTGCAGGAGACATAAGAGACGTGGGTCCGGAACCCTGGGTCTGGAAGATCCCGTGGAGGAGGGCATGGCAACTCACTCCAGGATGCTTGCCTGGAGAATCCCATGGACAGAGGAGCCTGGTGGGCTACAGTCCATAGGGTCACAAAGAGTCAGACACGACTGAAGCAACTTAGCAGACACATGCACACGTTGTATTTCTTCCTTGGTGGCTGCATTTTAGAAACACAGATATTTTGTAGGCTGGATGACAAGATTAAACAAGATGGTTAATAACCTTATGAGATCATGCACACCAAAATTTAGGCTGTGGCGTTTGGCTGGAGAATGGGAAACTGTCTGACAGATTGCAAAATTAAACCTTCACTTGCTAGGTTATTCTTTTTCCTGTATATTTCATCTGTATTCCTTTATCTGCAAGAATTGATTGGTCTGATGTGTAAGGTTTTGTATGGAGTATGCAAAGATAAATTGAATTTTCCGTGCATCTAAGGTTTCTTTTAGGCTTGGACCTAAGCTTGAAATACTGATGATGACAGATGGAAAGGTTCATTGCCTTGGAGAGGTACATATGAAGTGTTGTGTGGTTCAAGGGAAGAGAGAACTAGAGAAGACTTTGAGTGGGGAGTGACACCTGAGCCAGACTTCACCAGATAGATTGGATTATAAGGTGGGGTGTGGGTTCATTTGAGGCAGAGAGAACTATAGAAAGGAAGGTATAGAGAAGAGGGACCAGCAAGAAATAAACCTGAACTTTGAGATATGAGAAGGTGTTAATGATTGACTTACTAAGCACCTTCCGAGAGCTCGTCATTATGTTGATAATCTGTTTTGGAGATTGGACTATTTTAAAAATCCAAGTAAGAAAAAATCATCTAAAAATTTTTGAAAGTGCATAAAATTATGAAAAGAAAAACTCCACAAGAAACCTTCACCCAATTGAAGCCACTGGCTAACATTTGAATGTTTCCCTTCAAGTCTCTTGCATTTAGTTTCTGTACATCTTTGTGAATAGCTGAAATCATGCATTACCTTCTGCCTTTTCATTTTAAATAATACCAGCATTTACTTGTGTTATGAAGAAGCTCTTGGAAACTGTCACATTGAATGGCCTTGTGCTGTTCCATCGCTTGGCTTGGTCACAGCTGACTTTACCCCGCCTTATTGTTGGAGGTCTCAGGTGTCCCATGCTCTCCACTATAAAGACTGGCCAGTTTGTATTTTTCAGACATTAAGGCCAAGACACTTCACTGAGGTGGAGTGGGGACTGACCTGTTCAGTTGCCAAGAGCAGAAGGAACCCAGAGACTTGGTATACAAAACTCAGCCCTGTGACTCGAGGTTCTGGGGCTGAAGACAGATTCAGTGTTGAAGTTCGTGTCCTGAGAAGTCTGGCCTCAGTGGGCCGCTGACCTTCTGACTCCCAGGAAGGAAGACTCATGGCCTGTCAGTCTCAAAGCTGTTTGGTGACTCCTCCCATTTCCCAGGGGAGTTCGTATGTTAGGAAAGGACCAAACCATTGGATTTCCAATTTGAGAAGAAGAAGCAGGAAGACCAGTGAAAGGGCAGAGATGCTCTGCTCACCTTCTTTGACCTGAAATACAGAATGGGCAGGAGGGAGGTGGAAGTCAGTCCTGAATCCAGTGGGTTCTCATCACCTGTTAGTTGGAGTTAGCAACCAGCAAAGCATTTTCTTTAGGAAGAAACCTGAGGCGGAAGCTCATACCTGCCTTGCTTGGACTGTGACTGTTGTCTCATAACCGTGTTTATGACTGTTTCATTGTTTGCTATAAGCCTGGCCTGCTTTTCATGGGTCCTTCTTATCTTCGGTCCCATCTTTCCTTTATGACTGTTCACTCTGAAAAGAGGTAATTGAATTGGAGGGAGACACAGGTTCTCATGGAGCACGCTGCTGTCAATTCAGCTATTAAGTCTATCGTAAATCCCAGCAGATAGCAGTGTAGCAGCAATGTGGTTCCATACACTGAATGTGTGTTCATAGTAACAGTGCCTGGAGGCCTACTCCTGTTATGGTTCAGCAAAGGAAGGAGACAGGAAGGAGACTGTTAGCTTAGGGCAAAGAAACATCTGCTCCATGAGACAAAGAAAAAAAAAAGTCATACCACATTTTACATAATAAATGCTGTTTTGAAAGTTTCTCTGGAATTAATTTCCTATCTTAAATCATGCTTCAAACTTTCTTAGGAACTTCACATTTTAGAAGAACCGTTTTATTAATTTCTTGAGAGAAAGCAGAATTTCTTTAAAATGTGCTGACTCTGAGATGAGGCTGTCTTTATTCAAATCTTGGCTCCATCATTTAATAGCTTTGTGACTTTGGACCTATCTGCAAAACACACAAAATAATGGCAGCGATGACATAGGGTATTTATACAGATTAGATGTGAGAAAACATTTCTGAATACAGTATGGGAAATAAAATTCAATACTTAAAATATGACTATAATGTAAATATATGTTAAAATATAAAAATAATGTTAGTTATTATACAAGTGATACTATGTATATAAAATGAAATTTGGAACACTATTCTTACTGTGAACCAGGCCTAGAGGACTAGGCACATTATTAGTACATTCAAAATAATTCATGGTATATTAGACTAAAAGGATGGCACGAAAGCACTCCAGAGTGGGAGAGTTTCAAAGTAATTCAACTGAACTGTGAGACTAAATAGATAAGTAAATACAACTGAGTTCTAAAATGTTTTACTTTTATGTTTATCATCTGATATATATAGCACCCATCTTTGTTCTACAGGTATAGGTTCTTATATTAAAATCTATCTTTAGTTTGAAATGTGGAGCTGAATGATCTTGTGAAATTAAACTGGGAATGAGTTCAATTTTAGGTCCCCAGAAACTCTGTTTATGGTCAGATGGCTGTACTTCCCTTCCATTTAGTTTCATTGGGGGATAAGTGGATATTGATGCATTAAACACACTCTAAAATTTCAATCAATATCACATGACTACTTTATTTATCTATATGTATATTTATAAACAATGTTGGCCATCTGAGTTAAACAGAAAGTAAAACATCCAGGAGTGAAAAATATAGTTTTGTTGTGAAATGGCTGTTGCACAATCCCTGCCATAAAATGTTATTATGAAATCCAGATGCCCTCACTCAGAGCCTTCCTGATTCATATTTATCACAGAATCTTTGCCTTACTTATTCTTCTGAACAGAATTGGAGCCATAAATAAAAACAGTTTTGTAGTAAGCAAAGCCTGACATCAAAAGGAATATGGAACTTTATTATCACGTGGCTAATCACCCAGTCATTTCTTTCCTCCTTCTTATATTCACTCCTTCAAAGATTCTCTAATCACCTATGAAACTACCAGTTCCTTTGCTAGGCACTCGGTTTAGAGAAGCAGGTGGGGGAGATTCAAAGCCGAATAAGAAACAGACCTTTCTGTGTCACGTTGCTCACAATCAAGTGGACAAACTGTGTTCATAATAATTAATGTCATCCAGAAAAGTAATGTTATAGTTTTAAGTCCTTGTGTTAAATAGTCACAGAGAGTTGCCTTTAATTTTGTTGTATTCTCACACTCATGCCCTGGATTGCTTTGCTAATTTCTGATTACTGCCTTTATTCTTTCTTGGATATCCTTAGTCCTCTATAATAGTGTCTTTATTGTAACATAATTAGAATGCCCACTGACCACTAGAGTCATGTAGAAAACGTTTATCCTATTTATCCTTATCAGGTATATCAGTTAGTTTTTGCTGGGTACCAAACCACCCTGAATTTTTATGGATTTAAAAAACAGTCATTTTCTTTCTCATAATTCAATGTAGGTGGTTGGGTAGGTTTCCTCATCTGGGATTTGTGGCCTCAGATGGTTGAGGAGATGGAAGCTTCTTACTTTGTGGTATCTCATCTTTCTTAATCTTTCTAACATGGTAGTCTTAGGGTTCCAAAGAGAAAAAAGAAAGGAAACCCTAATATGCAAGTATTTTCTTGTATCTGACTTGCATTAGAGCAACCCACATGCCCAAACCCGTATCCAAGATCTATGTGGATAAATAGTGTTTCACTTTTTTTTTGGCTGTGCTGCACAGCTTGTGGGATCTCAGTTCCCAGACTAGGGATTGAACCATGACCACAGCCCAGAATCCTAACTTAGGCCATGAGGGAACTCTCCAGTCTTTCCATCTTGATGGAGAAGCTCCAGGGTCACAAGGCAAAGGGGCACAATACAGGGAGGGAAGGACTCTGTGGCTCTTTGTGTAGGTTATCTGCAGTGCCTGGAGAAGGTGCAACCCAGAGAGGGGACAGCCCACCTCTTCAGTGAGAGTGTCTTCTAGAACTGGTTCCCTGGCCCCCAGTGAGGATGGATCCAAAGAACGATGGGACATAAAGCCTTCTGAACGACTGTGTGTCTCAAATGACAGAATTTCGCCTTATTTGAGTTACTCTCAACAAAATTTATTTAGGCCTTTGAGAGTCATATTCAAAGACACGTGAGTTCCATCTTTAGCCTCTCAGTGGTTGGAAATGGGTCTCCTGATAGCTGTGGAGTAGACAGAGGCAGGAAGGTTGGGGAGAGTGTTTTATGTTTTAAGAAGCAAAATGATGACCTGCTTGTTTGTCCCATATAGTCTTCCAACCTCTCAAACATTACGTGTCCCATTTCCTAGCGCTGGGGTCCCCTGGACCTATTTCACTTAATATCCTTATCCTTTCCCCAGTTCTCAGTGTTCTCTCCAGTAAGTCTCCCTGCCCTTGTCTCTGCTGGGTATGGGTCATCTCAGTTCAGTTCAGTTCACTTCAGTCGCTCAGTCGTGTCCAACTCTTTTTGACCCCATGAACCGCAGCACGCCAGGCTTCCCTGTCCATCACCAACTCCCGGAGTCCACCCAAACCCATGTCCATTGAGTTGGTAATGCCATCCAACCATCTCGTCCTCTGTTGTCCCCTTCTCCTGCCCTCAATCTTTCCCAGCATCAGGGTCTTTTCAAATGAGTCAGCTCTTTGGATCAGATGGCCAAAGTATTGGAGTTTCAGCTTCAGCATCAGTCCTTCCAATGAATGTCATCTCAGCTGTCTCTGATTTCCTGTAAAATGCTATAGCGCTTGTGTTGAGTTATCTACCAACTTCTTCTACACTGCAGGATTTGAGTTCTTTAGTGTGCCTTATCAACTGTCAAATCCAAGACAGTGTCTAGTCTACCAGGGACATGATGATATAACTGATAGATAATCCCTTGGGGAAAAAGAAGATGATATTTGACCTGGTGCCCAAGTGTTTTCTCTTTGTATTGTTAATGTTCTGTTTCATTTTCTCTCAAGTCATCAACATGTCAGACCATGGTCAAGTGTGGATTCCTCTGTCAATTCCTCCATTGCAGAGAAGTCAGAAAGGGAGGCATACATTCATCCCACACAGTGTATACTGAACATCAAGTTGTATCACACATGTTTTATCTGACAGAGGCACAGCAGAAAACAAAAATACATAAAGCTGCTACTTTGGTGGAGGGATATACAAAACAAACATAAAAAAGTATATGAAATGTTAGATATCAAATACTGATGTGCTTTAGGTTGGGAAATAGAACAGGTGTGGGAAGAAATCTTAGTGATTGTGGTAAGCCATTTTGTGATGAGTAGCAAGGTGGGGCCTCTCAAGTACAGTGACATGTGAACAGCAGTTGACAAGTGTTTAGGGAGGAACAGTCTGAACTGAGGGACTGGCATATGCAAAAACCCTGAGACAGAATGGCCTGAGGAATGGGAAGAAGGTCCATGTGACTGAAGTCCAGTGAGTGTGGACAAGGAATAGAAGATGTAAGGAGAAAGCTTCAGGCTAGATCATGTAGGGCCCTGTGGCACATGGCAGAGACTGGCATTTATCCTGAGGGAGATAAGGGCTCCTGTTAATAGAGGATAAAGAACCAGAGGCTTTGAGAATCATATGGGTTTGGAGAGAGGCTTGAGAGAGGGAAGATGTGTGTCTCTGCGCTGTGATCTTTTTTCTCCCTTTCCTCCAACACTGAAGAGGTTTTACCCTGCTGCATTCCATGAAAAATCCACTCTCAAGACTGACTCTGTGCTAGTAAACCAGTGTCTGTGAAAATGTATATAATACTATTTGAACACATGTGGAAATGCTTTCTGGCACCAGAAACAAATACATAACTCAAAGACAAAGACTATATGGGTGTTGTTGGTAATTCTTGCTATTTTACTAGACAGAATGTTTTTAAAAGTGAGTCCTATAATTATGTATTGCTTTTATTCTAATTTATGTTTTTAGGAATAGTTTTTAGAGTCTACATGGTTTTACACAGTCTACGTTAGTTTTACAGGTCTACATAGCACTGCTTAAATAGTTTTGGTAGAACCCAACTAAGTATATGTTAAAAATAAATAAGTAGCTATTTAACTTAAAATGACCTTGTTGTCATATGGCTGGCCATGGGATGATGTACAGGGCTGAGTATTGACTTTCTGCATGAAAAACCAACTTGTATCAATAGCTTTTTTCACAAACTCATTTTTTAAAAAGGAAAACTTTAAAGAGCAGAGAGTGTTCTCTGTTAAGTGTGGTAGGAATATATTGAACATATATTTTTAATTTATTACAGAAGTAATATATTGTATTAAATGTATACAGTATAGAAAATCTTAGAGTTCTTAGAAATGTCGTTGTAGTCAGTTCATAGTGACATTTTTTAAATCAAGCCAAATCAGCCTTGTTATGCAACACATTTGTTTATTTTCAAGGTAAGTTAGTCATAGCCAAATTATTGGTTTCATATGATTAATATTGGGCTGTTGTATGCATTGTTCAAAGGAAAAAATTGAGTTATCATATTAACTTGCATTGGGTATCAGTAAATATATCCTGATGCTTGCCCCTGTCTTCTTGATGTAGTCTTCCCAGTACCAAAATCAATAGGATATTTAGAGGTCAGCAGAGGTTAGAATGCTCGTCAGTTTCTATTGTGAAACAGAAGAGTTCCTTCAGTATGTAGGAAGCTGCGCTGTTCAGAGAACAAGAACATTCTACATACCTTGTCTCTTCTACCTGGGGAGCCACCTTCAAAGTGAGATTATAAGCATGTCCGTTTTCAGAGGGAAACTCCTTGAAACAGGGTATGTGGGATTCTCTTTTGGTTTCACAGTAATTGGTTGGTTGAACAGCTCTTGAAACTAGTCCTTCCCACTCTGAGTGCATTTTGCCTCCAGACTGAGTCTGTGGGTCTTTTGTAATCATGAGCTATCTTGTAGATGTATATGCTAATGGATATTTAAAATTAGCATAGAGTTTAGGGTTTGGGTTATGTTCTCTGTTTACTATATATTTCTTGGCCTTAATTTCTATAGTCAGGAAATACATAGTATTAATAAGCAGGGGGGAAAATTCAAACCCTAAACTTTAAACTCTATGCTATTTTCAAATACCCATCAACATACTCATCTAGTGGGTGGTGAAGATCCCCTGGAGTAGAAAACGACAACCCACTCCAGTCTTTTTTGCCTAGATGAACCCACGGACAGAGAAGCCTGGCAGGCTGTAGTCCACGGGGTCATAAAAAGTTGGGTATAACTGAGTGAATTAGCACACACACACACACACACACACAAATGCCTACAGTGGGGTTGATTAATAATTAAGTAGGATGAGAATTCTAGCATAAGCTGGAATCAAGACTGCCAGGAGAAATATCTATAACCTCACACAGGCAAATGACACCACTCTTATTGCAGAAAGCAAAGAACTAAAGAGCCTCTTGATGAAAGTGAAAGAGGAGAGTGAAAAAGCTGGCTTAAAACTCAACATTCAGAAAATGAAGATCATGGCATCTAGTCCCATCACTTCATGGCAAATAGACGGGAAAACAATGGAAACAGTGGCTGACTTCATTTTCTTGGGCTCCAAAATCACTGCAGATGGTGACTGCAACCATGAAATTAAAAGATGCTTGCTCCTTGGAAGAAAAGCTATGACTAACCTAGACAGCATAATAAAAAGCAGAGACTTTGCCAACAAAGGTCCATCTAGTCAAAGCTATGGTTTTTTCATAGTCATGTATGGGTGTGAGAGTTGGACTATAAAGAAAGCTGAGTGCCAAAGAACTGATACTTTTGAACTGTGGTGTTGGAGAAGACTCTAGAGCGTCCCTTGGACAGTGAGGAGATCCAACCAGTCCATCCTAAAGGAAATCAGTCCTGGATATTCACTGGAAGGACTGATGCTGAAGCTGAAGCTCCAGTCCTTTGGCCACCTGATGTGAAGAACTGACTCATTTGAAAAGATCCTGATCTTGGGAAAGATTGAAGGTGGGAGGAGAAGGGGACAACAGAGGATGAGATGGTTGGATGGCATCACCAACTCGGACATGAGTTTGAGCAAGCTCTATGAGTTGGTGATGGACAGGGAGGCCTGGTGTGCTGCGGTCCATGGGATTGCAAAGAGTCGGACAGGACTGAGCTAGTGAATGGAACTGAGGGTGAAAATAAAATTAATCTATAAATACATATGGACTATGTCTCCACCTAGAAGCCTTCACCCTTTCTTGTAAATGTTTTGCTGAAGAAGTGTTCTTATTTAGCATATGAGGAGGTCATTATGGCTATAACGGAAGAGACTTATTTACATGTGCAGGCATGAATGCTCAGTTATGTCCAATTCTTTGTAGCTTTGAAATGTAAAATACTACATGAAAAGTGAAAGTGAAGGTGCTCAGTTGTGCCTGACTCTTTGTGACCCTATGGATTGTGGCCTGCTAGGCTCCTCTGTCTATGGGATTTTCCAGGCAAGAATACTGGAGTGAGTGGCCATGTCCTTCTCCAGGGGATCTTCCCAACCCAGGGTCTGAACTCGGTTCTCCCGCATTGCAGGCAGACTCTTGACCATCTGAGCCACCAGGGAATCGCACTATACTGCATCCTATGCAGAGAACTCGGACTAGCTCTTGAGGTGTTACATTTAGATCTGAAGTCTAGTTTACAACAACTACAATATGCAGTGGGAGTCAAAGTCTAAGGCCATGTCTAGGAGATCATGAGTCAGCTTCATGGAGAGAGGATCCAAATCAGCTAATAAAATCTCCGGAAAGCTAAGTAAGGGAAGGAGGCCCTGAGGTCCAGTAGGAGGGAATTTTCCTGTACCATCAGCAACTCCATGTAGACTTTTCGTTTCCTGGGAGCTCTTTGATCATCTATTCAGGAGGGCTTTGTGGCATCTTCCTGGGCTCACAGATGTACGTCAAGCAGAGTCTTCAATTTCTAGTCCTTGAGTCTAAGAATGAGTATGTGGATGTGGTAAGATTGCAGATGAGTGCTCTGCGTCACCAGGGAACATTGTGACTTTGCAACCTGTTTGTTATCAATGAAGATTTTATTTTTTTAAAAATGACAGTTTCACACATTGCCAAATAATGGGCTTCTGCTATTGATAATATCAGATGAACTTTACACCTTTCCTGGAATATGTGAATTTGAAATCTTAAGATAGTAGATTCAGCAGACACAGATACAGAGAGACCAGACATTTCTCTGTTGAATCATCACTCAACTCATAGATGAAGGTATTAGGAGACAGAAAGGATTATAAAGCTGAAGTTAATATTGGCAGTTGAATTAGAATTTATCTTAAAAATATTGGTTTGCTTCAATGCATGCTACACAGACCTTAACCATGTTTCTTTCTGATCCTTTGTGAAATGAAAACACCAGTACCGGATGAACTGTTTTGATAAACTGCCTCCCAATTTTAGAGTATATTTAAAGTTAATCCCTAAGAACTAATATGCAATGAGGCCATTTTCCTTTTATTTTTATGAGCCTCTGTTTTATATCCCACTGCTTATCTGATTTGAAAATGGTTGTCATATTTGGAGAAAGTTAATATTGAGTCATGCCAAAACCTTAATAAACTTAGTCTTGAACTAATATTTCAGGCTCATGGGGGATTTCTGTATGCTAAGATAGATTTTAATATTACAGAAATGTAATAGTGACCTTTCCATAAAACCTTAATAAAATTACTTAGTGATATAAACTGCAGAAGGGACGAGAACTTTCTTGAATAAGGGTATGTGTGATTTATCTGTATTTCATGGTTCATCTTATATCTCATTTCTTCAGATCACTTGTGTTTTTCTTTCCCTTAAGCCAAACAACAATCATTTCCATAATTTAAATAGAGAACAGAGCACAGAATTTTCAAAGACATGTTTTCCCTTTGCACCAGTGTCATTTAACTGCTGCTGAAGTGCTTATTGTCTTCATAATTCTATTAGTTTCTAGGTCGTTAAAAGAAGTTAGCAAGATAAAAAATTTTACCCATAGGTTTCAGTTATTTAATATCAGAAATACAATTTGGGAGTGGCATGTCACTTTAGCAGTAAAGCAGTGTACAAGGGCTCCTGACATGTGTTGACTGAGGATACTGTATTCAGTTTATATAATTAAAATGATGAAGATTTTGCCAAATAACTGTAACTTCCTAAAAGTAAAATGTTGACTGATATCCTGAAACTGAAACTCTTTATTTCCTAAAGACTAGCAAAGAGATGACCAAAAATGACCAAGGTCTGAAATCCACAGCTTGACTTCATATTTTTTGTCAGCTCTAGTTTAGGGTAGGAAAAAAAATTCTTAATAAGTATAGCCAGTATGAATCATTATTTTGAAAACTGCTTTTTGAGGTCCCCTGGATGGCTTGACTCAAGAGTCTCTTTAAAGGCCACAAAACAAAGGCAAAATGATGTCTTTTAAAAAGTAGAAAGTTTTGCCTTTTATTAGCTTCAAAACCATTTGCATTGCAAAATTAGATGGACATTTCCCCAAACCATCAATCACTGTGTATCTGTTTATCAGCTGGATTTTAACCCATAGTCTTGTGCAGGATAAACAGCAAAAACTATTTCACTGCAAGCTTGCAGTGAATAGACTTCTTTGGGTCAGAGGAACTTGGAGAGTGACTTGACAGCACCCTAGTGATGGGGACTAACCCAACTTTATTTTCTGAAAATAAAAGATTAGAGGGACATTTAATCTCATCTCATCCAGTGCAATAATCCCATTATAACCTCCAAGAACAGAGCAACAATGAAATCCTTGAGTGACTGGAAGTATCTACTCTGAAACTGCTCACTTCATTGTAAAATAATTCTTATTTTCCTGAGGTTGATTTAAAATCGGCGTTTCTGAGACCACTGATCTTTGATATAGAGGTTTTCCTCTGAATGAACACAGAATGTTCAAATTGCTCCCTCTTCCACATGGGTGATTTTTCAAAACATGCTCTGAGTCAGAAAGAGGATGCGATGGGTATTGGATGAGGAGTTCCGTCATAATCGGTTCTATCACAGCTCCGCCAGTAGGACTCAGTTCACCAGTTCTTGACCTCTATTTCCACCCAGTTACAGGAAGGCTTTGGAGAAGGAAATGGCTACCCATTCCAGTATTCTTGCTTAGAGAATCCTGTGGACAGAGGAGCCTGGTGGGCTGCTGTCCATGGGGTCACAGAATCGGATGCAACTGAAGCGATTTTGCATGCATACATGCATTGGAGAAGGAACTGGCAACCCACTCCAGTGTATCTTGCCTGGAGAATCCCAGGGACGGAGGAGCTTGGTTGGCTGCTATCTATGGGGTCGCACAGAGTTGGACACAACTGAAGTGACTTAGTAGTAGCAGCAGCGCAGAAAAGCTTACATTAACTCTGAATTGCCTGGACTTTTCTTTCGTCACTTGTTGCTTAAGTAGAATTACTTCCTTCACCAGCTCTCTCTGTTCTTGATATGCTTCCTAAAATTGTGGTACAGAAATATACAAAATACTCCAAGCAATGGTGGGATCCAGATGAGTTTGCTGAGATGGTTATATACCTTAATTGAAGTCCTCTCTGAGACTGCATTAAAGTATAAGCAATTACCTCTTCACCATTAGCTCTTTAAGGTTGGAGTTTAAAGGAGGTCAGATGCTCTTCATATAAAAAGGCTACTTTTTTTTTTTTTTTTAAGAAAAAACAAAAGCAAAAAAAAAAAAACACCCTTCATGAAGATCTTTGTGTTACTCACTTTTCCATGAATCTTGGTAGCTTGACCCATTCTTCCAAGCAGTCATTTTGTAACAGTGAAGCTAGAAGGGCAGTGGAGTTATGGTCTTGTCCCTCCTAAAGGCCACTGATAAAGGGAGTGAAGTCCTGGAGAGGAGGAAAGGGTGGGGACAGCACAGGGCTGCCATGAGGGGGAGGCTCCTGGGAGCAAACCAGATGCGGGACAAAGGGATGAGCAAAGCAGGCCTGTGGGAAGAGGGCCACGTGCACACTGCCACAGCTGCCATGTTTAAATGGACAACCAGCGAGGACCTTCTGGATAGCACAAGGAACTCTGCTTAATGTGATGTAATAACCTAACTGGGAAAAGAACTTGATAAAGAATGGATACATGTATGTGTGTAACGGAATCACTTTGTTGTGGAACTGGAACTAACGCAACATTGTTAATCAACTAAACTACTCCCATATAAAAGTAAAAAAATTTAATTAATAAAAGAGGATCAGTAGAGTATAGGGTGAAGGTGGGAAGTTAAGAAAGACCAGCACCAAGATAAGGACAACTGAGTTTGAAGACTAATAGGGTCCAACTACTCAAAAAGGCATTTTGGACAGAATAAGTGGGCAGATTCCATATTTTAAGACATTTATACTGAGTCAATAGGTGGGAAATAGTAATGGTGAGCATCTTTTCATTATTTAAGGAAAACTGGCCATGGGAGGGTCTAATATACGTGGTCAAAATATACACTAATAGTAAAACTTCTCTTGTTAAAACTTCAGGACATGATAATTGATTTAGTGACAGTAGGTGTTTTGTACACAGAACCTGATGTAATTTATCATTCATGTAATGATCATAATTGAATCCCATTTCCTCTCCCATTTTACCTTGGCGGTTGGTTTCAATTAAGGCAGAATAAAAATAAAAATATATATATAATGGCTTACTCAACACTTATGATTTCATCCAAGTTAAATATAGGCAACCACGTTAATTTTGTTAAAATGCCCACTACAAATATTCCAAAATAGCATCATATGCCAGTAAATGTCATGTACCCGGTGACTGGATCCTGATGTCTTGATCAAAATGTTTTCTCCATTGCATTTAGAACACTGCTCTAAAAGCAAAGCTAAGAATTAAAAACACAGTGATCTTTTTAGAGTTAAAATTATTTTATGAGAGCATAAAGAAACATATATTCATTTTGCTTTTGAATAGTATTTTTATTTACTGTTTTTGAAGCTGCGCTAATAAGGACCTCTGTCCTTGGCTAAGTTCTAAGTAGGAACCTATTGGATAGTGATCTTGACTTAGGCATCTGCTTTGTGGAAACAATCCTTATTTTTGGTTTAACTACCTCTCATTAAAGCAGCTTAATTACAATCCCAGGAAAAGATGACTTTTCCTCATCTTGGTCAGAGGCTATATCTTCATTGTCTTTAAGGAATTTAAGGAACTTTCATCATGAGAACCAACGTCAGAAAGAGAGTTTAAAGTCAAAAGGTGTAAGTTCTGGTTCTGCCATCATATGTGCTGTGATAAGTTGCTTCCATAGTATCTGACTTTTGCAGCCCTATGGACTGTAGCCTGCCAAGCTCCTCTGTCCATGAGATTCTCTAGGCAAGAATACTGGTGTGGGGTGCCATTTCCTTCTCCAGGGGATCCTCCCCACCTAGGGATCGAACCTGCATTTCTTAAGTCTCCTGCATTGGCAAGGTGGCTTTACCCCTAGCGCCCCCTGGGACGCCCTCATGAGGGAGGCTTGACTTTCTAAGCTCTGCTTTGCACATCTTGCAGTTGGGTTATGGTTTCTCACTAAAAAGAAGCTGTGAACATGCTTGATAAAATGTAAGCCGTTGTGTAGATGCTGGTGGCCTGGCTATGAGAGTTGAGTGGAGCTTGGCGGGCTGGCGGGGTGAGCCCCCAGCTGCTCCATCGGAGCTGAGTACTGACAGCAGCCGTGTTGGTCTCTTGTGATGGCAAGAAGTCCAGTTTCTCTGCCTAATGACGGTGTCATCCTTCTCGTTTCCAGGTCAGGTCGCTGACTTCTACTTTAAAACTTGCCTGCAGTTTTGTGTACCATTTCAGAAAATGCTGGGTCAAACTTTACCCCTTAAGAAACAAAATAATTGATTGCAGGGATCAAGCAGTTTTCAGTAACTTTGCTCATTAGTGCTGACAACTGGGGGAACCAAGGGCTTGGCTGACCAAGAGGCAGGGAATTTAGTTACAAAAGCTCTGTTTAGTCTCTCTTTTCCCAGCCTGCCAATATGGCTTGAATTAGAAGTTAGCAACATTTACTAAAATAAAATACAACATGAACTCTTGGGTATGGCTTCACATCCAACTTCTCTGACCTCTGATATCCTTCCCATCGCCTCTGGGCCTTGTTAGACTGAGGGGTGTTTTTCAGTTCCTATATAAGCAGTGGAATCAGACACACTTTAATCCCACAAAAGCACACATGGTATGAAAGAAACAATTATTTGAAGGCCGTTGACCTTACCAGAATTGCGCAAGCATTTGGCATCTTAAAAGTCTGCTTTGATACTGAAGGGCTGTTCTAGAAATGTCACCATGTCATTACCCTGTCAGTTGCTCCTCAATGCACAATAGTAATGCATTGTTTTTCAAGTTACTTGGAGCCATCTGAATGTGGCTTTCATTTTAAGAAATAAAATAATATTTCAGGAAGGACATGTATGGTGCTTAAGTAACAGCTGTATTCATAAGGAGCCCAAATAATGTTTAATCTTGCTCACTGAGGCTAGAGGGAATCAGAAAAATGATTGTTGCGGTCTCTAGTTTCTACAGAGAGATTAAGACCCCAAGAAGTGAAGGGGCTTCTTCAAGGTCACACAAGTACTTGGACAGAGCTGGGAAGGAATCCAGGTCACCCATCTCTGATCGCCCTGCTGTTTCCATTCCAGTCAGCTGAAGAGGTCACATTAATTTTAATATTCATTATGGAAACAATGTAATATATAATTAAAGTCAGACCCTTTTTTAGGCTGTGGCCAAATTATTTATACAGCCATAATTTTGGATCATTCAAATTCACTTTTTTGATGTCACCTTAGAAGACCTGTTTCAAATTGTGTGAACATCGGTGCTGGTGTTTCTTAGGCAAATGGTGGTGATGAAAATGAGACGTTCGGTGTCCTGCTGCTCTGTTGAACAAAGCCAAAGACGGCGCAGATTCTGGTATGTGTGCATTCTCACATAAACCGATGCACACAGTAGGTTTCTGCCTCGTTGGAAATAACATTTAATTACATGATTCTGCACTTGGGAAAAAGCAAAACAAAAACCTTTAACTCTTTTTCTGTAAAATGAACTGAAGTTATTAATGATTTTGCCTTTTTTTTTTTGCTTTCAGACTGTACTTTTCAGCAGTACTGTTTCTTTTCAGACTGCTTTCAGACTGTAGCAAAAAAAAACCCACAAAAAATCAAGAGGCAAGGTTTGAGGATTTTGGAAAGAATTTGCAGGAATAGAAAAAAATAAAGTCAATCTCCTTAAATTTCATGAATTTTTTCTCACTATCTCTATTTTATTAGTTTTGTCTCTAGCCTTAGTTTAAGGTTTTGAAGAATGGAGGTGGAACAGTTTTGAACATGTAGGTAAGGAGATAACTGAATTTGAGATTTGAAGTTTCTTTAACTTATAGCTCTTGAACCACAGGAGTTTTTCAGGTTGTGTGGTACCTCTATGTGTATGAACATATAAAAGTTGGTTAATTTTTGGTACCTTTTAGCTGACAACCTGGGGGGAATATTTTATTTTCTCCTTTTACGGTCTGGACTCAGTTCCAGTATACATGGCCTTATACTTTATCCTCGTCTTATGACTCTTGTCTAATAATAGCAAAGACCTATTAATAAAATCGCTTGGAGAATGTTTAACTATCAGGAATTTTGATTAAATTTGAGCCCATTGTCTGTGTATGTTTATTTTAATAAGAAAATCGTTTTTAAAATAAAGGATTCTTCAGGCTCTTGAATATGTGCCTGCTTCCAGTCCAAGAATTTCCCTGTTTTTTGTGAAGTCTTGTCTCGCTGTCTGTAGACATATTCCATACACATGCCTGAGGCAACATTCAATAGATTATTCAAGTGAAGATAAAAAAAAATCTTTCCTTTGAAATATGCAGATAATTAAGGCAAAACCAGGCCTCTAAAGAGAGCTTGCTTCTCCCTTGACACATGTGATTCGTGTTGGTAATGTTTTGCCTAATAATTGTGGCAGAACTGGTCCAAGGGCAAATGAAGGGCAAAGTATTGAGGACTGGGCTTCAGAGAGAAGACCTTATGAAGAGGGGGGGACCTCCTCTAAAGAGGGCACCTCTGTGAATAAGAAAACCACACACCCACACACCGTGAGTTCCTGTCCAGGACGTGGTCCAACACTGGATGACCCAGAGGCCAATCGGAACAGGCCTCAAGGGGAATCAGTGGTCAGAGGTCTGAGAAGGGAACAAGAGAGTGAAAACAGCGTTTCAAGATCCTGGAGGGGAGAGCAGGTATACACAAAAATGGTACCAACATGTGCATTTGAGTAACAGGAAAAGAGCTTGTTGTCCTCTGCCTTGGTTGTTCTTCAGCTTCCTCCCCAGAATAAAATATTCACTCTTTTATTCATGCAGTGTTTACTGAGTGCCCCTGTATGCTGACACTATGCTGCTGCTGCTAAGTCGCTTCAGTTGTGTCCAACTCTGTGCGACCCCATAGACGGCAGCCCACCAGGCTCCCCCGTCCCTGGGATTCTCCAGGCAAGAACACTGGAGTGGGTTGCCATTTCCTTGTCCAACGCATGAAAGTGAAAAGTGAAAGTGAAGTCACTCAGCCATGTCCAACTCTTAGCGACCCCATGGATTGCAGCCCACCAGGCTCCTCCGTTCATGGGATTTTCCAGGCAAGAGTACTGGAGTGGGGTGCCATTGCCTTCTCCACCATAGAGAACAGCAAACAAGGCTGGCCTTCCCAGGTTTCCTCCTATAGTGAAGGTACAGGTAAACAACAGCTCGGTCCAGTGTAGCATGGTGTATCTGCAAGGAGAACCATACAGAGTGCTTCAGTGAAAGTACAGAAATGGCATTAACCCAGTTTCTTTTACTGATACCTAAAGAATAACCAGAACTAACCAAATTTAGGAGAGAGATTCAAGAATGAGAGGGAAGGAAAAGCATGCAAAAGGCTCAGTGTATCTGGGGCAATGAATCAAGTCTGATGAAACCAGACAGAAGAATGGAAGGGGAGAAATGACACTTTTGGAGCATCTTTTGAGACACTGTTTGTTTTTTTCATGTAGCCAAAGGCATTTCTTCTAGACCCTCATGTTTAAACATGATCTTTCTCCTCAGCTCTTTTATTATTTGTGGCTTTAAAAAAAAATGTTTTTTTCAAGGCTGAGTTTGCTGGCTTAATCTTTATCCAGTTTTTTCTTTCTGAGTTCTTAGGAGAAATGTTAGAATTATCAGTTTATTGTTGTCAGGGACCATAAAGGTTTGGGTCTAAAGAAGGAAGTGCTTAAACTTACGTGTTAAGCACTGCAGTGTCTACATTGCAGATTAAACAGACGCTGTGTTGACTGTTCACTAGCGTCATCCTTTATTTGCTTTCTTCAAGACACCTCTCATCCTAACTGGCTTATTCAGACTTATCCCTGAAGGGTGAGGCTTGGAAAAAATGGTTGAGCAATTACCCGTCTATTTTAGGTCTTCATTTTCTACTTCTGCTCTTGGTTGGAAAGCACATGCCATGACCCAGAAACTCCATATCCTGGATTTTCCATGGCCTTCTTGAGAGAAGTGTGCGTTCTAGACAAAGGAACTGTCTGTATTACTTACTTGAGCTTAAGTCCCAAATGCCTAGCTGGTCTCTTTCCCTGGTAAGCTGACCTGGGCCATAGGTAAAAAGGAAGATAACTTTTCCCCCTTCTTTTTCTTTTTTGCCCTTTTTCTCTTGATGAAGACTTGACTCAAGGCAGTTGTTCTCGGACTTTAGCTAATATCAGAACCACCTTGTCACTTGGATACACTGGTCACATGGATTTCTGCACCTGGCCCTCCTAACTGATTTTCTGATTCATAAGATCTAGGTGGAGCCTGAGAGTTCTGCATTTCTAATAAATTCCATATGATGTCTGCTACCATGCTTAGAGAACCACTCATCAAAGGCAAGCTCTTAGGGCAACACCTTTGATCTTTGCCTTAGGCTCCTGGCTGGAGTCCCCAGGGGACTGCAGTCAATCAACAGCTCAAAGGGTGTTCCAGTTAGGGAAAAACTAAGGCTGAAGAACCCAAGCCTTCCATGATCTTAGTTCCCACTCTGTACACCTGGGTTTTCCAAGGACAAAGCCCCAGACTTTTGTCTTAGCTGGTCAATTAAGAACACTGTAAAACAAGATTCAAGAGAGAATTATTTCTGTAATCGAACTATGACCCCCACCTAAACCTGTACCTGATCTTTCATGTTGTCATTTTGTTTCCTGTTTCCTCAGACCTCATCAGAACCCTTGTTGTGAAAGTGAGAAAGGCTGAACACTCCCCAGCGTTATCATGGCTCATGGCTCACGTCTCTTGCCTGCTACCCCCGGCTGGGGGGCCGGGGTGGGGGGGATGTCTATTCCTGGTGAACTGTTCACATCTGCCATACATTTTATCAGTTCTGGTCTTGAAAACAGGAACAAATTCTCCTCTTGAAAGAGGGTTGGTAGGGACATGGAGAATCCAGTCACTTAATGTCATATGTCCCAGGTTTGATGAGTTGTCTTATTTCTCAAGACTGACTGTTGTATTTCTCAGGGCTCTTGAGGTTAACTCTGTTTATCTTAAATACTCAGTAGTAATAAAATACTTTCTGCTGTTTGCTGTACTACCTTAGTCAGTAAAAACAGAGGTACTTTATATCAGAAGCATAAAAGAAATAAGATGCCTTTACTTTGCAGAATTTGTATAGGTTTACCAAAAAAGTCTTACTAAGACAGTTGTGTTATTCCATGAAGTCAGAGAAAAAATCAGTTAAATTTTATCTCCCTCTTGCCTGGAAACAAAGCTTGATTTATCTTGCATCCTGTCAAACAAAATCTTTTTTGCAGACATGTCTATAATTCACTGCCACAAAAATCATGATATATTTCTGAAAGATCATACAGAATACAGTTAAGCCAAGGACTTACTAAGCATTGAGGAACTGATACCTCTGAGGGCTCACACTTGCTGCTGTAAACCTCTGCCATGGAGTTTTCCTTCACCAGTATTGGCTCCTAAACCCGGGCCTGTGGCTGAGTCCTTCAGAGAAACTTAACCACAAGAGAAGAGGTTAATAGCAAGACACTCTCAGGGCAGAGAACCTCAGTTATAAACAACTACTTTTAACATAATTTCAGCCACTTTACATGTTCAAGAGGATCTTGGAGGGCCGGCGTATGAACCCAACAGACATTTCCAAGGGAATTGCTGCAGGCAAACAACCAACGGCCAATCTTTTAAAACAAATCAGTTCTTTTCTTGGGAAACTATATACTTCATCGTATTCTTATTTCCTTAAAACCTGGTCATTGCAGAAGGATTTATATATTAACAGCTATTCATTATCTTCAAATGAAGTCAATCCTAAATATCCCAGCTAAACAAGCATTTTTTAGACATGTTTTGTAAAATTCTGATTTAATGAACCCTATGCTATAATTATAAATATCAATATCACCTAATTAAATTGAGATAGACAATTCATTTTAACATTTTTTCTTTTGTGATCATTAAATTTTAAGACAGTGACATTTGTCTTGTAAGTATGATTATTGTTGAGGCAGGGGGGATAGAGATCAAAGCAGGTATTTGCTGTTTTTATTTTATTCCTATTCAATTTGTGTCTTTTGCAAATCCCTGGAAATTACTTCTATGTTTTTATATCTTAATGATGAATTTAATAGATGTAAAGGCCTTAGGTTATTGTAGTTTAGAATTCCTTAAAGACTAAACCCAGTATCACCATAATCTGCTCTATTTCCAAATATAAGTGTCATAGAAGTTCCAGAGTTAATACCTAAGCTTCAGTCATTATTATTAAGTAACTCCTTCCTCAGAATCAGGTGCAACTGGTATGTGTGAGGCTCCTGATGTGCAGTTAAGATTCTAAATCTTGACAGGAAAAGGAGAATGTTGTACAGCTTTATTTCTTAGTCTGTTCCTGCTATTTATTTTTGCCAGAAATTCTGGTGGAAAATATGGACATTATTTAAAACTTGACTTATGTCAGAAAAATAAGATTTTTTTAATGTCATCTCTTTACTTTTAAAAACATTATTCTTGAATATAAAAATTATAGTCATTCTAAATATTTTAAAATACAGAATGTATTGAATAATATAAAAATCACCTAAAATTCAGTCACCACAATATGTAACTACTGTTTTTATTTTGGTGTATATGTTGCTTGACTTTTTCTACTATTAAAGTGTGTGTTTTTTTTGTTTGTGTGAGGAATATGTATTAAAATATAAGACATAAAAATTTGGATCATACTTACAAACTATTTTGTAAGCAGCTTTTTTGCTTGCTTAATGATAGGTTGAGAACATTTGTATTTGCTTGACTAGAGTTGTGAATATTTTTGGAAACGTTTCTAAATATAATCTTGTTCAGCAAAGAACAATTCATTGAAAGCATTATTTTTAATGGACATAGAATACTTAAATACTCTTGTATATTTAACCAATTGCTTATTGTTGCTCATATAAAGATAATTTTTTTCTCCCATAAACAGCAGAACAGGGAGAATGTATTTTTGTACATAGATTTTGTATACATTTTCGAGCCGATAGCAATGTATGAAAAGTTGTTTTTTATCAAACTGTACAAGAATTCTCTCACCTCCAACCCTCAACAGCATTGCCTATTATTTTCTTAGTCCTACACCCTTTATATGCCTTTTGAAAGGTTATTTAATGGCTTGATGAAAACGGAGATATTTTTAGCAGATAGGGAAATTGTCATTAATGATGCAATATATCAATGTCAAATTAAATTCTTACTTGAAGTAAAGCCATTTATTAAAGGCTCTGAATCATCTGCTGTAGCTGCCCATCTGTTTTTAGAAACACAAGGATTGCCTTATTTAAAGACTGAAGAACAGTACTTTGAAATATGCTTAATAGGGTCAACTAAGAGACATTTTGAGTTCTGGAAAACAGCCCTGATTGTTGTCAACATGGGTTCATTTAAGGCCATGGCTTATTTGGTTTGATGGGATTTATATGGTTGGATAGGACTTTCCTGGTGGCTCAGACGGTAAAGCGTCTGCCTGCAATGTGGGAGACCCGGGTTCTAATCCCTGGGTTGGGAAGATCCCCTGGAGAAGGAAATAGCAACCCACTCCAGAACTCTTGCCTGGAAAATCCCATGGAGGGAGGAGCCTGGTAGGCTACAGTCCATGGGGCCGCAGAGTCGGACATGACTGAGTGACTTCACTTCACTTCACTTCATATGGTTGGACTGGGAAGGGATTAATTCTTTATGGAACTTTTGTATTGGAGGTAGAAGGTAAAAGATAAAAGTTTCACTTAAGAAAATCCGTAACTGATCCATGGTGCGTTTTTGTTTACTTGAAAGCTATATGTTATCAAGTGCAAGCAGACGCCTTTACAAATGAGTTCATTTGTTCACAAATAGAAACACAAAAATGGAAAATGTCTTGGTTGACTTGGGGGAAGCTGAAATGTTTATTTAAAGTTTGCATTTATTGTTGAGGTGCAAAATTGTTAAAGGGCATTTGGATCATGGGGAAAGATATCCTGTGGAAGTACTTTTCAAAGGGTCATTGGAATAGAAAAACAGAAGTTATCTGAAATCATTTCTAGATGACATTCTATGCTGTTTTCCTTGATTCACTTGAACAAATGTATGTTGAATGCTCTTCCCTTCAAGGCAGAGCAGTGTCTTCTCCTTCTCAAACTGATTTGGCAACTTGCTAAGTAAGCCTTTTAGGAAATATGCCCAGCTTCAGTGGGCCCACTGTACTTGTTTCCTTGGGCTGCTGTTAAAAAAAATACCACAAACTAGTGGCTGAAAGCAACAGAAATTGATTCTTTCATCATTCTAGAGGCCAGAAGCCTAAACTCAAGGTGCTACGGGACACACGTGCCGCAGGCTGCAGGGGAACGTCTGTCTCTCCCGTGTCCAGCTCCCGGGGACCGCCGTCACTCCTTGGCTTGCGGCTGCATTACCCCGTCTCTGGCTCCATGGCCACAGGGTCTCCCCTCTGTCCCGGTCAAACCCCCCTCTGCTTCGCTTTTATCAGGACTTAGGACAGCATTTCAGGCCCACTGGGAAGATGGACAATCCACGGGAACCTCTCTACCCTTAAGATCCTTAACTTAATCACATCTGGAAAGTCCTCCTTTGCCATATAAGAACATTTATAGGTTTCAGAGACTGGGATATAGGAGTCATTTGGGGGCCACAATTCAGCCTGACATACCCAGGATCTTCCTTAAATATACCTGATTTCGTGGAAATCCCGTCTGCTCTCTACCAGAACAAGAGACATAGGTCCAGAAACAAAAAATGATTTGCTGAAGTTTTGACCCAACTGTCTTAAAGGAGCAGAGGTGACTCCATAATCCAGCCAGTATACCTGGGATAGGTGGTCGAGTAACGTTTGAAGGCCACCCTCTAGGTCTAGCCAAAGAGATCAGACAGCGAATCTGAGATGTGAGGCAACTCTCCTCCCCTGGTTCATCCCAGCTAAATGGATGAGGGGATAGGAGGTCATTTCATGGGTGAAGGGAAGGCACATCCTACTGAGTATCTGGGTCCCCACAGCCCGCCTGAACCCCCTGGTGGGCCTCCCCACTGATGCTTTCATCCTCTTATCAAGTTCTTTAGATGGAGCTTTGTACTACTTGCTCAGAAACAAGGTCTCCTGGGTACTCCCCTTCTTGCTAGTCCTCTCCATGCAGTCCAGGGAGGATTTTCCTCTACAGCCAGTGTAACAGCTAATCCCCCCCAGTTGCGTAAGAAGTGAGAAACAATGAAACTATTTAAAGGCCCGCTGGCCTCCTTCCAGTAGCCGCTCAAGGTGTTTACTCTGGAAAAGGTAACGAGTTACACATCCCATCCTCTGTGTAAATTTCCCTCACTTCCCGTGTTCCTTATGAAGGACCATTTCCTGTGGGCTCTGTGGGGCTGAGGTGGTGCTCTTCCAGGAGACAATGAACCCTGAAGTGTCTTCTCAGTGAGGCCTTACAAGGCAAGCCAGAGAATTGGAGAAGAGGATCCTTTGGGGTGGCAGTAAAAGCATTTGGGCTTTTGTTTTATATCAGTTAGCTACGGGTGGAGTTTTGAGATCATTGCACAAAGGACATAGTTAAAGAGCGGTCAGTTCTCTCCCTGGCTTTTAAAAGAAGTAGCTATTTGTCCTTTTAACTTTTGTGGAGTCAGTTGGACTGTGACACACACCTTCATTTAATCCCATTTAAAAGTCAGTTATCTGGATCAAACCGCTATTAAACACAACTGGTTGGGTCAGTGTTTTCTGGTCTGTGGGTCATAGTTATGCCCAAGGAAGTGTTTCAGACAGTACAAGGAGCAGCGGCCCCTCTTTCCAGTCTCATTTAAAATTGAGAAAATTAAGGGTATTCAGTGTCATTTTTCAAAAATGACTCTTACTTTGTTTAGAATTTGCAGTGCTCTGAAAAAGTAAGCAGTGAAATAGCTCCTGCCTCCACTGCTAACCTTTTCAAGATCAAGGTCAAAATTACCCTCCTCTTACCATTAGCCCCACCAATGCCGTTCACACAGTGAGACCTTTATGATGAAATTAGTATCCCACGTAGACATGAATCTTTAAGTAGTAAGGATAGTAGTAAAATCAGAGAAACATCTGCACTGAGAATGTCTGCTGTGTGTCCTTTTACTGAAAAGATCCTGGGAGAACCAGAGTTAAACCAATGAAAGATGATGTAAGTTGATATAAGCTATCTTTTCATTTTCATTTTCGGTAGGAGCGTTTCATATCAAAAGCTTCTTGTTGCTGTTCCCTCTAAAATAAAAACAAAGGAAATATTGAAAGGAATGGTTGGCAGGAGTGGAGAGGTCGTAGAACACCTAAAGGTTTACAGAGGAGCGGCGTTTTTGCCCACCAGGGAGGCCACCATGCTGTATTTTCTTCCGTCCTTAATGCTGATACTTAGGTCCCTGTAGTTAGCTCATCTTATTATAGGTCACTGAACAACACACCCACGACAGCCCGAGGGGGTCTGCAGGTCTGTTTCTCTCTGCAGATCTGTTTCAGGAGGTGAAAGGCAGGAACGCACACCATTACACTAGAAGCTTGCCTCCACGCTGGCTTGGATGAATGGGCTGTGTGTGTGGACTCTGAAAAATGGGCATGGAAAGACACAGAGAGAGGCAATGGGGAGGAGGAGAGACGTAAAAGAGAAGAAGAGTGATCCAGTCACAGTCACTGTGGGAGAGAGACTCATGGACCCGCCCACTCACAGATGGACTGTCTTCTCCCACCAGATGTGGCGTGGCTTGTCTGCCTTGGCATTCCATAGGAATCTTCTCACTTCATCTGGGCTGGTTAGCATGCCCTTCATGTTTCCATCAGTCTTCAGCCTTGTCAATAATACATAACGGAGTAGCTTCTCCTTCACAGCAACGGTTGCTGTTGTGAAGAAGCTGCCTTGAAATGTGACCTCATGGGCTCTTCGTCAGCTTTCAATTATTCGGGGCTCAACAATCATGTATCTACCTCTCTGTATGATTTCAACTTTTTTTTCCTTTTTGGAATTTGCATTCTTTTTTATTTGTAAAAGGAACATATTCTTATAATAAATAAAATTCCAACATAGAGATAACATGAAAGATACCTTGGTTTTTCAACCCTGAGCTTTGTTACCTCTCCAGAAGTAAGCAGAGTCATAAATTTGGAAGGTTCTTTCTAAACTTATTAATAATTTATCTATACACACACATATATAACATATATACACCCAAGTGAAGTGAAATGAAGTCGCTCAGTTGTGTCCGACTCTTTGCGACCCCATGGACTGCAGCCTCCCAGGCTCCTCCATCTATGGGATTTTCCAGGCAAGAGTACTGGAGTGGGTTGCCGTTTCCTCCTCCAGAGGATCTTCCCAACTCAGGGATTGAACCCGGGTCTCCTGCATTGCAGGCGGACGCTTTACCCTCGAAGCCACCAAAGACGTATATAATTTTGTCTTGTGTGTGTGCATGATTTTACATAAATGGTACTACACTGTTCACTGTAGCTGTGTATTTAGGTAAATGGTGTCACACTGGTCCTATTCCATACCATTACATCGCTTCCTACAAAAATATGGTTTTCATTTAATGGCATGTATTAGAGACTTCTCACGTTCCACTTCACATCATCTTGTTAACTGTGCCTGTATGAGACTTTTTAGCACATCACATTGATATGTTTTCAGTGTGGAAAGATCCTGAACTTTTCTTTCAATAACTTTCTGGAATAGACTGGCTCATATTTTCCTAGAGGTTTTTCTCTGTGAGAATGAACTTTAGGGTTGGTTGGTTTCGTATTAACTTTTGTAATATCATTGTCAGGATCTGATAAAGGACCTGGAAAATGAGTCAGGTAGCACTTCTACTTTTTTTTTTTTTAACTATCCTGGAAAAACAGAGGTATACAGGATTTTACCTGTTCCTTGAATATTTGGTAGAACTTACCTGTAAAGCCATCTGGGCTTAATCTTTTGCTATTTTTTTTTTTTTCAATTTCTTCCAAGATCACTGGTGTGTTTAAGTGTTCTGCTCATTTATTGAGCCAAATTTATTTTAACTTTGAGAAACATCCACTTTACTTTTTTAAATATTTTGGTTAAAGTTACACATAGCACCTCGCACTGTGTTCACCGTCTCTTTGTATTTACACTCCACCTTCCATTATGGACACTGTTGAGTTTATGGTTCTTCCTCATCCTCCTTCCTGCCCTTGTCCCCCTGTCACTTACATCACAACCTAGGTATGTAATACATAGCTTGAAAATAATGAAACGTTCAGTAAAAGTCACTTTTTTCTGAATATGCATGTATTAGTTCAAATCTGGCAAGTGACAGAGAAAGGGGTGGGGTAGGAAGGAGAGCAAGGAACATGAAGAATTGGACGTGACTTTTCCCATCTTTTGTTTCTAATAAGTTTATAATTTCTGCTTTGACAACATGCTTTAACTCAAGAATTGTTTGTAAGTGTGCGTGTAGGTTTATGTTTAATTCCTGTGTGTGTAGATTTTACACATCTCTGTCATTGACTTCCCTGGTGGCTCAGATGGTAAAGTGTCTGCCTACAATGTGGGAGACCCAGGTTCAATCCCTGGGTTAGGAAGATCTCCTGGAGGAGTAAATGGCAACCCACTCTAGTATTCTTGCTTAGAAAATCCCATGGATGGAGGAGCCTGGTAGGCTACAGTCCATGGGGTCACAAAGAGTCAGACACGACTGAGTGACTTCACTTGTCATTAAGCTATAATGAATTGTGGTCAGTAAGCATGGCCACTGTAATTTCTTTCCTTCTTTTTTTCTAGACAGAGCTAGAGCTTTAATTCCAGGTTAACCAGCAAGGAGACTGGAGGCAAGGCTCTGAAATGTCTTTGCAGTCTGTAATTTCTGACTCCTCAAAAATATTCAGATCTTTCTCTGTGGCTTGATCATGATTATATTATTATATGTGTTGGGTAGTTGGGTACAAAGAGAATGAAGTAAAGATATATATGGGTATGAGGCTAAATGCATAAAGTAACATATTTAAATTATTTAAATATATTTAACTTATGTAAGCCTCATCAGGAAGCCTCCATAAGCCTCTTATCCTTCTCCATCAGAGGGCAGACAGACTGAAAACCACAACTACAGAAAACTAACCAATCTGATCATATGGACCACAGCCTTGTCTAACTCAATGGAACTATGAGCCGTGCCTTGTACGGCCACTCAAAATGGATGGGTCATGGTGGAGAGTTCTGACAAAACACGGTCCACTGAAGAAGGGAATGGCAAACCACTTCAGTATTCTTGCCTTGAGAACCCCATGAACATTATGTAAAGGCAAAAAGATAGGATACCGAAAGATGAACTCCCTAGGTCAGCAGGTACCCAATATGCTACTGGAGAAAAGTGGAGAAATAACAACAGAAAGAATGAAGAGATGGAGTCAAAGCAAAAACAACAACCAGTTGTATGTGACTGGTGATGGAAGTAAAGGCCGATGCTGTAAAGAGCAATATTGCATAGGAACCTGGAATCTTAGGTCCATGAATCAAGGCAAATTGGAAGTGGTCAAACAGGAGATGTCAAGAATGAACATTGACATTTTAGGAATCAGCAAACTAAAACGGACTGGAAAGGGTGAATTTAACTCAGATGACCATTATATCTACTACTGTGGGAAAGAATCCCTGAGAAGAAATGGAGTAGCCATCACAGTCAACAAAAGAATCTGAAATGCAATACTTGGATGCAATCTCAAAAACGACAGAATGATCTCTGTTCATTTCCAAAGCAAACCATTCAATATCACAGTAATCCAACAACTCTACGCCACGACCACTAATGAAATTGAACAAAGAAGCTGAAGTTGAGTGGTTCTCTGAAGACCTACAAGACCTTCTAGAAATAACACCCAAAATGATGTCCTTTTCATTATAGGGGACTGGAATGCAAAAGTAGGAAGCCAAGAAATACCTAGAGTAACAGGCAAATTTGGTCATGGAGTACAGAATGAAGCAGGGCAAAGGCTAACAGAGTTTTGCCAAGAAAATGCACTGGTCATAGCAAACACCCTCTTCCAACAACACAAGAGAAGACTCTACACATGGACAGCACCAGATGGTCAACACCGAAATCGGATTGATTATACTCTTTGCAGCCAAAGATGGAGAAGCTCTATACAGTCAACAAAAACAAGACCAGGAGCTGACTGTGGCTCAGATCATGAACTCCTTCTTGCCAAATTCAGACTCAAATTGAAGAAAGTAGGGAAAACCACTAGACCATTCAGGTATGATCTAAATCAGATTCCTTTCAATTATACATCGACAGAAAGATTCAAGGGATTAGATCTGATAGAGTGCCTGAAGAACTATGGACGGAGATTTGTGACATTGTACAGGAGGCAGGGATCAAGATCATCCCCAAGAAAAAGAAATGCAAAAAGGCAAAATGGTTGTCTGAGGAGGCCTTACAAATAGCTATGAAAAGAAGAGAAGGAAAAGGCAAAAGAGAAAAGGAAAGATATACACATTTGAATGCAGAGTTCCAGCAAATAGCAAGGAGAGATAAGAAAGCCTTTTTCAGTGATCAGTGCAAAGAAATAGAGGAAAACAACAGAACGGGAAAGACTAGAGATCTCTTCAAGAAAATTAGAGATACCAAGGGACCATTTCATGTTAAGATGGGCACAATAAAGGACATAAATTATATGGACCTAACAGAAGCAGAAGATATTAAGAAGAGGTTGCAAGAATACACAGAAGAACTATACAAAAAGGATCTTGTTGACCCAGATAATCACGATGGTGTGATCACTCACCTAGAGCCAGACGTCCTGGGTTGTGAAGTCAAGTGAGCCTTAGGAAGCATCACTATGAACAAAGCTAGTGGAGGTGATGGAATTCCAGTTGAGCTATTTCAAATCCTAAAAGTTGGTGCTGTGAAAGTGCTGCACTCAATATGCCAGCAAATTTGGAAGGCACAGCAGTGGCCACAGGACTGGAAAAGGTCAGTTTTCATTCCAGTCCCTAAGAAAGGCAATGCCAAAGAATGCTAAAACTCCTGCACAATTGCACTCATTTCACATGTTAGCAAAGTAATGCAGTAATGCTCAAAATTCTCCAATCCAGGCTTTAACAATATATGACCCATGAGATTCCAGATGTTCAAGTTGGATTTAGAAAAGGCAGAGGAACCAGAGATCAAATTGCCAACATATGTCGGATCATTAAATAAGAAAGAGAGTTGAAGAAAAACATCTACTTCTGCTTTATTGACTATGCCAAAGCCTTTGACTGTGTGAATCACAACAAACTGTGATCCACAGTTCTTAAAAAATCCACAAAATTCTTAAAGTGATGGGAATAACAGACCACTTGACCTGCCTCCTGAGAAATATGTATGCAGGTCAAGAAGCAGAAGTTAGAACTAGACATGGAACAACAGACTGGTTCCGAATCGGGAAAGGAGTACGTCAAGGCGGTATTATGTCACCCTGCTTATTTAACTTATATGCAGAATGCATCAAGAGAAATGCTGGGATGGAGGAAGCACAAGCTGGAATCAAGATTGCTAGGAGAAATATCAATAACCTCAGATATGCAGATGACATCACCCTTATGGCAGAAAGTGAAGAACTAAAGAGCCTTTTGGTGAAAGTGAAAGAGGAGAGTGAAAAAGTTGGCTTAAAACTTAACACTCAGAAAACTAAGATTATGGCATCCAGTCCCATCACTTCCTGACAAATAGATGGGGATACAGTGGAAACAGTGACAGACTTTATTTGTGGGGGCTCCAAAATCACTGTGGATGATAACTGCAGCCATGAAATTAAAAGATGCTTGCTCCTTGTAAGGAAAGCTATGATCAACCTAGACAGCATATTAAAAAGCAGAGACATTACTTTGCCAGCAAAGGTCCGTCTAGTCAAAGCTATGGTTTTTCTAGTAGTCACGTATGGATGTGAGAGTTGTACTATAAAGAAAGCTGAGTGCTGAAGAATTGATGCTTTTGAACTGTGGTGTTGGAGAAGGCTCTTGAGAGTCCCTGGGACTGCAGGGAGATCCAACCAGTCCATCCTAAGGGAGATCAGTCATGGTTGTTCATTGAAGAACTGATGCTGAAGCTGAAGCTGAAGCTGAAGCTCCAATACTTTGGCCACCTGCTGCGAAGAACTGACTCAATGGAAAATATCTTGATGCTGGAAAAGATTGAAGGCTGGAGAAGACAGGGATGACAGAGGATGAGACAGTTGGATGGCATCACCAACTCAATGGAAATGAGTTTGGGTGGACTCCAGGAGTTGGTGATGGACTGGGAGGCCTGGTGTGCTGCAGTCCATGGGGTCACAAATAGACCCAACTGAGCAACTGAACTGACTGACTGAGTCATTGAATTTGTTTTGTTAAATTTCTATGTGTGATAATAAGATTCTCAATAGTCTTCCATTAATTTCTGAGAATTGTTACCTGTTTGTGACTTTGCCATTTATTCTTTGTATTTTCAGTTTTTCAATAGATATTTTGATGCTTTGTGGTCACACGTTTAATATTAATAACTTTTAAATAATTTTTATCACCCCTCCTCTTCATGTGACTTCTTATTGTCTCTTTCTTTTTTCCTTGAAGTGTATTTTGTCTAATATTATTTTTATACCTGCTCCCTTCCTAACCTGTGTCTGTTATATCTTCCTTTCCTCCCTTCATTTTTAAACTTCCTCTATAGCTTTCATTTTATAAATATTTCTGGCAAACAACTATAATGCTTCCTAATTTGAAAGCCTTTTTCTTTTATAAATGAATTTAGCAAATTCATATTTATTAGAATTAGTAATATATTGTAATTTTACTTTGTGTTTCCTGGTTATTGTGTGTTCTTCTTTTATCCCCTTCCTTTCCCACATCTTTTATCTCTTTAATGGAGGCTCGTATTTCTTTGTTGTTTTTTCCTCTTATTAACTTGGAAGTTACACTTTGCATTTATATTTTCTGTGAGGAAAATTCTTAAATTTCTAACACTCATAATTAATCTTCTATTTTTCTGCCAATATCTAACATTTTAATTACCTATATTCCTCACCCTAAAATGCTTTTGTTGCCCTTTGTTCCATATTTCCTTCCTTCCAGCACACGTATCGATGTAATCTGAGATTTGGATACTAGATTGTACTGTCTTTATCTTTTTCTTGTACTTTCACTTTTTCTTTTTGTAAAAGATATAAAACTTAAGAGTAAACTGTCTCTTTTTTAAAACTTTCTTCTTTCTTTCTTCCTTCCAACCTTACTTCCCATGTCTCCTATTTCTAAGTTTTTTTTTCCTTGACAGAATATAGAATATATTAAATCTTTCATGATTAGTCTCACCTCAAGATATATTTAGTTGTGGGTGTCTTCCACTACCATTCATACCACCTGCATCACTCGATTTTTTTCATATTGAGGACACAGATGTCAGACTTCAGAAATGCTCTTGTTCTATCACTTTAATTATTCGCATCCTCTGTTGGCTTTTCTTTAAGGGATTCTACCAGGTGGTCTTTGAACCTTCTGTTTCCATTTCCCACAAAAGGAAAGAAAAAGAAGAGTAAGCGATAAGGAAGTTACGATCTAGCATTAAAATCCAGGATTATATCTATATGGGAAGTGCTGGAGGGAAGGAAATCTAGAATGAAGGGAAATAAAAAACATTTTAGGGTGTGGGATATTTTAAATTCCAGACATCGGCAGAATAGTAGGTCTATGAGTGTTGAAAATTTAAGAATTTTCCTAATAGAAAATTTAAAATGAAAAATAAAACTCGCAAATAATAAGAGGGAAAAAATAGAATAAAGAAATAAGAGCCCCCTTTATAAAGAAGGCCGATAAAAGATACTGGGAAAGAGGGGAAAACAGTCTAGTGCAGGCTCACAGAACCACTCACGCTTTGCACCCTGCCTGTCCTACGTATAAGCTTAGGGGTGGACATGTGTGTGTGTGTTTCGTCCAGAGACTTCAGATTTTATGTGTGAAATTACTTTATAGGATTTGAAGAGGAAGGGGGGAGCCTCCCAAATGATCACCTCTCTTATTTCTTCATGTTATTTCTTTAGATGTAGCAGCCAGGACAAGTGGATTCAGGGTCAGATGAAGAGAAGAAGGGAAAAAAACCAAAAGTCAATTAACGGACTTAGTCTACGTGGGCGAAGCAAAGCTTTTGCAAACACATAAATATTAAGTGATTAGCCTTTGCTCTGCACTTGTTTTTTAATTGTGTGCACTCATTATATATTCTTTTTCATTTTCAGGTCTTGACTCTAATCATGGCCAAACCTTATGAATTTAATTGGCAGAAGGAAGTTCCTTCCTTTTTGCAAGAAGGAGCAGTTTTTGACAGATATGAAGAGGTAAAGGAGTGCTATTAATCTTTTCTCTCAAAACATGATTTTTTTCATTTTAATTTAATTACAGTATTGAGTACATAGTATTTGACATAAGTAAGAACATCTCGGAGATTTATAAGTTGAAATAGTTGGAAACAGTCAATGTTATGAGATATAATAATGATAATAGTACTATAATTTATTGAGCACTCTCTCTGCGCCAGCTATAATAAGGATGATGACAGTATAAATTATCATGTGCTCACTGTGTGCCAGAAATCTTTCTAAGCACTTCCTGTGTATTATTTGTTCAACTCCTTACAATAACCTTATTAGGTCATTGCCACAATTATGCTTATTTTACAGATGGGTTTCATGGAGTAATAGTTTTTGCTTAATGAAGTGCTTCAGGCATTCTTTCCTCATAAAACTTTCTATTTGTCATACATGTAATAGCGATTGGACTTTGTGCTGGTCACTTGCTTTGCTCGTCTCATTTATACAGACCAATTTAACCAAAGCTTTGCATACTTCTGCTTCTACCATTTATTGCTTGTGTCCTTGCAAGGTGGCGGTGGCTCCAGATTTTCTAGAAACCAGGGGCTTGGGTTCACCAGTCTATTCAGAAAGTTTAGGTAGGTGAGTGGAAGCCTTGTTTGCATTGTTAATATGTTGTTTTTCTTAGATTTTACTTGAATTTGAAGTTACTCTGGGAGGGATATGTGATGAAACTGTATTGTCTCTGCGGTGAAGTAAGATGCAAAACTTGTTCAGACTTCATGTAGAGTCAGCATTGGTTCCTTTCAAAATCTATGGACTATATTGTATGTGGCTTCCCAGAGCTTCAGATCATCAGGCTTTTTTCATGAGGACTATGGGCTGACACAACTCAGTTATTTGTTGACTTGGTTTTTCCACGGTGTGTAGCATGATGCTTTCTGGGTTTGCACCATAGTTGCTTTGTGTAAACAAAATTGAGGAAAGAAAAGGATGGACTCATGTGGTCAGTGTTCTCTTTGCTGAATCGGCGTATTGGGGTGACAGTTACTTATATGACTGAAGCTTCACTGCTTCTCTGAAAGAACAGAAAACTGCATTCTGCTATAAGAAGAAACAGAAAACAATATTCTACCACCTGGAGGCAACCACTATTAACTCTTTGGTAGTTTTTTTTCTACTCTTTTTTTTTTTTCCTCTTCCATCGATATAGAGTAATCTTTTGAAAATGTAAATCAGAATCTCTTCTTCCTCTATTTAAAATGCTCCATGACTCTCTATTGTATTATAGGATGAAGGAAATGCATCAGAATGAAATACAAGGCCTTCCATAATTTGACTCCTACCTAATTCTCCAATCTTGTTCCCCACTAGTTTTCTGTGCACATTCTTGGTTTTAACACTAACAATACACTTAAAATTTCCCCAATGAACTATTCTATTTCATGCTTTGTATATACTGCTGCCTTTTCCTGAAATGCACTTATCCCTCCTTGTTTCACTGGCAAACTCCTATTCATCCTTCAGAACTCAAATGAGAAATCTTTATTTTTTAATATCTTCCTTGACCCATTCAATAAGAAGTGATCATTCCTCTGTGCTACCTCTAATGTACCCTTGCACATATTACACTGTACTCACCTTTTAATTTAATTCTTTCATCTCTCGTAGTATACTCTGAGTTTCTTGAGGTCAAGGGCCATATTTTACTTATCTTTTTCTCTCCAGGGACTAGCAGAATGCCTGCAACTGCCAAATTCACTGTATATGTCTAATATCCAATGTCAAAAGGGATTTTAGATGTAATTGATCCCAACCCAGTCTGGTTTTATTATAGTTTGTACATTTTCTTCATCATTGAAAAGGTGAGAGGAGATATGGATCCCTGAGATACGTATGAAAGTCTGTACTTCAACACATTCAAAAATTAGGCTAAATCATATTACATTTTCATCTTTTAGGTTAAAAATGGTCAGTATCAACAATTTGATATAGTTCAAACCTGAAGTGAAGACGTGGAGGTCGCTCAGGTGTCTGACTCCTTGCGACCCCATGGAGTGTATAGTCCATGGAGTTCTCTAAGCCAGAATACTGGAGTGAGTAGCCTTTCACTTTTCCAGGGGATCTTCCCAACCCAGGGATCAAACCCAGGTTTCCTGCTTTGCAGGCTGATTCTTTATCAGCTGAGCCACCAGGGAAGCCCAAGAATACTGGAGTGGGTAGCCTAGCCCTTCTCCAGCAGATCTTCCCAACCTAGGAATCGAACCAGGGTGTCCTGCTTTAGAGGCGGATCCTTTACTAACTAAGCTATGAGGGAAACCCACAAAGTAAATTCACTTGCCTACTTTCGTCCACTTCTCACACCTTGGCAAAGAAAGCCAAGACTAGCTTGGATGCATTTCCAGGCTTTCTCCCAGGTACGCCAGGTCTAGACTGGGTACCCGTGCCCCGGCAGTGATCTCAATTGCCCTTCATTGTGAGCTGACGAGACATCTCTCCCTGAATCTGCTAGAGTATCCCAAAAGATTTGCAGTTTTCTGAGACAGTTTCCCAGGCTCTGAAAATCTATAGGATAGTTTAAAAATACATCCTGGCTTTCAGTTCCTCAAATAAGGTCATTTTGTAGAGATTAAATGTAGTAACTGGCTGAGTGTTTCTTTTGTTGTCATATAAGCAGAAACCTATTAGAGAAAAAGTGGATAAATTGTAATGTAATTTGATAAGCTGGAAGTTTATCATCATCCAGTCATTTTTATTTCTCATGATGGTTTTTTGGTTTTGGTTGTTAATCATCACAACTCACTTATATTTAGAAAATACTGATGACTTGCACTTCTAAAGACATTTGCTTCCTTCCAGGTTCCTCTGAAAATGAGATAAAGCTAGAATAAAAGAAATCTTAACAAGTATTAAATACAATCTCATTTAACTTTTAACTTTCTTTAGTGCTATTTTACTAGGATGACAAGTAAAAAAAAATTTAGCTTCTTAAATATATCTCTTCGTGAAACATATAAAATTGGTGTTGACCTTAAAAATAAAAGTTACTTTACCAGCAAAAATGTGTTTATTTAGGAATAGCAGAGGAATTGCAATTTGAGACAAACATGCTAGTAAAAGCCATTGACAAGGGGCCTTCCCTGGTGGTTCAGTGGTTCAGACTTTGCCTTCTAAGGTAGGGGGTGCTGGTTCTCTCCCTGGTCAGGAAACTACTGTCCCACGTGCCATGTGGCCAAAAGTCCAGGAAACATAAAGTGGAAGAAATATTGTAACAAATTCAATAAAGACTAAAAAAAAAAAAAGCCATTGACAAGTCCAGCTAATGGAGGAGGGCAACAGTATTGTTGAGAGAAAAAGGAAGTTGGGAAGGGTTGTTTTGAATAAAAATCCACTGGAGAAAAGAGACAGGAGGGAAGTGGCTGCCGCTCACGGGTGATCTGTTGGGCTGGTTGACTTCTTGTGGGAGAGGCTGTGTAACATCTTTTCCTTTGGGGGGGCCTGTATTTGGGGTTCTCTCCAGTGATGATTCTTCTCTGTAACTGATAATTCTGAGGCAGTCTCTCAGGCTCTGGAAATCCAGAGGATAGTTAAAAAAGACTTCCTCGCTTTTAGTTCCTCAAAGAAGGTCATTTCAAAGAGGTTAAGTGTAGTTACATGCAGTGGTAGCTTGTGAGAGCTCCCCTTCCTGGTCTCCCAACTCCGTTTTAGTCAGGTTTCCCTTTATTAAAGTCAGAAAGCCAAAGAGTGTTCCAAACAGACTGTAGCCAGTTTTTCTTATTACAGTTGAGCCTTGAACAACATAGGTTTGAACATGGTACACTTTTACACAGATTTCTTAAAATAAATACCTACCATTTTTTGTTGTTGTTTAGTTCTAAGTTGTGTCCAACTCTCCGCAACCCCGTGGGCTGTAGCCTGCCAGGCTCCCCTGTCCATGGGATTTCCCAGGCAACAATCCTGGAGTGGGTTGCCATTTCCTTCTCCAGGGGATCTTCCCTACCCAGGGATCAAACCCACACCTCTTGCATCTCCTGCACTGGGTTGTTTCCCACTGCGCCACCGGGGAAGCCCAAAATACCTACCGTGGAAGCTTGCAGTCCTCAGAGGGCTGAATCTATGGAAACAGGGGATATGGAGGCCTGACTATAAAGTTATAGTCAGATTTTTTATTGCACTGAGCTTGGCACCCCTAAAATCCCATGTTGTTCAAGGGTCAACTGTATTTTCCTATCTTGTAAAAGTTGGTTCTTTGGAGCCACGGCCATTAAAATATTTAAGACAACAAAATATAAATGGATATAGGCTTGTTTCTACAGTTTTTTGCCTGAACAGCAGTGAGAAATGACAACTGACAGCAAGTGGGAGGGAACACAACCTGATCATCCCACAAACGCCACAGCAAAGGGGCCTTTTGTGAAGGAAGGGGTGAATGCCTTCAGCACCATATGGCAGCTAACGTTATCATGATGGCCCAAAGGACTGGGTAAACATTAAATTGTGTTCCACGTTATCGGTTTAAAGAAGGCAGGGAAGTGTTCAAATCAGTGGGTGAGCATTCACTAGGTCAGATTAAAAAAATAAAAATACTTACTAAACACTGTTTTAAAAATATGTATTCTTTTGACAAGAAATGTAACCAGTGCAACTGTATTTAAGTATTATTTTATTATTTCTGCTGAAGGATTTCTTTTGAGGTAGCCCCAAATTTCAGATACTGCAGCCTGTGTTGTAGCCTCTGATTGTATTCTCATGCCGCTTCAGAAGCTCTTTTTATCTAACCTTACTTGACTTTTCAATTACTTACATGCAAAACCTGTTTTGTTTTCTAAGTAATGCAACAAGTGAGGCAAAAATCTTCAGAGACGTTTCTCTTGCAGAGGAGAGAAACGGCAGTGCACGTGCAGCCCACGTGTTTCCGATCCCGCTGCTTCCTGACTTCCCTTCCGGGTCCTTATTAAAAGGCCAAAGACACCGTCTCCTGGCTATGAGAACCCTCCCCAGCCTTTCCTAGAATTCCTCAGTACTTACAGCACCCTCGAAATACTCATCTCCTCAGTGCCTGCCTTTTATTTTTATTATGACTGCTCTTAAGTATAGCATCTGACCCACTTCATTTTTTCACTCTTTGGCCTGCGCTGTGCGTCGTGTGGGATCCCATTTCCGCAAACAGGGCCAGAAGCCACGGCCTCGGAGTGGGCGCGTGGGGTCTCAGCTGCTGGGCCGCCAGGGAGGGCCCTCCTCAGTGCTTCCTTGTCACTCTGTTCCCAGGACTGCCCCCTGCTCTCGTTTACCTCCCTCCCTAAACACATTACGGCCCCAAACCTCAGGAGCAAGAGTGCTGTGTGAAACAGGCCTTTATCGAAGGTTTGGTGGGAGCAGAGGCGAGTTCCAGCACTCAGCAGGAGACAGTGGAGATCCTGGGGAATAAATCTCAGTCGGGCCGACAGCTCTCTCTGTCGCCGCCTTATTTTTCACCCCACTCTTCCAAGAGACCTGTTGCTGTTACTTTTCTTTCACTTTTTGACCTCGCCCTCAGAATCCTTTTCTAATTCATAATTCACCCTTTTCCTTTCTCCCCATATGAAGTTCCTCTTCTCCAAATGAAAACAACAAAAATGCCCTCTCAGACCAAGGAGGATCAGGGGAAATTCTGGTCCCTTCTCACCCTGTGCAGTGTGGCTCCCGGTCCAGCTCAAACTCTTGCGTCCAGACTCTCATGATACCTCACGTTTCCATAATCTTGAAAGAGAACGGATGTACTTAAAAGAAACAAACCAAAAGTTTGAAGACGTTTATCCCTTGAAAGTAAAGTGGTCTGTTGTCCTTCTCGAGAAGTGGTCACTGGCAGAAATTTGCAATGATGGACATGGTGTGTATCCTGGCTGCTCTTACCACATGTTAAGAGGATCGTGATACATGGTTGGTAATCTCAGGGTTTTTCCCTCCTGTTTGCAGCTGTCATTTAGTTGCTAAATTGTGTCCGACTCTTTGCAGCCCCATGGACTGCAGCCCCCCACGCTCCTCTGTCCATGGAATTCTTCAAGCAAGAATACTGGAGTGGGTTGTCATTTCCTTCTCCAGGGGACCTTCAAGACCCTGGGTCTCCTGCTTGGCAGGTAGACTTTTTACCACTGAGCCACCTGGGAAGCCCCTTTCCCTCCTAACATACGCACAGAATCTAGACTGCACTTATTTTTCTTAGAGTGCAACAGTTTCTCTTTAGCAAAATTAATTTAGTTTGGCATTTGAAAAAAACAAAAAAATGTGGCCAGCGGGACTGTGGAACTGAATTTGTTAATCTTAATGTTAATGTTAATTAAAATTTACATAGCTACATGTGGCTGGTGGCTATCTTACTGGACAGCACAATTTTCTAGACAATCAACTCAAACTACATGCAGATTTTAAAATACCATCCTCTTTTCCCAACGCGCAGAAGGAACTCTCAGTTCACTTAATTGGAATCTACAGTTTCATCAGCCATTTCTTCTCAGTGGTAGCTGGAGCAGAGATTTAGATGTCTTATTAGATGACTCCCCTCAGCCACCACTCTCCCCACATCCCAGATCCCGGCATGGGTTGGGCTGCCCTTTTCCTCACCTGAGGACTTTGTGTCTAAGGCAAGCTGCCCAGATGGAGTGCCTTTTCTGGCTAAGCCTTGGTGTTTATTAGCCCCTCCAACAGAAACCCTCAATAGCCTCCCCTGTACACAGACATCACAACCACTGCTGCGAAAACAGAAACAGTTAAGGCAGTTGCCAACCCCAGAGGAATACGGAAATGCCGGATCAATCAAAGCTGAAGTAGGGCTGAGCAGAACAGGCTGAATGTGACCTGTCTCCAAGGTAGCTCCGAAGCCGAGCTGTAGGCCTCAGGGGCACTCCCAAGGCCCACGCAGCCTACACGCCTGGGCTGTCCATTACTGCAGCACGGAGTCGTCCAAGTGTAATGTTCAAGAGGCCAAAAGCACCACCTGCACAGAGTGCACTTCAACTTGCAGACTGATTTAGGTCTTCAGGGATGACACTAGCAGGGGGATAAAGCTTGTTGTGAGAGCACTGGAGGAAGAGAGGCAAGGCGTTTTGTCAGGCAGATGCTAACCCAGTCACTGCCCTATGCTGTGCTAAGTCGCTTCAGTCGTGTCCAGCTCTTTGCAACCCCATGGACTGTGGCCCTCCAGGCTCTTCTGTCCATGGGATTCTCCAGGCAAGAATCCTGGAGTGGGTTGCCATTTCCTTCTCTGGGGATCTTCCCCACCCAGGGATTGAACTGGTGTCTCTTAAGTCTTTGCGTTGGCAGATGGGTTCTTTACCACTAGTGCTACCTGGGAAGCCCATGTCCCTGCCCTAGAGAACAATCAATTTCCTGGACTAAACTGGTGGACCTTCCAACACAGGGGATATGGGTCCACTTCCTTGTTGGGAAGCTAAGATCCCACACGCCTTATGGCTAAGGAACCAATATATAAAGCAGAGACAATACTGTAAGAAATTCAATAAAGACTTTGAAAAAGGTTCACATAAAAAAAAAAAGGGATGTTCTTCTATAGAAATAAATCATCCTTGGAGAGGCCCTCTAGACATTGCTCCTGTAAAATATGTAATGGATATTAATACATAGCCATCTTTTAATCTCATTCTCAGGTTTTGGATAATTTAAACTGAATTGTACCCATGGAGTCAGGATATCTGGCTCAAAATGTAGAGGGTGGAATTGTAGCCTATTACTTATATTTACAATGATGGATACCTACAGAGTCATGATAATGATAATAACAATTACAATCACATTCACTAGTCTTTCGATGCTTAGAGTCAACCTAACAGTAGACATGATATTTAATTATTATTGACAGAACAGAATGAAAAATATCTGTTAACTTTGTCAGTGCAAAGTAAGGGTACAGACAGATCTTGGAAAGTAGAACTGATTGGAGTCAGAGGAAAAACTGGAGGCTTAATAGTCTCGGTGGGAGGAAATGTTGATAGTTGATGGTGCACGAAATAGAGACTTGCGTCCATTATTTACAGCCAATCACAAAACCAAATATAAATTTCACATTGGGAAAGGGGAGGAGAAGTAGGGAAATGAGTTCAATGGAGTTCCATTTCTGAATTTTTATTCCAAGGAACCTATACTACATGTGCCTGGTGGATGATTAGCTCAGTTATTGCTGTCTTCAGACGCCAGGCCCTGCTAGAACTGGACATGTAAAACAAACAAAAAACGTGGCGTATCATGGTTTCATCCACTGAAGTGCATCCGGGCATTTCGGTTTGATGTTGCAGGCCCTCAGCGTGCTGCCCTTGGTGTCGTTCCATCCTCAGCCTCGCTCTCCTGACAGTCACGCTGTGATAGGGAAGTAGTGGGTTGTGCTTCTTGTGGGGTCAGGAGACCACCTGGGCAGTGGGTCTGGGAGACTGAGGAGGCCTCAGAGAGCAAGCCCCCTTTGGTTTGGGTGAGTCCATCAGTGGATCAAAGCACAGCTGAGATGAGGGAAGGGTTCACCCTTGTGCAGGGGCCCGGGTGTGGGATGCAGGGGGTGGTTTGTCCAGCTGCTATTGGGGAGGGTGAAGGCCAGAGCCACAGCTGCAGAGATGAGCAGTGTCCCCCCAGAAGTGCTCTACTCTCCAGAAAGGCATTGGTGCTAGATCCTGAAAGTGCTGTGAATCATTGTGTGTGTGTGTGTGTGTGTGTGTGTGTTTTAAGCAGGAAAAGAGTAAGGTCTGAATATGACTGGAAAGTGGTTATGCCTGATTGTGTCTGAGAGGGTAGAGGTGGGATTGAATGACTGGCTGAACAGTCATTTAGACACAGGATATCAGAGAAGAGGTTCAGGGTGGAAATGAATTAGATTTCCTAACCCAGTGGATTTAGAAGGTAAGGAAGAGTAAGGAGTGTGGTAACATGATTGGGATTTCTAGTCCAAGAAGCTGGTGGGCTCTGATGCTGGCAAAGAGAAGCAAAATGAACAGTATTTATCATTATATGTTTTGTTGTAACCAAGAAACGGTTGGCATATATAGAAATCACCTAGGTTTTAGTTAAAAATAAATTGCTCAGAAGGGGAGTTGACAAGCATAATAAATTACCCAAGAGGGTGAACAAATGGAGACATTCTGTTCCTTTCTCCGTCCTCCACTCCCAGGGCCATTGCTGGCATCCTGGCTGGAGTGGGCATCGTGAGTGGAGGCATGATGTATAAACAGAAATCCGAGAAGTAGGCAGAAGCCTCATCATGTACAGCAGTTCTGAAAGTCGTTCCCAAACAAGCATCATCAGCATCACCTAGAACTTTATTACAAATGCAGACTCTAGAGACTCCCCTAGTGGCCCACTGGTTAAGAATCTTGCTGGCAATGCAGGGGACACCAGTTCAGTCCCTGGCTGGGGAACTAAAAGCCCACGTGCTCCAAAGTTAATTGCTCCCAGCAGCATATGTTTTAACAAGTCCTTCGAGAAACTTGGACACACACTTGAGTGTGAGACTCGGAGGTTGTAGGATGGGGGTGGGGAGCTTGGATTTCTTTCTGAATATTATGGGGAACCATTTTCAACAAGGACTGATGTGATCTGGTGTACGTTCTAGTAAGAGTTTAGCTGTGCAGAGAATGGATTTGTGAGAGGAGAAGGGAGGGCACTCTGGGGATACAGAGTCAGGTTCGAGAACACCAGAAGTCTGATTTAAGGAAGATGGGTTGGAGGCTTAGTTCTCCTTCTTACTGGGTATTTCCCCATAGGCAGTTTTCTTCACATCTCAGTGCTAGGAAAGGGGAGCTGGGAAGGCAGATGTGTCTGAAGAGTTGCACTTCATCCGGGGAGCCTCTGGTGTGACCCCCCACCTGCCCTCACAGCTGGCCTGTCATCGTCATCCTGCGGCTTCTTCCCCATTTGATAGACCAGGTGTGGCCGGAGTTGAGCGCTCAGTCCCTTAATCTTGCTGTAACAGAGCTGTAGGAGCTAGTGTCAGCCAGGCTTTTTGCGAGAACACCCAGGCCCATTCCTTCCTCTTGACCAGCCTTTGAAACAACCGTGCGGATAATGTCATTTGTGCCCTCAAACCCCCAGAGCTTAGAGCCCATTAGCAACCAGAGCAGGAGGTCTCTAATCAAAGGTCTGTATCATTTGGAAAGTTCTTGGAATTAAGTGGACCTGAAGGCACAAGACTCTGACTGGAGCCTTGACCCTGGCATTTACAAGTCACAACCTTGAGCCAGTCCTTTCGCCTGTCTCAGTGGGCGTCTAGGAGTAGAAAATTGTGGGAAGGTAAATACATGGTGAAACTAATGAAGATCAAGGTATTTTAGTCAGGTTTGTGCAGACTCATCTTGGTGCTGACTTTCTGTCTTCTTCATGGCTACAAAACTCCCTGGAGCTAGGCGCCATGGAAGTCCTCATTTCTCAAAAGTTTCTGCTTTTAATTAGATAACGGAAGCTCTGACCAAGCTTCTTTCTGCACCTGTTGATTTCCATTTGCTTTCGGCTCAGAATAATCCATATGCGAAGTGGCATATTTTGGGATGGCATGTTCTAACACCCTTAAGTGGTTTAAGACAGCAGCCATTTATTAATAAGGATACAGAAGAATGAATAGCACATTAATTTTGATGGTCATTTATTAATTATAGGCTTTGATTCTCTGGGTCAGCCATCTGGGCTGGACTGGGCACACTCAAATGTTTGCTGGTCCAACTGGGGGGCCGATTGATTTAGGATGGTCTTGAAGGACCATCTCATCTCCACCCTACTTGGTCTGTCAGCCTCCTGCAAGCAGATGGGACAGGCTCTTTCCTGCTTGTTTCTGCTGCCTGCTCTAGACAAAAGCAGGTGGGGACCTTGGAAGGGGCTGCCAAGTCACCTTGCAAGGAGTGTGGTTTCAGGAGGGGTGAAGGGGTGTGGCCCTCCCTGCAATCAACCACTGTTATCGTAGGTAGCCTTTATGTAGCCAGTCATTTCACATTGGAAAGGCATAGAACAAGGGTGAGAACACTTCTTTCTGAAAAGGACCAGATATTATATATTTTAAGTTTTGCAAAGTCATACAGTCTTTGGTAAGACTATTTTGTAGCATGGCAGCAGTCATAGAACATTCAACAGTCCATAGATGAGTGTAAGTTCCAAGAAAACTTTGTTTTCAAAAGCAGGGCTATAGTTTGCAGACACCTAGCTTGAACGACAAATAAGGATACATAGGAATGAATAGCGCATTAATTTTGACAGTCATGGTGATACTTTCAGTTTTGGGTAATTACTTTTAGCTCCATCATTTTCCCTTATGAATGCCTTATTAAATTTTCAGTTTAGTCATCCTCAACTTCTTTTTCTTTTCTCTGTAATTACATCAGCTTTTGCTGCATAATCAATTACCTTTGTCTTTCTTTTCTAAGATGCTGTAGATTTGTTTGTCTCACTTCTTTTTTTTTTTTTTTGCCTCTCTGTAAGGTTTCTCTGCGTTTATATTTCTTCATTTGTTCACTGAGGTAGAAGAGAATGGTATTCTCTGGAGGAATAGGAGCATCTCACCCGGGAAACAGCGTCTGAGTCAGTCTCATGGAAAACTCTTAATACTGGAGATTCATGCTCTTCAAGGGCGTAGGAAGGACTGATTTACGGGAAGAAGAGACACATGCCCACTAGGAAACGAGAGGAGGAAATCTGGGCTGGCTTGATTTTTAAGGAGCCTTGATATATAAGGAGCTGTTGAAAACAAAATGTACTAATACAACATGAGAAGAAATCAATCATAAGTATGTGAAGAGCAAACTCACTGGAAAACACCCTGGTGCTGGGAACGATTGGAGGCAAAAGGAGAAAAGGGCAACAGAGGATGAGATGGCTGGATAGAATCACTGACTCAATGAGCATGAGCTTGGGCAAACTGCAGGAGACAGGGAGGGACAGGGAGGCCTGGTGTGCTGCAGACCATGGGGCTGTAAAGAGTCTGACATGACTTAGCAACTGAACAACAACAACGAAATAAAATATAAGGAGCAGTTACTAAGGTTTCTAGAGTATCACTGTGCTATGCTAAAGGACTTAGTTAAAATTCAGTGGCTAAAATGACAGTGCTTGTTTATTTTTTTAACGTTTTAAAATTGAAATATAGTTGATTTACAGTGTTATGTTAGTTTCCTGTGGACAGTGCTAGTTTTGGGGGTTTCTTGTTTCTTTGTTTTTTTTGTTTTTTTCCTATCTGAAGTGTAAATAGGAAAGGGCACCGTGTTTGCTCCTTCAAGCCTTGTTTACGACCGCAGGGGAGCAGGAGCTCAGTGCGTGCCCGTGCGTCCTTTAATTAGGGTTGATAGGCGCAGCCTTGTGGTTCTCTAGGCTGATGGTGAAGGGGCCCCAAGGACATCCTGGCGGCATTCTCTTTGGGATGGCACTCTGTTCATGCGTGTGGCCCAGCCATTAAATTAATAAGAGTTCATCCAAGTGTGAACAAATGAACAGTCAAAGGAAATATACAGCATAGTTTTAAGTGAATCATTTTGAAGTCCCTTCTCAAGTAAGAAAATGGTATTTCTTTAAGCTCAATTTCTTGTGAACTCCCTCATCCTAAAAATGATGATGAATGTTTTTGTTGTTACTTCTGGTTGGGTAGTTTTTATGGAAGACATGTTTCATGGCTTATGCTCTCTGAGAGACAGCAGTAAGCGATGTTGAAGCAGGGTCTTAGTTCCCTGCCCAGGAATTGATCCTGCGTAGTCTGAATGAAAACTAGGAATTCTAGTTGCTAGTCCACCAACGGGCTAGAGGCTAGAAGCAAAGTGGTCCTGGCTCTTGCCCCATTTGAAATCAAGAATGTTTCAAGGAGGCAAAAACTGTAAACACAGGTACAAAGTTTATTATTATTAGCAGAGCACAACTTGTGGTAATGCATACAGGGAAACTGTCTGTTTAAGACAGAAGCAGACTTCCCTGATAGTGTAGTGGTTAAGAATCCGCCTGCCAATGCAGGGTTCACCGGTTCCATCCGTGGTCTGGGAAAATCCCACATGGTAAGCCCATGTGCCATAACGCCTGAGCCTGTGTGCTACAGCTATGGAAGCCTGCAGGCCGAGAGCTTATGCTCTGCAGCGAAGAGAAGCCCCCATCTGCAATGAAGAGTAGCCCCTGCTTGCTGCAGCTAGAGAAAGACCGTGCATAGTAACAAAGACCCAGAACAGCCAAAAATAAATAACTACGGAAAAAATTTAGTAAACAAAGACCAAAATACAAATGCACAAATCAGAAATTCACACCCAGAGAGAAAGGGTGTGGGCGTCCTCCCTAATGAGGAGGAGCACAGTAAAGAACCATTTAGATCGTTTATAGATGACGGTTCTTCTGGCCTTTGATTACCTTTGTACAATTATCTCATTTCTTTTTCACACGTGACCTGTCCTAAGGCCCTCCCTAAGATGCATGAGCATGTTTCTGCCAAAATGGATTCTGGTGCAGAGGCCTATAGGAAGCTCGGTATCACTTACTTCTGGGTGGCACCCCCTCCTTTCTAACCCGCAAAGACCTTTCTGTGCAGTCAGGGAGGTTTCCTTGACTTCACAAGTGGTCATCTCTTGAGTCCAGCAGAGCTCAGCTCCTGCCATTAACTTTGTCCTGAGTGACTAGGGAAAACAAAGCTTCAATTTTACTCTAGTTGAAAACAGCAGCTCCAGCCCAGGGGCCCATCTGCCTTCTTAAACTTACTACTTAACTAGATGGTGGTGGACTGCAGCACGCCAGGCCACTCTGTCCATCACCAGCTTCCAGAGTTTACTCAAACTCATGTTCATTGAGTTGGTGATGTCATCCAACCATCTCATCCTCTGTTGTCTCCTTCTTCTCCTGCCTTCAATCTTTCCCAGAATCAGGGTCTTTTCCAATGAGTCAGTTCTTTGCATCAGGTGGCCAAAGTATTGGAGCTTCAGCATCAGCGTCAGTCCTTCCAATGAACACCCAGGACTGATCTCCTTTAGGATGGACTGGTTGGATCTCCCTGCAGTCCCGGGGACTCTCAGGAGCCTTCTCCAACACCACAGTTGAAAAGCATCAATTCGTTGGCGCTCAGCTTTCCTTATAGTCCAACTCTCACATCCTTACATGACTACTGGAAAATCCATAGCTTTGAGTAGACAGGACTTTGTTGGCAAAGTAATGTCTCTTCTTTTTAATATGCTGTCTAGGTTGGTCATAGCTTTTCTTCCAAGAGCAAGCGTCTTTCAATTTCATGGCTGCAGTCACCATCTGCAGTGATTTGGAGCCCAAGAAAATAAAGTCTCTCACTGTTTCCGCTATTTCCCCATCTATTTGTCATGAAGTAATGAGACCAGATGCCATGATGTTAGTTTTCTGAATGTTGAATTTTAAGACAACTTTTTCACTTTCCTCTTTCACTTTCATCAAAAGGCTCTTTAGTTTCTCTTTGCTTTCTGCCATAAGTGTGGTGTCATCTGCATATCTGAGGTTATTGATATTTCTCCTGGCAATCTTGATTCCAGCTTGTGCTTCATCCAGCCCAGCATTTCGCATGATATATTCTGCATATAAGTTAAATAAGCAGGGTGACAGTATACAACTTGGTGTACTCCTTTCCCAATTTGGAACCAGTCTGTTTTTCCATGTCCAGTTCTAACTGTTGCTTCTTGTTGCTTCTTGACCCACATACAGGTTTCTCACGAGGCAGGTCAGAGGGTCTGGTATTCCCATCTCTTGAAGAATTTTTCAGTTTTTTGTGATCCACACAGTCAAAGGCTTTGGCATAGTCAATAAAGCAGAAGTAGATGTTTCTCTGGAGCTTTCTTGCTTTTTCGCTGATCCAACAGATGTTGGCAATTTGATATCTGGTTCCTCTGCCTTTTCTAAAACCAGCTTGAACATCTGGAAGTTCATGGTTCACGTATTGTTGAAGCCTGGCTTAGATAATTTTGAGTATTACTTTGCTAGCGTGTGAGATGATTGCAATTGTGTGGTAGTTTGAGCATTCTTTGGCATTGCCTTTCTTTGGGATTAGAATGAAAACTGTCCTTTCCCAATAGTGTGGCCACTGCTGTGCTTTCCAAATTAGCTGGCATATTGAGTGCAACACTTTCACAGCATCATCTTTTAGGATTTGAAGTAGCTCACCTGGAATTCCATCACCTCCAGTAGCTTTGTTCATTATGATGCTTCCTGAGGCCCACTTGACTTCACACCCCAGGATGTCTGGCTCTAGGTGAGTGATCACACCATCATGATTATCTGGGTCGTGAAGATCTTTTTTTATAGTTTTTGTATGTATTCTTGCCACCTCTTCTTAATATCTTCTGCTTCTGTTAGGTCCATACCATTTCTGTCCTTTACTGTGCCCATCTTTACATGAAATAGTTCCTTGGTATCTCTAATTTTCTTGAAGAGATCTCTAGTCTTTCCCATTCTGTTGTTTTCCTCTATTTCTTTGCATTGATCACTTTGCATTGATCTCCTTGCTATTCTTTGGAACTGTGCATTCAAATGGGTATATCTTTCCTTTTCTCTTTTGCCTTTTCCTTCTCTTCTTTTCATAACTATTTGTAAGGCCTCCTCAGACAACCATTTTGCCTTTTTGCATTTCTTTTTCTTGGGGATGATCTTGATCCCTGCCTCCTGTACAATGTCACGAACCTCCGTCCATAGTTCTTCAGGCCCTCTGTCTATCAGATCTAATCCCTTGAGTCTATTTGTCACTTCCACTGTATAATCAAAAGGAATTTGATTTAGGTCATACCTGAATGATCTAGTGGTCTTCTCAACTTTCATCAGTTCAAGTCTGAATCTGGCAATAATGAGTTCATGATCTGAGCCACAGTCAGCTCCTAGTCTAGTTTTTGCTGACTATAGAGCTTCTCCATCTTTGGCTGCAAAAAGTATAATCAGTCTGATTTCGGTGTTGACCATCTGGTGATTTCCATGTGTAGAGTCTTCTCTTGTGTTTTGGAGAGGGTGTTTGCTATGACCAGTGCATTTTCTTGGCAAAATTCTGTTAGCCTTTGCCCTGCTTCATTCTGTACTCCAAGGCCAATTTGCCTGTTACTCCAGGTGTTTCTTGAAATATTTTTTTGGAAATATGTGTGACTGGGAGCAAAAAGGAGAAAACTACCTACCTATCAAAAAAGAAAAACTTTCTGAAATTCATTAATGAAGGCTGTTTAACTGTTTAGTCACCCATTTGCTTTATCTATTTTAGACCATAATTATTATGTTACTACAGCCTGGAGTTTTTAATTTGATTCTGTTAAAGAAATGACAATTGGCAAAAAAGTATTTTTCACATATTTTCCCCTAAGAGCAAATAAGCACTGCTAAAAACCCTAATACCTCTATGTTGTGATCAATGAAAATCACCATTTAAGGTTAAAAAACTTTCCATCAAGTCTAAATTTTGGGAGGAAAAACCCCACACAATTAGATAAAAAATACTATGAATGAAATGTAACTTTACTTTTTTTACTGAAACCTTTTATTTATTTTTAATATTTAAATTTACAATTATTTATTTATTAAAATTTTTATTGAAGTATAGTTGATTTACAATGTGAATTTATTTTTTAATTTAATTTTTAATTTATATGGAACTTAGTTGATGTACAATGTTATATTAATTTCATGTGTACAGCTAAGTGATTCAATTATACATATACATATTTCCATCCTTTTTCAGATTCTTTTCCCATATAGGTTATTACAGAATGATGAGTATAGAGTTTCCAGTGCTATTACATTTCCTTTCAATAAATAGAAATAGACATAAAATATCTTCAGGATTAACGTCATTAATCCTGAATATTGATTCTGATAAATTAATAAAAAGCTCACTAATTATAATAATGCAATCTAAGTCACTTCAGTTGTGTTCGACTCTTTGCAGCCCTATGGACTGTAGCCCGCCTGGCTCCTCTGTCCGTGAGATTCTCCAGGCAGGAACACTGGAGTGGGTTTTGACCCTCCTCTAGGGGACCTTCCTGACCCAGGGATCGAACCCAACTCTTTTATGTCTCCTGAATTGGCAGGCAGGTTCTTTACCACTAGCACCACCTGGTAAGGCTACTAATTATAATAAGTAGTTTTTAAACTCCCTATTCTTAAAACCATAAATAGTAATCAGTTGCTTTGAAATCCTGCCATTCAATGAAGCGGATGGACTGAGCCAGATAGCTTGCCAGGCGTCTGCTTTCTATAGAGAGTCCCCCTGAGGACCGCTTGGTGCTGTCGCTGCTGCTCTCTAGCTGCAGACGGTCCTTTTCCAAGTACCTAAAAGGGCAGATGAGTGTCTCAACTTTGGATACTCACCAGGGCCAAGTTGCCAGGATATTGCTCCCAGATAAAGAGAGGGTTTGTATTAAGTGGTATTTCAGGTTAAATCATTGCCAGAGCTCTTTCGTGAAGAGTTTGAAATACACATAGTTTGGTTAAGGGCATGGCTTTGCAGTTAAACAGAAATAGCTTCAATTCGACTTTGCTGCTCAAGATATCTGACCAGTCTTTAACTCACTTGGCACTAAGCTTCCTTGTCTTTAAAATGGGGGTACTAATACCTACCCCACTGCACCATTATGAGGAAATAAGTTGGATGGCTCTTTTTAGAATGTAGTTAGAGTACCCCTCTTCTGCTTTAAAAGGTCAGTGGCTTCCTACCTTATTCAGAATAATTTCCAGAGTCGTCCTCGTCTGTTCTCAGGCCCCCTACACAGCCCCATCACTTCACTGCGCCACTGATGTTCCCTGAAAATATGAGGGCCTCTGTACTTGTAGCTTCTGCTCTGACTGTTCTTCCCCACTCATCATCAGTTCTCACAGCTTACTTCTTCACTTCATTCCAGTCTTCCTCAAGTTCACCTCATCCAAAAGACCTTCATGATCACCTTACTATAAAAACGTGCACACGTGCACGCACACATACACACACATACTTTTTAGACTTTTGATCTTCACATTTATCCATTCCTGATATATTATTTATTTGCCTAGTGTTCTTTGTCAAAATCCCCCTCTACAAAATAAAGCCAGAAAGAGATATACTGTTTTTATTTACTACTATGTCCCAGGCCTGGAACTCATTCAACTCAGGTATTTAATAAGCATCTCTGATGATCTAGCAATTCGTTGCTTACATATCTGGGACTCAAATTGCTTGTTATTTAAGTGTTTCCTAATATTTCTAAAAAGTTCCTAAGGATGTTCAAGGGTCTTAAGAAACCAGAACCAGACTCCTTTAGGAGGACCTGGAGACGAGTTAGCCAGAGATCCCCTCTGTGGCATCCGTAGGGCTGTGCCCTTTATATCTCCCTCCAAGACAGAACCATCTCAGAGTGCAGACAGTGGACGGCCTCCAGCTGCAGCGTGCTCACCCCTGCAGCTGTCAGCAGCGGCTCAGGCCGGTGGGTGGTGTGGCCGAGCCTGCGGCCTGCCCTTTGCTGCTCTACCCAAGGCTCCTCTGGCGGGCAGTCCTTGCTCCAGGCTCCCGTCCACCTGGTGGAGACAGTCTGGGAGTGTGCTGCATCTGAGACCCTTCCTCCCCGGTCCTCTTCCTCACCTCTCCTTTCGCGGGTGCCTCGTGGTGTGCAGGTACTCCCTGCCTGCCCCTGCGTCGTCTTCTCCTGCTTCTCTCTAGAGGTGTTTCCTGTAATCCATCTCCTACTCTCCCAAGTGCCTCTTGGCGTCTGTCCCGAGATGACCCATTTCCTGCAGCAGTCCTTCTGTCAGGGTAGGAGGGTCACGTGCTAAACCTTCACACTGCAATTTTCTGAACCCAAGTCTTGCTCAGGATTCTCTCGGTTGGTAGCTATGGTCCTCCTGTGCCTGTTCGAGTGATTTCTGCAGCTCTTGGAGACACGATAAAAAGTAATAGAGTCAGGATTGGCCCTTAGGGCCGGTGGGGACTGTACACCCTGGAAACCTACACATAAGCTGTGTCAGAAGATAAAAATGGGAAAGGAATGACATCTCATGTGGCCAATATCAAGATAAAGCATTTTTACAAGCTGGACTATTTAAGTGGGCTATGTTGACATTCAAAGGGAAATTCCATAGAAGTCATTTGAGATTCCTTTCCTTTCAGTGACTCTATTCAACTGCCGACTCGTACTTGGCCATAGTTCAAAATATTATTTCTTGGATCAGTCTCTTCAGATATATGTGTCTTGAATGTTACTGTATGTCTAATCCCTTAATCATTATAGTTTATTATTCTGGAACTGATTGTGTTTTTATTAGAAGTGGTTTACTGAAAAGAAGTATTTACTAGCTTATAGTCACGTTGCAAGCACTTCTGTAAAGCACAAAGAATTTTTTTTTGGAGGGGGAGATGTTGAGTAAAATGTTATTCATGACATTTGTTAAAAAAATAAGGTAGACTTCCCAGGTGGTCCAGTGGTGAACACTCCACATTGCCAATGCAGCAGGTGTGGGTTTGATCCCTCGTGGGAGATGTAAGATCCTGCATGCTGTGAAGGGTGGCCAAAAAATAAAAATTAAAAAAAATAATCAGACAGATTGTATTCAGGAGACCACCACAAAGGGAGTTTGCCAGCAGAGGAGAGAAATTGAGCCCAACTTCAAAAATAACGAAGAAAAAGGAATTTGTACCCAGCGAACAGGTAGGGTAGTCAGTGGGTGGAAAATTGCTAAAAGGAAACATCCAGGGTAAGGAGAGATTTTGGCTAAACCACCTGAGTAGAATTCCTGCTTCAGGCAAGCCAGGGTGATCAGAATCTCCTGGGAGGTGGTGGAGGTTGAAGAACCAGGTCAGATATAAAGGCTGATCAGATCCTGAGTTGGGGGATTCTGGCTAAAGCAACTCAGCAGAGTTCTTGCTAATGCTGGGCAGTGTAAAGACAGACGTGGAAGTCCAGAACTCAAAGCCTAACTGGGAAGCAGGTTCAGAGGGGCCTGACAAGTCGGCTCAAGCAGAGAATCTCTCGGGTGGGACGTGGGGCAGGGGGTGGCTGAGGGATAATGGTGACATATAAATTTGTTGTAAATGTTTGTTACAAAAGCATTTCTTTTCCTCCCTGGCTCCAAATAAGTTGGTCTTTAATTTTTCCTTCTTATAATTATTATAGCAACTGTTTTGACTAATATGACAGTTTTTTCTGCCCAAGAAAGAGGCTTTCTTGAGTGACCACGCACTTCATCTAAAAGCATGTCTTGTTGACTTTCTTCTTCTTTCTGCAATCTGAAAGGCAGTTGCCAAATACCTTAGGAAGAATTTCTTCAAGTGTTGTCTGGCAAGCATCAGGGAGTCTGTCCAGCGCCCTGCGGCAACACAAGAGCCCTCTCAGAGTCTGAGGGTTCAGATTGGACCTCCAAATGCCCTCAACAGAGTGCTTCCAGGAGAGAGAGGGATAAGGAAGACAGATACAGAGTTTGGTGTTTCAAACGGGCAGACCTTAAAAAGTTAAGACCCAAAGATTCAACAGCTTTATCTGGAAGTAAGAGAAAATAGAGATTCCTAACTATTCAGGACCGTGAAACGAGCAGACAAAAATAGAATTTGACTCTTTCAGGCAGCTCATTTAAGCAATACCTTTTTCTTCCCAAATTTAGACCCTAGTTGACCAGCTTCTCACAGAGCCAAGGACGTGTCAGAGCCCTTGCTAATAACAAGCACCATCAGGCCAAGTTTCAGTTCCTTTTTAAAAGAGGACATGAAAAGTCAGGAAAGATGCTGTGCCCTCCTCTTGCTTGTTTCCAGCAGCCTTCAACAACGCTTCCCCGCCAAGCCAGGTCACTTTGAAAGGTGATGATCTTCATTTCTGAGGGCAGTATAAATTGAAATGAGAGGATTAAGCCCTGCCGTTTGTTGTCAGAATAAAGATTCACTGTATGCCATTGTGTCATTCCTGAAATCCCCTTTCTAAATGCTTGCGGTTGGTTATTGAGGGGGAGAATTTTTCATTTCTGTTTCTGTGGATAGACATAGACAAGGTAGACAGCCACTCTAGCCCCTTAATACTTGCTGAACAACCTCTTGATTGCCGCTCACGGTCCACAAGTATGCTCAGAGGACACACTCACACACAAGACACGCAGGACAGTCCCCAACCCAGAGACTGTGTCCTTTGGCCGCTACTCGCCCACAGTCCTTGAAGAAGGAAGGACTAGATCTCTGTTCTGATGGCTGCGTGTGGGCTGAAGCTGGCTGCGGCACAGAAAAGCACAGTCTGACTACACTTCCAGTGAGTCTCGCTCAGCAGCTCTAGGTTATCTGCACGTATAGACCTCTAGATCCTCATCAGGGGAAAAAAGCACACAGGGTATCGCTGCTCGTCCTGAAAACCCACGTGGCAGAGGTGCTCTCCCCGCCTCAACGCAGATGTCGACGTAATTCTGCTGCTATTTTCTGTGTCCTCTTGAGTGCCTTGCTAACCTCAGAGAAAATCTGTGAGGTTGGGGTGGTGGCATTTACTATATTTGTTCCTTGGACGCTTCCTCATAATCAGTTCTAGCAGAGTGAGTCACAGTGATAATCAGTAATAATGTACTGCGTGCAGGTTGTTTATCAAGCCCAGCAGTGCCTACAGGTGGCCTGTGAGATGTTGTTGTTGAGGTTGCTTCCCTGCTTTTGGAGATGAAGAGACAGAGCTCAAAGAAGCCTATGAGCGTCCAGCCACATTTGGAGCAGGTCTGTTGGACCAGTGTAACCTGCTGGACCAGTGTAACCTGCCCAGTAGTTCTGACTGCTCATGAAATGAGCTTCATGCTTATTTACGCGTGTTTCTTCCACATCCCAACATCAACTGTGATGCAGAAATTGTTAGTATTCAGTCACTGAGTCATGTCCAGCTTTTTGAGACCCCATGATTTGCAGCATGCCCGGCTTCCCTGTCCTTCACTGTCTCCCGGAGCTTGGTCAAGCTCATGTCCATTGTGTCAGGGATGCCATCCAGTTGTCTCATCCTCTGTCACCCCCTTTTCTTCCTGCCCTCAGTCTTTCCTAGCATCAGGGTAAAGACCTGATGAGTCAGCTCTTCACATCAGATGGTGGTCTGTGGATCACAACAAAACTGTGTAAAATTCTTAAAGACATGGGAATACCGGACCAGCTTACTGTCTCCTGAGAAATCTGTATGTATGAGAAGATTCAGCAGTTAGAATTAGACATGGCACAATGGACTGGTTCAGAATTGGGAAAGCAGTATGTCAAGGTTGTGTATTGTCACCCTACTTATTTAACTTAAATGCAGAGCACATCATTTGAATTGCTGGGCTGGATGAATCACAAGCTGGAATCAAGATTGCCAGGAGAAATATCAATAACCACAGAAATGAAAATGATACCACGCTAATGGCAGAAAGCCAGGAAGAACTAAAGAGCCTCTTGATGATGATGGAAGAGGAGAGTGGAAAAGTTGGCTTAAAGCTCAACATTCAAAAAACTAAGATCATGGAATCCAGTCCTATCACTTCATGGCAAATAGATATGGAAAAAATGGAAAGAGTGACAGATTTTATTTTCTTGGGCTCCAAAATCACTGGGGAGGGACTGCTGCCACAAAATTAAAAGACGCTTGCTTCTTGGGAAGATAAGCTATGACATAATCTAGATAGCACATTAAAAAGCAGAGAAATCAACTTTGCTGACAAATCTCCACATAGTCAAACTATGGTTTTTGCAGTAGTCGTGTGTGGCTGTGAGAGCTGGACCATAAAAAGGCTGAGTCCTAAAGAACTGATGCTTTCAAATTGTGGTTCTGAAGAAGACTCTTGAGAGTCCCCTGGACTGCAAGGAGATCCAACCAGTCAATCCTAAAGGAAATTAACCCTGAATATTAACTGGAAGGACTGATGCTGAAGCCGAAGCTCCAATACTTAAACCGTCTGTAATTAAGTCTTGGGAGAAGAGAACTTCTGAGCACCAGGAAGAAGTTCCGTTACAGTTTGCATCCTTATCGGAGAATCCTACTACCGTTTGTTAACTGCCAACCAACAAGTTTGTGAGGGAGAAAGGGCCCAGTTCCTTTATCTCCCCGGCCACACTCGAGTCTGGAGAGGGATTTTCCTGACAAGGGAACTGGGGCCATCATTGCCTCAGTGTGGTCACAGGGCTGCAGCCCAGGTTCTGGTGAGCAGGTGCCTGTGTGGCATTTACAGCTGCTGTTGTGGAAGAAGAATGGAGATTGGGTGCCTTTGCTCACAGCAGGTCTGGCGGTGCTGTTAGTGGGAGGCGCAGAGAAATCTAAACAAGTTGGGTTTCAGTTCCTTTCAACCGACTGGCACACACCCCTCAGATTTGTGCTCTCATTTCCATGGATACTTTCAACCCATTTGGTCCAAGGATTTTCTGGTCACAGAACAAACTTATTGTGGGTTTTGTTGGAAACCTTGTCATGAGCATCTCTCGGTGCTCCTTAAGTGTCTCACTAGAGAATTTCTGTTCTGGCAGTTGATTCTCCTAACATCTGATATTTTTATCTATGAATTGTATGGGCACCTGGCAAATGATATTTTCCCCTTTTGATTTTGTTTCTAGGGAGCCCAGAGCCAATGAGGCATCTTATTCTCACTGTGTAGGACCTTTTAACAAAAATTTCTGAAAGCTCATCTTTTACTTTGTCCTTATTTTGCAAGTTTGCTTTATTTTTCTGCTCCTTGCCTGTGGTTCTTATCTCGTTTTGAAAATAATCTCTTGGTAGGGGCATTCAGACGGTTCTCCTGTTCCGAAAGGGATTCCTAGGAGGTGCCTCAAAACCATACCCAACCTCTAAGATGAGCGTCAGTGAATTAGAAAAAGCTTCTGCTTTGCCAGGCAGCCAGCCTAACCATTGGTGGCCTTATTGTCTGTCTCTTCATGGGAACCCTCCAGAGACTCACCCTTAGGGGGGCCTGCTGCAACCTCCTCAACTTGAGTGACTTCTTGTTTACATTTTATATATTGGCCTACTATGAAGTACCTTTGAAAAAAAATAATTCATTTAAATTTTTGGTGCATGAATTTACTTTCAGTATGTCTTTGGTGTGCTAGCTGCTTGGAGGACAAAGGTGAACAGGAACGTTTCAAGGACTCTGCCCTCATGGAGGTTAAACTCTGGTGTAGGAACCAAGCCATGAATCAATAAACAAAGAAATGAAGTAATTGCAGACTGTGTTAGTTGCAAGCAAAGAAATAATCAAGATGCTATCTTGGAAAGTAAAATGAGAGACCTATTAGGGAGGTCAAGGAAATATCCCCTCTGAAGAGAGAAAAGTTCAAGTGAGGCCTGTAGGATGAAGAGAAGCTAAAGACAGTAGGAAGAGACTTCTAGGAAGGAGGAACAGCCAGTGCCAAGGCCCTGAGGCTAGAAGAGCCTAAGAAGTACCCTGAAGGACAAGAGTACTGATGGGTGTAGTGAACAAGACACAAAGAAAGGAAAACAAAGATAGGAAATGATGTGTGATCAGGGCTCTAAGACCCAGATTACACAGGACCTTTTAGCCCAAGCTCAGTTCACTTCAGTCGCTCGGTCGTGTCCGACTCTTTGCGACCCCATGAATCGCAGCACGCCAGGCCTCCCTGTTCATCACCATCTCCCGGAGTTCACTCAGACTCACGTCCATCGAGTCCGTGATGCCATCCAGCCATCTCATCCTCGGTCGTCCCCTTCTCCTCCTGCCCCCAATCCGTCCCAGCATCAGAGTCTTTTCCAATGAGTCAACTCTTCGCATGAGGTGGTCAAACTACTGGAGTTTCAGCTTTAGCATCATTCCTTCCAAAGAAATCCCAGGGCTGATCTCCTTCAGAATGGACTGGTTGGATCTCCTTGCAGTCCAAGGGACTCTCAAGAGTCTTCTCCAACACCACAGCTAAAAAGCATCAATTCTTCGGCGCTCAGCCTTCTTTACAGTCCAACTCTCACATCCATACATGACCACAGGAAAAACCAAAGCCTTGAAGAGGCGGACCTTAGTCGGCAAAGTAATGTCTCTGCTTTTGAATATGCTATCTAGGTTGCTCATAACTTTTCTCCCAAGGAGTAAGCATCTTTTAATTTCATGGCTGCAGTCACCATCTGCAGTGATTTTGGAGCCCCCCAAAATAAAGTCTGACACTGTTGGCACTGTTTCCCCATCTATTTCCCATGAAGTGATGGGACTGGATGCCATGATCTTCGTTTTCTGAATGTTGAGCTTTAAGCCAACTTTTTCAGTCTCCTCTTTCACTTTCATCAAGAGGCTTTTTAGCTCCTCTTCACTTTCTGCCATAAGGGTGGTGTCATCTGCATATCTGAGGTGATTGGTATTTTTCCCGGTAATCTTGATTCCAGCTTGTGTTTCTTCCAGTCCAGCATTTCTCATGATGTACTCTGCATGTAAGTTAAATAAGCAGGGTGACAATATACAGCCTTGACGTACTCCTTTTCCTATTTGGAACCAGTCTGTTGTTCCATGCCCAGTTCTGTTGCTTCCTGACCTGCATACAGATTTCTCAAGAGGCAGGTTAGGTGGTCTGGTATTCCCATCTCTTTCAGAATTTTCCACAGTTGATTGTGATCCACACAGTCAAAGGCTTTGGCTTAGTCAATAAAGCAGAAATAGATGTTTTTCTGGAACTCTCTTGCTTTTTCCATGATCCAGCGGATGTTCGCAATTTGATCTCTGGTTCCTCTGCCTTTTCTAAAACCAGCTTGAACATCAGGGAGTTCACGGTTCATGTATTGCTGAAGCCTGGCTTGGAGAATTTTGAGCATTACTTTACTAGCATGTGAGATGAGTGCATTTGTGCGGTAGTTGGAGCATTCTTTGGCATTGCCTTTCTTTGGGATTGGAATGAAAACTGACCTTTTCCAGTCCTGTGGCCACTGCTGAGTTTTCCAGATTTTCTGGCATATTGAGTGCAGCACTTTCACAGCATCATCTTTCAGGATTTGAAACAGCTCAGTGGGAATTCCATCACCTCCACTAGCTTTGTTCGTAGTGATGCTTTCTAAGGCCCACTTGACTTCACTTTCCAAGATGTCTGGCTCTAGATTAGTGATCACATCATCATGATTATCTGGGTCATGAATATCTTTTTTGTATAGTTCTTCCGTGTATTCTTGCCACCTCTTCTTAATATCTTCTGCTTCTGTTAGGTCCATACCATTTCTGTCCTTTATCGAGCCCATCTTTGCATGAAATGTTCCCTTAGAAAATCTCTAATTTTCTTGAAGAGATCTCTAGTCTTTCCCATTCTGTTGTTTTCCTCTATTTCTTTGCATTGATCACTGAGGAAGGCTTTCTTATCTCTTCTTGCTATTCTTTGGAACTCTGCATTCAGATGCTTATATCTTTCCTTTTCTCCTTTGCTTTTTGCCTCTCTTTATTCACAGCTATTTCTAAGGCCTCCCCAGACAGCCATTTTGCTTTTTTGCATTTCTTTTCCATGGGGATGGTCTTGATCCCTGTCTCCTGGACAATGTCACGAACCTTATTCCATAGTTCATCAGGCACTCTGTCTATCAGATCTAGGCCCTTAAATCTATTTCTCACTTCCACTGTATAATCATAAGGGATTTGATTTAGGTCATACTTGAATGGTCTAGCGGTTTTCCATACTTTCTTCAATTTAAGTCTGAATTTGATAATAAGGAGTTCATGATCTGAGCCACAGTCAGCCCTTGGTCTTGTTTCTGTTGACTGTATAGAGCTTCTCCATCTTTGGCTGCAAAGAATATAATCAATCTGATTTCGGTGTTGACCATCTGGTGATGTCCATGTGTAGAGTCTTCTCTTGTGTTGTTGGAAGAGGGTGTTTGCTATGACCAGTGCATTTTCTTGGCAAAACTCTATTAGTCTTTGCCCTGCTTCATTCCGCATTCCAAGGCCAAATTTGCCTGTTACTCCGGGTGTTTCTTGACTCCCTACTTTTGCATTCCAGTCCCCTATCATGAAAAGGACATCTTTTTTGGGTGTTAGTTCTAAAAGGTCTTGTAGGTCTTCATAGAACCGTTCAAGTTAGGAGTTGGGATTTTCTCCTAAATATGATGGGGATCTATTAAATGGCTTCACTATTTGAAGAATCAGTCTGGCTGCTGTGAAGGAAAGAGTAGAACTCAGTTGATCAATCTATGAAAAAGATGGTGATGCTCTGGACCAAGGTGGTGGTGGTGGAGGCGGATGCTCTGAAAATGGACTTGTTAATGGAAAGTCAAGGATGATTGTAGTTTCAGTAAATCAGGACACTAGTGACAAGTATTGAGCCCAGAATGTCTTGTGATGGAAAGGCTCGGGGGAAAAGGTTGAGGAATGAAGAATTTGGTTACGGATCCGTTAATTTGTAGACGTTCATGTGAAGAAGTCAAGAAGAGACTTAGATGTCTGAACTGAGAACCCAGAGAGGACAGGGCTGCTACTACAAATTTGGTAGCCATCAAGAAGTAGATGGTGTTAAAGCTTTAGCATTAAAGGAGGTCTCAGAACATAGATAACAATCCAGAGCTGACTTGTGTGGATCTTGTAAGAAGTTGTAACATTGAACATGTAGGAGAGCAAATCTAAGTGTGCCCTGCATATGGCAGCATGAAGGTGAGTCACGGTAAACCTGGCAGAAAAATGTTAGCAAGTGGGAGGAACAGAGGGCCGATGGAGTTGGTCAGAAATGATATGTAAGAGAAATAGTAGAGATAGTGGCTGAAGACAAACTCTTCAAGATACTATGCCCTTAAAATGGATCAGAGACATGAGGGAGTAAGTGAAGGCGTAAGTGGGGATGGCTGGGACTTATTTGGGTGCTGATAGGAATGATCTCACAGAGAGAAAAACTGATGTGTATCAGATGATGATTCACTGAAATCCTTATGTAGGTGAAAGAGGATGGAATCTGGAGCAGAAGCAGAGGGACTGACCTTTGATGGGCGAAAGCATACGTTATTAGGAGGAAGTTCTCATATGATGAGTTTCCTGTATTTAATCAATGAAGCTCAGTGATAGGCTAGGAGTAAGGAATTTGAGAAGCACTGAGATAATCCTTTTGAAGGGTGGGGAACTTTAAAAGAAAGAATTATAAGGTTGAAAGTCATGTGGAGTATCCATTTTAAGTTTATAATCTTGAATTTAAACCAAAGCCAGACAATCCAGTTTTGTGATTTTCTCTATCAAATTTAGTGATTAAAAAATGGACAGGATGGACTTAGTTTTTTGGCCATGAAAACAGAAAATGAGACATAGAAGTTGAAGGTGTCTGTGAGGAAGTGATTGTAATGTTGGACCACGGAAATAAACTAGACAAGGATGGAAGTAAAAGCAAGGGAAGCCTGGTGGTTAGCAAGAGGTAGGCAGGATTAATAAGTAGGAAGTTGTAGGAACTCAGATTAATATAGCAGAGTGAAGACTGTAGAGCTAGGGGTTAAAAGCATCAGATGATCCAAGAATTGGATGTTAGGAATCCAAATTCCCAGGCAGTAATGGTAAAGTCAGAGGGTACTAAGTAACTGAGAGAGGAAGAAAGATAAAAACTTTGCCGTTAAGGAGGCCAAGGAACTGTAAGTTCCACCTGAAAATAAGCTGGAAAATCATTCTTATTTATCATGTATATTTCCTAGATCATTCCAAATCCCTATTATAAATAGATAATGATGGTAGCTGATTCATTGTAGGTCTACTCTGTAAACGCCATTTTAGGTCATACTTTTGAACACTGAAACTCTTTATTACCGTTAAGATATTGCTTGGAAAGTATTCTACAGTGTGTTCATTCTCATAGTTTGATTATTCTCGTTTCTCAATCAGTGATGATTCAAGATCTTCAGGGTTACGTTTAATACCTTTTTGTATGATGTCCCCCACCCTTCGATCTAGCCTTATTTATGTGTCTAGTCTCATCTCCATCATCCCCTTAAGATGGGCCTAGCACATCACCTCCTCCGAAGCCCCTACGGGCAGCAGTCCTGCATGCCTGCCATGTTGCTTCACCTGGATAACTGCTGCTCATCCTCTAAGACCCATCGAAAGTGTCCACTTCTGGGTCAAACCATTCCTAAAAAGCTGAACCATCCAGAAGTGCATTTCTGTGGGTCGAAAACATTACATATTGACGAATTCACATTGTTAGTAATTTGCTACCACAAATGTAAACTTGAACTAGGGATAAAGGATGGTAGGTACCACTTGCTGAACTGTGTAACAGCGTGACTCACATTCATGGTAAAATGTAAAAGTGCTTTGCCTTTATCACCTCATTTCATTCCCTAAAAGGTAGGTGTAAATATTTCCTAGATAAGGATTCTGAGACTTAGAGTCTTTGTTGGACAAAGTAAATAATAAGTGGCAGAACTGGATTTTTGTTCCATAAACAAAAGTCACATAATGCCCTTCCTTCATCTTATTCATCGCGGTGACTGCTTGCACATGATAAGTCTTCACCTGTCAGAAAACTACACAAATTTTTGTTCAGGGCTCCTGGGACTCTAAAATGTAGCATTGACATTGGATTTACTTTGATAAATGTTGCTACTTCCTTGAAATTTAGAAAAATAAGTTTTGAATTGAGAGTCTGGACTATGCTTAAAATCTTAATCCAGTGATTGCTCTCTGTTTGAAGTCACACACCGTTCCTGTTTGCCAGGCAGTTCCTATAGCAGTGTTATAATTATCTAGGAGGACAAGTCCTTTAGGTCACGAGAAGTGGATTTGTTGACATGTGAGTGCCAAGTCTTGATGTAATGCAGACAGAGGGCAGAGGGCATCTGGGTTCACTTCCTGGGGGCCCTTTTGCTATCATTGACATAGAACTTGCCTGAAGTTTTTAAGAACAATGGTGCTTTCTTGCTAGACCAGGAATCCTTTGGGAAATACAACTTAGCTGCTGTGGGGCCCCTGCATTTGGCTAACATTCCATCTTTATCTGATACTGATGTCCACAGCAGTGGTTCTTAGATTTTTACTGTGTATTAGAATCACCTGGAGGGCTTGTTAGAACACAGATTTCTGGTTCCCACCCCAGAGACTCTGATTCAGTCTGTCTGGCCTGGAGCCCTAGATTCCGCCAATGCAGTCAATCTCCCAAGTGAGGTTGATGCTGCTGCTCCCAGGACTACGCTTTGAGTAGCTCAAAATCTTGCTGAAGTCCTGGTTTATGGAACACCCAATGAGATTGGATATTAAAGCAGAAAGCTCAGGAGTTATCTGAGTAAACCTCCGAATGCTGAATTCTGTAGACAAAAAAAAAAAAAAAAAAAAAAAAATCAGTGATTAAAAACAAAAAATTATCTCCTGATTTCTGATATTATGTTAGAGACCAGCAACAATTCCTCTTGTGTGGAGTGAGCCCAGTTGGCTGAAACCTGGGAGTCCTTCTTTCCGGGAGCTGTTTTTCCCGAGATCTTAGAGAAAATTTCCCCTCTATTTACCTTCAGAGCATTAGTGTGTTTTGTTCTAAAACTGCCTTAAAGGAAGATGCTGTATAAAATTGATCAGTCTTTCAATGTAAAAATGAATGCAAGAAATTTTCAAAATGAAAATGTTACATAATATAATGAGAAATGTGGTCATTAGATTCAGGATGCATTTGTCTCTTGTTTAGATGCTAAAATATATTTGCATTTTTATTAGATTCAAAATGGTGTGAGTCATGCATATCAACACATTTCTTTTTCACAGGAATCCTTTGTGTTTGAACCCAACTGCCTCTTCAAAGTAGATGAATTTGGCTTCTTTCTGACCTGGAGAAGTGAAGGCAAGGTATGGCACAAAAACAAGTTGCTCCTTTTTGCTCTTAGGGTGAAGGCATTTTATTTCTCCACAAGTGACCAAAAGCCCCTTGCAGGCACGGACCCCACACTTATTCATTCAAGACTTTTTAAAATGTGCTTCCGTGTGCCAGGTGTTGGGGACATAGTAATGGTCAAGGATGTGATCCTTATACATTCCAGCCTAGAATCATAGTCGGGCATCCAAAAGAAAGAAAGTTACAAGACATTGAGAGTTGTGAAAGAGAAGGTCAGGTTACAAGAGCTTAAAAGCAGGCAAGTCTGATTTCAATCTTGGGAGCTAGAAAGATTTCCCAGAAAAGAGGTATTCAAGCTAAAGTCTCAGAGGTGCATTTAAGGGCACTTTCCAGTACTTAACACATGGCACAGCGTCCACATTTTGTGAACCTCTGAGCTGAATTTCTGAAGAGTAGAATCAGAGTTTAAGTTAGTATAGTCCCACTAATATTTCATGTACACACATATATTTAATAATATACATGGCAGTAATCACAATATTAAATATATAAAAGTAACATTTTGTACTTTTTCAGAGTTGCATTCTACATATATATGTATGTATATATATACATATAGAATGGAATGTTTGGGGTCTCTGCAACCAGGCAGGATGCTATGTGCCCTTCCCAGAACAGACCCCTCCCCGATATCCGCTGCTTTGGCTCCTCTCTGAAGTTCCTAGATCATATCTGATGCACATTTCCTGAGTTATTTCACAGATCCTAAACCCCCCACCCAATAGAAGCATTTAATTACTTGATGACCATAAGAACATAGCCTCCTAGAGCCTCAGGATTAATAATGTTCACCCCTGTGAACCCCCATGTTATCTCACCATCAGCCAGTCAGAGAACTGTGCACTAGCTGATTGTATACCCTGCAATATCCCTGCCTCAGCTGCCCCTTCAAGTTGTTTTGCTGAAACCCTTTGCTTTGGGAAGTTCAGGGTTTTAGAGCGAGAGCCACCCGTTCTCCCTGCCTAGAGCCTTACAGTAAACACCACTTTCCTTCACCACAACCCAGTGTCAGTGTATTGGTTTTACTTCACACACATGAATGGACCAAAGTTTGGTTTGAAAATATCTTGACTATGTTTGATTGTTGAAAATTATTATTGTTGTTATTACTTGTTTTTAATCCTGCTTCTGCCTCACTCGAATTAGCATTGCCTTCATCATCACAAACATTTGCAAATCACCTGTCTGTGCTGTAGGTCTGGCAGAATTTAGACTCACTGCCATGTTATGTGCTCTCTTTGCAGGAAGGCCAGGTGCTAGAATGTTCCCTCATCAACAGTGTTCGGCTGGGAGCCACACCAAAGGTACCCACGCTTGGTGTTTGTTGTTCTTCTAGATACAGACTGTTGTGTAACCCCTCAGCTGATGTTTAGGCACTCATTCGTGTTCAACTCTTGTGACCCCAAGGACTGTAGCCTGGCAGGCTACTCTTCCATGGCATTTCCCAGGCAAGAGTACCAGAGTGGGTTGCATTTCCTTCTCCAGGGGATATTCCTGACCCGGGGTCGAAACCTTGTCTCCTGCCTTGCAGGCATATTCCTTACCACTGAGCCACCAGGGAGGCCCATTAGTGCCCCCAAATCATCAGCTGGAAATGAAGAACAGATACAGTTTAGAAATCTCATCTGTAATGGTTGGGTGATTTGGAGTGCATTGGGTTTAATTATATTAGAACTTGTTATTAACCTTTGAAAATTATGACTCTCGTGTGATATGAGCATCGAAATAAACTGTTCCCTTAACTCAGAAATTAATCTGGCAAGCACGCCTTCCCCCTATCCCCACCTTCTTTTTCAGCAAACAGTGAGTAACTTCTGGTCCATGGCTGATGTGGAAATTTAGATGACTCGGGTAGTTCCATATGTGTGCACCTGTGCACGCAGACCCCGGCTCACCTTGAAGGCTCAGTTTGCCTCTGAGAGAAAAAGAATGGCAGAGCACATACATAAGCCTTCTTCACAGCGATTGATTCGTTTGAATGAAAAGCTATTTGCGCCAGGAATTTAAAAGATGGGTTTTTCCTAGAATATTCCAGCACAGCCTGTATTCCCTTTTCTGCAGGTTTGCAGATTTTTAGATGTTCAAAACAAAATGATGTTCCTCACTTTGTTTTTGGTTTTTGTTAGTGACCCTCTTTAATGTTAGTTTAAAATCTCTGTGTAACTACCTTGGCATTTTCCCCTGAGTTCTTACAGAGGACAAAGCCACTATTTTATTTGCTAATTAGGGCAAACTTACGCAGTTTTCGTTCCAAATGAGGAGGCTAGGGCTCCTGGAGATGCACGTGTTCATTCTTTGTGTCCAGGCTGTTGAAAGACTCAATCTCACTTTTTAACAACTTGAGGTTGCTGACTGTGGCAATGCCCTGCATGTGTGCGTGAATCCCCAGTGACTGTTCTCTGTGAGAAACCCCTTTGACCTTTGCAGACACAGTCAGGTCTCAGGCAGAGCCTTTGAGTCCTGTTGCCATGGTTCACGTCCTCCAATAACTATAACTCTCAATCGAAAGGAGGACCCTGCCTCCCCACCTTCTAAATCAATAACTGTATCAGACCTTTCTTACCAGGTGAGTTCCAGTAATGTGTAGTGTTATAGATTTTACCAACATGAGTTTTAGAATAACACTAGATATCTGGACATTTTTAGATAGAAGAATTTGCTGTACTGGATGTTTTTACATCAAATGTAGTTTCTTTCTCTATGCTCTGTGATCTAATGTATTTTTTCCTATCTGTTTACCTCTATAGGATCCCAAAATTTTGGCTGCTCTTGAAGCTCTTGGCAAATCAGAAAATGATCTGGAAGGGCGGATAGTTTGTGTCTGCAGTGGTGCAGATCTGGTGAACATCAGTTTCACGTACATGGTGGCTGAAAATCCAGAAATAACTAAGGTATCCTCCGTGACACAACCTCCTTCCATTCCCATATGGACATGTGTGGTGCACATAATTTTTCATGTATAATGTCATTTTGATATATATTTTGAATTGTATAATTTAATTTAAATTTTAAAGAAAGTTTCTATTGCTTGCTAGAATGTTGCCCTAGAAAATTCAGCAAGCATAGTACCCTTTCAGCATGTCACTCATGAATACCAGCAGCCTGAACACTGACTGTGATATGTTGTAGGAACCTCTCTAACCAGAAAGTACACAAGAATCATCTGGGATTTAGTAAAAATGCAGGTTCTGATTCAGTAGATCTGAGGTGAGGACACATTCTCCCTTTCTAACAAGCTCCCAGTTGATGCTGATGCTGCTGGTCTGAGAACCACAGTTTGAGTAGCAAAGGGTTAGATCAGCACTACCCAGCTGAAATATAATGCAAGCCACAGATGTAGTTTAATTTTTTCTGGTAGCCACAGGTAAAATTAATTTCATTATTTTATATTCCACATAGAAGTGATACCATATGGTATTTACCTTTCCCTGCCTGGCTGACTTCACTTGGTGTGATCATTTCTTAAGTCCATCCATGTTGCTGCAAATGGCCTTATTTCATTCCTTTTTATGGCTGAGTAGTAGTCCACTGTATGAATGTACCACGTCTTCTTTATCCATTCCTCTATAAATGGGCGTTTAGATTGGTTCCATGTCTTGGCTGTTGTAAGCAATGTTGCTCTGAGCATAGGGATGCATGTATCTTTTAAAATTCTGGTATGTCATTTTGTAACCCAATAGGTCATTTTAATGTGAAATCAATATAAAATCAGTTAACATATTTTACATTCTTCTGTTCATACAAAGTCGTCAAAATATAATACGTGTTTTCTGTTCAGATGAACTGCATTTCAGTTGCTGCATATGCCTGTGGTTACCCTGTTAGTGCTCGTCTAGATAATTGATACCCACCCTGCCTGTAAGCTATGAAAGTATTGGGTTATGATCCATCTTAGTACCATAACCAGCCTGCCATTGCCCTGGCAAGTGAGTCTCAAAGCGATGTTGCCCAAAGTAGAAAGCCTTGAATGTCATGCACTCTCCTGCAAGTTGTCTGTCTTCAGGCAGTATTACCTGTGGACACAGCACCATTATCTTTGCATAAAATGTGTGAAGAGGCCTGGGCCCCTGCTCTCCCATGGCAGAGGTCTGGGTTTGGGGGCTTGGGAGGTGGGCGTTTTATTTTCCCATTGACCCTGCAAGTAGAAGCTCAGTGCAGGGCTGAATGAGAAAGGCCATCATTAGAAATATTGAACTTTAGAGCCCTCAGGGAATATCCAGGTGAGATTATTCGATGAAATTGAGATGAGAAACCCAGAATCAAGGGGTGCAGAATTGAGTTCTACAGATACTGAGACCATCAAGACTCTTTCACCCTCACTCACAAAGTGTGGTCCACTTTCCAGCTGCACACACCTCAGTGGGAACTCCCTGCACATTAGAGTCTCAGGCCCACACAGACCTACAGATCCAGAATCTTCATTACTAACAACCACGCCTGCCCCTGCCCCTCCACCGAGTGACTCATATGTGCAGTAAAGTTTGAGGAGCTCCCGACTGTGGCTCTGGGCCCAGGCAGGAATGGACGCTCCACACGACATGAGAGCCTTTGCTTCTGTACGTGTATGGCTTGGTTGGTTTTATGCTGCTTTTCCAGATCACCTCGCTTTGGGAAAACAGATGTTGCTGTCAATATTGTTCTTTCATTATGGTGCTCAGATCAACACCCATTTGGATGGTTTCTTGAACCCTGCTGATCTAAACAAGCGTTGTTTCTAGTGCACACTTATATAATTTTCTGCAAAGGTCTTTCTGGTTGCTATTTGCCATAGCAACATTCAATCCCAGAACTCCATGCTGATCACCCAGAAAGAGAAAGTCTTGTTAATCAGACAGATATTTAGATGCTTGAAATTTTGCAAAATGACAGTTCTGTAGACCTGTGTCATGCCTTTTGTCAGCTTGTCATAGTACAAGAAACCCTGTGACTCATATGACCTTAAGAATCTGGGATCGGGAACAAGTTGCCTGGCCGCACATCCTGCCTCTTCCTCTTTCCAGCTGTGTGACCGAGAGACGCTAGTGGCCTCACTGAGCCTCACCTGCTTCATCTCAAAATGGAACAGCATCACGGTGCCTGCTCATAGGATTGCTGTGTAGGTTACAGGATGCGTTACGTGGAAAGTGCCTGTGCCTTTCTCATCGAAAGCCCCCAGTGTACATTCACTGTTCAGATCACAGGGTGCTAGAATTTCAGAGCTGGAGGTGGAACTAAGACACCGCATTTTTCAGATGTAGAAGAGGAAGCCCAGAAGTGAAAAGAACTCACCTGAGTCTACACAGCAGGCTAGGCCAGGGTCCAGCCTAAAACTCAGCCTTCTGATTTCTTGTGTGATACTGTCAACCCCACCCATCCCTGAGCAGGTACAGTCCTGGGAAGGTGGCTCGGATCAGTAAATCGAAATGTCCTCACTTCCATGCTTTGATTGCTGCAGTCTTGTTTTACTTAAGAGCCATGGTCTGAACTCTGTAGTCATAAATACATGATATATAAGTCTGTGTTCTAGGGCAGAAGTTTATACTTAATGATAAGATTTGGGGTTTTTTGTGGTCATACCATTTGACATGAGTACAGCTTAGGAGCCCAGGATCCTGGAACCATAGGACAGCTCTTAGCTAGTGATATTCTGTTCACGTTATCACAGCAGTCAGTTAAAGCAAACCATCATTTTTAAAAATTACACTTACAGACCTTAAACACTCTTATGGCAGGCTGAGTGTGGATTAGAAAAGAATTTCCAGACACAGAGCCCTTCAGAAGGGAGTGAGTTTATTAAGAACACAGAGCAGAGATAACGTGGGCATTGCAAGTGCAGCAGGCCAGCCTCCTGACAGACCAGGGAGAGGGGACACTTTCCGTGGGTTAGTAGCCAGTTTTTATAGCCTCAAGACAAAGCAGATTCTTGCTGGAGGCTTGGCTTTAGTGACTGGTTAGGGTATGATAGAGTGATCATGGGGTAGTGTTTTTGCTGAATTTGGTGTCAGGAAGCTGGTTGGTAATGATCAGGGGGCGTTTGGGGCCACAGTTAACAAAGGGGCTTGGTTAGCCTCAGAGGTGCCATTGGCCCTGGACTCCACTTCTGCGGCCTTGGTGCAAGGCCTCACACCTGTGGCCTGGTACAGAACTCCAAAAAGACTCTATTCTAACTTGATACATATAGACTTGGTTCAGTTGTTAGCCAATCTTTTAATGTTAGGGCCAAAATCTTTGCATTCAGTTTGGGTCTGTTGGTTGTGGTTGATGGATTTTTTGCCAGTGTGTCCTCAGTCTTGTCCGACTGTTTGTGGCTTTATGCACTATAGCCAAGCAGGCTCTTCTGTCCGTGGAATTTTCCAGGCAAGAATAATAGAGTGGGTTGCCATTTCCTACTCCAGGGGATTTTCCTGAACCCGGGATAGAACCCTTGTCTCTTGCAACTTTGAATTGGTAGGCAGATTCTTTATCACTAGCACCACCTGGGAAGCCTTTTTTTTTTCCACTTGTACTTCACCCATAATGCATTATCTGAAATATCCAGGTTGGTTTCTTTAAAACACAACTGAGTCCTCTTTAAAGACATTCTTGGAGCAGTTAAAGAACAGAATCCTACAATTGAATAACTTTTTTCCCTAATCTTTTAGTTGTCTCATTTACATAGAACTTGAGAAAAAATTCTTAGCAACTTACCTTTAAAGAAATCTTCCTAAGTATTCACTGGAAGAACCAGCCACCCTCTTTCTTTCCACAAGCATTTTTTACTGATTGATGTAGTTTTTATTACAAACATAAACAGGTATAGAAATAAACATAAATAACTCATGGTACTCATGCAAGATGAGAGCAGAAACTTACAAAATGTTGAATAATAGCTTATTAACTGTGAGGATTAGCCATTCCCTGGGTGGTCAGAATGTTTTGATTGTTTTTTGCCATCTGGCAAGTCTTGGTCTGACCAGTGATATAGAAGTTTTAAGAGGCTTTCTAGCACAGACCTTGCTTAGGAGTATTTATTTGAGATTCTTGAGTCTATTCTTAATTCCTGGGCTTGTGTGATACTTACAGTCCAATGATTCTGAAAAATTCACTTAACCAAACATTGAATCCAGGCAGATGGGATTCATCAATTCATGTCCTGTCGACGGAAGACCAGCTTTCCCATGTGGGACCTTGCTTGACTCTGTGAAAGTCAACTTACTTCCTTGTTCCTCCACTTCCTAAAAGGGTTCTCTGATATCTTTTCTTATTTCAAGTGAGTGTTTTAAGAGTCAATAAGATTTAACATGAAATCTTACTTTAATAGAGTTAAGGTTTCAAATAAATACAAAATATTTTCACAGTACCCGAGACAGTGAAAATGATGGTGCATTTTATTTAGATAAAAGATGACACTTGTATAAAAGACAGCCTTATAGCCCATCTTGTCTTTTCTTCAGCCATGCCCTCTGCTTAAAGAGTAAATAAGCTTGCCTAGTCCCTCTACCAGAGAAGGCAATGGCACCCCACTCCAGTTCTCTTGCCTGGAAAATCCCATGGATGGAGGAGCCTGGTGGGCTGCAGTTCATGGGGTTGCTAAGTGGGACACGACTGAGCGACTTCACTTTCACTCTTCACTGTCATGCATTGAAGGAAATGGCAACCCACCCCAGTGTTCTTGCCTGGAGAATCCCAGGGACAGGGGAGCCTGGTGGGCTGCCGTTTATGGGGTCGCACAGAGTCAGACATGACTGATGCGACTTAGCAGCAATAGCAGCAGTTCCTCTACAGCTTTAACAAGATTTGAGCTCAATTTTATAGACCTTTCTCCCCTATGGAATAAATGTCTGATAGGATCCTAAACATGAGTCCACATCAGACCTTCCAACCACATCCTTCTGGTTGCTGAGGCCATGGACACTCTTCCTGTGTCCTGATCGGTCTGTTAACAAACATTCTGTGTCTAGAATCTAGCTGATTCTACCCTCACCATCACTGCAGTGCTCTCCAACTCAATACCATTTCTCCCCTAATTCTCTGCCTTGACTTTGCCTGTTGTAGTCTGTTCCCAAAGTAGCAGTTGGAAGGATGTTTCTAGAAAGTAATTCAGATCCTATCACTGATGCTAAGAACCCTCCAAGGCTCACAGGGCCTTAAAGAATCCCATCTCACCTCCCTTCCTCTGGCTGCCACCCTCTCCCTCTCCCTATTTCCTTCCAGCCTCAGGAACTTTGCCTGTGCATACGCTTCCTTTTGCCTGGAGCACACGATCCCCAGTTACATGCAGCGCCTCCTCCCTCACATTCCTCAGGTCTCTGCTGGAACCTCACCTTAGCTGCCTGCCTCATCTCCCCTCAGCACGTGCTAACTCCTTGCCCTGCTTTATTTTTCTTCTTAGCACTTACCACTACTTACACGCCATACGTTCACCTATTGCCTCCCCATTCCCTGCTACATCCCCAGCATCTAAAACCTTCAGCGCCTGACATTTAAACAGTGCTCAGTACATACATTTTGTTGTTTTGTATATATAAAGTGTTTTTACTTGGGCTGTCTTTAAATTCTAGTGAATTTGTTTCCATATTGCTTCAGTTTTATGATTTGGTTTTTTGGCCATGGGACACGTGGGATCTGAGCTCCCCAACGAGGGACTGAACCTGCTCCCAAGGGAAGTCCCTTTATATACATACATATATATATATATACACACACATATATATATATATATATATATATATAATTTCCAGAATGACAAAGAAACACGTTAACAGTGGCAGCCTCTGGGAGTGGAATCAGATGGAGAGTGAAAGATGTTGGTTTTTTTCTTCTCGCTTGTCTTTTTTTTGTGTGATTCTTTTTTCCTTTTCATTATTAAACTTAAATGTTATTGGACTATAGCTGCTTTGCAGTGTTGCGGTAGATTCTGCTGTCCAGCACAGTGAAGCAGCTGTATACGCACATGCATCCCCTCTTTCTTGGATTTCCTCCCCATCTAGGTCACCGCAGAGCGCTGAGCAGAGCTCTCCGAGCTGCGCAGCAGGTTCTCGTTGGCTATTTTATGCATAATATCCATAGTGTATATGTGGCACTCCCCGTCTCCCAGTTCATCACGCCGTCTTTCCCCCTCAGTGTCCATATGTCTGTCCTCATTTTATTGAGGTCTTTATGTGGACTGAATCCATAAACTCTAACCTAGGTGATAAATAGGTATAACCCTAAAGCTTTTTACAGGTTAGCTATAAGAAAAGCTAGGAGAATGATGTTTGGATAAGAAAACCAAGAAAATGTGGTTCAATCATAGTCCAAAATCTCTGGGATTCCATGGCATTATTTTTAGAGTCACTTTTCAGGATGTAAGGGGGCCGTTGCTGAGGATCCATGACAAGCCTGGAGGCTGTAACCCCAGTGTCTTGACCTCTTCCCAATTGAGATCATTATTTTCTGCTTCCCTAAATCCTTCCTGTCATTCCAGTTAGAAAACTCTGCTTTCATTTCCTCTCCTTAAAGGTCTTCTGTTAAAAGGAATTGCTAGCAAATTGCTGGTACTTTTTCCTCCAATCCAGTATGCCTTTGGGTAATAGGTATGTCTGATCGGTCACATAACTTAAAACATCTATAAGTAGAAACAATTGCATGAAGGAGATATTTCCCAATTTTTTTTCTAAACTGTATGTAATAGAGCTTTTCTCTGAATCCTCCTCACCTCTCTGCCACTGTTTTACCATAAACCCTATTGTGCCGTGTGCTTAGTTGCTCAGTTGTGTCCAACTCTTTGCAACCCTGGGGACTGTAGCCCACCAGGCTCTTCTATGCATAGGGATTCTCCAGGCGAGAATACTGCAGTGGGTAGCCATTCACTCCTCCAGGGGATCTTCCCAACCCAGGGATCGAACCCAGGTCTCCCATGTTGCAGGCGGATTCACACGAGAGAAGCCCATAAACCCTACAAGAAATGCCAAATATTGTAACAAACTTCCTTATTTAGAAGAGAAGTTTGGCTTCTCTGATGTATTTTTTCTCTCTTAGGATACAACTAGCTGCGGAAGATTTTGTCTCTGGCGTGTTGAAGGGAGTTCAGATGTCTTTCATTTAGTTCCAGCTGGTGCTACAGAGCAAACCGCAAGCGCAGTCACTGTACATAAGATTGAAAGGCAACCCTCTTTGAAAATCTCCACAAATAAATATGTTATTTTATACCAAGTTGAATTTTATTTTGATTACAAAAATAAGCTGTTATTATGAAGTTCAAAATGCACAGATTTGGATTTGAGTTTAGACAACTTCCAGACTGCTCATCATACTTTCTGTAGGTTATAAATATTTGGCAAACTCCATAAATTATGCTTTGTAACCAAGTCATCAAATAAGCCCATGATTGAATACTGTAGAAAGTAAATTACAAAAATGTTGTGTCTTCTTCTTGCAGACAAAAAAGATAAGGTCAGATAGTTTATTACAGGTAATAAAATCTTATTTTAGTCACTTGAATTGAATGTCAAAATCACTCTGCTAAATTGAAATTATGTTGAGTGGAAGAATTACTGCAAAAGTTCTTGGAGAAGGGATTTATTCTTTGTTTTGTTAAGGGAAAAAGTCAAGTTCACATTTAGTCAGTGCCGCCTAATGGCTTTGCTCACACCCTGCAGAGCTCCCCTGAGATTTCCAGGTGGTGCTAGTGGTAAAGGGCCCACGTGCCAAGGCAGAAGGCAAGAGACACTCGAGTTCGATCCCTGGGTCGGGAAGGTCTCCTGGAGGAGGGCGTGGCAACCCACTCCATTATTCTTGCCTGGAGAATGCCATGGGCAGAGGAGCCTGGCAGACTGCAGTCCGTAGGGTCGAATTGCAAAGGGTCACGAACACCACTGAAGCGACTTAGCGCTCATGCAGAGCTCCCCTCCTTTCAACTAGGTCCTCTACCCATAGGCAAGCACAGACCTACTCAAAGGGACCTAACCAGAAGCCTCACCTGGGACTTTCTTAAAAATGCAAATTCTTGGGTCTTATGCCAGCCTAATAAATCTGAAATTCTCAGAATGGAGCTCAGCTCTCTGTTTTTGTTTCTCTTTTTGCTAATCGAAGTATAACTGATTAATATAACAGTTATATTAATATACAATGTTATAAACAATTAATATAAACAATGGTATATTAATTTGAGGGCACATCATCATGATTCAGTATTTTTACAGTAGTATTTTAACTAGCCTCCCAGGTGATTCTGATGCTGGATGAAGTTTGAGTCCCCATTTGCTTAGCATACAAATGGACTTAGTCCAAAAATTATAGCCACTTTGAACCCAAACAAGTTTTTATCAAATTAATTGACTGCAGCAGGCAGGTGAATCTATAGACCTACTGATTCCTGTGGCCTTGGCAGAAGTGTTTCAGTTCAGTTCAGTTCAGTCGCTCAGTCGTGTCCGACTCTTTGTGACCCCATGAATCGCAGCACGCCAGGCCTCCCTGTCCATCACCAAATCCAGCCATCTCATCCTCGATCCCTTTTCCTCCTGCCCCCAATCCCTCCCAGCATCAGAGTCTTTTCCAATGAGTCAACTCTTCGCATGAGGTGGCCAAAGTACTGGAGTTTCAGCTTTAGTATCATTCCTTCCAAAGAAATCCCAGGGTTGATCTCCTTCAGAATGGACTGGTTGGATCTCCTTGCAGTCCAAGGGACTCTCAAGAGTCTTCTCCAACACCACAGTTCAAAAGCATCAATTCTTCGGCGCTCGGCCTTCTTCACAGTCCAGAATTCACTAATACAAAAAGCATGATTAAAAGGAATTTATTCCTGTGACCCTAGTGAGGAAAAAGCTATTTCTTGAAGTGTAGTTTTAATTGTATTAGCTGTCTGGTGGTTCTCAAAATGTGGTCCCAGACCAGCAACTTCAGTGGTACCTGGGAAATTAATCCGAGATGTGAGATCTTGTGCTCAACTTAGGAGCTCAAGGTTAGAGCTGCTGCCCTGTAGAAAAGCTCTGTAAGGAGTTTCTCCTGCTTCTCTTGCAGAGGAGCCTTGAGGAACTTGCATTTACTGGTTTGAGGGACTTGCGTTTACTGGTTTGAGGGACTTGCATTTACTGGTTTGCTGCCTAGTCTCACCTGAGCCGATGCCTGCTGAATGCTAAAGGAGCTCAGTTGTAAATCTGCACTTCCTATCCATCGTCCAAGCCCCAATATACTAATTGATTTAAGTTCTTCAACACACTGTCTCATGGTTTTTTGAGGCTCAAGTTTGGGATGGGGTACGTGTATGTGCGTGTGATTGTTTCGTGTTTCCAAGAGTGAATGTTGGCATGCTCTTGTTTTATTTTTTCTTTAAACCATCCCAAATTCATGGGAAGAAATCAGCGAGGGGCAGTAAAAAGTTTTCTTAGGGACAAGCTGTGAATTGGAGCAAATGGGCGGATGCGTATTTGTGAGCTTTAAGTGTCCCCATCTCACCTAGGTGTTCTCTTCTTGCCAAAAAGAAAGTGGGGCTCATTTGCTTAATAGCTGGGTTGAATGTGGAGACCATTAAATCCTGAGCCTTGGGAGGGCCGTGTGCATCAGTGCATGTGCATCCTGAGCCTTGGGAGGGCCGCATGCATCAGTGCATGTAGAGTGGGTAACACTTGCCCTGGGGGCCTCCATGGCCACCGGTCATCTTTGCCCTCCCTTCTTCCAGCAGTTCGCATGCTCCTCTTGCCAGACTGTCTGTCCGAGGATCCAGGACAGACAGTCTGACCCATGGTGGTGCTCTCTGCACTTTGAAATTGTTTCTTTATCTCTATATTATCAAAAATTAGTTCCTTTAGACCAGAAGTTGTTGACCCAGATGCCTACGGAGCCAGGGAGATGATGTAAGTAATGGAAAGGTGCTGGGAGACAGACAGGGATGGAATAGAATGTAGTGAAGTAAGGGGTACATATCCCATCTGGGGGCACTTAACTCTTGCCAGTTTTCTAACCAACAGAACATGGCCCAGAGGTTGCTAGATGGTTGTTGGTGGTATTTTTTTCCATGAGATACTGGACATCTGGATTTTTTACATGAAATTTCCTGATGTTAAAATGTTGACAAATATATTCATTTTTGTTAGCACTGTGTGTCAAACAGCAAACTTGTCTGTGGATCATTTGGAACCGCAGCTCGAGACAACAGCCAGCATGCGGCATGGATGAATTTGTGCTAAAGTGAATGCTGATGTTTGCATAATGTATTTACCTCACTGGCATTTTAAGTGAAGATGCCCTTTGTGTCTTTTTTCCTTCCTTCATTCAGCTGTTCATCCTAGAATTATTTTTTGATGAATTATAAATGTGGGCAAATCATTTCTTCTACATGAGCTTTCTTATCCTCATTTTTTAAAAAAGAGAGTTACAGTGAATGACCCTTGAAGTTACTTTCCCCTATAAAGACATGGAATTTCTTTACAAAATAAAAACATGTACTAGATGCCAAGAAGGGTACCAGTTAGTTGCTTGGATCCCTGTGTCTATTCTGAAGATTCTTTGGAAGTAACAGAAGGTCATGGCTAGAGTTGTAGGAAGGATGCAACATGATCTTGACGTTCTAAAAAGGTGATTATTTTAGTTGCTCAGTCCTGTCTGACTCCTTGCGACCCTATGGACTGTAGCCTGCCAGACTCTTCTGTCCATGGGATTTTCCAGGCAAGAATACTGGAGTGCATGACTATTTCCTCCTTCAGGGGATTTTCTCAACCTAGGGATCGAACCTGAGTCTTTCATGTCTCCTGCCTTTGCAGGGAAGGTAATACGGTAATAGCATAGGGCTCAGAGCACTGCTTCTCAAAGTGTGGTCTGGACCAGCAGGGTCATCATCACCTGGGAACTTAGAAATGTAGGGTCTCAGGCGTATCCTCTGATTCAGACCTGCTGAATCAGAGTCTGCATTTGCACAAGATCTCTAGGTACTTCCTTTACACTTTCAAGTTTGAGAAGTACAGTTGTACCTCAATATCCACAGGGAAATGGTTCTAGGAACTGCACCACCACATCCCCCGCCCCCCCCACCCCGACCCCTGAATATACCAAAATCCACAGGTGCTCAAGTCCCTTGTATAAAATGGCATCATACAGTTGGCCCTCAAATCTGTGGGTTCCTCATCAGCAGACTCGGAAGACCAGCTCTGCAGAGGTAGGATACAAGGAAATAAGTCGTCCTTGCCTTCAGCAGTTACACAAGGAGGAAGACCTGAGAAACATTTGAAATCAAGAGACTGTTCCAGGTGAAATTGGAGGAGATTTTAAATCTGATTAACTGAGAGCATGCTGCTAAGATCATCAGAAATTGAGGGCCTAGTGACTTTGGGGCAAGAGAGCAAGAGACAGTGAATTTAGAATATGTTCTCTGAGGGATGTGAGTGTCCTGGACTTGCTGTGGTCACACGGTATGAAGGAGCTCACTGGCTGCTCACTGGGAGCTCATCTGCAGGCTGGCCCTGACCTCCTGTCTCCGTGTTCCCCATCTCTATACCCCTTAACATTCCAAAGGTGACTATCCTTATTTTTTTTGAAACACCACCCCCCCCCCACTACCAGTTTCTTAAGTCATCAAATGTGGGGTTTTAGTGTTATTTTTCTTAGTAAAACTCCTTACCAAAATGCATGTGCAGGAACCCAGCACTGGAGCTGGAAGAGGTTTCACTGTGGTTCTCAGGCGCCTTGTCGCTTTCATCAAGAAGGTTTCCTTGGGGTCAGAGGGGGAGCAAAGTGAGAAAGAAGCCTCCAGTGAGGCCTGTCACAAGTGAATGCAAGTGAAATTCACAAGAAACTAACTGTTTTAAGTGAACATTTTAGTGCCATTTAGTACATCACCTGGAGAAGGAAATGGCAACCCGCTCCAGTCTTCTTGCCTGGAGAACCGCATGGACAGAGGAGCCTGGCGGGCTGTTGTTCATGGAGTCACAAAGAGTCGACTTTGACTCTGTGACTCAGCACAGTGTATCACAGTGCTCTGCAACCATGACCGCGTCTAGTTCTACAGCAGCATACCCCTAAAGAAAAACCCATGTCCACTTAAGGGGTGCCCCCCTTCCCGCTATCTACAACCCCCATACTCACTCTAATGTGTCTTTTTAATGTGCACACAATTTTCATTTATACTAAGTTGGGCTCATGCCAGTAGAGTTTAACGTGAAAGTGAAAGTGTTAGTCGCTCCATTGTGTCGGACTCTTTGCAACCCCATGGACTGTAGCCCACCAGGCTCCTCTGTCCCTGGCATTTCCCAGGCAAGAATACTAGAATGGGTAGCCATTCCCTTCTCCAGGAGATCTTCCTGACCCGGGGATTGAACCGAGGTCTTCTGCCTTACAAGGCAATTCTTTGCTGTCTGAGCCACCAGGAAAGCAGTTTAACATAGTACTATATTTTATCCTTAACAGGTTTATCATGTGTATTTTCTTGGCCTTTAAAATGTTGTCTTGGGCTTCAATTTAACTGTAAGTCCCCATGACCTTTAAGGTGGGTTTTCTAGGTTGTTGCCTCTCTTGCTTCTCTGGAAACCTCTCAGCCTCTTCTGTTCCAATGCTGTGATCTTCACAGGGGACATGTTTTCTCTGCTAAGGTTTCATGAACGCGAAGGTTTCCTGAGAAAAGACTCAGCCCTGGGCCCAGCCCGCAGTCACTTGGGTTGCCCTAATTGCAAGTGTTATCAAATGACTCTGCCAAGGGAATGCAAAATGAATTACTCTAATTGTACCAGAAGTTTGAATTTCACCTTTTGGCCCCTGGGACAGAAAAATGTCACTAGCTGTAAATTGATTCTCCATTTACCACATAGCTCCAGTTTTTACTGCTAGCAAAAAAAAAAAAATGTCACTGGGAACATAATGTGTGTGTAACATGGGCCTACATGTGTTTGTGTGTTTTCTTATCTTTGGGGTATAATTAAAAGGTGGGACACGTGAGGAGGTGGGTTGGCAATGCCTGAGATGAGACTCTGTTGCCTCTAAGGAAATAATTTAATAATCCTAATAGCACAGTCCATGGGCCAGATCCAGCCTTCTGCTCTGACTTTTTAAAATGTTTATTCTGTTTATGTGGCTGTAGCGGGTCTTAGCTGCAGCACACAGGATCTTCAGTCTTCATGGCGGCATGCAGGGTCTTTGGTTGCTTTTGTGAACTCTTGGTTGCAGCATGCGGGATGTAGTGCTCTGACCAGGGATCAAATCTGGGCCTCCTGTATTGGGAGTGTGGTGTCTTAGCCACTGGACCACAGGGAATTCCCCCTCAGCCTGATTTTTGTATAGCCAGTGAGCTAAAAATGGCTTTTAAATTTTGAAAAGATTATTAAAACAAAACTGTGCAACAGAGAGCCATATGTGGCCCCCAGTTCCTAAAGTATTTATTTCCTGGCTCTTTACAGATAAAGTTTACTGGCCCCTAATGATTATAAGAGGAACAGCAGCGGTGAAGTTTTGATTTCATATTGGATGCTAGATACAGTTGAGAGTGCTTGGCGGGCGTTATCTCATTTAATTCTCTAAACAGTCCTGTGAGATGGATTATTCTCATTTGCAGAGGGAGAAATAGGCCCAGAGAGTTGAGTAGCTTGCCCAGGTTCACACAGACAGTAAATGGCAAGCTGGTGTCTAGAACCAGGCGCTGGGTCCACTCCAGACCCTGTGTTCTTCACGCCCTCTGCGGCAGCTCCCAATCTGAGGACTGGTCTCTTCCACTTGCAGCACAGTATGGTGTTGCTATATTTTTCAGGTAACCGTTTAGTGTCACTATTTCTGGGAGGTGTGGTCATAGGGCAGTGCTCCCGGAATCGGAGGCCTGCACAGTGTTTTCCGCAAAAAAAAGTCCACGTGCAAAGAAGATTCTTTGGTCAAGTGAGCATGAAGAAGCCTTGTTTAGCAGAATGTCTTTACTATAGCTATCTCATAAGCAGTGATATATTCTCATACCAGTCTCAGCCAGGAGGAGGGATATTCTGTTTTTGTTTCTTTTTTCCCAAATGGGTATGCATTCATTCATTCATTCATTCATTCATTCCTATTGAAGAGACACAATATGTTTCAGAACTACTGTTTTACAGAGAAAAAAGTCAGCAAATGATGTCATAGAGGCATTGCTCAGCCCAATAATTTTCCCAGATGTGTCAGAACAATATAATGCAGACAGTCATTCATCTTTACCATTAACATCCTTTTTATTGTCTTTGTTTTCCTGCTGCCATGTCTCTTCCTTCCCTCCCCAGTTTTTAGGGGATAAAGCAGAGGAAGTGTGGGATTTTTTCCATAAATGAAAGGAAATTAGATAATGAAACTCAAACCCTTTGATTTAAATTATTTTTAGTACTTTTTATCTTGAAAGTCCTGTTTGGTTTGTGGGATTACCTGTACATTTGATCAGCCCGGACTGACCAGTGATGTTGCCTGGAAGTATAAACAGACAGGCTCCTTGATTGATGATACTTATTCAGACCCTCAGCAGGTAGCATTTGTCTGCATGTCGAGTACTATTCATTTTGGCATAGCTTAATTTGCTAGTGTTGTCAACTGACATGTGTCAGGAGAAAACGTGACCTTAGAGATCTTAAATACAGGCATCAGCCACAGAAACAATTTCATGAACACCTTTTAATTCATCAGCTCTTCACCTATCCCTCACCACCAGGATTCTGCAAATCTGACAGTTGAGACCAAAAATGCACTCTTACAAAACCAGCAGTTTCTGACCAGCATAAAATGATGCTTTGTGTTCTCTTAAAATCTTATAATTCTTCAATTATTTCAGAGTTATCCATATGGATATAAAATATTGTTATATAAAATAAACAAGACATCTCATTTTCTTTTCCTTTTAAAAATGTTTATTTGGCGGCATTGGGTCTGAGCTGCTGCACATGGGATCCCGGCTGTTAGGCAGGGTCTTGTGTGGCGCTCAGGCTTAGCTGCTCTGCAGCATGTGGTATCTTAGTTCCCTGACAGGGAATCAAACCCATGTCCCCTGCATTGCATGGTGGATTCTTAACGACGGGGCCACCAGGGAAGCCCCTCCCATTTTCTTTTTGAATGGCGCTGCTCTGTGCCTTTTGAGCCATTAAAGAGCATCGTGTATTGCTTTTATCATGTTGTTCATTCAGAAAGCGCAAGTAAACACGAGCATAAATTTATTCTGAATGTATATATATATGTGTGACTTAGGCTGGGTCTATGAAATAGGCTGACAACAAGACAAATTAACAGGAGAAAAGGCATACAAATTAATTAAGTTTTCATTTTGTGTGCACAGGGGCATCACAGAAAGAAGTGAACCCCCAAAGGGCAGTGAGATTTTAGAGTTCATATAGCATGTTAAGAGGGGGTGGAGAGGGGGCAAGGGACAGATGTTTTTTAGGGAAGATAAATGGGTCCTGAGGAGGACAGACAGGAGGTGTGGCTGTCCTGGATGATTTGTTTGGGTGTGGTGTCCATTTTTCATCTTCCGAAAGAGAAGATTAGTGTTGCTTCTGGGGAGAGTGTTTGTGACAGTCCAGTTTCGTTGGGAGGCTCTGCTTTTAGGCAGATAAGAAATTTCAGGAATTCAGCTCAAAATAATTCTTATGCTAAAATGGCATATTTTGAGGTATCATATCCTGATTCTCTCAACAGTATATTTATCGGAGTCAATGCCTGGAATGAGGTGTAGTTATTTAGGACAAGATTCTGTAGCTTTAATAGAACATTGTTACAAGATATCAGACTGTCATGGGTAGAGTCAGGCGTGTGTGTGTCTGTGTGTGCTCAGTCATGTCCGGCTCTTTGTGACCCCATAGACTGTAGCCCATCAGGCTCCTCTGTCCATGGAGTTTTCCAGGAAAGAACACTGGAGTGGGTTGCCATTTCCTCCTCTAGGGGATCCTCCCGAGCCAAGGATTGAACCTGCATCTGCTTGGCAGGTGGATTCTTTACCGCAGCGCCACCTGGGAAGCTCCAGAGTTACACTTAAGTGATGAAAAAATGGTCTCTTAGGAATGATAGTGAACAGAAACCCATTTGGAATGGGAATTTGACACTTTAGCTTCTGGGTGATGACCAAGAATAGCACAGTGTCCCCTCCTTCCTTGTGACTGTTTAGAGGTCCTTTTTGACCTAGTCTGGTCAAGATAATCAGCCAGGCTGACAGACTGTTTTGACTATCTGTGAGTACCTAAACTGATTTTGACTAGGAAAGTATAAATATTATCCAGGCCCATCCGTACAAAGAAGAGCAGATAGAAAGGTTTGTTTTGTGGAAGACTCAGACTATGTCAAGGGGGAAAGGCTCTCGTTGTTCTTTTTTTCACCCCTTAATGTTCCCTTGGATTTGAAACTTTGAAATGAAGTATTATTGACTTTCGAAGGGCTTTGAAATCATTAATGGGGTTTTCCATGTACTGATGTTTTTTTTTCCAAAACCCACGTTGCTGTTTGGCCCCCTATTTCAGTAGTTTGCTATCGTGTGATTTGCAAAGGCTCCTTAATTTAACCTTTCATCCTGAGTTTTATCAACTGACTTTGTCTAGAATTGCCAGCGTAGCTCCTTTATTATGCATGCAATTCTGTTCTGTCTCTATTACCTTTGAGGCAGCAGTTAAGGTGACTTTCAGTTTTCTTTGCCTGATTTTTATTGTCACCACTGTCATTGTCTGCCTGTTGGCCTGTCCCATGCCGTGAGGGAGTTTTCAGCCCTGACAGTGGTCTCTTGCCAGGGTAGCACTCAATACCTTTTACCTATACTTATTTCTCTCCTTATTAGAACCAGGAGAAAATAGTTGACATGAAGAGAAAAATTGTTTTATTTTTTCCTTTTTAACATGATGTGGACATTGGTCTGTGGTATTGGTAGACCTGCTGTTTAACTTTAGAAGGTTTTAGCCTCCCAGATAAGCACATTCAAAAGGTAAAATGCTGATCCTTTGGTCAAATCTTGCCTACATCACCAGCGTCTTCACTCTCCTGCTTTTACCCCTGTGCTGTGCTGTGGTTAGTTGCTCAGTCCTGTCCGACTCTTTGCAACCCCGTGGACTGTAGTCCGCCAGGCTCCTCTGTTCATGGGCTTATCCAGGCAAGAATACTGGAGTGGGTTGTCATCCTCTCCTCCAGGGGATCTTCCCAACTTAGTCTTTGAACCCGGGTTTCCTACATTACAGGTGGATTCTTTACCATCTGAGCCACCAGGGAAGCTTTTACCTCTGGGGTTTTCTAATTCCTGAACCAGGCTCTGCCTCAGTCCTGGGTCAAATACTCCAGGGTCCAAGGCTTTAAGAACATGAGCATTGTTCGCCAGCCCTAGGGGCAGATTTCATAAATGGTGCCTGATGGTTTGCATTGTAACAATTCCCAGGTGAGTCTGACACTGCTCGTCCCCGGACTACACCTTACGGAGCAAGTCTCAATTAACTTGTGAATTTAAGATGCCTCCACCATCTCCGCTATAGCCTTCTCTTTGAAAGCAAACACCGTATGGTTAGAGAGGATGCTCACGCAGCTTACGTTTGGAGAAAATTGCATAGCACATTTAGAGAGTGCCACAGGGTCTGCTGGTTTTTGCATTGACAATTTGCTACCTCGACTAAAAACCAGAAAGAATCACTGCAGATGGTGACTGCAGCCATGAAATTAAAAGACGCTTGCTCCTTGGAAGAAAAGCTTTGACAAATCTATACAGTGTATTAAAGGCAGGAATATCACTTTACCGACAGAGTCCTTAGAGTCAAAGCCATGGTTTTTCCGGTGGTCATGTAGGGATGTGAGAGCTGGACCATAAAGAAGGCTGAGCACCGAAGAATGGATGCTTTCAAACTGTGGTGCTGGAGAAGACTCCTGAGAGTCCCTTGGACAGCAAGGAGATCCAACCAGTCAGTCCTAAAAGAAACCAACTCTGAATATTCATTGGAAGGACTGGTGCTGAAGTTGAAGCTCTAATACTTTGGCCACCTGATGCAAAGAACTGATTTATTGAAAAAGACTCTGATGCTGGGAAAGACTGAGGGCAAGAGGAGAAGAAGATAACAGAGGATGTGATGGCCGGATGACATCACTGACTCAATAGACATGAGTTTGAACAAGCTCAGGGAGATAGTAAAGGACAGGGCAGGCTGGTCTGCTGGAGATTATGGAGTCACAAAGCATCGGACATGACTTACCACTGAACAACAAAAACAAGAAGAATGCCTCTGGAACAGAATCTAGAAATAAGATTGTGTTGAAGGAAAACAACTCTACTTGAAGTGACGCTGACTGGAGGGACCAGTTATTTTAGGAGGACTACATGCATAGAAAAAGCCTAGAAGCTCAGACAGCAAAGTGTTGTCAGGTCTCAGGATCAGTAATGGGATTTGGAGTAATCTTTACTTTTTGCTTTCTTGCTTTGCATTTTTCTACACAGAGCTTTTAAATATCATTCATAACCTTAAAAAATTGGCCAAATGTTTTTAAAGGAGAAGAAGCAAGATGTGTGCTCTGTAAATTCATGCATCTTTTGGTTTAGGTCTGTTATGTCTGTGTCTCTATACATTGGGGGGGGGTTTTGTTTGTTTTTGCGGGCTTTTTCCTCTGTAGAGAGTATTTTTTCATTAAATTTTTTCTGTGTTTTCTTTTATACAATTGTAAAGGTTACTTTCCATTTATAGTTATTCCAGAATAGCAGCTGTCCTCTCCACGTTGTGCAGCCTGTCCTTGAACCTCTCACGCCTGCAGTCCACGCCGCCCGCTCGCCCAGCCCCCACCTCTCCCCCTGCCCACTGCCGGTCACCAGTCTGGTCTCTGTGTCTCTGAGTTGGTTTCTTTTTTGGTTATTCTCCACATTTGGTTTTTAATGGGAAAGAGATTATTTTGTCTATGAGAGTCCTAGTGTTGCAGGGTGAGGCCCAGACATTTGCTTGGAAAATGGACACTATGGGGCCTGCATAACGAAGAGAAGTGTGAAAGGTCCCAGAGGAGGGGGTTGGGGGCGGGGGGAAGTTCCCAGGGTGCGTTCAGGGGCAGCTCCGGTTCCACCCACATTCCCCCTCCCCAGGCATCCAGCACCGGCCCCCGAGAGTCTCTCAAAGGATCCTTCCTTAGAAGGCCTGAAATAAGTTTTAAGTTAATTTAGACAGAATTGGAAGAGTTGGGAAATGAGAGAACAAGGGCCATTACAGCCTCCAAGGAGGTACAGAAGCTTGCACATCGTTGCTGAATGGATTCTGCAGGCTGGTTCTCCTGAATCCAGGCTGCGTGTGCCCACTCAGGACCGCCGACCCAAGGGAAGACACCCAGAGTAGAAGGAGCCCCTGTGTGAGCTCAGTGCATGTCGGGGAATAATCCTTCTAGAAATATGCAGCCCAAGGCTTTAAGATACGTCTTTTGGGGTGTTATGTAGACTATTTACATATATGCTTATTTTCAGCAATTCAGAAAACCATATATAAATTGGCTTTTTTTTTTTTTTTTTTGCTTCTGTTAATCTGGAAACTTTCAAAGAAGTTGATATGCATTTATCTCATTTCTAACTTTACAACTAAATTCTAAGGTTCTACTGACACCTGCTGGCATTTCCTCTGTTTTATGTTTTAATAAGAACAAAACCAAAAAGCAAAACATTTAGCATATTTCCCACAGTCTTTTGGTCTTATTATGCCAAGTGTACATTAAGATAATAGACATAAGGGAAGGTTGATGGATCTTTTCACATCATGGAAGGAGATATGTGGACGAGCCCTGAGGACAAATTTCCCAGACACACGAAGGGCAGACAACTGAGTTCTGATTGCCTCTGCCCTGCACTGGCCACTGTGTGACCTTGGACAAGGCTGTGGACCTCACATTTAGTATCGCAAAGAGGAGAAACTGAAGCTTCCTCCCTGTGCTTGAGGGGAACGGGGGCATTTCTACTAAGTAAGGTGTGAGCCACGTCACAGGTGCGATGACCTCAAAGGTCACTCGCAAGGACTGTTCCATCACAATAAAGAAGCAAATTTGTTACCACATTGTATTTTCAAAACATGGATGAATGTCACTGAAGCCTCCTCAAAGTCCAGTCTCTCTGTTTCTTTTTAGAAACAACTGAATCAGAATGATCTGAAAGAACCAATGAACAGTCTCAGAAACGGTCCACTGTTTTGCCCGCAGGAAACCATGGACTTTGTTTTGTGTTTTGGAACATGTAACAAGGCTTCGGTGCTTCCCAGTTCATGCCAACCAAATTATCTGTGCTTTTTCTGTCTTTTCTTGGGAAACTGTGGGCCTGCGGCTTGTTAGGCCAATCACAGGATACTTGATCATCCCCAGGGAGTTAGAGTCCCATATTTATCCTGACAGCAGAAGCAAGGTCTGATGAGGAAAATAATTGAGGCATTTCTTTAATGCTGGTATTTCATTTCTTCCTCCTCCCTCAGAATTCTGACTTCGTCATCATGCTTGTTGAGGCTTTCGATGCGATTTAGAGTCATCAGAATTTCCTTTCCTTTGTGAAAGGAAATTTTCCTCTTATCCCTCCCAAGTCCTCCTCCAGAAGTCTGTTAGGTTTGACTGGGGCTCAAAGAGCAAAGCACAAAAATTCTCCTATAGACTCATATCCATTAGGGTGGCACCTCTCAAAACACAACAAAAGCAGAAAATAGTGAATTTAGTAAGGCTGTGGAGAAATTGGAACCCTTGTGCATTGTTAGGGAGACTGTAAAACTATGTAGCTGCTGTGGAAAGTAATACGGCAGCTTCTAAAAAACGTAAAAGCAACATTACCATACAATCCAGCAATTCCACTTCTGGGTATATATCCAAAAGAATCAAAAGCAGAAACTTACGGTGACATTTGTACACGCATGTTCATAGCAGCAGGAGTCTTAGTGATGACACAAGGATCCACTGATAGATGAACAGATAAACCAAATGTGGTCTACACATGCGATGGAATACTATTCAGCCTTAAAAAGAAAGGACATTCTGACACCTGCTGTAACGCAGAGAAGCCTTGAGGAGGACATTAACCTAAGTGAAATAAGCCAGTCACTGAAATACTGCGTGGTTCCACTTAGATGAGGTACCTTAAGTACTTAAAGTCAGAAAGCAGAAAGGACAATGGTGGTTGCCAGGGGTCGTGGGGGAGGGAAATGGGAAGTGGTTGTTTAATGGTTGTTTAAATGGTTCTGTTTAACTGAACCAAATTTCAGTTCTGCAAGATGAAAACTGTTCTAGAGATGGCTGGAGGTGTTGGTTGTGCAAAAATTTGACTTTTACTTAATACTACTAACTGATCACTTATAAAAGGTTATAATGATAAATTTCACATTGTATGTATTATGTCACAATTAAAATTAAAACCACACAGACATATAGAACTCAGTCATCACCTCTGACCCTTGCAAGTGACTTAATCCCTTGACCATGTTCAACCTGGTAATACTGTGCAGTTCTATCCAGTGGAACCTTCGGTGATGACAGAAATGTTGTTTATTTGCACTGTCTGATATGGTGCACATACTGGGTTTTGAGTGTGATGAGTGCAGAAGACGCTGAACTTTATTTTTATTCAGCTGAAATTTAATTAGTTAATTTTGTTAATTGTTATTCAGTTTAATTTAGCCACATGCAGCAAGTGGCTGCCATGTTGGACAGGGCAAGTAGACTGTACATCTACATGACTATTTGAAAATACTTTCCCTTCTCAGCACAGAGCTATAGCAGTCAGACTCTGAACCTAAGAAGGTAAAGGCTGGCTTATGTGCGGGCCCCAGTTCTGTTTGAGCCCCCAGTACTATGAATTTGCTACAGAGCCTTTTGCCAAGAGTGTGACTCTATTTTAGAAGCCTGGCATGGCGTCACTGGCATCTGTTATTGGGCCCACGAGCAGAGTTGGCCTTAATTCGCAGGCCAGCCTTTTCTAGTCAAATGCCCTTGGGAAACCTAAATTCCTTCACTGCTGCACACGGGTTTCTTCACTCGTCCTTGTAAATCCTTGGAGTGATATTGTAAACTAACACTGAGGTCCAAGGCCTTCTACAGAAACTATGCAAGCACATCGCTTCCTTCCTGGTATCCTGGCAGTCAATGCCTGCTTTACTTTTTGAGGCTTTACTGGAAAACACAGACAGGTGAGAGAGGTAACAAATGCTTACACTGAAATAGAACCCCACAATAAAATGGATGAACCCCTAATATATTCATCCTCTAAAACAAGAGTAATTAAACATGTCACCATGTATTGTATAGTGTTGCTTTAGAAATAGTAAAGATTGCTGGCAGCTGAAGGGACTTACATTTCAGCAGGCTGCAAATAGAAGACGTAGCCAGTCAGCCAGTGGGCAGCATTCCTTCATGACAGCCCAGTGTTTAACGACACTGTGTGTGCCATATTTATCTTCATGGAATGAGTGAAAGCAGTTTATGGAAGCACAAAATGTGAGCGTTTGATGCGAATGGGCATGTGGCAGGAAGGAGATAAAGAAAAGTTGATATTATTCTTCCACTAAATGGATATGGGCTGTCTAATAAGGTTTAGCTCCGGTGGATTTGCTCACCAGGAACACTTTCTCTTTCTTTTTCAGCAATGGGTCGAAGGCCTGAGATCCATCATTCACAACTTCAGGGCCAACAACGTCAGCCCGATGACATGCCTCAAGAAGCAGTGAGTTTTGCTTGCGTGAGCCTTTGTGCTTGGCGTCTGCTGAGCACGTGCAGACCAGGAGATGCAGGCTACATATATGCACCAGGCAGCTTGCCCTCTGTGCTCCTGACTTTGGAGAAGTTGTTGGCCAGTACACACCAGTCCCCTTCCTGCCACCTGGCAGACATGTGTGATGCCCACAGCCAAACATCTATTTGAGGGGAATGGTTGGTGGCAGGAAGGTACTGGAACTCCACCTCCTCAGTGTCCCCTGGGTTGTGGGCCTGGGCTTTTGTGTCCCCAGGCTGCCGATAGTAGCTTTGTGTGCCTGGTGCCATAGCTAGGGTCTGGGTGCACCTCGAGCCTCTATGAAACTGACGGATGGGGAGTACAGCTCCATTCAGCAGAAGCACCCACCGCTCCGGAGGGAGAGGAGCACTGGCCCCAGGGACTGTTTCACCAGCAGTCAGGGATCCAAAGGTACTTTTGAACTTCAGAAGGCAGGCCTTCCTTACCCCAGCTCACTGTATCCAAAATTCAGAGAGGTGCCAGGTGGTAGCTTTTAACCCTATCAAGTTGTTCTTTATGGGTGACGTGACTCAAGTAGAAACCCTAGCCAAAGCCACAGTCCACCTGTTTGAGAAGCAGTGATCCGGGGCCCAGGGCAGGCGGCAGGTGGTGCGTGGAGAGCCGGCACAGAGCAGGCTGCATGCGTCTCTTAGCCGGGCCCGGCCAGCACCCAGGGTGGGACTCCCCGGATTGTGGGCGATGGAAGGAGAGCTGTGCCCCCCGGGCCTTCCATGTCTTGCTCTGGTCCCTTTGACGGCACTCTGGGAGCATGGGCTCTGCTATAATCCCCGAGTTGGCCACTTGGTTGACTAAGGACTTTGGGAAAGTTCTTACCTTGTGCCTCACTGTCCTCATCTGTGTGTGAAGGTGGTGACACCACGTGTAAGAGTCCTCGCAGAGCAAATGAGGCCATGCAAAGCCGGTGCTTGGCCCCTCACTCCCTCTCACTCACAATTACTTGCTTTGATTCTGATGCTCTCACTGCAGGGTTTCCCTGTTGTCTGAGAAGAGGGGAGTTGTTCAGTCGTGCATTTTCCTGTTTTTGTGCAGCTGCTTCTCCTTTCCCTCTGCAGTTGCTCCGGCATGATTTCTTAAAAAGAAAGAGCAACCCAGCAGATATTTTGAGGTCATGGAATCCCAAGGGGTCTCAGACTTCTGGCATGCCCTCTTAGGCCTGGGGGAGCCGATTCCTTGTGTCCAGATGCCAGATCTTAGCTGCCCTCATGGGTGTCCCGCCCAGACTGCTTTCTGTCGCTGGTGTTCACCCATCCACCCGCTGCTGGAGGGTGAGGTCACTCAGGGCTCACGTCTGCCTGCTTCTGAATCACCGTCTGCCTACAGGGGATCACCAGTAGATCACCACCTCCCCGAGTATCCCAAGGGGCTGGCTCCAGGACCCCTGCCCATACCAAAATCCACAGCGTCCCTTAGGGTTGACCCTTCATGTCCCTGGTTGAGGAGGGCTGACCTCACCCCCGCCCCTTCTTCAGAAAGGAAGCCCACGGCCAATGACAGGCTGAAACAGGATATCAGAGCCTGCCCTCTTGCCGCCAAGCCTGGCTCAGATCATACTCCAGAGGTCCCAGTGGCCTCGGGACAAAGCCTGGCTGAGAGCACAGCTTGGTGTGACCATCCCTCCCTGTCTGCCCACTGCCTCACTCCTGTGGTCCTGAAACTAGCCCCTAAAGGTAGCCATTTGTGCTTCGAGGAACAATGACTTAAGACAGAAGCTTTATCAAGTCATCATGTTCTGCAGATTGTTAGATTATTTACAAGAACAGTGAGAATGGAGTCAGTAGCAAAGAACAGCCCTGGCACCAAAGGATAAGTGTTCTGGGTCCGCCTGAGTCCTGAAAGCTTGGGAAAAGCACAGCATTTCTCACCATCAGTTTGAGTTGATGAACTCCTCTGACAGTGGCAAGTTAAGGATCCAGATTCCTTTATGGAGATGGTGTCCACCCATCCGTCAGTTGCATGAGGAGTAGGTCACAAAGGGCTTGCGCCTGCCTGCTTCTCCTTTCGCACTTCACTGCTCCCTGGGATGGCAGGGGGGTGAGAGCCGGGGGTGTCCCACTGACTTCAGACAAACCTGGCTGCTGTCACCATGCCCTTGCCTTTCTTAACCCCTTAGTAGATTATTAAAAAGCAGCAGTCAAGGACAAGAACAGTCACCAAACAAGTGCCTATAATTTGCTGTGTTTAAGGCAAACACCCAATTTCCTAATTCATCTAGGATTGCCAGGTAAAATATGGGACTCTCGGTGAAATCTGAATAAGTAACAAATAATGTTTTAGTATAAATACATCCTAAGCAATTTTTGGAACATACGTATAGTTTTAAAAAAAGTATTTGTTATTTATCTGAAGTTCGAATTTAACTGAGAGTTATATTTTTATTAGCTAAATCTGACAAACAGTAAATTTATTTCATGGTGTGAAATTGTCTCTGGTTTTCTGAATAAATAGTCTTTGTTTGAGTGAACTTTCTTTTAAAGTTTTTAACCAGATGGAAGCTGTTCCTGCCAATAAACATTAAAACAGTTGTTACTGTTGTTTTCCAGCTGGATGAAATTGGCATTTATGACCAACACAAATGGGAAAATTCCAGTTAGGAGGTAAGTCGGTTATTCCCGAGTGCTCTGCACAGCCTGGGTCGGCCCTCATGATACCAGTCCACAGAGAAAGCCCCCCACGAGGACTTGTTAATTGCTTTAGTTACAGGTATTTCTGGAATCTTAGTTTGAATCACATTATCAGATGCTGTGTTTACTTTGTAAAAATCACTTATGGATGTAAAGTCGCATTTTTTCTCAGAATGCATAGCAATAAGCCGGATAAAGAACTTCTGAAAAAGTAGGAGTGTTTTTTTAATTTTCAGATAAGTGGGGTTTGGGGATTTAAGTAGCTTCCCTGGTGTCTCAGATGATAAAGAAGCTGCCTTCAGTGCAGGAGACCCAGACTCAATCCCTGCATTGGGGAAGATCCCCTGGAGAAGAAAATGGCAACTGACTCCAGTATTCTTACCTGGAAAATTCTGTGGACAGAGGAGCCTGGGGGGCTACAGTCCATGGGGTCAAAGAAGAGTGGAACACAACTGAGCGACCGACAATTTGACTTTCTTTCACCTTTCACCTACTTGCCCCAAACAACCACTGCTAAAATTAAAGAAGTTCCTTTTCTGTCCTGCACCTGCAGTAGAGGGGTAGGGGTGTGTCGTAGGAGGTGCGGTGCCTCTGGACATTGCCGCCCATTCTGGGCTCCGCCGGCCCTGTGTGCCCAGGGCCTATGGGCACTGCCACCACACCCCCTTCAGGACTGGCACTTCCCCTTCAGCCTGCCCAGAGTAGCAGTGGCAGGGGGAAGAGGCGGTACAGCCTGGTGGAGCCAGGAGTGAAGAGCCGATGAGCCGGAAATGGCCTCTGTGCCGTGCTTCAGCCTCAAGCCAACGGGCCTCGCCCTCCGAGGGCCCCACTCTGCTCCACTGCTCCCAGCGTTAGGACTGCTCCTGGCCTGTGGGTACATTGGAAGCCCATGCAGTGGGAGTGATGGGGGCTCTTCACCCAGCACCCCAGTGTCTTTTTGGCTGGTGTTTGTGATAAGCACTCCACGGTAATTGCAAAAGCTGGGCTGGGCCCCAGGGTGTCTGCTGCCCATCTGAAGCCAGGAGTATATTCAGAGTCGTGAACCTGAACTCAGCATGAGCTCCCAGACCCCGACTCTCTCTTCAAGAATTCTCCAGGCTCGCATTCAAGTTGAGCTCTTGCCTAACACTTTAGCAAAGAAGCCAACCAGCAAATAGCCACAGGCAGAACCCAGGCCACCAGGTGGAGCCTGTCTCAGAATGGCTGTAACCGTCAGGATGAGGGGCACAGGGTGGGTGCCCTTTGCGTGGCGTTTAGGGGAGAGCCTTGGAGCATCTATCTGCACACTGGCCGTTTCTGCCTCTCCTTTCCCGCCCTCTCTGCTAGCCTCGAAGCTTCCATTCTGCATTCCCCCGAGGGCGTCTCCCTCAGCATCCTTTCACATTTAATAGAACTATCCTAGAGATCATCGTTTTCCTTAATTCTGTGGATGATAGCAGTTATGAACTACAGTATCCATGTGACACAGCTGAGGTGTCAATGAGGAAGCACAGGGCATACAGGCTGTAAAGAAGACCAGGCAGTAATCTCTTTAGTTCACCTTTTAGTGAGGGCTTCCAGAGTTATCAACTTCATGCATATGTTGTGGTCTTTACAAACCTATATGTAGGATTCTGTTTTTTATTTAATAACTTACAAGCAAGTCAATTTTGCATTTACTTTAGAAGTTTTTAAAAAAGCCCTGCCAGGGACTTCCCTGAGAGTCCAGTGGTTAAAGCTTCACACCTTTGAATTGCAAGGGCTGCAGGTTCAATCCCTGGTTAAGGAGGTAAGATCCCACATGCCTAGTGGCCAAAAAAACAAACCATAAAACAGAGACAGTATTGTTACAAATTCAATAATAACTTTTAAGAAATGGTCCGCCTCAAAAAAAAATCTTAAAAACCCTTGATCAGTGTTTGTTGGCAAAGACACTTTACACTCATCCTTATCTTAAATAAAACCCTTTGCTCTATTGAGAATAGCAGGGTAATGATTTTAACGTATCTCAGGATCCTACTGCTACTGCTACTGCTAAGTCATTTCAGTCGTGTCCAACTCTGTGCGACCCGATAGATGGCAGCCCACCAGGCTCCGCCATCCCTGGGATCCTACAGCTGTTGCCAAATATTTAGTGCATTTTTATTTAAAAATAAGTATGGAAGTAGTAGGGCTTCCCAGCTGGCGCAGTGGTAAAGAATCTACCTGCCAATGCCAGAGGCACAAGAGAGGAGAGTTTGATCCCTGAGTCGGGAAGATCCCCTGGAAAAGGAAATGACAGCTGGCTCCACTCTTCTTGCCTGGAGAATCCCACGAGCAGAGAAGCCTGGATGGTTACAGTTCCTGGGGTCACAGAGAGTCAGACACATACACGCTGAAGTAATAAGTCCAAACTTGGAACAAATAGCAGTGTGAAGACCAGCAATGTAAGTTGGGTCTGTTTTTACATACCTTGCTCTCCTGATTTTTCTTCTAAGAAAAGGTTCAGGAAATGGGCAAAGGAGAAACACAGAGATTGTGATCAGAGCACTCCTAACCAGCAATACTGGTGTCATTTGTACACATCCTACTAATCAAGCCTTTGTTCTCCAAGCTTGGAATTCTGATCCAGCCTGTTCACAAACAAAATTATTGCCCGCCTCTTTTCGTAGCAATAGCCCGGATATTTTGTCATCCTCTTTACGGCTCTCTGACGTGAACTCTGGGGCGGCTGCCAGTATTAGCAGGTGTTTGACATGGGACATCTGTGGTCTGGGGGCAGTTTGACAGAGTTGAAGGAGAATTGATATCGAGCCAGTGAAAAGCGGATAAATCTTTGTGTGGATGAGCTGCCAAGGGCAAGGTGGAAATTGTTCTGAATGTTTTAATGGATACGAAGAGTAAACACGTTAGAATGCCGTTTCATCACTGTCACTCTGAAGATTTAAAATGGAAACTGTTAGTGTAGTGTGTGTGACGTTAGAGGAGATCTGGCTTCACAGCCCTTAGATCAGGTTGAGCGTGGCCCCTTTCGGCCGTTGTAACTGATGCTTAATGTCTCAGAAGAATTAAGGCACAGGGGAAGAAAGCTCTTTCTGCGCCGTGCCTCCTTTCTTTCTCTGTGCCTCTCTTCCGCCATCTGCCTTTCTCCCAAACCTGCACACTATGTTCAGTGTACCTTCCCACCCAGACCAAAGCTTTGAAACTCACTCTTCTTATGTATATTTTTCCTTTTAGAAGAAGTCCCAAAGGAGAGTGTGCGTTAAGAGGGCTGAGACCTCGAGAGTGGTCCCTACAGCCCAGTGCCCACATAATCCGTCCACATCCCGAAGGCCCGGCCTGCTGCAGTGAGGGTCTGGATCTGTGGGGCTTCCCTTCCTGCTCCTCCTTGACCGCACAGCTAGTGTTAACACCGCTGGATGGATTGTAGAGCCTTTGGGGGCAGAGGGAGACTCAGCTTCTAGTCATTGCTGTCTGTAAGGTCTCCTGGAACAGGGAATTTAATCGGATAGGACTGGGCAGCACTTGAGGGTATCAAGACGCTCACTGAACACCGATTTGCAGTGAAGCGCTGAGCTGTGCTCTGTGGGGCTGTGTATAAAGGGTTGCATGAATCACAGTCCTTTATACATACTCTGCCTGCCAAAGAAATGCCCTCTGATGCTATCTGAATGCTCCCAGCCTGTGATAAGTGTGTTTCTCTCAACCTGTGATAAGTGTGTTTCTCCTGGCTAAATATTGGATCTCTGGAAAATCAGAGGATTCACCTTTGCTCCACAACCCTCCTCACTCCCAAGCCAAATCCATTTAAGGCCCAAGAATAACTCTGCAAGCTGCCTGGAGAGAAGGCAGCCCCCTCCTTGACCCCTTACCTTCAGGGGGATGGTCTCTTTCCCTTCCTTCTCTTGTTTTTTCTTGTCCCCTCCTGCAAAGATAGGCCTGAGAACAAGCTCTTCTGGCCGTCACCTCTTGTCTTTATTTATCTATTCATTTATGCACTTACACCTGCCATACAGCATGCGGGATCTTAGTTCCATAACCGAGAATCACACTCATGTCCCCTGAAGTGGAAGCCTGGAGTCCTAACTTGGACAGCCAGGGAGTTCCCAGCTCTTGCCTTTATTATCTTCTCAATAGTCATGCCTCTGGGCTCTGACTTTGCCCTCACTGATGTCTTCCCACATGGATTTTCCTCCTTCGTGGCCCTGGACACCCTGTTTTGTCTGTCTCAGTTTCTCTGTCCCCCACAAATTCTTCACCTCCTACTCCTGAGAGATGTCCTTGTCCTGCTCTCTGCTTCGTGTCATTTTCCCAAGCCCCAGCCAGCATTCTCTTCCTGCAGACTCTCCCCTCCCTGCCGCACCATCTCCCCAACACCGCGTTGTCTGCCGGGGATCAAGCTGAAGTGTCCTGCATGGACAGACGGACTCGTGACCACTGAACCACCTGGGCAGCCCTAACACATACATATTCTTTTTCAAAAATGACAAAATGAGCAGCTACTTTCCCCTACATTATAAAGGGCAGATAAAGTACTTCTTAATCCAATGTATGAAAATTGCATGAACTCTCGAGAGGTGGGAAAATGTGGGCATAGCACCCTCTGCCCTGAAACTGGTTTAATAAACATGTATGCTCCACCTTGTCTGCCGGTCTGTGAAAGAGAATTCATAGGCCTCCCTATGTTTGGATACAGTTGTCTCAAACTCTCTTAAAAGTGCACTTCCTGAGGTATTCTTAGACTGAGTATGAAACAGTAAAGTTTTGAATGAATGCGCAGCGGTTCACTGACCTGTAGCTGGTTCTTCTAGTCTCTCCTTGAGGCAGTCACTGCAGTGGAAGGGGCACCTTCTCCCCCTGATTGAGGGGGACCGGTCAGTGCTCGCCCATGGCTGGCCTCCACTTCCGTGAATGGCAGGGCGCAGGACAAGCTGAGGCGGGGAGGCTCACCGTCCTGTGCTCCTGGGAAGGTGTTCCACAGCCACACCGCATGCAGAAGTCAGCTCTCTCTTCCCCCAGTGGCTGAACTTCTGATTTATGTCGTTATGGTGACCAACTACCTGAACTTCCACTCAGGCAGTGAATGAAGGCTCTTTGGGTGGTGCAGATATGGCTCAGAGTCGAGTGTGGATTCCAGGGTCTCAGTCCTCTCCTCAGCTGTGTGCATTCTGAGTGTTAGCAGTGTTTTAGTCAGGAGTCTCTCTCCTACTCTGATCATCATCAGGAAATACACTCCTTAAGGTGTTATCCATTTTCCTAGCCTTGATGCACGCCATAGTAGTTCAAAGGCACCACCATTATTCAAAAATACCACATCTCAGGGTAGTGCCAAGATTCTGCTGAAACACTGAATAATTGTTCCCCTGCCTCCCTTTTCATATCTGTCACTTTCTTAATGAAGTCCCCAATCCTTGAGGCAGCTGACATGTCAGAGTAGCACATGGGTGCTTGGCTTGAAAAACAGAAAAAACATACAAATGAAATATGTCTCATAATGCATGTCAGCTGCAGTGTGGGGCCAGAAAAGGATGAGCCCAGGCGTGGGCCGGGTCCTAAGGGGCCTCCGTCCTGTCCCCAAGTCACCATGAGCTTCTCTTCTAGAGCTGCTGGTTCATCTGCCGCATCCCTTGTTCCTAAGAAAGCAAATTGATAGGATCAAAATTTATTACTGTGGTTGTCCAGTGGTCTGGATCCTGGATGCGTATGTTCACAAGTAGCCCGGGGGACTGTCTTAGAATCAAGTCACCTGACTGGCACAACCAGCTCTGGGCAGCAGAGGGCCATTGCAGGAGCCAGGCTGGGGAGTGAAAAATACCCAGAAATGAGAAATAATTTTATTTTCCTTTTTCTTTTCTTCTACCCCACCATCCTTAGTTTTACTTGGATCTTTCCATCAGAGAAAACAGAATTAATAGCAACTTTTTTTTTTTCCTTTTCTGCCCTAGTATTACTAGAACCTTTGCATCGGGGAAAACAGAAAAGGTGATCTTTCAAGCACTCAAGGAGCTAGGTCTTCCCAGTGGAAAGGTATTCATTAATTTAATAACGTTTTTCTAAAACCGGCTTTGTGTATTTTTGTCCTCATGTAATAAGTAAGATTATTTATATTAAACTGATTCAGTTAGATTCAGAATTAGGTTCAGTCACATATAGTACAGTTAATTTTTCCTTTATTCTCTTCCCTTCTATCCTTCCTTCCTTTTGTTTTCTGGGCATTTTAACCTAAACATTATAGTATTCAAATAGCGTATTTCCAAATGTGCCTGTCAACTTTATTAAGAAAAGGAAATGACAGCAGGATGCTCTTTCACACAACTTATTGAAAGCTTGTTTTATAGAAGCCCATCAACATTAGCAGAACCATGCACAATGTCAGCATGAAAAATGGCTCATAAATTAAGTTCTTCAGGACAGCTGTGCGATATTTTATGAAGCCCCTCTCCCCAAGCAAAACATTTGAGTTTGTGGCCCTTTGGATTTAAAATAGTTGCATTGAAATAAATTTTAAAAATAAAATAGTTGCAATGAATGTATTAACTGCAAGAAAGATTTAGGCTGTTACTGTCTTAACAAATCCTATTTGAAATATAAGGTTCAGTATGAAAAGTAAACTCTTGCAGAACTCCTTTTATGTTGCCTGTAAAAATTCACAAAATAAGCATAAGAAAATGCTGGGTTTGATTTAGTCAGCACTCTTGTGGCAAGTAGTTGCATTGTTCCTTCAAGGAGAGGAGAAAGAAATATTTCTGTGTGTTTGTTCTATGGAGTATCTCCCAGAGCAAGCCCAGCTGTGGCCAGTGTTTGAACATCCAAACCATGGTAACTAGAAACACTGCTTTACATGCGCCGCAGTCTAGTCGGCTGGCCCGCGGTTGGATCTTCTGGCTCCTCTCTGGAAGAGTCAGAGATGAAAACCCTGGGATTGCAAGAAGTCTTCACTCTGCTTCATGAACCTGTCGATTCTGTATATCCTCCAAGGAGAGAGGACGGTGCCTGATTTATGACAATGCTTCTGTTCTTTCCAGAATGATGAAATTGAGCCTGCCGCATTTACTTACGAAAAGTTCTATGAACTGACACAAAAGATTTGTCCTCGAACAGATATAGAGGATCTTTTCAAAAAAATGTAAGTTCCATTTATGAGAAGTGTCACATCGAAGTTGTCCTTGCTCTTTTAGACTTTAAAAACATTTTTTGTCCTAATATCTTCATATAATATGTTGACAGTATCTAGGAATGTCTAGTCAGGGTTACATTTTCACCCCTTAGTTTATTTGGTGTAAAAGTTCCCTCTGATTTTTTGAGAAACTTTTACAAAAGTTGGTTGCAGCACCTGGAACCTCCCCCCTCCCCTCCTCTCCCTGCATTGGCTTTTACTAACTACCTACAACGTTAACCTGCTCCTTTAGGTATTAACCCGTTATGTGAACTAACTAGATTCGATTTGGAATGTTATTATGTTGTTCAAAAGTCCATTCATTCCAATTATTTCAAATGGATGACTTACATGTTGTTTTATAATAATGCCTTTGGATAATGCAAAAGAAGGATTGCAGACATTTTCTGTAAGTTCGGGGGAGTGATTTCTTGCCTTTGCTGTTGTTGGGTGTTTTTTGTTTTTTGTTTTCTTTACAAACAGTCTCTGGCCATTTTAAGAGTTCACCACTACTTCAGGTTTAGAAAAATAAGTTTAGAATTATCGACAAAAAATGTCAACATGTAAATCGTACCTCCTGTAGCATCATATACCAAAACTTACTTTTTCTAATAAATTTCTTTTCAGCAATGGAGACAAAACTGATTATTTAACGGTAGACCAATTAGTGAGCTTTCTAAATGAAGTAAGCTTTTTCATACATTAACTCCATCAGTCTGTGTGCAGTGGCTTGCTTCCTCCAGCATCCTCATTGCATGCCTGCATCCTGCACCCCCATTTGCTTTGCTTCTGACCTGCTGATCTTTCATGATGGCTTTACCAGGTGCAAAAATCAGCTGCTGCCCCCGTGTGTCCATGCATTTCCTCATTGGCTTTGCACACTGCTTTTTTGTTGGTTTCTTGCTGTGATGTGTAGCTCTGGGTTTGTGTATGTGTGTGAATTTGATAATATATTCACTTAATTAAATGTGTCTGTGTTTTGCAAGATGATATTTAAGGTACTTATCTTTTTTTTTTTTTTTCTATTTACTTGTAAGAAATAGAAAGAGAATGGATTGAGTTTACCACCCTATAGTTGGATTCGCCATCGCTAACTTTTTCTCATACTTTTGCATGGACTGGGAAAGCCTTATTTTTGTCTTTTAATGGATTGCATGTAAGAAAAATATGTAGGTTTGAACAGAATATTTTGACAATAAGCACAACACTGGAGTTCCTGGGTGAAAGCATAGTGCATATTAGGCCAATGGGATGACAGGTTAAATTTTTACTTTTTATTTTTGTAACAAGCTCAGAACTAATTTTAGAATGTGATTCACTCAACAACCAAAACTAGTTGACAAAACTTGCTTAAGCCCAAGATAAATATATTTCAGAACACATAAATGTTCCAATTTTTCTGAAAACTAAAATTAACTTTTTTTTCTCTACATGTACAAGAAAGTGTTTTCAGTGAAACCCATTGAAGCTCTTGTTAATACAAAAAATGGAAATGCACTTTTTGTCTAACACATTAACTAACAAGAAGACTTTAAATGAGGGATGGACAGTATATTTTTGTTGCAAAACAATTGATAGTAACCATTATACCATATAAAGACAAAACATTGAGACAGACAATATCATGCCAGGTAGAAGGTATTGCTTCATGAAAAAGTAGCAGACAGACTGATTTGCCAGTTTGAAGACACACAGTACATCTTTGCTGAAGGGCTTCTCGTTTCTTTCCAATTCAGGGCCCAGTGGCTCCCAATTTGTAGGGTTGCACTTGAGAAGCTATGATACCCAGAGGCTGGAAGCATGGATGCAGGAGAGACAGGGTCCCCCATATATCAGCACAGATGCCTCTACTTTAAAGTAATCCTTTCAGTACACCACAGTATTTATTTTACTTTAAAACATTTCAGGTTTTTTCACTCCACTAGTTTTTTTGTTATATGGATACTACGTCCATAATCTTTACCCAGATATTATCCACATTCTTATGCCACTGCTGCTCAGAACTTAAGCTGCTTTGCTTTGCCTCCTTAGCCCTTTCCCCATCTTCTGCTTCTTTTAAAAAACGTTTTATCTCTCTCCGCTTTACGTGTACTTTGGGTCATTGGTCATCTTAAGTTTTGGTGAGAGAGGCAAAAATCTTGCTTTCTACTAAAGAGGGAAGATCTTTCCTGGGGAGACAACTACCACATCATCATTTACCGCTTCCTAGAGAAAGGCCACTTGCGCGCTCAGGATGAAGCTGGTACTCAGCTGCCTATTAAACGTAGCAGAGACTCAGTATGCACTGCACTTGCACTGTTCAGATGAAGAACCGGTTCTGAAGTCTTAAGTGTACATGCTGCATTCACGGGTCCTTATCTCATCCCCTTCCTTGTATGGGAGACTTTTGTAGACCTGCCCAGTAACTACTCTTATAATTCTTATAAGTCATAACAAAAATATTCAGTTTAAAAGGGATGATCACATATACTTTCTGTCTCTGCCATCCAAATTCTTTCTTAAATACTTTTTCCTTGGTAGCTTTTATCCATCAATATTACACTGGCCAGTAGTATTCATTTGCTTACATTTGGCTTTGCATTAACAGTAAGGAGGCCCTTTCAATTTGGGGGTGGGGCTAACTGAATTGCTAGGATTCTGGATTTCTTTAGGTCACAGAAACTACAAGACTACAAGTCCAGGAAGGTAAAGCCTTTGTTTTTAATCAAAGTGTCTGCCCTGAATCTCTTCCTTTTCTATCCTAGTGATCAGCTGGAAGAACTAGACAGAAATCAGAATGTCTCCTTAAAGAAGGCTGTCAAACGTAGAGAGTGTTCTGCCAGCACCTTGCCCCCATAGGACTTTTGAGGACTCTTCCTCTCATTATGCCAAAGTCTAAAGCACCCCACGGGCAGAGCACCATCGAAACCTATAATGAAAGGAGACAGAATTCACTCTGGAAGGGAGTAGGCATTGGAATGTTAAGGGTCTCTGACTCCAAGAGCTTAGATCTAAACATTTTCAGATGCCTTAGCCACATAGTCTCAGTAAGCTGGAATTTAACATTGTATTAGAAGCCCTGGATGCAATAGGAAAAGAAAAAATAAATGAGTCCCAGGAACACAAAAGAACAAGATCTTGTTCATTATTTGCAGACGATTGTGTAACCTGAATATCAAAAGCCATCAAAAACTCTTTGAATAGATAAGAGAGTTCAACAAGGTAACCAGAGAAATGATGAAGAAAGAAAAAAGTCAACAAACACACATCTGTGAGCATTAACCAGTTCTCCTAGAGAAGGAAGTGGCAACCCGCTCCAGCATTCTTGCCTTGAAAATTCCATGGACAGAGGAGCCTGGCAGGCTGCAGTCCATGGGGCTGCAAAGAGTCAGACACAACTGAGCAACTAACACTTACTTTAACGTTTAACAGGGAAAAATGGGATTTATCATATATCAGCAAAAGCCGTGTTTCCTCCCACTACCCTTCAGCTTGTGAGTCCCTTTACTCCTTATATGCAGTTTTCTGTTCAGTGTGTTCATGTGTATCTGCAGGAATCTGGACAGAGAGGAGAGACTGTGGTCCATTTCCTGCCTGGTTACTGTGTAGGGCTTTGTACCACCTGCTCTCTGCCCATGCCATCACCACTCACTGGCTTTTCACAGGGAATTTTGGATCTGCTCCTCATCTAATTCTCAGTGTCTCCATGTTCACTGCTCCCCAGAGTGTGATCTGGGCACCAGCAGCTTCAGTATCTACAAGGAACTTGTCAGAAATGCAGAATCCCAGGTCCCACCCCAGACCTGCTGAGCTGGAATCTGCATTGAACACTTTCTCCAGGTGGTTTGTCTGCACACAAGAGTCTGTGAAGCACTGGGTATCTCCTTGGTATCATTACTGTCAGTGGGAGGAACGCGAGAGCAGCATCAACTTTTAAACTTTTTATTCTCCATAATGAAGGTAGCCACGGAAATCTACCCCTCGGATCTGAAATTTTGCCATGGCTGTGTTTCTTGGTCCCATCCAGTGGGCTGATGGAAATGTGTGTGTGTCTCTGTGTGTGCCAATATGATGAGAATGGTGAAGTTGAGTCCAGAAGAGCTGGTGGGGACACTCACTATAAGCTAGCACCTGGTTGGTTGGGTACTGCCACCAGCTCAGTTCTCCATGTGTCAGGACTAATTAAAGCCTCTTGGCTGCAGTTAGTTGCGCCTCTCTTTCCCCATTCCTAATGAGAAGCTGAATTGATTTTAGTTTTACCTTCATCGTCCATTTCACTTCAGTTCAGTCGCTCAGTCGTCTCCGACTCTTTGCAACCCCATGGACTGCAGCATGCCAGGCTTCCCTGTCCATCACCAAATACTGGAGCTTGCTCAAACTCATGTCCATCGCATCGGTGATGCCATCAAACCATCTCATCCTCTGTCGTCCCCTTCTCCTCCTGCCTTCAATCTTTCCCACCATCTGGGTCTTTTCCAGTGAGTCAGTTCTTCACATCAGGTGGCCAAAGTATTGGAGCTTCAGCTTCAGCATCAGTCCTTCCAATGAATATTCAGGACTGATCTCCTTTAAGATTAACTGGGTGGATCTCCTTGCAGTCCAAGGGACTCTCAAGAGTCTTCTCCAACACCACAGCTAAAAAGCATCAATTCTTTGGCGCTCAGCTTCCTTTATAGTCCAACTCTCACATCCATCCTGACCACTGGAAAAACCATAGCTTTGACTAGACAGACCTTTATTGCCAAAGTAATGTTTCTGCTTTTTAATATACTGTCTAGGTTGGTCATAGCTTTTCTTCAAAGGAGCAAGTGTCTTTTGATTTCAAGGCTGCCGTCACCATCTGCAGTGATTTTGGAGCCCACTGTTTCCACTGTTTCCCCATCTATTTCCCATGAAGTGATGGGACCAGATGCCATGATCTTAGTTTTCTGAATGTTGAGTTTTAAGTCAACTTTTTCCCTCTCCTCTTTCACTTTCATCAAGAGGTGCTTCAGCTCCTCTTTGCTTTCTGCCGTAAAGGTGGTGTCATCTGCATATCTGAGGTTGTTAATATGTCTCCCCACAATCTTGATTCCAGCCTGTGCTTCCTCCAGCCCAGCGTTTCTCATGATGTACTCTGCATAGAAGTTAAATAAGCAGGGTGACAACGTACAGCCTTGATGTACTGCTTTTCCTATTTGGAACCAGTCTGTTGTTCCATGTCCAGTTCTAACTGTTGCTTCCTGATCTACATCCAGATTTCTCAGGAGGCAGGTCAGGTGGTCTGGTATTCCCCATCTCTTTCAGAATTTTCCAGTTTGTGATCCGCACAGTCAAAGGCTTTGGCGTGACTTCTTACAGATAATACCTGAGGGCCTGCAGAACTGAGAGATGCATGGAGAGCTGGAGAGAGATCAGAATAAGAAGAGAGGACAGAAGTCTTGGATAAGCACGAGGATCCAGAATTAGCTTTATTTTCTGGTTGCTGGTAATCTGCCTCCTGCCTCTTATGTATCATAGGATCACATTAGAGCTGATTTTGTCAATCATTTCTTTTATTTTGCAGTTGAAAGACTGTAAGAAAGGGCTCAAAATCACTTTCCATGTACCATGTCTTTCTTCTTTAATGCTTGGACGGAAAAGGAATTATTTAGTGTTATGAGTAAGGCTTGCCAATTATTCCTTTATCTTTTTATATCTCTTTTGAATATTCATTATGTCAACATCTCTCTCTCCCAGTGCTGCTCAGGTTGAAGCCCACTGATGTCTTTTCTCAATGAGTACGGACATAATAAGAAAGATACATTCATTGTCTCTTCATTTACGTGGTCACAGTTCTGTGAACTATTTTCCTCTCAGTATTATCTTTTATAAGGCTCTGAACATCATGGGGTGTATGCCCTTAGTACATTGCTTCCCCAAATCCCAACTGCAAACCTATGGTCTCTCCCCTCAGAGCTGTGATACATTCACCCCACGGTGCTTACGACTGAGTGGAAATTTCTGAAGTCTTATTTCTGAGATGTCCTGGAAATGATCTTTCTCTTCTTTGTTTTTTCAAATAAAGATTATATTTTTGTGACTTTTAACACAAGTTTTGCCATTGTTTCCTTCCCTTTGGGTTATCCAGATAGCACTGTGCTTCCTTTCTGAAATGCGAACATCTTCAGGAGAGCAAGAGGTTATCTGGTGGAGCAGATGTAAAGAGAAATGAAGTTTCATATTGTTGTGGTGCTTATTTGCTACAAATGTAGAATAAGAGGATTATCACACATACATTTTAAGGACTTGGTTCTTCTGGCTGTTTTTTCTGAAAGAAGGATGATATTCTTCTAGTGAATAGTATGCCCTCTGATAAATTTTGATGAGGGTTACTTGAGAGCAGATTTCAAATGTTTATCATTCCTCTACCCTTGCAGGACTAAGATACTATTTTTTAAACTGATAGGCAAATTTATTTAAGTGCATACCTTTACATACTAGAGTCATACTTCTTAAATTTGAGCACATCAGAATCAACTGACAAGATTGTTAAAATACAGCCTCTTAGGTTCCACCGCGGAAGGTCCGATTTGGTAGGTTGGGAGTGGGTCCCCAGAATGTGCATCCCTCACCAACTCCAGGGAAAGGGTGACGCCCCTGCTGCTCTTCAGAAACTGCACTGCAGGAGGCCCCAGGCTGGAGCCCACACACCTCTGTGCACAAACAGCCCTGAGAACACTTGGATTCCCTTTCTTCCTTTTCCTAACTTTGTTTCTTTCTTTAACTGAGGTTCTTCTTTCTCTTAAATTCATATGGATTTGCCCCCATGATCTCCATGAGTCCTGGATGCTTATCAGAGAGTCTGTCTTTAAACTGAAAGACTGAATCCTAATAAGACAGAAAACTTGTGAGTATAGTGGCCAACCACGAACAGAACCACAGTGGGGTCCAAAAAGGCCCGTTTGTGCCTCATCCATCTTCCTCCATGGGAGTGTTTACAGAGACGGGAGAAGGAAAGTACCCAGAAAATGTGCTGGTTACTTATTTGCTTGGTTTGAAGGCACTGCATTCTCCCCGGAGGGGCGGTGCTTGTTGCTCCCTTGGGGCGGGCTCTGGAGTTGCATGCCAGCACCCACTTCCTGAACGAGATGCTCGGAGCATGCCTTCGCCTGCCTGGCACCCCACGGTTCACTGTACCATCTCTCTGCACCCCAGGACTTTTCTTCCTTATGAGCTCAAGGCCTGTTATTCATGTAACAGTTTCTGCTCTGGCACTTGCATGGATGTGAGCCGTTGTTTCTTAGATGCTAGCAGAAGCATGCTTCATTGGGATAAACTGGCAAAGAGCTATTGATTCCTTAGGAGTTAACACTCGTCACTCAGGGGGACGGTGGGAAGACCAGATCAGGCGAGGCCAGGAGTGCTCTGGGATGACGTCACATGTTCTATTGGCCAAAGGCATTCATGCTGTGTGCCTCACTCTTCAAATGACCATTTCAAACAAATGGGCAAGGGAAATCCATATGAACTTTTAACAGTTGTTTCTTCAGTGCTTTTCCAGTAGTGCTTTTCAAAGTCTGTGCATATATTTGGGTAAAGAGTCATTGCTAGGGTCCTATCTGTTGACTGAGTTTCGCTCACGTCTATCTGCCATTTTTTCATTCCAGTTCCCCCTCTTTCTTTATTTGATGGATGACCAGGGGCTCAGTGTTTGGTCCTTAAATCTACCATGAACAATAAGGAAGTTTGATAGACCCACTACCTATAGATACAGAAAGATAGACACACACACACATACACACACACACATGTACACACACACACACACATACACACACACACACACGTGTACACACACACTATTGTAGCTAAGTCAGTTAGTAAATTGGACTTTTTTCATCTTTGCTGTGAAGTTAGGATGACAGAACTGCAGAAATTTGCTCCTGGTGCCTCATATAATACCGGGAGGCTATGGGTGCTGGTTTGAAAAGAATGACATTACCAGCCTCCCAAATGTCTTTAAATATTGATGCACTTTCTGCCCAGAGGATTTCCTCAGGGCAAACCAAGTTAGATTTCACAGTGAAATAGAATTTCTGAACACTGATATTTAAATACAGATTTTCATGTTGTTTTCAGCTTGTAAATATCCTGGTGCAGATTTTCATCCTTATTACAATGGATTCATTTTCATAAATATTTACTCAAGGGAATGAAGTTCACAGTGCCCCCAAAATCTCTTATTCATGTAGAAAGATATAATGAAAATGAAATTATATTTGTCTACCTAACTTTAGAGGTTTGGAGGGTTTTTTGTTATTGTTTTTGTTTTGACATTGACATGAGTATGATTTTTGCTTTTTTTATCTTTTTTCAAAAAGACTTTTATCTCACTTTATAAACACTTATGCCAGATATCTTCCCTGTGGTATGATGAGACCATACCATTTTCTCTGTTTATCAAATTTGAATGAAAAAAAAAGTATATTTTGTCTCTCCATCTTCAGTTCAGGGAAGGGAACCAACACGCTACTGCCAAATGTGGACCTTTTTGAAGTCTGTTTTAGGGAGAAAGACAGGAGAAAAGCAAAATCTCTTTGTAACTGCAAACATGGTATTATACATATATCTTCTATTGAAATTACATAGTTTATTGATGTGTAATAGCCCACGGGTGAGGAAGGTCAACCTAAATGGAGTTATTTTCTCATCATAGCATCAACGAGATCCTCGACTGAATGAAATTTTATTCCCATTTTATGATGCTAAAAGGGCAATGCAGATCATTGAGATGTACGAGCCTGATGAAGATTTGAAGAAACAAGGTAAGAAAAGTGAAAAAAAAAAAAGAGAGAGAATTTTTCATTATTTAAAAAATTCAAGAGTATATGCAATTTTTAAAATCCTTGCATTTTTAGTTAAATGTATTTTTAAATGCTTTGGAGCTCTCTAGAGACAAAGATTGATAACTGACTGGATTTTTTTTCCTAAATCAGTATAAATTTTGCCTTACACCAACATTTATTTCTGCTGCCTGAAATATAATGCTAAATTTATTATTAAACTATAGTAATATTTCCCCCAATGTACTTTCTTATATTAGATCCTTAATGTTGCATACTGCTTAAAATGTAAAAATGCCAATTATAGTCTCTGTTTGCCATCTCTGGAAAAAATGGGCATTTCCTATAAAAATTGACACCTTCCTTTTGTCCCTTGAGTTTCAGCAAGCTAGCTAAATTTAATGATTTGAGGAGCCTTTTGAATCATCATTTGACCCCTGGTATGGAAGATAAATGCTATTGACATGAAATTAAATAGGAATCAACTTAACAAATTGTTGGGGTTTCTGACCCTTTGCCTGTTTCAGTGAAACTCTGGAAACAGTGTGTTGTTCATTTCAAATATTTAGCAAAGGACATGTATGGGGAGGAAATTCAAGATTGGTTTTATAACCATGAGAAACACCTGCCAAAGCTGGGAGCAAGGATGATAATACAGTATCACCGGAGAGGGCCAGGATATGCCTGGGCTAGAGCCTCTGGCCTTATGTCTCAATGGAGAGTGAACAGAGATGCAGGTTAAGTTCTTTCTGTCCCATTTGCCCATGAGTATCATGGCCTCAGTCTCCTCCTGTTTAGAATAGAGGGTTGTTTGTTTGTTTGTTTGTTGTATCTCAGTGAGCATGGACGAAAGGTTTATACATTCTCTGGACCTACATAGACCTGCGTATATGCATCCTGGCCCACCACACCATGTGGCCACACCCCTGATATTTTCCTAAGCCCAGCAGAGTTTTCCCTTGTTTATAATCATACATTTATACTTTCCTGTTAGAGTCTCAAATATCTATTTTCAGCCAGACTGCTTCATTACTTCCCTCTGAGTATCATAATCAACTCCACACAGCATGTGATGAAATTGAAGTGAGGAGTGGCTTTGCAGGAAAGTTAGCACCTTGCAGGGGTGGGAGGTGATGTGATTTTTGTTGCTTATCCTGTTGCTGTGTGACCTTGAACCTCTGTTCATAGACCTCAGTCTCCCTGCTTATAAGATGGTGGGGTCCATACCATCATTCCGCTAGTATTTCTCTTCCCTGCTCTCAGTCCTGAAAGTTTACAGAGGACTGACTGAGTGCCAAGCACTGTTCTAGATGCTGGAGATTCAAAATGGAAAAAGGTGGTTGCAGGCTGTTGAAGGAGAAAGGCTAATGACTCAGTAGTGCCTCGGCAGTGTGATAAACATTATGGTAGAGGTGTGTCTTTGATTAATACGATGTCCTGAAGTCTGTGACATTATCACTGACGCGTCTAAAATGCGTAGCTTCACCGCTTCACAAATGCAGAAATGTTACCGCCTGTCATGAGCAAGTATGGCTGAGAATATTGTGCCAAGGCATTGTAAACTCTCTGGGTATGTAAATTCACACAAACAGCCACCTGGTGAATAATTTGTCCGTAATCAAGCGGAAAATAGGCCTCTCCTGCAGCCCAGCGTCTTCGCTTCCAGCTCTGGGTCTGGTGTCAGAGGGGCCCTGCTCAGGCCTCAGGTCTCTGCCCCTTCTGCCCACACTCCTTGGATGAACTCATCTAAACCCAATGTCTTTAAGTGTCTTCTGTACACATGCGGCTTTCAGATTAAACTTTCCATTCCTAATCTCTCTCTTAAACCACAGATCTGTATAATAGACCTCTCCATTTGGATGGTGAGTGGGTATTTCAGATATATGTATGTTTACAATATGCTTTCATTCCAGTCATCCACAGACTGTTCCTTTCCTAACCTAGAAAATGGTACCATCACTCTCCCACCTTTTCATGCCCAAAGTCTTGGAGTCATCTTTGACTTGTTTTGCTCTTTCACATCACTTCTAATCCATCTGCAAAACCTGTAAGATCCATCCTGAAAATAAATCCTGAATAAATCACTCATTGTCTCCACCCTTACCAGATTATCTGAGCCTACATCAACTCTTCCTGGATGATGCCAGCTCACTTCTAACTAGTCTTCTGCATTTTTCAGTGCCCTGCAATTTATGCACCACACAGCAGCCTGAGTAAACCTTTTAAAATCATTTCTAATCACGTTCTTCTGCTGTTCCAAATCCTCCGATGGCTTCCCAACACACTTAGTACTTAATGAAGACTGAAGTCCAACTGATGTAGTCTTTAGATTCCTCTCCAGCCACCTTTCCAGCTACTTCCCCCTTCATCACGTGGTCTCTGCACTTGCCGATCCTTCTGCTGTGAATGGGGCACCCCCGGGCGTGCATGTGATTGCTCCCCTGCATGAATGTGACCTCATCAGAAGGGCTTTTGCGGGCCACACATCGAACACAGCGTCCTGGTCATTCTTTATCACTTTCATTTCCTGCTTTCTGTTTCCTGCTAGCACTTTCATAACATCATATTTATCTGCTAATTTGTTTGCTCTCTCACCCACAATATATGAGTTTCATGAAAGCAGGCCTTGTCTGTTTCTTCTGTCCCGCATCTATCACAGCGCCTGGAAAAGTGTCAATGTATATGCCCAAGGAGATAGACACACAGACTTTTGTTGCAGTCCTTTTAGTTATAAACAGAAATGACCTAAATATCCATCGACAGAATGATGGACCATGGACTTATTCACATATGGACCTTATACTCTAGCCACTGCCCACCACTACTGTACATCACTCAGTGAAAAGAAAATGACCAAGAGCCACTGGTATCAACTAGATAAATCATAAGATACTATAAGGATATTTTATATAAACTTATAAACAGTCAAAAATATCTAGTGTTCGGATAAGTGCTTGTATATAAGTAAAGTTACAAACCATTTTGGGAATGTAAATATGAATAAAAAGATGGAATTGGATGGACTGGAGGTGGGGCGTGCAGGGTGCTTCACGGGCACCTGTAATTATGTATTCTTTTAAAGAAATGTTAAGTAGATAAAGGAAAAGATAAAATCAGACAAGGCTGAGGTGTAGGTCCATAGCTATATCATCTGTACTCTTCTGTACACTTGAAGTCACCTTGTAACTTTCAAATGCTTAAGTAAAAGCAAGAAACTTGAGGCTATTGGTGGTTGACTGGGTAAGAGAAGATGCAGAAATATTGATGTCTCTCCTGCATTTAACACACTGGCCCTGCCCCTCGTCACACAGATATGACTGAGATGAACGCTGTCTCTAGGGGTCACATTTCAGTGACCATGGAGTACTTATCTCACAAGTCCTACACCCCATTTTTTTTTTTAGATGAAATAGGGAAATGGAATTATTTGAATGCAGAGAGGCCGCTTCTCCGTCCTCTACTTTGGGTTCTGGTGCTGCACGTCTGAACTTAGGGAACTGAATGTTTTGCCATCATGGATGTGAAAGCAGGTGCCACCTATTTGTGGAAGGCATTATGTTACTTGTGCAACTTGGGTACTTTGTTCAAGTTCTGAAAGATGAAGTTTCTTGGGAAAGACACTGTGAAGTAGTATTTACTCCTGTTTAAGCTGTTGCAGATGTCATAAATAAAACTTGCGTATCTTCAAAACCGTAAATCTGCTATGATACTCTTTCCCCCCTCCCCAGGCCTCATATCAAGTGATGGGTTTTGCAGATACCTGATGTCAGATGAAAATGCCCCCGTCTTCCTAGATCGTCTAGAGCTGTACCAAGAAATGGACCACCCTCTGGCTCACTACTTCATCAGCTCTTCCCACAACACCTATCTCACTGGCAGACAGTTTGGCGGGAAATCTTCAGTAGAAATGTACAGACAGGTCCTCCTGGCTGGTTGCAGGTTAGAAACTCAAGACATTGTTCTTTGTATTTGATGCCCTTTAATTGAATTTACTCTTCTCTGAAAAATCAGAAGTAGCATTCAGAGTGAAAAGGACATTTATCTTTCCCTTTAATGGATTATGATGGTCATTTAACCTTGAGGAAGGAAGAACAATAATCTGTTCTGGGAAGATCTAGACTCCTCCTATGGGTCAAAAGATTTTTTCTACTGTAAATTTAAAATATTCCCCCCAAATTACAAAAAAAAAGAAATAAACAGCTTACTTTAAGAAGTCATGCAAAGTTTTCTTTGGGGCCTCGGCACTTCAAGTACAGCTGTGTTGTTGCTGTTTAGTCACTAAGTCATGTCCTACTCTTGCCACCCCATGGGCTGTGGCCACACCAAGCTCCTCTGACCGTGGGATTTCCCAGGCAGAGATACTAGAGTGGGTTGCCATTTCCTTCTCCAGGGGATCTTCCTGACCCAGGGATCGTACCCCCGTCTCCTGCACTGCAAGAGGATTCTTTACCACTGATCCACCAGGGAAGCCCAAGTATAGCTTTCCTTAATGTTAAATATTCTAAAATTTTATTCTCTGACAATAAATATTATTTCAAATGGTTTTTATTTTATAGAAATTGGAAAATATTTGAGGTTTAAAATATGGTGAAAATGCTGAAAGTGGAAATTAAGAAATGTAGTTATATTGTGATATTTTTCTGTATTGTCAATGACCAATGCATAATTTTTTAACTCACTATTTTTGTACATATAGAAATACTTTAAAAGACTTTAAGTGCATCACGACATCTGTCTCAGACTACTTGAATATGAGTCACTGAAACAATTAGAATATTTTCATTTATGGCTAAAGTAGCATCATCCCAATGATAAAATGTTTACAGTATTCTTTAATATCCTCTGGAACATAATCCATATCTAAATTTTCCTGGTTGTTCCTAAGTCATGCTTTATCACAGCTTTGTCACAGCTAAGGTTTCATCCAGAACCACACTGCTTGCCCTATCTCTTGCTTCTCAATCTATAATAGTCCCTTTTTGATGACACCAATCTGATGCTATTTTAAGCTGTATCCTCCAGAAAATAATCACATTACTTCACTCATTCAATTTTCTGCTTCTATAGAAAGTAACTTATTTTGATTTCTTTTCATTTGTATACACACTGTTTTATTGTAAAGGTTCAATACTGTAAAATCACTGTATTCCTAGATGTGTTGAACTTGACTGTTGGGATGGAAAAGGTGAGGACCAAGAACCGATAATAACTCATGGAAAAGCGATGTGCACAGATATCCTTTTCAAGGTGAGTGTTTTTGTTTGCTTGACTTTGGCTTTGGTGCTTGTTTTCTGTTTTATTGGACTATAGTTGATTACAGTGCTGTTTTAGTTTCTGGTGTACAGCACAGTGACTCAGGTGTGTGTGTGTGTGTGTGTGTGTGTGTGTGTGTTCTTTTTCATTCATATTCTTTTCTATGTTAGTTTGTTACAAGATCCTGAGTATAGTTCCCTGTGCCATACAGTAGGACCTTGCTGTTTAGTTTATGTGCAGAAGTTCATATCTGCTAATCCTCCATTTATCCTTCCCCCACCCCTTTTCTCCTATGGTAGCCATAGGTTTGTTTTCTGTGTCTGTGAGTCTGTTTCTGTTTTATAAATAAGTTCATTTGTATCATATTTTAGATCCTATATATAAGTAGCATGATATGGTATTTGTCTTTCTCTTTCAGACTCTTCAGTTAGTATGATAATCTCTAGGTCCATCCATTTTGCTATAAGTGGTGTAATTTCATTCTTTTTTACGGCTGAGTAGTATTCCATGGAGAAGGCAATGGCACCCCACTCCAGTACTCTTGCCTGGAAAATCCCATGGATGGAGGAGCTTGGTGGGCTACAATCCATGGGGTCACACAGAGTTGGACACCACTGACCAACTTCACTTTCACTTTTCACTTTCATGCGTTGGAGAAGGAAATGGCAACCCACTCCAGTGTTCTTACCTGGAGAAGCCCAGGGACGGGGGAGCCTGGTGGGCTGCCGTCTCTGGGGTCGCACAGAGTCGGACACGACTGAAGTGACTTAGCAGCAGCAGTACCCTAATTTTGGAGAAGTAAACAATAACTTTGAAAAAAGTGTAGTTAACTATGAACGGTGCCTACATCTAACCACAGGGGCCTCAGTGTGGAGTGGTGAATGGGTTCTTCAGGTTTGAATTGCCAGAAGTGACTTTCTGAAAAGCTCAAATTATTGGTCTCCAATTGATTTCATGTGCTTTAATTTTTTTCTCTCCTTTCTCATCAACACTCCTTATCTTTAAAGGATGTTATTCAAGCCATCAAGGAAACTGCCTTTGTCACATCGGAATACCCTGTGATTCTCTCCTTTGAAAACCACTGCAGGTATAGTGATTCCTTCTACCCTGCCTCTCCGTGTTGTTTGTTAATCCCCATTTCCCATCCCTGCCCTGCATCTTTTTGAATACCTGAACACTTTCTTTTGTGAAGTGGTAACTACCTATAGTCTTATGGGAAAAAAAAGAAGGAACTCAACCACTATTTCCCAACACCTCCAAAAGAGGAAAAAAAAGTCCTCTTAATATGTTTTAGAAATGCTTCCCCTAAACCAAAGGACAGAGGGCAGGATCCCTTGCTCAAATTTCCATGGAGTTAGAAGATTTCACAGTATATTTGTAGTCAGATGTGATGGACTTGAAAGATACTTTTTCTGCTTACCAGCTCTCGGTTCAGCAGCGGAATCTACTTTTTAACCTACACCAATTAGCTCATTAGCATCAAAGGGACAATCATTTTGCTGAGTGGGAGTTTTTAATCGCTGGGAATAGATGTTTCTTGTTCTTATCCTGGACAGTTAATGGATGTTTGAATTTACAAATGTCGGTTCTTTCCCTCCAGCAAATATCAACAGTACAAGATGTCCAAATATTGTGAAGATCTATTTGGAGATCTCCTGTTGAAACAAGCACTTGAATCACATCCAGTATGTATTTTTAGCAAACCATATTTCTAACATGAATGAATTTGTTTTGAAATTCATTTCTGAAGGGTCAAGTAGTTCTGGAGGACTGATGTTAAAGAGCTTCATATTTATTTAAATTCGCTGGTATGAAAAGCTTCCACTGTGCTTCAGAAAGGTGTGTAGAGAGAGATATAATGTAAACATCTGGGTCAGTTTAACTGAGAAGATTATGGGATCTTTATGGTTTCTGAAACCTCTGTCTTAAATTTTCATAAAGTGCACAGTGGCCTGGGTCTAGAGTTGGTGATCATTCTCAAATTCAGTGACAGGTTAGAATCACCTGGAGGAACCATGAACCATACCTCTGCCATAGCCCCATTCAGAGATTCTGAAATTGATTCAAGTCAGCAGATTATGCATGGTGGTTTTTTTTTTTAAGTTTTGTTTATTTTTTTTATTTTATTTTTTTTTAATTTTAAAATCTTTAATTCTTACATGTGTTCCCAAACATGAACCCCCTCCCACCTCCCTCCCCATAACATCTCTGTGGGTCATCCCCATGCACCAGCCCCAAGCATGCTGTATCCTGCGTCAGACATAGACTGGCGATTCAATTCTTACATGATAGTATACATGATAGAATGCCATTCTCCCAAATCATCCCACCCTCTCCCTCTCCCTCTGAGTCCAAGAGTCCGTTATACACAGCTGTGTCTTTTTTCCTGTCTTGCATACAGGGTCGTCATTGCCATCTTTCTAAATTCCATATATATGTGTTCGTATACTGTATTGGTGTTTTTCTTTCTGGCTTACTTCACTCTGTATAATCAGCTCCAGTTTCATCCATCTCATCAGAACTGATTCAAATGAATTCTTTTTAACGGCTGAGTAATACTCCATTGTGTATATGTACCACAGCTTTCTTATCCATTCATCTGCTGATGGACATCTAGGTTGTTTCCATGTCCTGGCTATTATAAACAGTGCTGCGATGAACATTGGGGTACATGTGTCTCTTTCAATTCTGGTTTCCTCAGTGTGTATGCCCAGCAGTGGGATTGCTGGGTCATAAGGTAGTTCTATTTGCAATTTTTTAAGGCATCTCCACACTGTTCTCCATAGTGGCTGTACTAGTTTGCATTCCCACCAACAGTGTAGGAGGGTTCCCTTTTCTCCACACCCTCTTTTTTAAATGCTCTCCAGGTAAATCAAATGTGCACCCAGGGGTCAGCATTCATGGGAGCCTGTTGCTATGGAAAGTTCCCTGGATCAAGTCACAGGAGCCTGAAGTTCAAGCTCCCAAGTCCAAATCAAACTCTTGGGCAATATTATATGCCCATTTTTGAGCTTCATTTGTTAAACCTGCTAATTCCTTCATCAGGCAAAGAACTTGTATCCTGTGCCCCATAGATAGGTTTTGCAGGGTCTGTGAGCTCATTCTAATTACATGCAACTTGTTTTCTGTATACAGTCATTTGAGAGAGTTCATCAGATTTTTACAAAGATCCACACCACCCAAGTGGTTAAGGGTCACTGTCACAAGATGTTGGGAGTAGCAAGAAACTCCTGGAGTGAAAGTACGAAACACTCAACAGTAATGAAGTGTTTTTCCCACTATTGACCCAAACACGGTAACAATAGGCAGCAATCAAACATCACCATGACTGACATCTGTGCTCCCTGGGAACACATCAGGTGGTTTAACAATGAGTTTTATAGAAGTGCATCTGTGGGAACTGAAAAAACTATAGGAGGATATTTACCACCTGCCGAAGCGATGGCTGCCGGCGCCCTGTCCACAGCCTGCGGTGCTTCCCATTTCCCTGCTTAGCGGCCTGATGTCCACCTGTCGCCCCTGCCGCTGCTGGCTCAGGGGCTGCTCTGGTCCCTGGAGCTCTGCCCACATGGGATCGTCAAGCCAGAGCGCCAGAGAATCACCACCTCTACCCTGTGCTTCACACTCCTCAGGAGGTTCGACTGAGCACCTGGTCCCCACTGCCCCCCGGGTTCCACAGGGGGATCCCGCTCACACACACAGGGCTCGATAATGCTCCCCTGATGGGCTGGCTGTCCTCTTGTTCTCACCCTTCTCCTCCTCTGTTGGGATTCCCTGGAGCTGCCTCCCAAATAAATGACTGGTGCTTTCATCTTTGTCTCAGACTGATTCTAAGGGAACCTAAACTAAGAAACAGCCCAATTTATTTTAGTTTTTACCTTGGTCCTTTGTGTATTTTATTTCCTTTGTTAGACTAAAGTGCTTGCTTTTACAGAAAGGTTTCTGCATTTTTTGTGAAGTGATGTGCACATATGTGAAAGGTTATGGGAAGTCTGTAATATAAACAAGACTAAGATCTGAACTTCAGAACTTCAGTCCTGGGAGCAGACCACAGGATTCAAATGTAAAACCATAACTGAAAAAGAAGATGGACTATGATGTGTTGAATATTTATTGCCAATATCCAAGTGTAAGAGGGATCACTGGGAGTGAACCGGTTACAGCAGGCTTCCGAAAGGAAGCAGAATTTCAGCCAAGGGTTTCATTAGAGACAGAATGGACGCTGGATGGCACAGTGCCTTGCACGTATAAATAGTATAAAAATTAGTTTGGAAAATGAGTGGACATGTGGAAGGATAGGTAGTTCTATAGAAGGGTGGTAGGGGGATGGAGAGCGGATGGGGATGGGTAAGGCGCAGTTCCATGGATCAGTTGTTGTTGTTTAGCTGCTAAGTCATGTTTGACTCTCTGTGACCCCATGGGCAGCAGCACACCAGGCTCCTCTGTCCTTCACTTTCTCCCGGAATTTGCTCATGTCCATTGGAATCAATGATGCCATCCAAGCATCTCATGCTCTGCTGCCCCCTTTTCCTCATTCCCTCAGTCTTTCCCAACATTAGGGTCTTTCCCAGTGAGTCAGCTCTTTGTATCACCTGGCCAAAGTGTTGGAGCTTCAGCTTCAGCATCAGTCCTTCCAGTAAATATTCAGGGTTGATTTCCTTTAGGATGGACTGGTTTGATTTCCTTTCAGTCCAAGGGACTCTCAAGAGTTCTCCAGCCCCACAATTTGAAAGTATTAATTCTTCCTTAGTCAACTTTCTTTTTGGTCCAACTCTCACATCCATACATGACTGGAAAAGCCATAGCTTTGACTCTGCAGACCTTTGTCGGCAAAGTGATGTCTTTGCTTTCCAATATGCTGTCTAGGTTTGTCATAGCTTTCCTTCCAAGGAGTAAGTGTCTTTTAAAATCATGGCTGCAGTCGGCATCTGCAGTGACTTTGGAGCCCAAGAAAATAAAAACTACCACCATTTCCACTTTTTCCCCGTCTATTTGCCATGAAGTGATGGGATTGGATGCCATGATCTTAGTTATTTGAAAGTTAAGTTTTAAGCCAGCTTTTTCACTCTCTTCTTTCAGCTTCATCAAGAGACTCTTTAGTTCCTCTTTGCTTTCCGCCATAAGGTTATTGATGTTTTCCCCAGCAATCTTGACTCCAGCTTGTGATTAGAGGTCATCAAATAAAGGAACATCTCCTTTGAAGATATCAATCCAAGCAAATGAAACCACAGTAGATGTCATTTTTCAATCATTAGGACCTTCTTGATTCTCTTATTGAACCCACAAAGCCACAGTCCTGATCTTTGAGGGTAGATCACTCTACTGAGCAAACCAACTTGTGGTACAGCCCAACACTACACTTAGCAACACCAGCCAGCCCCATGACCCCTTGTACTTACCAGATACTTAAAGAGGGTCAAGGCCTAGGGTCGAGCTGGATCCCGTTCCCTGAGACCACTGCAGGTTGGAGCCCACTCCCTGGGGAGAGCAGAGAAGCTCTGCAAACCTTGAGAGTCCTTTCTGGTGCAAAAGTTTGCAGCTTTAGCTTAAGGCAAAGCATGGGCTAGTTTGGGGTGTACAATGAAAGTATAAAGCTGTGCTGACTGCCATCTACTGGATGTTGGTTGTGTAACTCACAGGCCTTCTGCTCATTTTAGTCTGGAACAGAGAATGAAGAAGTAAAACTATCATCAATCAGCCTTTTCTGTTTTTCTCTAGCTGGAACCAGGCAGACCCTTGCCATCCCCGAATGACCTCAAAAGAAAAATACTCATCAAAAACAAACGACTGAAACCTGAGGTTGAAAAAAGTAAGTCAAATACACTCATCAATGACAGAAGGCATACACACGTTGCATCTTTAGACAGTTCAGCAATCTGGAATGAAACATACATTAAAACCACTGACTGGGGAGGAAGTGGGTCTAATGGTCTATATAGTGTTCAGAACAAGGTTGCCACATTTCCACTCAAGTTTAGTTTCTACATCAACCCATTCTTGCAATGGGAAAACCTATTCATGTATTTATAGATCAGCATTTGGAGGAATCCTCAAGAAAGATGAGGAAAAAGCAAAAAAAGGCATTTTAGAATTTATCCAGATAAAGGAGCTAGCACTTTATCAATTCATACACTTTAAAGTCCTCTTTAAAAGTTACCCTTTGCAGTTTCCCCTGTGATACATACATAAACAGGGTTGTAGGTAATATGAGAATGTGGATGTGAAAGAGACAGACAGGCAGACAGAGGTGGTTTTATCTATAGACATTGCCCCCTCTGTTTTCTGAAAACATTCTCTTTGCAAGTATGTTCTTCCAACAAATCTCTTAGTTCAGTGAAGGAATAACATCAAAAATTGGTATGATTGCATTGTGGCTTTTCCCTGGATATTCTAAACTAAAATTTTGAAATTGTATTAACTCTACTTCATTTTTATTGCAATATCTATAATGCCTTAGGAAAATGAAAACAAGAAAGAAAAATATAATAAAATTTTAAAACTACTAAATTATATATTTTACACATATATACATGTACTATAGACACATATATACGCATGTACTTTTTGGCATATGCATACATTTTTTACAAAGTTGGGATCTTATTAAATATACTAACTGTTGGTCAGTTTTAATTCAACCAATTAAGTATTCTTTGATCCAGTAAGATATAAATCTGTATACTAATTTTAATTCTAATGTATAAAACCTTTTAAAAATTCTAGTGTATGAAACACTATATAGCATTTATTATGCGGAATATAGTGTAATTTAACCAGTCCCTAGTTGATAGATTTTCATTGCTATGAAAACAATGGAGAACATGCTTGGATGTTAATTTTATACATTTATGCAGCCTTCTCCTTGTAATCACTTGCTACAGTTAGAGTTGATTGGCCAAAGCATGTGTACATTTTTTACATGATGTATCTTATTGTGCTGTCTTTCGGAAAAGTTGTACCAGTTTATACGTCCACTATAACATATGAAGAACACCTGTTTCCCAGCAATATTTTTAATGCTGGCTATTGGGCATCTTTTATATGTGTTCACAACTAATAAAAGAAAAATAATACTTGAATTTTTTAATTGTATATCTTTGATGGCTAGTTTCTTTTTACTATTTGTGATTTGCCCTCCTATATTTCCCCAGTGTGTCTATCTCATTGACTTCTGAGGGTTTTTTATACATTAGGATAATAACTGGATTGTATCAATTGCAAATCTTTTTTTCCTGAAGTTTTCCAGTTTCTCTTATGTCACTTAACCGTAATTGCCATGAACCATGGTCTATGCCATATGCTACAAATTCTGGGTTTTGTATCAAGCCTCAGATCCTTCTGAGGGACTGAGCTGTGACTTTGCAGCCTGGTGACCAGGATATGGGGCATTTCCCCTATGTTCCAACTATGTTCCAACCATGGCATAGTCACACATGCCTTCAGGAGTCAAGGCCACCAGGACTGGAAAGACTGTGGCCATGGCCGAGCCTTGGGTGCCTGGACAATAGGTTTCTCTTCCCTTTTCATCCTTCTTTATGTCCGTCTTTAAGCTGGTTTTATAAGTGACCTAACCCTTGTCTCCATCTCCTTGTTTATTTTACTAACAGAACAGCTTGAAGCTTTGAAAAGCGTGATGGAAGCAGGAGAATCCGCTGCCCCAGTGAACATCCTAGAGGATGACAATGAAGAGGAAATAGAAAGTGGTATTGTTCTTTTTTTTTTTAATTTACACTTCACAAACATACTTTTTTAAAATGAATATGGGTCTCATGGACCCTTTTATATCATGTGACATTTTAATTTCTTGTAGGTATCTGCACCACCCTTAATCTTCTGGTATTTAGGAGTACTTTTCCAAATAGTATGGCTTAGAATTTCCCTACACACTAGATTTTAGTAGCTTAGTCATCTCCTTTTCTGGTGTGCCTTCAGCTGTTCAGCAGAAACTCACAGAGAATCCTTGAAGCACTTGCTGTCAAAGACAGGGCTTAGAATAAAAAGAACATTTTTGTAGTCCCTTCCTATCAGCAAAACATGAACATCAGTGTTGTTACTCATGACAGCCGTTCAGGCAAGTTAAAAGGGAAGGAACATGGGTAGGGACCCTCAGTAAATGCTTTGTTTGTGTGCACATATAGTGAATTAGAAACTCAAAGCCAGAATCAAACTTTCAAGTTCAAATTCCTTCAAATAACCATCTCACTACAATTAGCTATATTCTAGTAGAGAGAATAATTTTTGCAAAGGCAGCTTTGCTCAAAATATCTCAGTATTTGCTATTACCTTCTATTTTACTTTGGCCATATAGCCACAACCATAACCTTTGGTTTTAAATAGGTCATTTGAAAGATTGTGAATGTTGTTAGAAAATTATTTGTTATGTAGCATGAGGATTGGTTAACACATGACATGAAAATTTATTAACAGAATAGCTTGTGTATGCACTGGGTGTCTGTTAGTTAGAGCCTTGAGTTTAAGTAGTGCTTTTGGGCTAAATAATTTAGAAATGCTTGTAGAAACTCTGTTTTTTATCTAAGCATCTGAAATAGAAGAGTAGATTTTAAGATTTTTATCTGTGACATCACAGATAAAAACCTAAAAGCTGTGAGAACCAACTGATCATACTCACGGCCCCTAAAACAGATTCCTGACTATGGAAGACACTTTATAAGTGATTTATGTTGCATGTCCAAACCATGGGAACGTGACTTACTTTCATATGTTTTATACAAACAGCAGGGAGGCTGCAGTTAGCTGACGGTATTTAATCAATGCCCGTTATGGTCATCTATTGCTCTGCAGCAAACCACCCCAAAACACTTTACTGCTGTCTCTCCTGGTGGGTCACCTGGGCTCAGGCTGGGGGCTTTCCCTTTGGTTTCTCACGTGGTTGCCGGCAAACAACATCAAGAGTCGTCTGAAGGTCCCCTGAGCCAGCGCCTGATGGCTCGCTCGGAGCTGGTGGTTGACACTGGCTGGCTGTGACAGCTCGGTTGGCTCTGTTGACACAGGCACCCCATGTGGCCTTTCTCTGTGGCATGGACTTCTCGTAGCACGGTGGCCAACCTCCTTGATGAAATGTCCTGAGCGCTAGTGTTCCAAAGGGCAGAAAATGGAAGCAGCTAAACAATTTAAAAGCTATGCTTGGAAATGGCATATCATTGCTTCCCCTGTATTTTATTCATTAGCGCAGTCTTAGTTCAGGCCCACCCACATTCTGGTGGGTGGGTGAGTAACTAGATCACATTGCGGAAGAGTCAGAGGGAAACTGATATTGCAGCTGTCTTTGGAAAATGCAGTCTGCCACATTGCCTATTATTTTATTTCACACTTTTTGCAAATCATAAACCTGAACAAGATTTAAAAATAAAATCTTAAAAGGAATGTATTTAAACAGATCAATAAAAAATGATGCAAATGAACTTATTTACAAAACAAAAACAAAACACAGATCTTGAAATCAAACTTATGGTTACCAAAGGGGAAATGTCAGGGGACGGGATAAATTAGGAGATTAGGATCAACATAAACACACAACTCAGTTCAGTTCAGTTCAGTTGCTCTGTTGGGTCTGACTCTTTGCGATCCCATGGACTGCAGCCTACCAAGCTTCCCTGTCCATCACCAACTCCTGGAGCTTGCTCAAACTTATGTCCATTGAGTCAGTCATGCCATCCAACCACCTCATCCTCTGTCGTCCCTTCTCCTCCCGCCTTTAATCTTTCGCAGCATCAGGGTCTTTTCCAATGACTCAGTTCTTCACATCAGGTGGCCAAAGTAGGAGTTTCCACTTCAGCATCAGTCCTTCCAATGAATATTCAGGACGGATTTCCTTTAGGATGGACTGGTTGGATCTCCTTGCAGTCCAAGGGACTCTAAAGAGTCTTCTGCAACACCACAGTTCAAGAGCATCATTTCTTCAGTGCTCAGCTTTCTTTATAGTCCAACTCTCACATCCATATTGACTACTGGAGAAACCATAGTTTGACTAGATGGATCTTTGTTGGCAAAGTAATGTCTCTGCTTTTTAATATGCTGTCTAGGTTGGTCATAACTTTTCTTCCAAGGAACAAGCGTCTTTTAATTTCATGGCTACAGTCAGCATCTGCAGTGATTTTGGAGCCCCCAGAAATAAAGTCTGTCACTGTTTCCACTGTTTCTCCATCTATTTGCCATGGAATGAAGGCACTGGATGGCATGATGTTAGTTTTCTGAAAGTTTAGTTTTAAGCCGTCTTTTCCACTCTCCTCTTTCACTTTCGAGAGGCTCTTTAGCTTCTCTTCACTTTCTGTCATAAGGGTGATGTCATCTGCGTATCTGAGGCTGTTGATAATTCTCCCAGCAATCTTAATTCCAACTTGTGTTTCATCTACCCTGGCATTTTGCATGATGTACTCTGCATATAAGTTAAATAAGCAGGGTGACCATGTACAGCCTTGATATGCTCCTTTCCCAATTTGGAAACCAGTCTGAAACCAGTCTGTTGTTCCATGTCCAGTTCTAACTGTTGCTTCTTTACCTGCATAAAGTTTTCTCAGGAGGCAGGTAAGGTGGTCTGGTATTCCCATCTCTTTAAGAATTTTCCACAATTTGTTGTGATCTACACAGTCAAAGAATTTGGCGTACTCAAAAAACCAGTTTTTCTGGAACTCTCTTGCTTTTCCTATGAGCCAATGATATTGGCAATTTGATCTCTGGTTCCCCTGCCTTTTCTAAATCCAGCTTGAACATCTTGAAGTTCATGGTTCATGTACTATTGAAGCCTGATGATGGTGGTAGTTTATTTGCTAAGTCGTGTCCAACTCTTGCAACCCCATGGACAGTAGCCTGCCAGTCTCCTCTGTCCTTGGGATTCTCTAGGCAAGAATACTAGAGTTGGTTTCCATTTCCTTCTCCAGGGGATTTCCCTGACCCACAAATCAAACATGGGTCTTCTGCATAGCAGGCACATTCTTTACCTACTGAGCTATGAGGGAAGTTGAAGCCTGGCTTGGAGAATTTTGAGCATTACTTTGCTAGCGTGTGAGATGAGTGCAATCATGCAGTAGTTTGAGCATTCTTTGGCATTTGCCTTTCTTTGGGATTGGAGTGAAAACTGACATTTTCAGTCCTGTGGCCACTGCTGTGTTTTCCAAATTTGCTGGCGTATTGAGTGCAACATTTTCACAGCATCATCTTTTAGGATCTGAAATAGCTCAACTGGAATTCCATCACTCCACTAGCTTTGTTCATAGTGATGCTTTCTAAAGCCCACTTGACTTCACATTCTAGTATGTCTGGCTCTAGGTGAGTGATCACACCATCATGGTTATCTGGGTCATGAAGATCTTTTTTGTATAGCTCTTCTGTGTATTCTTGCCACCTCTTCTTAATAGAGGTGCTTCTGCTTCTGCTTCTGTTAGGTCCATACCATTTCTGTCCTTTATTGTGCCCATCTTTGCTTGACATGTTCCCTTGGTATCTCTAATTTTCTTGAAGAGATCTCTAGTCTCTCCCATTCTATTGTTTTTCTCTATTTCTTTGCATTGATCACTGAGGAAGACTTTGTTACCTCTTCTTGCTATTCTTTGGAACTCTGCATTCAAACGAGAATATCTTTCCTTTTTTCCTTTGCCTTTAGCTTCTCTTCTTTTCTCAGGTATTTTTAAGTCCTGCTCAGACAAGCATTTTGCCTTTTTGCATTTCCTTTTCTTGGGAATGATTTTGATCCCTGCCTGCTATACAATGTCACAAACCTCTGTCCATAGTTCTTCAAGCACTCTATCAGATCTAATCCCTTTAATCTTTTTGTCACTTCTACTGTAATCTAAGGGATTTGATTTAGGTCATACCTGAATGGTCTAGTGGTTTTCCCTACTTTCTTCAATTTAAGTCTGAATTTGTCAATAGGGAGTTCATGATCTGAGACACAGTCAGCTCTCGGTATTGTTTTTGCTGACTGTACACAGCTTCTCCATCTTTGGCTGCAAAGAATATAATCAATCTGATTTCGGTGTTGACCGTCTGATAATGTCCTTGGTTCAGTCTTCTCTTGTGTTGTTGGAAGAGGGTGTTTGCTATGACCAGCACATTCTCTTGGCAAAACTCTGTCAGCCTTTGCCCTGCTTCTTTCTGTACTGCAAGGCCAAATTTGCCTGTTACTCTAGGTATCTCTTGACTTCATACTTTTATATTCCAGTCCCCTATAATGAAAAGGACATCTTTTTTGGGTGTTAATTCTAGAATGTCTTGTAGGTCTTCATAGAACCATTCAGCTTCAACTTCTTCAGCATTGGTGATCGGGGCATAGGCTTGGATTACCGTGATATTGAATGGCTTGACTTGGAAACAGAGATCACCCTATCATTTTTGAGATTGCATCCTAGTATTGGCATTTTGGACTCTTTTGTTGACTATGAGGGCTACTCCATTTCTTCTAAGGGATTCTTGCCCACAGCAATAGATATAATGGTCATCTGAATTCGCCCATTCCAGTCCATTTTAGTTCACTGATTCGTAAATGAATGTCATTCACTCTTGACATCTCCTGTTTCACCACTCCCAATTTGCCTTGATCCATGAACCAAAGATTCCAGGTTCCTATGCAATATTGCTCTTAACAGCATTGGACTTTACTTCCATCACCAGTCACATCAACAGCTGTGCGTTGTTTGCTCTTTGGCTTCGTCTCTTCATTCTTTCTGGAGCTATTTCTCCACTTTGCTCCATATTGGGCACCTACCGACCTGGGGAGTTCATCTTTCAGTGTCCTATCTTTTTGCCTTTTCATAATGTTCTTGGGGTTCTCGAGGCAAGAATACTGAAGTGGTTTGCCATTCCTTTTTCCAGTGGACCATGTTTTGTCAGAACTCTCCACCCTGACTCATCCATCTTTGGTGGCCCTACAGGGCATGGCTCATAGTTTGATTGTGGTCCATGTGATCAGTTTGATTAGTTTTCTGTGGTTGTGGTTTTCAATCTGTCTGCCCTCTGAAGGATAAGGATAAGAGGTTTATGGAATTTTCCTGATGGGAGAAACTGACTATGGGGGAAACTGGGTCTTGTTCTGATGGGCGGGGCCATGCTCAGTAAATCTTTAATCCAGTTTTCTGTTAATGGCCGGGGCTCTGTTCCCTCCTTATTTTTTGACCTGAGACCAAACTATGGTGGAGGTAATGAAGATAATGGCGGCCTCCTTCAAAAGGTCCCATGCATGCACGGCCATACACAGTGCCCCCGACCCTGCAGCAGGTCACCACCAACCCACTGCCTCCACTGGAGACTCCTGGACACTCACAGGCAAGTTTGGGTCAGTCTCTTGTGGAGTTACTGCTCCTTTCTCCTAGGTCCTGGTGCCCACAAGGTTTTGTTTGTGCCCTCCAAAGGTCTGTTTCTGCAGTCCTGTGTAAGTTCTATAATCAAATCCCACTGGCCTCCAAAGTCAAATTATCTAGGAGTTCTCAGTCCCTTTGCCAGATCCCCAGGTTGGGAAATCTGTTGTGGGTCCTAGAACGTTCTTAACAGTGCAAGGATTTCTTTGGTATAATTGTTTTGCAGTTTGTGGGTTGTCTGTTCTTCTGCTTTATGGTGGGGTTAATGGTGACCTCCCCAAAGAGGGCTTATGCCACAGGCTGTGTGACCAGGTAGCTGCACCCAGGGCCCCTGTGGCAGGCCACTGCTGACTCCTACCAGGAGACTCAAACACAGGTCTGGTCAGTCTCTGTGGGGTCTCTGGGTCCTGGTGCACACAAGGTTTTGTTTGAACCCTCTGAGCATCTCTGGCAGGTATGGGGTTTGTTTCTAAATGCTGTTTCACCCCTCCTACCATCTTACTGGTGTTATGCCCAGAGTCTGAGTCCCCAAAACCGAGAGAATAAGACGTCCACAGCAGTGCAAAAGCATGAAGGGGTTTTATTTCTAGCTCGAGCTAGGGCTCCCACCACATCCAATGCATTGGAGTGGAGCAAGGAGCCCCGAGCCCAGATTTACAGCAGTATTTATAGGTTTTAGAACAGAGAGTTGGCAAGGGCTGATTGGCTGCAGGAGTTTCCTAGTATTTACTAATTGGCTAATCTTTATTGGCTGCAGGGGTTTCCTGGTATTTACTAATTGGCTATAGGCTGCAGGGGGATGTCTTTTACGTCCTGATAAACTCAAACCAGGTTACGGGGAGTATGCTGATTAGACAAGTCCTGGCATCCGCGGGGATGACCTCACTGGGCAATGACTCAGCTTTTCCCGTGAGTCCTACCTTAGTCCCTGAAGCCTATCATGGCGTTTGTTAGGTCCCAACAACTGGGGCTTCTCCTTTGCCCTTGGACATGGGGTATCTTTGCTGGGTCAGATCCAGCATTCTCCTGTTGATGGTTGTTCAGCAGCGAGTTGTTATTTTGGAGTTCTCACAGAAGATGAGTGCCCACATCCTTCTACCCCACCATCTTGCCAGCACAAAACTAGTCTTTCACATTCTATTGTTTTCCTCTATTTCTTGAAATGATCACCGAAGAAGGCTTTCTTATCTCTCCTTGCTATTCTTTGGAACTCTGCATTCAAATGGGTATATCTTTCTTTTCTCCTTTGCTTATCACTTCTCTTCTTTTCTCAGCTATGTGTAGGGCCTTCTTAGACAACCATTCTGCCTTTTTGCATTTCTTTTTTCTTGGGGATGGTCTTGATCACTGCCTCCTGCACGATGTCATGAACCTCCATCCGTAGTTCTTCAGGCACTCTGTCTACCAGATCTAATCCCTTGAATCTGTTTGTCAACACACAACTACATATAAAATAGATACTAACAGGCACCCACTCAGTATTCTGTATTAACCTATATGAGAAAAGAAACTGAAAAAGATTGGATAAATATATGTGTATAACTGAATCTCTTCACTGTATGCTTGAAACTAACACAACATTGTAAATCAGTTATACGCCAATAAAAATATTTAAAACATCAATAAAGTACTTTTAAACATTGAAAGTCTGAATATTATATAAAAACTGTCCCTGAACTTTAAGTTAACTTTCATAGATGATAATCAAAAACATGTAAGGTGTTATTAGATAATAATCCAGTAAAGCTATAGAATAATGAAACACATTAAGAAAAATAATATTAATGATAACAACAGCTACGATTGTTGTACCAACTGTGATCGAGTGCTTTACATCAGTGCTTCCTCCAATCTTTATGCAGCCTAATGAAACAGTTATTACATTCATTTTTCAGGTGAAGAAACTGAAGCTTAGATAAATAACATATGTTACATGTGGTGCCGCAGCTGGGTGGCAATGACACTAAGACTCAGTCTCAAATTGCCTTGACTCCAGGGTCAAGTCCTTTTGTACCCCACAACATTGTCCTTCTAATGTATAGAAATATAAAGAACAGAAATCTGCAAAATCATTGTTTGTCTTTAAAAAAGGAGAAACAACATCGATAATGAGTCAGAGATGTGAAGTTTCTTGAACACACACATTCATCTAAAATGAGGGGCCAGTATGATCCACTTATCGTCCTTAAGGCTGCTTTCCCAACCTTTATTCAGATGCTCATCATTCCTAGACGCAAAATAAATTTGCCTCTAGTAACTCCCATGTTATTCCAGGAAAGTTTGTGGTAAAGTTTTAGTTGTTCTGACAGAAATGCATTGATTCATACGTACCTGAGTTTCTCTCTAACGGGAGAGATGTCTACTATCCCCATTACATATGAGTCTTATGTCCCCTCAGTCATACTTGAGTTTAGTTCTGGTCAACCAGTTGGCTGTAATTACCCTCTATCACAGTACGATCCGACTACACATGAATGAGGAGTCTCTAATTTAAATTCTTCAAGAGGAAACCAAGCACCGTTCAAGAGGGCAGACCTGCCTGAAGGCTCTGGAAAATAGAAAAGGCTCTCAGTCAGTGAATATGTGTGTCCAGTTATTAGGCTGGACATAGATTCAGATGAGCAGGTTTCTACATAGGAAACCCTAAAGATACCACCAGAAAATTACTAGAGCTGATCGGTGAATTGAGTAGAGTTGCAGGATACAAAATTAATACAAATCCCTTGTATTATACATAGAAAACCCTAAAGATGTCACCGGATGAGAAGTGGGGAATACCAACATTGTGTGTGGCTGTTGGTGTTACACCATCAAGAGATGATAGCCTTTAGTTGTACAACCCTTTTAAAGTAGTTATTAAGTCTCAGCCACTTCTATGGAATATACTCCCTTGAAATTCAAGTAGTTTATATCTGGCTGGGCAGGTTAAACTAGATATAAAATTGAAATTCAATAGTGATGGTCAGAGGTTTCAAAATCTTGATCCCAGACTGTTGGTCACAGAAATCCAGTGTCACATTAAGAGCTTTCGTCTAAGAAGCCTGAGAATCTAGGTTCATATTCTGACTCTGTGACTTCAGACACATCAAATCATATCTGTGAATCTGTTTGTTTTAGATATAAGTGAATACACTAGCCTAGATTATTTTCAGACTTCTTTCAGTTTCTCAGATCCTTTTTTCCTGCCTAAAGCCAAGATGACCTACTTTAAGAAAAAATCATCTGCCTCCAGAATCGCCCATCACCGGAATATCAGTTGCAGAAGAGGAAGGTGTCTCACTGCTTTCCCTTGCCTTCATCCCCTCCCTGGAATGGCACGTTGCGTAAAGTCATCCAAACTTCTGAACCTAAGACACTGCCGATTGAAAGGCACTACTGTTCTGAAAGAAGGAAAACTGCTTCTAGTCCATTATAAAATGCCATCGGTTAAAGGATACTTTGCCCTGTTAGATATATTCCAGCATGGGGGAAATGCACCTTAGAATCAGTGAAAGTTTTCATCTACTCCTGTTCTTGCATTCTCCTTTCCACCTTTTAAACATACTATTTAAAAAAAAATACATCTAATTCTTAGGGCCCTGTTCGCCTCTCTCAGAAATATTTTCAGTGTTTTTTTGGTTTTGTTTTTGTAGTAAAGGTCCCTCATGCTCAGTGTAGTGACAGTGTGGGTTTGTGTTGACTTTATCTTATGGCCTGTGGCTGTCTCCTATTCCTGGCTAGTTTTCAGGCAAATGTCCGGGAGCCCCTGCAGGATGGGTGTCATGGGAATACAGATCTCATACCCACCAGTATGTGGCTAATTTTCCAACAGGCGGTCCTTTTTCCACTGACAGCCTTAGGTGGATACCAGAGTTCTTGTAATTTCCTGAACTGATGGATTGAGTAATGGCATTTCTGCCTCTCCACTTAGCTCAGTCCAGGCTCCTGGGGTACCAGCCTGATATAGCACCCACTTCCTGCCCCCTCCCCACCATGAACCCCAGGAAGGACTCCAGAGTCTTTTAAACCTAAGCCAGATTTGGCAAATGATTTACAGAAGCAGTAAGTCCTTCCAAGTTCTTTCTTTTCTGTATCCCACCACTCACAGCCACAAGTCATTATGCCCATGAAATTCAAGTGGACATTTTTGACTCTTTTTCAGAATTATCAGATGTATTTTCCTTCTCTTGTATCTTGTTTTCTCTGGGTGTCATAGAAGATCAAACTATCCTTTAATTTTTAGGGTTATTGTATATACTAGGATAGAAGTAATCATTCACATAAGAAAAGCTTATAAAAGGGTCAAGCATGTAAAAAACCATGCTAACAATGATTTACTGTGTAACACAAGAACAGTGTTTTAGATCTATAATGACCTGTAATGGAAAATAATCAGTATATATATATGACTGAGTGACTTTGCTGTACACCTGAAACTAACACAAAATTTTAAACCAACTATATTCAGTAAAAAAAATAATGCTCGGTGCAAGAGAAATAACAGGACGTCCTCCTTGACCTTGATTAGATGAGAGTTTAGTGAGCGTTTAATTAGAAAAAAATTACTTTTAAAAACTTTCCTGTTTTCATTTAGCTTCCTTCTCATCTAAAAGTGCTTCTGTTCTACCCAAAATTACAGAGGAGGCCTGACCCTTTGGTGTTAAGTTAGCTTCATGAATTTTCCTTTTGTCTTTCTGACAGCTGAGCAAGAGGAGGAAGCTCACCCTGAATACAAATATGGAAATGAACTTTCTGCAGATGACTTGGGTCACAAGGAAGCTATTGCCAATAGTGTCAAGAAGGTCAGAGTCTTGGTGGTATTTGCTTTCATGACTTCCGAGAGATGGCAGCTGGTAGCTATGACATTTCAGAAATGTGAGCACCACAGGAGAATAAGGGAGCCTGTAATTCCCTGTCTCAGTGGGGTGGCCAGAATCAATATCTGACCTCGAGGCACGCACAGTACAGTGACTCTTCGGTCATGCCTAGTGTCGACCCCTACCTCTTTGGCCCATGTCCTTCAAATGTTATTTATTTCCTTATGACATGTGAGCAGGAAGACAGCAGCAGCACCCCAGCAGCAGAGGTGGTGCTGTTCAGATCATCGAGTTAATGACCCCAATCATCCCACAAACCCTCGTTAGAAAATCAGTGCTACCCATTGGAGGTCTCATCTCCCTCCTAACATAGAATAAGCACTGGTATATTAATCACCTTCATGTGTGTGTGTGTGTGTGTGTGTGTGTGTGTGTGTTATGGAAACATTTATGGTCTGCTGTCTTAGCACCTGTCACTTTGTCCTATCCGACTCTTTTCTACCCCAGTGGACTGTAGTCCACCAGGCTCCCGTCGATGGATTCTCCAGGCAAGAATACAGAGTGGATTGCCATTTCCTCCTTCAGGGGATCTTCCTGACCCAGGGATCGAACCTGTGTCTCTTATGTCTCCTGTATTGGCAGGCAGATTCACCACTCTCACCACCTGGCATGGAATAGAGTATTGTTAACTCTGGTCACCATGCTGTCCGTGACCTCCCCAGGACTTAACTCGTCTTATAACCGGAAGTTCATACCCTTTGAGCGTCTCATTCCCCACCCCGCACTGGGGCCTGGCAAAGTGGTTGGTTTTTAATACTAGTGAGTGATAGAGTAAGAAGGTGCAAGAGTGCCCACTGGATTGCTAGCCTGGGAGTCATGGTGACCTTGAAAAGAGGAGTTTCGGGGCAGGTAGGGACCCCTTGAGCAGACACATCTGAATGAGGAGAAGTAATACTTCTGAGCAGTTTTGCTGTCAAGGGGAACTAGTGGTTAAAGGGAACCCAGGAGTCCAGAGGCAGTTAATTTTAGGATAAATAAATCCAGGGTGATGACTGAATCCTTTGACATGGTCTTTGATGGGAGCAGTAGTACTTCATCATTAAAGACAATGGATGAAGATGCAGGTAGGTGTATACGGTAGGTGTATACAGTAGGTGCTAAGAAAATGAGACCAAATTTGTCTGCTGAGCAAAGCCAAGAGAATACTACCATTACGTTTACCTTTTCTGATATGGAGCATTGCAGCTATTTTCAGATGATTAGATGCCTACTAAACTCATTATTCTGCCTTTATCCGCACCCAGACATGAGTGTTCACTTGCTAAAGAGTGATCCTTGACCAGAGGAGGTGGTCACATCAATTATTTCCCAAGCCCCATCACTAGATCACTAACTAAATTACCTTAAGGAAGCACTGAAATAGGTGAAGACTATCAGCCAAAACGGAGATAAGCATTAAGATGAGCTTTTCTGGTGTGGAAGAGAGTTACACCATGATATCCTTTCAGTTCTCACTGTATCTGTGGCTTTATGTCACCAGTAATGTCCTATCTTAACAGATTAATAGAATAGCAGGTGTACAGATAACTGTCTAACATATTTAAATATCCACAGGTGTGGGGCTAGTAAGCTTGGAGTCTCTCCCTTTAGAGAAGTAAATTATTTTCTTTCTCTAATTTAGGCTTCAGATGACCTTGAACATGAAAACAGCAAAAAGGTAACAAAACAATTCCATTGTGCATTTTGTTTTCATTATTAGAAACTATGTGGTCATTCAATATTGAACAGGTGTTACTAACTGCTGTTTATTCCGTCTTCTCCCACCCACTCGCCATGAAATACAGCGTATTTATAGGGATAATATTTACATGCTCAGTGCATCTACTTACAAGAGTCTTCAAAAGAAAAAATTAACCATGTGATGGAATGATTATATCCTGATGGAATCACAAAACCTAGGGCAGACAAATAAGATGATTTTTCTAAAAATAAGTGTTTGGGCATTTAGGTGTATTCTTAGCATTTGAGATTTCATTACTAGACGATGGACAAAGGCATGTATAATTCTTCTACTGTATGTTTATTGATAATTAGTAATGCCAGTACCATAAGCTGGGTACTGGGCTGATTCCCTGGATGACAGCCTTGTTACTGTCAGTCATCATGTGTAGCAAGGATTACAGTCTGACCCACTAACCGCATGAGAAGGCTGAGGCCTTAAAGATGAAAATAACTTGGTCACAGCTGCTTAGCTAACAAACATCAATGATCAAAGATCAGCTTATCTTTGTTGACCCCAGTATCTTAAGAAATTCTAGTAGAAGAGAATTTCACAAATATCTTAGGAGAAGACTGGGATCAGACTTAACCAGAATTATTCCAAACTTTAGACAGTAAGAATATCGGGTTTTCCTTCAAATAAGATAGGACCCCATAGACAAGAAGATAGTATTTTCTGAAGCCCTGATGTGGGAGTCAAATCATAAAGTAAATTTCTGCCTATGGCTGCCAACAGTTTCACAACTGCAACACACCGTGTACTTCTATTAGAAGGACCACTTTGATGTCATGAGCTGTGAAGAGGATATAACAATTAAAAATATTACTTTACTTCCCTTATGATAAAGTCAAATTCAGTTCAGTTCAGTCACTCAGTCATATCCAACTCTTTGCGACCCCATGAATCGCAGCATGCCAGGCCTCCCTGTCCATCACCAACTCTCAGAGTTCACTCAGACTCATGTCCATCGAGTTGTGATGCCATCCAGCCATCTCATCGTCTGTCGTCCCCTTCTCCTGCCCTCAATCCCTCCCAGCATCAGGGTCTTTTCCAACGAGTCAGCTCTTCGCATGAGGTGGCCAAAGTACTGGAGTTTCATCTTTAGCATCAGTCCTTCCAATGAACACCCAGAACTAACCTCTTTTAGGATGGACTGGTTGGATCTTCTTGCAGTCCAAGGGACTCTCAAGAGTCTTCTCCAACACCACAGTTCATAAGGATTAATTCTTCGACACTCAGCTTTCTTCACAGTCCAACTCTCACATCCATACATGACCATGGAAAAACCACAGCCTTGACTAGACGGACATTAAGTAATGTCAAATAAAACTCCTAGAATGGATACAATGTGAAATTCACTAACAGCCTTTCAAAACACCAATATACTTGGAACAAAGACCTTTCTGTTTTGCTATCATATGAATTTCCTGACCTATAGGTCATTTTTATTTTCAGATTCAATGTATTCATGATTATGTGCTCCTAGTCTAGGAATGAACTCTCAAATTTTAACTGGGGACATTTGAAAACATGATTTAGAAAAATCTCAATAAGTTACATTATTTGGTTATTTGTTGGCTTTTATTGGTGAGATCAGTTTGATGATCTAAAATGTTATCAGGTAAACAAAATGGCCTGGCCATTTTTTTAACAAATGAATTGACTGATATGAGTCAATAGTTTATTTATCCTGGAGTATTGAGCTCAGTTAAATATTGATCACTTTTGAAGGTGTTATTTTTGTTGTTGTTGTGTTGCTTTCATCCTGATTTACAAGGAGCAAATTAAAATAATTTGTTTCTCTTTGCCTGTGTGCAAAATAATGCAATTTTAATAGGTCCTGTGTAGTGGATTATCACATTAGTTTAAGAATAAGCTTTTTTTTAAATACTACAAACTATTTATGTACGTGTCTTGGTTTCCAAAAGTGTTAAGCAGGTATGGTCCCCAGACCAGCTACTTAGGAGCTAGTTAGAAATGCCATTTCTCAGGTTTCACAGCAGACTCCCTTTTTCAGAAACTCTGAGAGTGGGGCCCTGGAATCTGATTTAACAAGCTTACCTGTATACTCAGATGGTAAAGCGTCTGTCTACAGTGTGAGAAACCTGGGCTCGATCCCTGGGTTGGAAAGATTCCCTGGAGAAGGAAATGGCAACCCATTCCAGTACTCTTGCCTTGAAAATCCCATGGGCGGAGGAGCTTGGTACAGGCTACTATCCATGGGGTCACAAAGAGTCGGGCATGACTGAGCAACTTCACTTTCACTTTCACCTGTACACTAAAATTGAAGGATCTCTGTTTTTTAATTTATTTCATAACTTGTGAAATTATGAATTATAATACCCTTTATACATATTCCATAGCATTACTCTGAACTTCAATTTAGTTTCTGGAATAAAGTCCTTTAAAAATCTAAAAAAAAGTCTCCAAAATGTAAGGTAAGCTTCATATTTTACTATTATCTTTATCTGTATTATTTGGAGCCACAATAGACATTAACTTTTTTTTTTTGACCGTGCCTCAAGGCATGTGGATTCTTAGTTCCCTGACCAGGATGGAACCCATGATCCTTGTGTTAGGAGCATGGAGTCATTGGACCACCAGGGAAGTCCTGACGTTAACTTTTAAAATTATCCTTTATTGGGACTTCCCTGGCGGTCCAGTGGTTAAGACTCCACACTTCCTAAGTATGGAGTGTGGGTTCGATCCCTGGTCAGGGAGCTAAGATGCCACATGCCTCGTGGCCAAAACACCAAAACATAAAACAGAGGCAATATTGTAACAAATTCATTAAAGACTTAAAAAATGGCCCACATCAAAAAAATCTTTAAATAAATTAAAAGCTCTTTTTTTAAATTATGTTTTATTTAACATAATTGAGGAAGAGAAAAATCTTTCATCTTGGACCTGTGTGCAGATTGTCCCTAGTAAGGAAGCTTGTAGGGGCTTCCCAGGTGGCTCAGTAGTAAAGAATCCCTGCCAGGCAGGAAACCCAGGAGACTCGGATTGGATCCCTGGGTCAGGAAAATCCGCCGGAGGAGGACGTGGTAACCCACTCCAGTATTCTTGCTTGGAGAATACCATGGACAGAGGAGCCTGGCGAGCTGCAGTCCATGGGATCACAGAGTCAGGCATGGTGAGCAAGTGAGCACACTCTCAGGCAAGGCAGATTGCGGCGTAAGTCTGAGAGTCCGGCTGAAGTCACTGACGTGTGTATTCCCCTTGCTGTGCTCATAGGGCCTGGTTACCGTAGAAGATGAGCAGGCGTGGATGGCGTCTTATAAATATGTGGGTGCTACCACTAATATCCATCCGTATTTGTCCACAATGATCAACTACGCACAGCCTGTAAAGTTTCAAGGTTTCCATGTGGCTGAAGGTAACACCAAAGGTTAAATGCTATTGCCTTTTCTGTCTGCTTTCCTTTCACTGTGCTGCGATCCGACTTGGTGCCACTCCCTTCCCAGGCATGCGGACGGTTGACTGTTTTCGTTGCACAGACCACACACGTCCTTGGCTCTTCGGGGCCTTCTGCTGTCGTTTCCAGCATCGTCCACAAGGTGGCTCTGAGAGACTGGATTTGGTAGCGCTCCAAGGCATAGCCTCTTGCATTAGATACACTTGATAAGACCCATTTGAGTCAAAACCTGGTCTCAAAAACATAGCAAGTGATATTTTAAAACTTCTTATAATACTTCTGGACTGGAGAAGACATAGTCCTCACTGAAAATACATATTCCAGGGGTGGCCGTGAATGTCAGTTGGTATACATATAATTGACTCCGAATTGAATTCATCACACTTTTCTTAAGTCAGCCATCTCCATCGTCAGAACATAAGGAAAGTAGAAGCTACTGATATCATGATGGAGCATCTGCCTCCAAAGCCTCATGATTCAAGGTGTAATTATATTTATCGCTTGTCTTTCTGTGAGTCTGATGGCAGAGTCTCTAAGTTCATCTTTGCTTTTCTTTACAGAACGCAATATTCATTATAACATGTCTTCTTTTAATGAGTCAGTCGGTCTAGGCTACTTGAAGACACACGCCATAGAATTTGTGAAGTATCCTTATGTATTAAGTGGAATAAATGGTTGGTGAACTTTGAGTTTGGCAGGAATCTCTAAAACAGAAAGATGGCTACTATAATATTTGTGGTTGTAGAGCTAGTAAAATAATGTATGTGAAAGACTGCAGCAGCGGGGAAAACCTGCCCAAAGGCAAACTGTGTTTATAGTCCACGCCGGGAACTACGGTTTTTCTCTTTAGCGTCCTTTATACATGTGAAATCTGTTCTCTGTTGTCACATGTTTTTGTCAGTGTTGATCTCAATCTTCATTGCTTTAGCTCTTTGTTATTTATTTATCACTACCGGGATACTCTTTTCCATTTTCCTTAATACGTTACACAGTTATAACAAACGGCAAATGAGTCGCATTTACCCCAAGGGAGGCCGAGTGGACTCCAGTAATTACATGCCTCAGATTTTCTGGAACGCTGGCTGCCAGATGGTTTCGCTGAACTACCAAACCCCAGGTAGGAACTGATGTCCAGTGACCTCGAATTCCATGAGAATGTTTTGACAGGACGGTGCCAAGAGTTGCTGTCAGTTGACTGTGGGCATTTTTGGAAGGAAGCAGACATATGGCAAAACAGCGTGTTGTTGGATGTATAGAATGCTGAGAAATTGAAAACGCGAACTAAAGTAATAAAACAATGGTAGAAGATAATAGAGTTTGATTTCAATTGAATTGCCTTTTGAAAATGCCATGAATAATCTGCTAAACATTGTCCCTTTTCCCAAAATATGTCTAGTTTTTCTTCTTTTTGGATCAAACTTATCTTCTTGTCCAGAGACAGAATGAAATGAAAAGAATTTGAGGATCTTTGTACAGTAACTATGACTCATTTCTCCTTGGGAAAGTAGCCTTCCCACTGTTGACATTCAGCAGGAGATCAGCAACATAGCAGAATCTCACCATAAAGATGTAGGGTATTATGGAGCAGATTCTGCTAAAATGGTGTTTAAGGAGTCCTATGCACTTAGAGGTACTAATGTATAACTTATTCCTCCGAAGTGTACTCTGGCCAGGTTCCAATATATAATAATATTTTTTTTTTCCTGCAATGAGAGTAGTCAATTTTTATGAAAGCATAAATAAAATCTTTAAAGTTTTCAAAGTTTGCTTAGGAGCCTAGGAGCACAATATGAAGATAAGAGACAGAAAATATATAGTCTCAAACAGGTGAGAAATATGCCACAAAACCTATTCACTGCGTCATGGTCCTTTTTTAAAAAAATTAATCAAGTTATTTTAGTTGGGGCTAATTGCTTTACACTGTTGGTTTTTGCCATGCATTGACATGAATCAGCCATGGGTGCACATGTGTCCCCATCCTGAAGCCCCCTCCCACCTCCCTCCCCACCCCATCCCTCGGGGTCATCCCAGTGCACCAGCTTCAGGGCACTCAAAGCATGGTCCTTTAAAATGGGTGGGAAAAAACATCCCTTTTGTTCTCTTCTTTCCCTCTATGAGGGTATCTCCCATCTTTCCCAGTTTAGGGCATTTTTTTTTTCAAGCCAATCCACCATACTTTGTAAACCTGAATACACCTTGCTCCCTGTGATCTGGAGTAACTGGAAGGTCCTATGACTTGCGTCCCTTTGGCATGGATGTGGCCTGACTGTGTTTCCTATCCTCAGTGACCAGAACTGAAGTCAGGTTTCTGCTCGGCACCCCTCTTGCTGCTCACTGTGCTAAACTATGACCAGGAATCATCACGATCCTGGAGTGTTTCCAATAGAAACAAAAAAGATGAAAAGGCACTGCTGATTTTGCTTATTTAAAAAGATGTCAAGTTGTACTCTTTGTTGTCAGTGAGACCATTATGTAGATTAAATGATCCAAAGGCAGTTTATTCTCTAGGCCGGCTTACGTTTTATTCTATAATGTAAGGTTTAATCATAGTGCTTTGAGAAGAAAAAAAAAAAATCACCAGGAGGCCCTCCTTTTTTTTTTGCTGATGAAAAGAAAGAAGATTTTGTTTGCCTGCAAGAAAAGTCCTAACCATGCTCTGCCAGTATAGACCCCACTAGAATAATTCTTTTTAAGTCACACATTTTTTATATGATACTTACCTAGTTTGTTTTTGATTCATTTTAATTGAGTTTTATATTCATACAAGTCTATTGGATTTCTCCAGCATACCCTCCCTCTGGGTCATAAGGCGTGTCTTCTCTAACTACATATATATCAGCTTAGACATCTGTACTCTTGACAGTAATTCAACAGTCCTATGACCCATATATTGAATCCAGATTTGGAAGTAATGCCAACATGATCTCTATGAATGCACATTTTTTTGTTTATTTTAAACTCAAGGTCATTTAAACATGGAGAAAAGAGTTGTATGCCTCTCTCTGTAAACAGATCCAGAAGTACCTTATGGTGTTAAAAAAGACCTATCAGCCTGGGATCAGTATCTGATTTCCATTATTTAAAATCACCCCATCAGAATCTTCTTTGTCCAGGAAGATGAAGTGCTAAATTATTTTTGTCTCTTGACAGATTTAGCGATGCAGTTGAATCAGGGGAAATTTGAGTATAATGGATCCTGCGGGTAAGTAATGTGATTTAAACTGGTGTCACCGTGTTCCACACTCCATACTACAGCTGTAATGAAACCGTGTCATTTTAAATTAGGGGTTGGTGAATTTAAGCGAGGTTTGAGGGATGGGATAGAAACAAATGAAATCTCCAGGTAAATTACATCTGCAATATATATTCTTCATCAACCGCAGTTTCACTAAGCAGATTAAAAAAAAAAAATTAACCACTAGGTAAGCAGTTTATTATACACACTCTAGAGTTTAATGCTCTCACTTTAAATTCAACAGTGGAGGCCTTTATAGCTAGGACAGATAATGATGCCTGCTCATTTGGACATCAGCAAGAGGGGCAAAGATAGTAAATATGTGTATCTTACATAGGACAGATAGAGGAACGAAGCTGATTTAGTATAGAATGAAGTCCTCAGTGTTAAGTGGAATTTATTTCAGCTAGGCAGACAGTTGTGTCCTATATTAACTTTTTTCTTGTCTTGTAAATAGTAGTCACCAAAAAACAATGCTATGAATGTTGTTTGAAGTACTTAAATAGTGCTCCCTAAAATCTGTGAACCAAGTAGTGAAACAGGAAATGTTAATTTCACTGAAATGCTGGAAAGTTAAATGAAAGAATGAAGTTAAAGAAAGTTCTATGGAAGAACTTTCTTGTAGTTCTTGTATAGACATTCTGTACACGTTCTATAAAATTAAAAAAAAAAACAAAACTGTGTGGCCACTTTTCTCCCCCATGCAGATGTCCCCAGGTGGTACTGCAGGTAAACGATCTCAAACCATTGCCCAGAGCCTTCTAGACTAATCGAATAGAGTACTATATCTTCCCACCACACTACTGTTAGAATGCTCTTGGCCTCCCTAGTTGGATATGTAATGTCCAATGTTGGATACTAAAAACAGCCAATCACGATAAAATTTTCAGCACTTGTGGATTGAGAATGCCTACTCCCACCTCTTCCTGACCAGCAATGCACCTGCACCCACAGGTGACAACCCTGTTACCCAAGTCACCCACCTGCAGCATGCAGGACATTTGCCTCTGCTGTGTGTTTTAAAGGAAATGCAAATTGTATACCTTAAACTAATGAAGTGTTATATTTCAGTTCAGTTCAGTTCAGTCACTCAGTCGTGTCCAACTCTTTGCGACCCCATGAATCGCAGCACGCCAGGCCTCCCTGTCCATCACCAACTCCTGGAGTTCACTCAGACTCATGTCCATCGAGTCCGAGATGCCATCCACCCATCTCATCCTCTGTCGTCCCCTTCTCCTCCTGCCCACAATCCCTCCCAGCATCAGAGTCTTTTCCAATGAGTCAACTCTTCACATGAGGTGGCCAAAGTACTGGAGTTTCAGCTTCAGCATCAGTCCTTCCAATGAACACCCAGGACTGATCTCCTTTAGAATGGACTGGTTGGATCTCCTTGCAGTCCAAGGGACTCTCAAGAGTCTTTTCCAACACCACAGTTCAAAAGCATCAATTCTTCGCCACTCAGCTTTCTTCAACCTAACTCTCACATCCATACATGATCACTGGAAAAACCATAGCCTTAACTAGACAGACCTTTGTTTGCAAAGTAATGTCTCTGCTTTTTAATATGCTATTTAGGTTGGTCATAACTTTCCTTCCAAGGAGTAAGCGTCTTAATTTCATGGCTGCAATCACCATCTGCGGTGATTTTGGAGCCTAAAAAAATAAAGTCTGACACTGTTTCCACTGTTTCCCCATCTATTTCCCATGAAGTGATGGGACCGGATGCCATGATCTTCGTTTTCTGAATGTTCAGCTTTAAGCCAAATTTTTCACTCTCCTCTTTCACTTTCATCAAGGGGCTCTTTAGCTCCTCTTCACTTTCTGCCATAAGGGTGGTGTCATCTGCATTATCTAAGGTTATTGATATTTCTCCCAACAATCTTGATTCCAGCTTGTGCTTCATCCAGCCCAGCGTTTCTCATGATGTACTCTGCATATAAGTTAAATAAGCAGGGTGACAATATACAGCCTTGCTGCTGCTGCTGCTAAGTCACTTCAGTCGTGTCTGACTCTGTGTGACCCCATAGAAGGCAGCCCACCAGGCTCCCCCATCCCCGGGATTCTCCAGACAAGAACACTGGAATGGGTTGCCATTTCCTCCTCCAATACATGGAAGTGAAAAGTGAAAGGGAAGTTGCTCAGTCACGTCCAACACTTTGCGACCCCATGGACTGCAGCCCACCAGGCTCCTCCATCCATGGGACTTTCCAGTCAAGAGTACTGGAGTGGGGCGCCACCTTGACATGCTCCTTTTCCAATTTGGAACCAGTCTGTTGTTCCATGTCCAGTTCTGTTGCTTCCTGACCTGCATATAGGTTTCTCAAGAGGAAGGTCAGGTGGTCTGGTATCCCCATCTCTCACAGAATTTTCCACAGTTTATTGTGATCCACACAGTCAAAGGCTTTGGCATAGTCAATAAAGCGGAAATAGATGCTTTTTCAATGATCCAGCAGATGTTGGCAATTTGATGTCTGGTTCTTCTGCCTTTTCTAAAACCAGCTTGAACATCTGGAAGTTCACAGTTCACATATTGCTGAAGCCTGGCTTGGAGAATTTTGAGCATTACTTTGCTAGCATATGAGATGAGTGCAATTGTGTGGTAGTTTGAGCATTCTTTGGCATTGCCTTTCTTTGAGATTGGAATGAAAACTGACCTTTTCCAGTCCTGTGGCCACTGCTGAGTTTTCCAAATTTGCTGGCATATTGAGTGCAGCACTTTCACAGCATCATCTTTCAGGATTTGAAAGAGCTCCACTGGAATTTCATCATCTCCACTAGCTTTGTTCATAGTGATGCTTTCTAAGGCCTACTTGACTTCACATTCCAGGATGTCTGGCTCTAGGTGAGTGATCACACCATCATGATTATCTGGGTCATGAAGATCTTTTTTGTATAGTTCTTCTGTGTATTCGTGCCACCTCTTCTTAATATCTTCTGCTTCTGTTAGGTCCATACCATTTCTGTCCTTTGTTGAGCCCATCTTTGCATGAAATGTTCCCTTGGTATGTCTAATTTTCTTGAAGAGATCTCTAGTCTTTCCCATTCTGTTGTTTTCCTCTATTTCTTTGCATTGATCGCTGAGGAAGGCTTTCTTATCTCTCGTGCTATTCTTTGGAACTCTGCATTCAGGTGCCTATGTCTTTCCTTTTCTCCTTTGCTTTTTGCTTCTCTTCTTTTCACAGCTATTTGTAAGGCCTCCTCAGAGAGCCATTTTGCTTCTTTGCATTTCTTCTCCATGGGGATGGTCTTGATCCGTGTCTCCTGTACAATGTCATCAGACACTCGGTGTATCAGATCTAGTCTCTTAAATGTGTTTCTCACTTCTACTGTATAATCATGAGGAATTTGATTTAGGTCATACCTGAATGGTCTAGTGGTTTTCCCAACTTTCTTCAATTTAAGTCTGAATTTGGCAAGGAGTTCATGATCTGAGCCACAGTCAGCTCCCAGTCTTGTTTTTGCCTACTGTATAGAGCTTCTCCATCTTTGGCTGCAAAGAATATAATCAGTCTGATTTTGGTGTTGACCATCTGGTGATGTCCATGTGTAGAGTCTTCTCTTGTGTTGTTGGTTGAGGGTGTTTGCTACGACCAGTGCATTCTCTTGGCAAAACTCTATTAGCCTTTGCCCTGCTTCATTCCATACTCCAAGGCCAAATTTTTTCTGTTACGCCAGGTGTTTCCTGACTTCCTACTTTTGCATTCCAGTCCCCTATAATGAAAAGGACATCTTTTTTGGGTGTTGGTTCTAAAAGGTCTTGTAAATCTTCATAGAACTGTTTAACTTCAGCTTCTTCAGCATTACTGGTCGGGGCATAGACTTGGATTGCTATGATATTGAATGATTTGCCTTGGAAACGAACAGAGATCATTCTGTCGTTTTTGAGATTGCATCCAAGTGCTGCGTTTCGAACTCTTTTGTTGACCATGATGGCTACTCCATTTCTTCTAAGGGGTTCCTGCCCACAGTAGTAGATATAATGTTCATCTGAGTTAAATTCACCATTTCAATCCATTTTAGTTCGCTGATTTCTAGAATATCAGTGTTCACTCTTGCCATCTCCTGTTTGACCACTTCCAATTTGTCTTGATTCATGGAACTGACATTCCAGTTTCCTATGCAATATTGCTCTTTTCAGCATCAGATCTTGCTTCTATCACCAGTCACATCCCACAACTGGGTATTGTTTTTGCTTTGGCTCCATCCCTTCATTCACTCTTTCTGGAGTTATTTCTCCTCTGACCTCCAGTAGCATCTTGGGCACCTACTGACCTGGGGAGTTCCTCTTTCAGTATCCTATCATTTTGCCTTTTCCTACTGTTCATGGGGTTCTCAAGGCAAGAATACTGAAGTGCTTTGCCATTCCCTTTCCAGTGGACCACATTCTGTCAGACCTCTCCACCATGACCCGCCTGTCTTGGGTGGCCCCATGCAGCATGGCTTAGTTTCATTGAGTTAGACAAGGTTGTGGTCCGTGTGATCTGATTGACTAGTTTTCTGTGAGTATGGTTTCAGTGTGTCTGCCCTCTGATGCCCTTTCGCAACACCTACCATCTTACTTGGGTTTCTCTTACCTTGGGCGTGGGGTTTCTCTTACCTTGGACGTGGGGTATCTCTTCACGGCTGCTCCAGCAAAGCGCAGCTGCTACTCCTTACCTATAACGAGGGGTATCTCCTCACGGCCGCCCTTCCTGACCTTGAACGTGGAGTAGCTCCTCTCGGCCCTAATATTTCAATTAGGTTGGTGCAAAAGAATTGAAGTTTTGCATTGTTGAACTTTACTATTTGATACTGAATACATTCTTAAATAAATCTGGTTATGTTATGCATCATTAATGTACATTTCTCCCTTAATGTTTTTTTCCTAATGACTTATTACTTAATGTTTATTTTATATTTATTTTCGACTATAGAAATGATGTTAGACCAAAAGCAAATTTGACTGATTTTTTTATTCAATTTCAAAATGTGTCGGAAAGCAGTGGAGACAACTCACAACATCAACAATGCATTTGGCCCAGGAACTGCTAATGAACATTGAGTGTGGTGGTGGTTCAGAAGTTTTGGAAAGGAGAAAAGGGAGATGAGTAGCATAGTGGCTGGCCATCAGAAGTTGACAGCAGCCAACTAAGAGCATTTGTCAAAGCTGATCCTCTTGTAACTACCCAAGAAGTTGGCAGAAGAACTCGTTGTCGACCCTCTGTGGCCATCTGGCATTTGAAGCAAATTGGAAAGGTGATAAAGCTCTATAAGTGGGTACCTCAGGAGCTAACTTAACGTCAAAAACATCGTTGTTTTGAAGTGTTGTCTTCCCTTACTGTACACAACAACAGCAAACTATTTCTCAATCAGATTGTGACATGCAATAAGTGGATTTTATATGACAACTGGCGACAGCCAGCTCAGTGGTTGGAAGGCGAAGAAGCTCTGAAGACTTCCCAAAGCCAAACTTGCCCCCCAAAAAGACCATGGTCACTGTTTGGTGGTCTGCTCCCCGTCTGATCCACTACAGCTTTCTGAATCCCAGCAAAACCATTACATCTGAGAAGTACGCTCAGCAAATCGATGAGATGCACTGAGAGCTGCAAAGTCTGCAGCCAGCCCTGGTCGACAGAAAGGCCTCAGGTCTTCTCCATGACAATGCCCGACTGCGTAGCTCACAACCAACGCTTCAAAAGTTGAACGCATTGGGCTACGAAGTCTTGCCTCATCCACCATATTCATCTGACCTCTCGCCAACCAACTACCACTTCTTCAAGCATCTGGACAACTTTTGGCAGGGAAATCCTTCAACAACCAGCAGGAGGCAGAAAATGCTTTCCAAGAGTTTGTCAAATCCTGAAGCATGATTTTTATGCTATAAGAATAAACAAACTTATTTCTCATTGGCAAAAATGCGTTGGTTATAATGGTTCCTACTTTGATTAATAAAGATGTGTTTGAACCTCATTATAATGATTTAGAATTCATGGTCCAAAACTATAATTACTTTTGTACCAAGCTACTATCTCTCAATAAAACAGGGGAGAAAAAAGAAATTAAAATTATGGTTCCAACGAAAACAGTTCAATACATGCTTAGAGTATTTTTTAAGCTGCCCTGTTATTTAGTGCCAAACATTGAGAACCAGGAGACTGTGTACATAAATTGATGGGTGGGTCCCAGTGGGGGCTGAGGCCCCAGGGGCAGCCATGGTAGAGGGCATACGAGTCCTTGGCACTAGCCCAACCAGGTCTTCCACAGGCTGATGTTGCCCTAGGCAGGTAGATGAGGCCCTGAATCTCAATTTCCTGCTGATAAAATGAAGCCAGTGATACCCGTCACCCCACGTTTGCTGTGGCAGCTCAGTGAGTTTGAACTGAATGTGTGCATTTGATGTCCTTTACTAACTGCAAATTTCTGTGGAAAAGTGAAGTTAAAGAAAAGCTACAGCTCATATGGCTGATGACAGGCAGAGATCACAGACTGTTGAAAAAGCCTCTTCACAGCAGTTCTGTGAGGAGCCTGGGGAGCGAGGTGGGGTGGGCAGAGCGGTCCTTGTGTCCACACCAGCTGTGACCCTCCCAGAGCCTTCACCTGGCTCAGAACAGGCTTTTCACCCTCCTCAGGAGTCCAGTGGCTCCTCCTGCCCAGACACGGGGTGGGAATCATTTCTATGAAAAAGGGGCCCCAGTGTTACCGAACCAAACCTGTCCACCTGTCCACACTCAGCAAAGTCCGTCAGTGGTGGGCTGTGCTGAAGCAACTTCCAGCGTTTGTTCTAAGACCCCAGGCAAGAGAATGGGTGACTCCTGTTTTAATGCCCCACCCCCACCCCCGCCCACCAGACAGCAAAGCATTGTTAAAGGCCAGGTGAAGTGGGTGGGGATCTGTTTTACCATAGTTCACATGCTCAGTGTCTCACCTTCTGCACTGTTTATTGCAAAATCCATTCATGAACAAGGATGGTGCTGTGTTAGCCTGGCTTTTCCAGTGGTCATGTATGGACATGAGAGTTGGACCATAAAGAAGGCTGAGTGCTGAAGAATTGATGCTTCTGAACTGTGGTGTTGGAGAAGACTCTTGAGAGGCCCTTGGACTGCAAGGAAATCGAAACAGTCAAATCCTAAAGGAAACCAATCCTGAATGTTCATTAGAAGGACTGATGTTGAAGCTGAAGCTCCAATACTTTGGCCACCTGATATGAAGAACCGACTCATTAGAAAAGACCCTGATGCTGGGAAAGATTGAAGGCAGGAGGAGAAGGGGATGACAGAGGATGAGGTGGTTGGATGGCATCACCGATGCAATAGACATGAGTTTGAGCAAGCTCCGGGAGTTGGTGAAGGACAGGGAAGCCTGGCATGCTGCAGTCCATGGGGTTGCAAAGAGTGAGACACGACTGAGCAACTAAACAACAGTGTTAGCCTGGATTCTGTGCCTGTGTGTCCGTTTTTCAGAGGGACTGAAAAATCTGACCATTCCCTGGGGCATCAGGACTACAGGAGGCATGAACAATAAGTCTCCTGTCCCCCTGCACCTCCCCTTTCCTCCACACCCAGCCTGGAGGCAGAGCTCTTGCCCGCAGGGCTGAGAGAAGCAGTCTTTCCTGACTGTGCTGTGCTCCTGAGGAGTTGTAGCTGGCAGCAGAGATGGGCCGGCCATGAAGGACGCGCTTCGCGCAGGGGCATCAGAGGTACCCTGGGGCTTTCACCCCACTGCCTTTGTCTTGCTCCTGCCCACCTGCAGGGAATTTTAAAAAATCCTTGTGGGCTGTGTCTGAGGGTTTCTGTAAAGAGATGTTCTGTGTCTTTTAGGCCTACGGTGGCAAACAGTACTTGTAGAAAACCCTGAATCTCACAGCAGTAACCAAACATCAGAAACTTACTTGGGACTCCCTGTCTGGTCTGTAGGCAGTTTGTTTAGGAGGCCTGTAAGTGTGATTTTTACCAGGAAGTGAGCAGTAGTTTATTACAGGCTCATTTTTAAAGTTGGAAAAGCAGCAAGTACTTCTACACCTTCTAATAAAACAAAATAGAGCAAACTAATTTCCCAAGTCTTTCCAGGCTTTTGGAGGAAACCCGACAGTTGCTATCAAAATACTGTGATATTTTATGATTCAAAGGTACACACTTTTTAAATGACTTTGTCAAGTTAGAATGAATCTTAAGATCCGTGGCAACTTTCTGTTAATCAGCACCATTTTGCTTGCTTGCTGGTAAATAAAATGAGGGCATGTTGATAGCATCTCAGATGTGGTGAAGCAGGATGAACTTTCTTGTCCCACTATACTTGATTCTGTAAGTCCTGTCCTCCACCTGGCTGAAAGCCTTTCTCTCCTGCCCTTGCCTCCAAGGCCTTTGAAGTCCACAGAGAATTCTTACATCAATTCACTTGCCATTGACTTTAGACTTGCCCTGTGGCCATCACACAGACCTGGATGTTTGGAATGGGTTCATTTCCCGCACCTAAAAACACCAGGCAGGACCAGCTATGTAGTCTGTGGGACCCAAGTGCTCTGTGTTCACAAATCATTAAGGATCGGGAGAGTAGCCGCCGAGCACTAAGCCAAGCAGGAAGCTCTGCGGTGGCACAAGCTCCACCCTCAGAGCCAGGACCCCAGCTTCTGCTTGCCCATCAGTGCCCAGGGGCCCGTGACCTATGCCACCCCTAGGTCATGAGTGGCAGTCTCTGCTGCCTTAGGCCCCAAATAGACAGTTGTTCAAGACGAGCTCGCTAAGGGTCAGCCCCAAGCCAGGGATCTGTCAAATTTCTGAAGCTAAATCCAGCCTCTGAATTAGAATTTCAGGTGTGAAGTAGAAAAGACTAGGAAAAAAGCATTGCTTTGCCAAGCAAAGGGGCCACATCAGGCTAATGCCCTCAAAAGTGTGTTGCAACCCAGAGTGGGTATTTAGTAGTTTTATAGAAATGGTTCAAAGAGGGCATGACCAGCCCATGGGCATTCTTCTGACTGGTTGGTGTTGCTGTAATTGAGAGTCCGCATCATCAATCTTCTGGTTCCAGCCTGTCTGGGGTCTGCATGCTTGTAGGCAGCTTGCAATTAATTTCTCCCGCCTTGTGTTTCGGTATCTGCAAAACAGCTCAAAAGTATTGTTATGTTTATCTCTTGAGGGGGAACCAGGGCCTTGCCACAAGGCTTTTCTATTGTTTCTTTTTTTCTTTCTTTTTTTTTTCTATTGTTTCTTGACTGCTTCTCCCTTATCTCCGCATCCCCTCCCATCCCTAATAAGGAACTGTTTGAGTCTGCTTATTGGAAGCCAGTGCTGCCTCCCTGTGAAATCTAGAACTGTCATGCATTACCTCCCCGTGTAGCTGATGTCTGATGCTTCGCCAGACAAAGCTGGTAGGCTTCCTTGGAAAAATATGTGAAGAATTGTATTTACTCATCTACTTGAGCTTTTGCTGTCTTATATTTTTCAGTGATTAATGCTGGCTACAAAAAAAGGCCCAAATCTAAAACTCTACAAACATAGAAAACAGTATGTTCTATGCAGTTAGAGAGCTTTTATGTTAATATCACAGGTTGTATCCTCCTGGAAACAGGTTGAATGTTCAAAGTCATCTTTAATATTTGAACAATTTTATAAACTTTCTGTATCCTTGATTTAAAAATCAGTGTCATTGCTATATATGAAATAGATAATCAATAGGAACCTACTGTATACCACAGGGAACTCCACTTAATTCTCTGTAGTAACGTATATGGGAAAAGAATCTGAAAAAGAATATATATAATTACATAACTAACTCACTTTGCTGTACACCTGTAACTAACACAACATAAATCAGCTATATTCTAATATAAAATTTTAAAAATGTTTAAATAAAATAAAAATCAGTATTGTCCTCAGAGGCTCTTTATTGCTGGTTACATCCAAATGGAATGTGGGTCTGTTTATTACCATGTTTTGTTCAGACTTAGAAGATAACAAAGAATGTCAGCTTTGTCAAAACCGTAAACATGACTGTAAACTTTTCTTTAAGGAAAAATATCATGTTTTAGAATTCCCCTTGGTTGCATTTTAAAGAATAGTAATAGATTTAACATCATCTACAGTTAAAACTTATAAAAGTTATAGTTTAAGGGGTATGAAAGATTTGGTCCCAAATTATGATTCTTTTACATCTAAAAACAAACCTATGGTTTGGGGGAAAGTGCTTTAATTTTCTGCTCATGTGAAGTGAGAGTCGCTCAGTAGTGTCTGATTCTTTGCAACCCCATGAACTATACAGTCCATGGAATTCTCCAGGCCAGAATACTGGAGTGGGTGGCCTTTCCCTTCTCCAAAGGATCTTCCCAACCCAGGAATTCCCAATCCCGGTCTCCCACATTGTAGGCAGATTGTTTACCAGCTGAGCCACAAGGGAAGCCCAAGAATACTGGAGTGGGTAGTCTATCCCTTCCCCAGGGGATCTTCCCCACCCAAGAGTCCAACCAGAGTCTCCCACATTGCAGGCAGATTCTTTACCAACTGAGCTATCAGGGAAGTCGATAGCTCATATTTTTTCTCATATTAGTATGTAATTTTCCTATCTATAATTATTGTCATTAAAAAAAAAAATGTTTTGGAGAGATGGAGTTCTTTGACATAGTTTGAGGAAAGTTATGAAATCCAGCCAGAGTGTGATTCTGTGACCATACCCAATGGGGATAAGGGGCAGACAGTGCTGAGGATCAATTTAAAAACTCTTTAATCATACAAGAAAGAAAACCCATACTCTTCATCTGTCACCTTGTAACATCTCCTGCCCCCATCCCAGCCTTAAGCAACTGCTGATCTACACACTGTCACTACATTTTTGCCTGTTCTGCACATTTCATGTAAATGGACTCGTATAATATGTGACCTTTTTATGACTGTCTTCAACATTTGCAAGGTTCCCCTATGTTGTACTGTGCCTCAGTACTTTATGTTATTTCTTTTTGTTACTGAAATAATTTTATTTCTTACTATTATTTTGCCATTGTGTGGATATACCTCATCTTGTATGTCCATTCATCTTTTGCTAGAAATTTGAATTGTTCCATCTTTTGGTTATTACGAATAATGTTGCTATGAAGCTTCATGTGCAGGTTTTTGTGTGAGCATATGTTTTCACTTTTCTTGGGTATACACATAAGAGAAGAATCGCTGGGTCGTACGGTAACTCTGTGTAAGTGATGAATTCTAGACTGTTTTCCACAGTGGCTGCATCATTTTACATTCCCACCGGCAATGTTGAGTGGGGGCTCCAATTTCTCCATTTTCTCACCCACATCCACATCAATTTTCTTTTTCTTTTTTCCTATTGCCCTCCTAGTGTGTGTTCAGTTCGTTTCAGTTCAGTTCAGTTGCTCAGTCGTGTCCGAGTCTTGCGACCCCATGGACCGCAGCATGCCAGGCCTCCCTGTCCATCACCAACTCCCAGAGTTTACTCAGACTCATGTCCATTAAGTTGGTGATGCCATCCATCTCATCCTCTGTCATCCCGTTCTCCTCCTGCCTACTGTGTGTAATGGTATCTCATTGTGATGCTGGCTTGAATTTCTCTCATGACAAATGATATTAAGCATCTTTTCAAGTGCTTGCAGGCCATTTGTTTATCTTATTCGGAGAACTGTCTATTCAGATCCTTTACCCGTTTTTTAACTGAGTTATTTGTTCTTCATATATTTTAGATACAAGTCGCTTATCAGATAAATGATTTCTAAATATTTTCTCCCATTCTATGATTTGTCTTTTCACTTCTTTGATAATGTTCTTTGAGTGCAAAAATATGATGAAGTCAAGTTTATGTATTTTTTCTCTCACTGCTTATACTTTTGAAATTATGTCTTAAGAATGCATTGTCAAATTCTGACTCACAAAGGTTTACCCATATATTTTCTTCTAAGAGTTTTATAGTTATAGCTTTTTACAGTTAAGTCTTTGATCCATTTTGAGTTAATTTTTCTTTATGATGTGAAAGAAGGAAGTAATTTTAGTCTTTTGCATGTGGCTATTCAGTTGACCTAGCATCATTTGTTTAAAGACTATTCTTTCCCCTGCTGGGTAGTCTTGGCATCCTTGTCAAAAATCATTTGCATAGATATGAAATTATTTCTGAACTCCCAATTCTGTCTCATTAATTTATGTGTTAATCTTTTTTTCCCATTACCAAGCTGCTTTGGCTACTGTTGCTGTGTAGAGAGTTTTGAAATTAGAAGTATGAGACCTGCAACTTAGTCCTTTATTAAGATTGTATTGAGAATTCTTGGTCTTGAGTTTCCATGTGAATTTGAGGATCAGCTTGTCAATTTCTGTAAAGAACCCAGATGGGATTTTGATAGAGATTGTATTGGATCTGTATAGTAATTTGAGAGTAGTGCCATCTTAACAATATTAAGTCTTCTGATCCATAAACACAAGATATCGTTCCATTCATTTAGTTCTTTTAAAATTTTCCTCAGCAATGTTTTTTGATTTTCAAAGTACATGTACTTATTTTGTTAAATGTATTTCTAAGTATCTTATTCTTTTAGGTGCCATTATAAATGCAATTATTTACTTAATTTTGTTTTTAGATTGTTCATTGCTTGGTGCATATAAATAAAATTGGGTTTTATTTTTTATAGAACTCATTTATTAATTCTAATAGCTTTTTAGTACACTCTGTAGGATTTTCTATAAACAAGATCATGTTGTCTGCAAATAGAAATAGTTTTACTTCTTTCCAATCTAGATACCTTTTATTTCATCTTCTTGCCTAATTATCCTCACTAGAATTAGAGACCTCCAACTGAAACCACATTTCATTTGATTATGAAAATACATAGCAATCTATAGTAATGTTAGCGGTATATCTGACACCAATATAAATCACAGATATTTTTATATCTCATTATAATTGTTAGAGATCTCTCAATATAGTTTTATGATTATCAGTACTTTGAAACTATGCTAATTATCAAACTTGCCATTAGATCCCATAATTTAATATATTAAGTAAAACAATAAAGACATTTTCCATATTTTCATAGCTGTAGCTCATATAATTGGTTTTTCATTGTTATTCTTTGCATTTTATTTTGTGCATGTAAGAGCATCAAGTTCCAGAGAAGATAAAAGTGTCAGGAAATCACAGATGTCCTGGAGCCTGGATCTAAAGAACATTTCCTCTTCCCTGTTCCTTGTTGGGGTCATCCATAGGACAGGGTTATTCTCTTCAATTCTTGGGATCCTCCACCTAAAAGCCTATTTCCTAAGTTAGAAATGGGGATAAAGATGTAGTCAGTGTCTTAATTGTGATTTTCTCAGTCTTTATAAAGAGACTAGTAAACTCCTCTGTGCTTTTGTCCCGCCAGGTACCTTCTCAAGCCAGATTTCATGAGACGGCCCGATCGAACATTCGACCCTTTCTCTGAAACGCCTGTTGACGGGGTTATTGCAGCCACTTGCTCCGTGCAGGTACGTCTCCTGCTCACCACAGAACAGTGTAAAAGAGTCGATCCAGGAGGTCTTGGAAAAGCCTTGAAAAATTGCAATTAAAATATTTAATGTCAAGTTGCAAGATCCACGCATTGCTCTCAACTTTAACATCTTTTTCCTTGAGATACATTTTTTTCTACTAATGAAATTATTAGCTACTTTTCATCAAAAAATACCAGATCAAAAAGTACCCAGTGGAGAATGTGGAGCAATGGGAACTCTTGGCCGTTGATGGTGGAAATGCAAAATCGTACAACCACTTTGGAAAACAGTTGGGTGGTTTCTCCCAAAACTCAATGCTCTCTTTACATGTGATCCAGCAGTTATACACCTTGGTATTTACGCAAACAAATTAAAAATTCACATCCATGTGAAAACTTACACAGGGATGTTTGCAGCAGCTTTATTCATACTTGATAAAATTTTGAAAGTAACCAATGTGCCACTTAGTGGGTGAATGGATAAAGAAGCAATGAATGGTATGTCCAGAGAGTGGAATATTACTTAATTCTAAAAAGAAGTGAGCTATCAGGTCATGAAAAGACATGGATGAAACAAATGAACATTCAGTTCAGTTCAGTCGCTCAGTCGTGTCCAACTCTTTGCAACCCCATAAACCACAGCACACCAGGCCTCCCTGTCCATCACCAACTCCCAGAGCTTACCCAAACTCATGTCCATTGAGTCGGTGATGCCATCCAACCATCTCATCCTCTGTCATCCTCTTCTCCTCCCGCCTTCAATCTTTCCCAGCATCAGAGTCTTTTCCAGTGAGTCAGTTCTTCACATCAGGTGGCCAAAGTATTGGAGTTTCAGCTTCAACATCAGTCCTTCAAATTAACACTCAGGACTGATTTTCTTTGGACTTGTTGGATCTCCTTGCAGTCCAAGGGACTCTCAAGAGTCTTCTCCAACACCACAGTTCAAAAGCATCAATTCTTCGGTGCTCAGCTTTCTTCACAGTCCAACTCTCACATCCATACATGACCACTGGAAAAACCATAGCCTTGACTAGACGGACCTTTGTTGGCAAAGTAATGTCTCTGCTTTTTAATATGCTGTCTAGGTTGGTTATAACTTTTCTTCCAAGGAGTAATCATCTTTTAATTTCATGGCTGCAGTCACGATCTGCAGTGATTTGGGAACCCCAAAAAATAAAGTCTGCCACTGTTTCCACTGTTTCCCCATCTATTTGCCATGAAGTGATAGGACTGGATGCCATGATCTTAGTTTTCTGAAAATTTAGTTTTAAGCCAACTTTTCACTCTCCTCTTTCACTTTCATCAAGAGGCTTTTTAGTTCTTCGCTTTCTGCCATAAGGGTGGTGTCATCTGCATATCTGAGGTTATTGATATTTCTCCCAGAAATCTTGATTCCAGCATGTGCTTCATCCATCCAGTGAATGAACATTACTAAGTGAATAAAGCTAGTCTGAAAAAATAACATACTGTTTGATTCCAACTAAATAAAATTATGGAAAAAGGCAAAACTATAAAGATGGTTTAAAAAAAAAAAAGACCAAGAATTGTGGGGAGGGATTAACAGGCAGAGTACAAAGGATTTTAGGGCAGTGAAACCATTCTGTATGATTCTATGATAATGGATACATGTGATTATATTTACAATTTTTTCCAAATCCATTAAGTGTACACCAGAGTAAACTCTGAATGTAAGCTATTGCTTTGGATGATAATGAAGTATCAATACAGGTTCACTGATTATAACAAATAAGCTACTGAGATGTGAGGTATCCATAGTGAGGATATTGTGGATGAGAGGACAGAAGCACTATAATTTCTTATCAATTTTGCTGTAAACAGAAACTGCTCTAAAAAATAAAGCATATTAATGAAAAAAATACCTGCTATATGATTACATTGATACAGAATTCTAGAAAATGCAAACTAATGTAAAGTAATAGAAAATAGATCAGTAGTTTCCTCTAGACCGAGAGAAGAAGGGATGGGTTACAAAAGGGTACAAAGGATCTTTGGGAATTGATGGAAAATTTTTTTGCCTTAATATTGGTGACAGTTTTATAGATGTGCTCATATGTCAGAAGTGATTTCATTGTACACTCTAAACATGTACAATTTATTTAATGTCAGTTATATCTGGAAAACTGTTTCATAATGATTAGCTATTAGATAATGTGAAAAAACTTAATAATTAGCTATAATTATTTGAAAATAGGTCAAAAAAAGTCTTTCCATAGCTTTATAATAGATAGAAGAGGTAATATACATGACTCATATAATACAAAAAATAGTTGTCTGCAGCATCTTAACCTAAGTGCCCACACCTGTGGAATGAAGCAGTCAATACTGCTTTAAAAAATAAAAATAACACTGTCCTGTCTGTCAATTGTCAATATCAGTTTAACATTTTAGAGTTACTTTTCTTCCTTTGTGTCTCCTTGTAAGACTTCTGAAAGAATTCAATAAAAGTGAATTTTAGAACTATGAAAGGATCTTAAGGCATATTTGAATTGACCACTTCAGTTTAGTAAGGAATGAATACATTATTTCCAGAGATAATCGAATTTCTAAAGACGAACAGAGACTTTCTCCCTGCCAGATTATTCTGTTACTGACGATTACACCAGCTTAACTTCTCTTTCCTCCTATTTCTCTTCTGCTCCAGGTCATATCAGGTCAGTTCTTATCAGATAAGAAAATTGGCACATACGTAGAAGTGGACATGTATGGGCTGCCCACGGACACTATCCGAAAGGAGTTCCGCACTCGCATGGTGATGAACAACGGTCTCAATCCCGTTTACAATGAAGAGTCATTTGTGTTTCGGAAGGTAGAGTGTTCTCAACGTGTCAGACTTGCTCCGCTAAGTTAGGAGCCACATGCTAGTGGGGAGATGCTACATGGTGTGCAGACAGTCGCTTAACCCCAGATGTCTTCCACCTGTGCGGATGTTCCGCAGCTGCCACGCGATGATTGTTTCTGCGTGGCCGTGTCCTCTTGGCACTCCTTCCTCCCAGGAGGAGCCCACCTTCCCCACGCAGTGCCCAAGCTCTGGGTTCACAGTGTTCTCAGAGGGAGCCCCGCAGGCAGACACCGTCACACGTGGGAGAGCTCCTCCCTGCCCTGGCAGCTAGTGCCTTGCAATATTCCTTTGGCCAAGAGGGTGGGTAGGGTGTTGCACCAACGAATGTCCTTCAGTGGGTCAGTTGGTATTGTCCTGTGCCTCCAGAAAGTGTGGTCCTGTGTATAATGTGTATAGGTTCTGTGTATAATATGTTATTTTTGTTTTTTGGTTTTTATCTTCATATTATACTTTGACCCTATGGGCTTCCCCAGTGACTCAGTGGTAAAGAATCTGCCTGCAATGCAGCAGACACAGGTTCGATCCCTGGGTCAGGAAGATCCCCTGGAGGAGGGGATTGCAACCCATTCCAATATTCTTGCCAGGAAAATGCCATGGACAGAGGAACCTGCTGGCCTATAGCCCATAGGGTCACAAAGAGTCAGCCATGACTTGAAGTGACTGAGCACACAGACAGATCAGTCATTCTCTATAATGATTCAGGTTTTAATCTTGTAACCATTTTCTCCCATTTGTTTCTCTTTCATCAACCGAAGATATATTGAAAAATCCATGCCCTGGCACTACTATCTCAAAAATGGCTGTTTCTCTCTCACTCGTTCTGTTATCATGCTTTCTTGCTTTCAGAGTGCTTTCTTGCTTCTTCTTTGGCACAGGTTTTCCAAGTGTCTCTGTTCCGTTTGTGTCTTACAACACAGATAATCACCTTTTTATCTTAATGAAAATATGAATTATCAGCCTCAGAACTGGCTGACCAGTTTGCAGAAAGCATATTACAGAAGATAAGTATAGTTCAATGAATCAAGCCATTTTGAGATGTAGGCTTTTCCGATTATGTGAATCCCGTCATCCATGCAACACCCTCCCCCTACCTTTTCACCTTCTCTTCTACAATCAGAGTGTAGAATGAGTTGCATACAGCTGTGATGTGTCTTTTTTTTCTTCCTGGCTTTTCCAGTTTGTTACAGCTGAATCTATTGTCACTATGGCCAGTGTTTTGTGCCAAAAAAATGATCCCTACATACATTTCTGGAAATTCAGAAAGTTGATTTCAGGCTCTGTTTTTTGTTTTTTTTTTTTTATAGTTTTTTATTTTTTTAATTTTAAAATCTTTAATTCTTACATGTGTTCCCAAACATGAACCCCCCTCCCATCTCCCTCCCCATAACATCTCTGTGGGTCATCCCCATGCACCAGCCCCAAGCATGCTGTATCCTACGTCAGACATAGACTGGCGATTCAATTCTTACATGATAGTATACATGACAGAATGCCATTCTCCCAAATCATCCCACCCTCTCCCTCTCCCTCTGAGTCCAAAAGTCCATTATACACAGCTGTGTCTTTTTTCCTGTCTTGCATACAGGGTCGTCATTGCCATCTTTCTAAATTCCATATATATGTGTTAGTATACTGTATTGGTGTTTTTCTTTCTGGCTTACTTCACTCTGTATAATCGGCTCCAGTTTCATCCATCTCATCAGAACTGATTCAGGCTCTGTTTTTGATGCATAGGGAAGTAAACTTGCTTTTTACACACAATATTACTGGCCCCAGAAACAAGAGGCCAATTTTGGATCCTTTCCTGCTCTTCTGAAGTGACATTGCCTTTCATTGATACCAAGTGCTTTAACTTTATTTTCTTTCTTGCTGTTACTGTTTTTCTTCTTTGCATGAATCTCACAGCATAAGCCCCATTCACCAAATGAGGGACAACACGGTGACCAAAGTTGGTTTCACCTTTTCATCTTCATGAACTGGAACTAAATTATAACCTCTAGGCATAAATAAGCAGCCAATTCATTGCCTGGCTTTAGACATAGTGCTCAAGTCAACTAAGGTGTCTTAGCTGCTCATAGCCAATAAATAGAAATTCTTGATTAAAAACATCAGATTTTCTTCTGTCATGTTGCTCATTTATGTCTAAGCAGAGTCTCTGCCGTCTGAGCTCAGATGCTGTGTCTGTGTATTCGGTATGGGGATGGCAAGAGTAGATGTATTGTGCTGTGTGTGCTCAGCTGCTGAGTCGTGGCTGACTCTTTGTGACCCCATGGTCTGTAGCCTGCTGGGCTCCTCTGTCCATGGAATTTTCCAGCAAGAATACTGGAGCAGGTTGCCATTTCCTTCTCCAGGGGATCTTTCTGACCCAAGGATCAAACCCACATCTCTTGAATCTCTTGCATTGACAGGCAGATTCTTTACCACTATGCCACCTGGGAAGACTCAATGTCTTGGGTATATGTTAATGTTTCTAGCTGTCTCATCTTTATTTAATATCCCGAAATGTGTTAAAAACTGAGGAGTGCAAAGAAAAATAATCCAAATTTATATATAAATTGTCTTTTATACATGAGGCATTTCTTCAGAGATCCTTTCCATATTCTCAAAAACAGAGCTCGATGTCAGAAGCAGCCCAGTAATAGACAGATCAAAGGATTTGAAATCAGGTGGCCCAGGATCCAGACCCAGCTGTCACTGGCCATCTTTGACATAAAGGGAAGTCACTTTTCCTCTCCAGGTTTCTTGTTGCTCACCCATTACGTAGGTGGGAATGGGGAACGATGGCAAGGGTTGGATTAGCCATCTTTTATATCCATTCATTACATCGACAATTTTCAGGGACTGATTTCCAGGAAACCTGCTCCCGTTGTCTTTCTCAATGCCGTGGGCACTGTAACTTACACGGTATGCATTAGGAATGTAAATTGACCATCAGCATGTTTGAACCGGGACGGAACCTTTCTGAGCAGTATGGGTATGGTCCAGGTCCCTGGCGTTGAGATTTTGGGAGCTGTGTCCCGCAGATCCATTGAGACAAAGATCAACAAAGACAAGTACCGTTTGTCTTTGCAGGTGATCCTCCCTGACCTGGCTGTCTTGAGGATTGCCGTGTATGACGACAACAACAAGCTGATCGGCCAGAGGATTCTGCCCCTGGATGGCCTCCAAGCAGGCTATCGACACATATCCCTCCGGAATGAGGGAAATAAACCATTATCGCTGCCAACCATTTTCTGCAACATTGTCCTAAAAACATATGTGCCTGATGGATTTGGAGGTAAGTTAGACTTTTAGGTATTGAATATTTTTGTGTATATGTTTTTTTCCCCTAAAATTCAAGATTATAAACTATTTCACCAATGGTTAAAAAAAAATCTGTTCCCACCAATGCTGCCAACCCTGTCTGCTTAAAGAAATCAGGCATAAATAGTTGCCTCGGGTTTCCTAGCAGGAAATGAAAAGGCAAGTCCCACGTCCAAGGTAAGTGAAACCCAAGTAAGATGGTAGGTGCTGCAAGAGGGCATCAGAGGGCAGACACACTGAAACCATAATCACAGAAAACTAGTCAATCTATTCACACTAGGACCACAGCCTTGTCTAACTCAATGAAACTAAGACATGCCCGTGGGGCCACCCAAGACGGGCGGGTCATGGTGGAGAGGTCTTACAGAATGTGGTCCACTGGAGAAGGGAATGGCAAACCACTTCAGTATTCTTGCCTTGAGAACCCCATGAACAGTATGAAAAGACAAAATGATAGGATACTGAAAGAGGAAGTCCCCAGGTCAGTAGGTGCCCAATATGCTACTGAAGATCAGTGGAGAAATAACTCCAGACAGAATGAAGGGACGGAGCCAAAGCAAAAACAATACCCAGTTGTGGATGTGACTGGTGATAGAAGCAAGGTCCAATGCTGTAAAGAGCAATATTGCATAGGAAACTGGAATGTCAGGTCCATGAATCAAGGCAAATTGGAAGTGGTCAAACAAGAAATGGCAAGAGTGAACATCAACATTCTAGGAATCAGCGAACTAAAATGGACTGGAATGGGTGTATTTAACTCAGATGACCATTATATGTACTACTGCAGGCAGGAATCCCTTAGAAGAAATGGAGTACCCATCATGGTCAACAAAGGAGTCTGAAATGCAGTGCTTGGATGCAATCTCAAAAATGACAGAATAATCTCTGTTCATTTCCAAGGCAAACCATTCAATATCACAGTAATCCAAGTCTATGCCCCAACCAGTAATGCTGAAGAAGCTGAAGTTGAACGGTTTTATGAAGACCTATAAGACCTTTTAGAACTAGCACCCAAAAAAGATGTCCTTTTCATTCTAGGGGACTGGAATGCAAAAGTAGGAAGTCAAAAAACACCTGGAGTAACAGGCAAATTTGGCCTTGGAATGTGGAATGAGGCAGGGCAAAGACTAATAGAGTTTTGCCAAGAAAATGCACTGGTCATGGGAAACACCCTCTTCCAACAACACAAGAGAAGACTCTACACATGGACATCACCAGATGGTCAACACCGAAATCAGATTGATTATATTCTTTGCAGCCAAAGATGGAGAAGCTCTATACAGTCAACAAAAACAAGACCAGGAGCTGACTGTGCCTCAGGTCATGAGCTCCTTATTGCCAAATTCAGACTTAAATTGAAGAAAGTAGGGAAAACAGCTAGACCATTCAAGTATGACCTAAATCAAATCCCTTATGATTATACAGTGGAAGTGAGAAATAGATTTAAGGGCCTAGATCTGATATATAGAGTGCCTGATGAACTATGGAATGAGGTTTGTGACATTGTACAGGAGACAGGGATCAAGACCATCCCCATGGAGAAGAAATTCAAAAAAGCAAAATGGCTGTCTGGGGAGGTCTTACAAATAGTTGTGAAAAGAAGAGAAGCAAAAAGCAAAGGAGGAAAGGAAAGATACAAGCATCTGAATGCAGAGTTCCAAAGAATAGCAAGAAGAGATAAGAAAGCCTTCTTCAGTGATCAGTGCAAAGAAATAGAGGAAAAAAACAGGATGGGAAAGACTAGAGATCTCTTCAAGAAAATTAGAGATACCAAGGGAACATTTCATGCAAAGATGGGCTCGATAAATGACAGAAATGGTATGGACCTAACAGAAGCAGAAGATATTAAGAAGAGGTAGCAAAATACACAGAAGAACTGTACAAAAAAGATCTTCACAACCCAGATAATCACGATGGTGTGATCACTCATCTAGATCCAGACATCCTGGAATGTGAAGTCAAGTGGGCCTTAGAAAGCATCACTACGAACAAAGCTAGTGGAGATGATGGAATTCCAGTTGAGCTGTTTCAAATCCTGAAAGATGATGCTGTGAAAGTGCTGCACTCAATATGCCAGCAAATTTGGAAAACTCAGCAGTGGCCACAGGACTGGAAAAGGTCAGTTTTCATTCCAATCCCAAAGACAGGCAATGCCAAAGAATGCTCCAACTACTGCACAATTGTACTCATCTCACACGCTAGTAAAGTAATGCTCAAAATTCTCCAAGCCAGGCTTCAGCAATACCTGAATCGTGAACTCCCTGATGTTCAAGCTGGTTTTAGAGAAGGCAGAAAAACCAGACATCAAATTGCCAACATCCACTGGATCATGGAAAAAGGAAGAGAGTTCCAGAAAAACATCTATTTCTGCTTTATTGACTATGCCAAAGCCTTTGACTTTGTGGATCACAGTAAACTGTGGAAAATTCTTCAAGAGATGGGAATACCAGACCACCTGACCTGCCTCTTGAGAAACCTATATGCAGGTTCAGGAAGCAGCAGTTAGAACTGGACATGGAACCAGAAACTAGTTCCAAATAGGAAAAGGAGTACGTCAAGGCTGTATATTGTCACCCTGCTTATTTAACTTCTATGCAGAGTACATCATGAGAAACGCTGGGCTGGAAGAAGCACAAGCTGGTATCAAGATTGCCGGGAAGAATATCAATAACCTCAGATATGCAGATGACACCACCCTTATGGCAGTAGGTGAAGAGGAACTGAAAAGCTTCATGATGAAATTGAAAGAGGAGAGCGAAAAAGTTGGCTTAAAGCTCAACATTCAGAAAACGAAGATCATGGCATCTGGTCCCATTACTTCATGGGAAATAGATGTAGGAAACAGTGGAAACAGTGTTAGACTTTATTTTTTGGGCTCCAAAATCACTGCAGATGGTGATTGCACCCGTGAAATTAAAAGACGCTTACTCCTTGGAAGGAATGTTATGACCAACCTAGATAGCATATTGAAAAGCAGAGACATTACTTTGCTGACTAAGGTCCGTCTAGTCAAGGCTATGGTTTTTCCAGTGGTCATGTATGGATGTGAGAATTGGACTGTGAAGAAAGCTGAGTGCTGAAGAATTGATGCTTTTGAACTGTGGTGTTGGAGAAGACTCTGGAGAGTCCCTTGGACTGCAAGGAGATCCAACCAGTCCATTCTGAAGGAGATTCAGCCCTGGGATTTCTTTGGAAGGAATGATGCTGAAGCTGAAGCTCCAGTACTTTGGCTACCTCATGCGAACAGTTGACTCATTGGAAAAGACCCTGATGCTGGGAGGGACTGGGGGCAGGAGGAGAAGGGGATGACCGAGGATGAGATGGCTGGATGGCATCACTGACTCAATGGCCATGAGTCTGAATGTACTCCGGGAGTTGATGATGGACAGGGAGGCCTGGTGTGCTGCAGTTCATGGGGTCGGAAGGAGTCGGACATGACTGAGCGACTGAACTGAACTGAACTGAGATTATCTTTAAAATTCTTTATTTAAAAATGCTGTCATTTTATGTTTTTTCAATTTTCGCATATATGTTTCACATATATGTTTGTGAAGAATGCATTTCTACCATCATTCAAAGGAGGAAAGGTGTGAATAATGTAGAGCCATAGACGTCAGTTGGTTTCACTAAAAGGTTTAAATTGAACTCCATTATCAACATTCCTGGACTTTCCCCCAGAATCTACAGGGGAGTTCAATTTCACAAAAAATTCTCAGTCATCAGTCCATAGAAGACCACCTTTGCTTATACCAAAGACATCAATGAAATTTAAAGTGAAAATCACTCAGTAATGTCTGACTCTTTGTGACCCCATGGACTTCTCCATGTGACCCCATGGACCCCATGGAATTCCCCAGGCCAGAATACTGGAGTGGGTAGCCTTTCCCTTCTCGAGGGGATCTTCCCAACCCAGGGATCAAACCCAGGTCTCCCACATTGCAGGCAGATTTTTTACCAGCTGAGACACCAGGGAAGCCTAAGAATACTGGATTGGATAGCCTGTCCATTCTCCAGCAAATCTTTCCAACCCAGGAATTGAACAGGGATCTCCTGCATTACAGGTGGATTCCTTACCAACTGAGCTATCGGGGAAGCCCAAAGTCATCAATGGGAGGAATCAAAAGTTGGACAAAGTCTTAAAGTGAAAGTGAAGATTGCTCAGTCATGTCTGATTCTTCACGATCCCATGGATGGTAGTCTATGGAATTCTCCAGGCGAGAATACTGGAGTGGGTAGCCTTTCCCTTCTCCAGGGGATCTTCCCAGCCCAGAGATCAAACCAGGTCTCCCACATTGCAGGCTGATTCTTTACCAGCTGAGCCACCAGGGAAGCCCAAGAATACTGGAGTGCTTTAAGATCCCTTCTCCAGCAGATCTTCCCAACCCAGGGATTGAACCCAGGTACCCCACATTGCAAGCAGATTCTTTACCAGCTGAGCTCTCAGGGAAGCCCCAAGTCATAGGATTCTGGTAAACCCACATACTAACTTTTTATAACCCCCAACTGAGCCAAGAACATTAAAGGTAAACAAAGATCCTCTATATTCTCAGAGTTCATTGAATCATAAGAAAACAATAGTACAGCGAAGTACATCAGATTAACAGGGGTTCAAGTCCTGACTCTCCACTGCTAGCCAGGTTACCTTGAGATAGTGTTGTCACCTATCAACACCCCCCACCCCATCTTCTGGCCTGTAAAGCTACTGGTATTGTTTCCCTCACAGCCTCCTGTGATGTGTGCTTATCATCACAGTGTATGACACCGCAGGGCATGCCTGCCATGTGTGTGCACAGGAGTGTGTGGCGCCAAATGCAGCTCAGTTTCTGTGCTGTTCTAGTTTGAGGAGCTTTGGGTGATTTTGTTTTGTGTTTTTAATAATGCAGTCTTCTCTGGAGGACAGAGTTTCTGCAACTAATACTCAACATTAACAACCCAATTGTGGGTTCCAAACGTAAAGTCAGCCATGAGGATTTTTCAGTTGCAAAATTGAGAGTAAAGATTCCTTCCTCTTTCCCTTTGTTTTTTTCTCAAAAAAGGAAGCCTATTACAGGTCACAACACAGAGTAACAGTTATGAGCACGTGGCAGACGCTGGGATGGGGTGCTGTGGGCCGGGTGAGCAGGGCAGAAAAGAGACATAGGACCTGTGTGGGTGTCGAGGAGCATGTGATGGCCACGGGGCATCAGCAGATGGATTCAGTCTTGTTCCACATATTTTCACTTAGAAAGCAGTGGTGTGTAATACCTAGTGCATTTTAAAGATAGTTATATAAATAAATGTATTGGAAGACAAAGGTTTTGCCTTTACACATGTTACTTTTCAAATGAAACTCTAACTCATTCTAGGGAAATGGGCTATTCGAATAGAAAAGGGAAAGATACAGTTTTTAGAGCTCCTGCTTTGTGCCAAGCGCTTTACAAAGATGGGGTCCAGAAATGTGAAATTGTTTAGAGTAAATGTGAGCATATGCAGGTGTATGCTGAAGGAATATCTGTGTTTATCATGTAGTTTATGGCTACTGTCAATATTTATAAGTATTGATTGACATCTTTAAAAATAGTCTTATAACTATTCTTTCCTAAGGTATCATTGTAGCATTTCTCTCAAAAGCAATTGAAATTTCTGTATGACATTATCTGTGAAGGGATTCTGCAGTTGATGCAGTTGATGTCTTAGCTTCAGATTTGATGTTCAAAGACTGTTTATTCAGAATTCTCTGGCCATTTCTCACATATGTGAAGAAACCAAGGACAGACATTCTGAGGGTTTATTTAAGGAACTTACCTGAAAATAACAAAATAAGAATATGAGAACTTTTTCCAAATTTCCAGTCTTCTTGACAGCCTCTTGATTCCCACAGTGTGTTTATATTTCATGTGCTTACCTAACCTCCCACATTCATGTCTGAACATTAATGTGCTGAACCAGCACACCAGGTGATCAATAGACCCCCTGTTCACTAGAACATTTACAGTCTTTGTTGATTCTATAGGAAAAAGTTCAAAATGAAATTCTGCACCATTGCACTTCACCAGTTTCTGGGGGAAAAAAAGAAAGTGGTCGATAAACATCTCCAGATTTTTATGTAGCTAAAGAAAGAAAATATGGATGCTTTCATTTATTCTACTAAGATGTTTAGCAGGTTTTACTCTGTAAAAAGCAAAGTAGCTACATATCAGGAAAAAATTCTGATGACATAAAAATTTTAAAAGGGTCATTCATCCAATGCCCAGAATGAACTCTGTTACCATATGGGTCTCTACTTCCTATCTCATTATTCTCTTTACTTTTTAATAAAATTGGATCTTACTGTGGTGTCTCATTTACATTCATATTTCAGAGTCAATTCTTTTCATAATTTTTAGAGTATTTTTCCCATTTCTTGACATTTTTATTGTCTGCTTGAGATTCCGTTTTATGTATGCTATAATTTATCATCTATTGATGTATTGAAGTTAATTCTACTTTTCTTTCTTATGAACAGGATTGCATCTAATAACCCTAAATGTAAAGCTTTGGAAATATTAGTGATTATTTCCTACAGATGAATTCTTTCAAGTGGATTTGTTGCATCAAGAAGTGTTCAGTTCAGTTCAGTCTCTCAGTTGTGTCCAACTCTTTGAGACCCCATGAATCGCAGCACGCCAGGCCTCCCTGTCCATCACCAACTCCCGGAGTTCACTCAGACTCACGGCCATCGAGTCCGTGATGCCATCCAGCCATCTCATCCTCTGTCGTCCCCTTCTCCTCCTGCCCCCTATCCCTCCCAGCATCAGAGTCTTTTCCAATGAGTCAACTCTTCGCATGAGGTGGCCAAAGTACTGGAGTTTCAGCTTTAGCATCATTCCTTCCAAAGAAATCCCAGGGCTGATCTCCTTCAGAATGGACTGGTTGGATCTCCTTGCAGTCTAAGGGATTCTCAAGAGTCTTCTCCAACACCACAGTTCAAAAGCATCAATTCTTCAGCAATCAGCCTTCTTCACAGTCCAACTCTCACATCCATACACGACCACTGGAAAAACCATAGCCTTGACTAGATGGACCTTAGTTGGCAAAGTAATGTCTCTGCTTTTGAATATGCTATCTATGTTGATCATAACTTTTCTTCCAAAGAGTAAGCGTCTTTTAATTTCATGGCTTCAGTCACCATCTGCATATGTATTTAAAGGTCTAGATTGTTGTTGTTTTTCAGGCACTAAATTGTGATGACTCTTTGTGACCCTATGAGTTGTAGCATGCCACGCTCCTCTGTCCTCCACCATCTCCCAGAGTTTGTTCATATGCATGTCAGTGATGTTATCTACCATCTCATCCTCTGCCACCTGCTTCTCCTGTTGCCTTCAATCTTTCCCAGCGTCAGGGACTTTTCCAACGAGTCAGCTCTATGCATCAGGTGGCCAAAGGGCTGGAGCATCACCTTCAGCATCTGTCCTTCCAGTGAATATTCAGGGTTGATTTCCTTTAGGATTGACTGGTTTGATCCCCTTGCAGTCCAAGGGACTCTCAAGAATCACCTCCAGCACCACAATTCGAAACCATCAGTTCTTCGGCGCTCAGCCTTCTTTATAGTCTGACTCATATCCATACATGTCTGCTGGTAAAACAATACTTTGATTATATGGACCTTTGTCAGCAAAGTGATATCTGCTTTTTAATACTCTGTCCAGGTTTGTGATAGCTTTCCTTCCAAGGAACAAGCAAGCATCTTTTAATTTCATGGCTACAGTCACCATCTACAGTGATTTTGGAGCTCAAGAAAATAAAATCTGTCGCTGTTTCCACTTTTTCCCCATCTATTTGCCATGAAGTGATGGGACTGGATGCCATGATCTTACTTTTTTGAACGCTGAGTTTTAAGCCAGCTTTATTCCCCACTTCTTTCCCCCTCATCAAGAGGCTCTTTAGTTCCTTTACTTTCTGCCATTAGAATGGTATCATCTGCATATCTGAGGTTGTTGATATGGCTCTTGGAAATCTTGATTCCAGTTTGTGATTCATCCAGCCTGGCATTTTGTATGATGTATTCTGCATAGAAATTAAGCAGGGTAACAATATATAGCCTTGTCATACTCCTTTCCCAATTTTGAACTAGTCCATTATTCCATGTCTGCTTCTAACTGTTGTGTCTTTACCCGCATACACGTTTCTCAGAAGACAAGTAATGTGGTCTGGTATTCCCATCTCTTTAAACATTTTCCACAGTTTGTTGTAATCCACACAGTCAAAGGCTTTACTGTAGTCAATGAAGCAGAAGTAGACATTTTTCTGGAATTCCTTTGCTTTCTCTATGATCCAGTGAATGTTGGCAATTTGTATCTCTGGCTCTTCTCTTCTAAACTGTACATCTAGAAGTTCTCGGTTAACGTACTGTTGAAGCCTAGCTTGAAGGATTTTGAGCACAGTATGAGCAAGTGAAATGAGTGCAATTGTCCAGTAGTTTCAGCATTCTTTAGCATTACCCTTCTTTGTGACTGGAATGAAAACTGACCTTTTCCAGTCCTTTGGCCACTGCTGAGTTTTCCAAATTTCCTGGCATACTGAGTACAGGACTTTAACAGCATCATCTTTTAGGATTTGAAATAGCTCAGCTGGAATTCTATCACCCCCACTAGCTTTGTTCATATTATTAGTAATGCTTCCTAAGACTCACTTGACTTCACACTCCAGGATGTCTGGCTCTAGGTGAGTGATCACACTATCGTGGTTATCTAGGTCAGTAAGACTTACTTTGTATTGTCCTTCTGTGTATTCTTGCCACCTTTTCTTAATCTCTTCTGCTTCTGTTAGGTCCCTACCATTTCTGTCCTTTATTGTCCCCATCCTTGCATGAAATATTCCCTTGGTATCTCTAATTTTCTTGAAGAGATCTCTAATCTTTCCCATTCTATTTCTTTGCATTGTTCACTTTAAAATACTTTATCTCTCCTTGCTATTCAGATGGATATATCTGCATTCAGATGGATATATCTTCTTCCCCTTTCTCCCTTCCCTTTTGCTTCTCTTCTTTCCTCAGCTATTTGTAAAGCCTCCTCGGACAACCACTTTGCCTTCTTTCATTTCTTATTCTTGGGGATGGTTTTGGTCACCACATCCTGTAGAATGTTACAAGCCTTGACTCATAGTTCTTCAGGCACTCTGTCTACCAAATCTAATCCCCTGAATCCATTCATTATCTCCACTGTATAATCATATGGTATTTGATTTAGGTCATGCCTGAGTGGCCAAGTGGTTTTCCCTACTTTCTTCAAATTAAGCTTGAATTTTGCAATAAGGTGCACATGATCTGAGACACAGTCAGCTCCAGATCTTGGTTTTACTGTATTTATAGAGCTTCTCCATCTTTGGCTGCAAAGAACATAGTCAATCAGATTTTAGTACTAAAGTGACCATCTGGTGATGTCCATGTGTAGAGTCATCTCTTGTGTTGTTGGAAAAGGTTGTTGCTATGACCAGCATGTTCTCTTGACAAAACTCTGTTAGCCTTTGTCCTGCTTCACTCTGTACTCCAAGGGCAAACTTGCCTGTTCCTCTGGGTATCTCTTGACTTCCTACTTTTGCATTCCAGTCCCCTATGATGAAAAGGACATCTTTTTTGGGTGTTAATTCTAGAAGGTGTGTAGGTCTTTATAGAACCAGTCAACCTCAGCTTCTTCTGCATCAGTGATGGGAGCATAGACTTGGATTACTGTGATGTTGAATGGTTTGCCTTGGAAAGGAGATCATTCTATCATTTTTGAGATTGCACCCAAGTACTGCATTTCAGACTCTTTTGTTGACTATGGTGGCTACTCCATTTCCTCTAAGGAATTCTTGCCCACAGTAGTAGATATAATGGTCCTCTGAATTAAATTCACCCATTGCAATTAATTTGAGTTTACCAAGTCCTTCAGTTATCAGTGTTCAATCTTGCCATGTCCTGCTTCAGTTCAGTTCAGCCTCTCAGCCGTGTCCGACTCTGCGACCCCATGAATCGCAGCACGCCTGCGATAAATTGCACAAGTCCTGCTTGACCGTGTGCAATTTATTAACATTCCAGGTTCCTATGCAATATTGTTTTTCACAGCTTCAGACTTGACTTTCATCACCAGCCACATCCACAACTGAGCATCATGTCCACTTTGGCCCAGGCACTTCATTCTTTCTGGAGCTATTAGTAGTAGCCCTCTGCTCTTCCCCAGTAGCATACTGGACACCTTCTGACATGGGGAGCTCATCTTCCAGTGTCATGTCTTTTTGCCATTTTGTACTCTTCATGGAGTTCTCATGGCAAAAGTCTAGAGTGGTTTGCCATTTCCTCCTCCAGTGGACCACAGTTTGTCAGAACTCTTCACCATGACCCATCTAGCATGGGTGCCCCTGCGTGACTTGGCTCATAGCTTCCTTGAGCTACACAAGTCCCTTTGCCACACCTGGCTGTGACCCATGAAGGGGATGGAAATGGCCCTAAACCCCAAAACAGCTGGTATTTTTAAAAAATACAAATGAGACTTCCGTTAAGACCAGAAGAAAGGAGCAAGTGAGAAAAGGCAGATTGATTTCTTTTTAAAAAGAAAGGTTCCAGAGCTAAGTATCTGGGAAATTTTAGCTCACTCTTGTGGGTTTGTACAGTTATAACTTTGTGTGCATACAGCGCTTCCCTGTTAAATGTTTAGTGTGGCTGGTCCTTAGACAAACCTATTCACACTCCGTCATTGTTAATCCACATTTAAAATTAATTCTTGCTGCACTGGTTTGTCCTGTGGAGCACTGAACTACACAGTGGGGTAGCCAGGCACAGTGTTCCTCCGATGTGAGGGCTGACGCCCTGTGAAATGTCAGATTGGCACCAAAGAAAGATTCCAAGTTTACTTGAATATGCAACACTTTGACCAAGAACATGTAGCACTCTGGCCAAGAATATGCCAGATTTGTTTAACTGCTTCCTGAAATAATTTTTTTCCAGGCTGAGGCAAGGAAAAAATGAATAACATTTTCAGAGTTATGCAAGGCTATACAAGTATGATATATTTGAGGCATGGCTTCACTTTCTGGTTATACATCATTTTAAATGTGATTATTAAAATCAGTTTCTTTGATAGGCAGTATAAAAATCAATTATATATTTGAATGTACATAATATATGCATATATTTGGCCTCTCAAAGAAGGAAACTGATTTTTATGTGCCTGTACGTATGTGTGTATACAAAGTATATATTTAAAACTCAAATGTGTATGTCGCTGGTCAGAGGAGAAACGGAGATACAATAGAAAAATCATCTAAAAGTGGGTAGGACAGGCACTGGCTCCCTAATCCTGAGCCTTTTTGTCCTTGGTCGGATAATTTTGGCAGAACTGTTCCAGGTATGCAGTAGCTGCTTCTGCTACCTGCCACCATGTGGCAAAATTACGTGTTACAGAAGTATCTGATTCACAATTCAAAACTGCCAGGAATGATCACCTGTTTCAAATAACCTGCTAATCTAAGCCTGGTTCAAACATTCAGCCCTTTTTTAATCTCCTTTTTGTGTCTTGTGATTGAATTTGAACAAGCCTTATATACACTTTGTGTAATTTTGTTGCCCTTTGACCACGAACACTATTGTGCTCAGTCATCATGCATTGGAGAAGGAAATGGCAACCCACTCCAGTGTTCTTGCCTGAAGAATCCCAGGGACGGGGGAGCCTGGTGGGCTGCCATCTATGGGGTCGCACAGTCGGACACGACTGAAGTGACTTAGCAGCAGCAGCAGCAGCATGTTCAGTGGTGTCCGACTCTTTGTGACGCCATGGACCATAGCCTGCCAAGCTCCTCTGTCCATGGGATTCTCCAGGCAAGAATTCTGGAGTGGCTTGCCATGCCCTTCTCCAGGGGATCTTTCCAACCCAGGAATTGACCCAGGTCTCCCACTTTGTAGGCAGATTCTTTATTGTCTGAGCCACCAGGGAAACCAAAGAATACTATTAAACTGAATTTATTATTGAATTCTATTATATTGCATGTTGTCCATTTTTTAAATGAATGTGTAACTGCAAATAAGATATCTCATTATATCTCCAATGATAAAGCAGAATTTCAGGATCTGGAAATAAAACTTCCCAGCAGTTTCTAGACTTGTTAATACTGGTAATAGAAGATAGATTTAAGTAATGATATTCATCCAACTAATGGGTGAATCTGAAGCATCTTATTTTGTTGTGTAATTGAGGCTACTTCTACATAATCGTACAGCAGATGGTGGATAAGGGCCTCTCAGTCAGCTTGTCCATTAGTACAAAACAATATGCAACTTCATTTACAGAATGTTTTATAGCTATATTTAATATAAGTCTATGTCAGGAAAGTTATGACCAACCTAGATAGCATATTGAAAAGCAGAGACATTACTTTGCCAACAAAGGTCCGTCTAGTCAAGGCTGTGGTTTTTCCAGTGGTCATGTATGGATGTGAGAGTTGGACTGTGAAGAAAGCTGAGCACCAAAGAATTGATGCTTTTGCACTGTGGTGTTGGAGAAGACTCTTGAGAAGAGTCCCTTGAACTGCAAGGAGATCCAACCAGTCCATTCTGAAGGAAATCAGCCCTGGGATTTCTTTGGAAGGAATGATGCTAAAGCTGAAACTCCAGTACTTTGGCCACCTCATGCGAAGAGTTGACTCATTGGAAAAGACTCTGATGCTGGGAGGGATTGGGGGCAGGAGGAGAAGGGGATGACCGAGGATGAGATGGCTGGATGGCATTACTGACTCGATGGACGTGAGTCTGAGTGAACTCCGGGAGTTGGTGATGGACAGGGAGGCCTGGCGTGTTGCGATTCATGGTCGCAGAGTTGGACATGACTGAGCAACTGAACTGAACTGAACTGAGGTCAGAGTCAGTCCTCCAGGCTGAGGTCAAGACATTGCCATGGCAAACAGGAAGAATACCGCAGGATTTAAATTCTCTTTCCCCAGGAGGGACTCACGGCCTGACCTGTGAATGTCCAGGGGCTGATGGGGCCTCCTTAACAATGATAAAGCTTTATGAGCTTAAGCACACATGAAAGATGGATACCCAAGAATTTAAGTAGCAGAATTTTTATTTCTCAGTCCTGTTGGTAAACAGATTTACCACAAACTGGTAGACTTGAAAGAATAGAAACTTATTCTCTCACAGTTCTGGAAGCTAGAAGTTTGAAACCAAGGACGTGGCAAGGCCATGCTCCCTCAAGACTTGAAAACATCCTTTCTTTTCTCTTCACAGCATCTCCTGCTTGCTGCAGTCTGCCTCCACCAAAACCTGGCCTTTCTTTATATCTCTGTGTGTCCTGTTCTCTTCTTATAAATATACTAGTCATGGGATTTAGGACCAGCCCTAATCCAGAATGGTCTCATCTCAGTCCTTAACTGATTACATGTGCAAAGACTCTATTAGTTAATAGAATCATAAGTGGACGTTGAATTTTGTGAAAAGTTCTTCTGCATCTATTGAAATGATTATGTTACTTTTATTCTTCAGGTTGTTAATGTAATCCATCATGCTGATTTGCAGATATTGAGCCATCTTTGCGTCACTGGCATAAATCCCAATGATCATGGTATATGATCTTTTTAATGTATTGTTGAATTTGATTTGCTAATATTTTCTTGAAGATTTTTGTATCTGTGTTCATCAGTGATCCTGGCCTATGATCTCCTTTTTTGTGTGATTCTCTGTCTGGTTTTGGTATCAGGGTGAGGCTGGCCTTGTAGAATGAGTTCAGAAATATTCTTCCCTCTGAAATTTGTTGGCTAGTTTGAGAAAAATAGGTGTTGACTCTTCTCTAAATGTTTGGTAGAATTCACCCATGAAGCCCTCTGGTCCTAGACTTTAGTTTGTATGGAGTTTCTTTTTATTATTATTGTTACTGATTTCATTGCAAGTAATTGGTTTGTTTACATTTTTTATTTCTTTTGTATTCGGTCTTGAGTTTGCACATTTCTGGAGATTTATTCATTTCTTCTCAGTTCAGTTCAGTCGCTCAGTCGCGTCTGACTCTTTAAGACCCCATGAATCGCAGCACACCAGGCCATCACATCGCCAACTCCCGGAGTTCACTCAGACTTGCGTCCATCGAGTCCGTGATGCCATCCAGCCATCTCATCCTCTGTCATCCCCTTTTCCTCCTGCCCCCAATCCCTCCCAGCATCAGAGTCTTTTCCAATGAGTCAACTCTTTGCATGAGGTGGCCAAAGTACTGGAGTTTCCACTTTAGCATCATTCCTTCCAAAGAAATCCCAGGGCTGATCTCCTTCAGAATGGACTGGTTGGATCTCCTTGCAGTCCAAGGGACTCTCAAGAGTCTTCTCCAACACCACAGTTCAAAAGCATCAATTCTTCAGCGCTCAGCCTTCTTCACAGTCCAACTCTCACCTCCATACATGACTACTGGAAAAACCATAGCTTTGACTAGATGAACCTTAGTCGGCAAAGTAATGTCTCTGCTTTTGAATATGCTATCTATGTTGGTCATAACTTTTCTTCCAAGGAGTAAGCATCTTTTAATTTCATGGCTGCAGTCACCATCTGCAGTGATTTTGGAGCCCAAAAAAATCTAGGTTGTCCATTATATTGGTATATAATGGTTGTCCATTTTATTGATGTATAGGTGTCCATAGTAATTTCTTACGATCTTTTGTATTTCTATGGTGTCAGTTATAACTTCTCTTCTTTCATTTCTGATTTTATTGTTCTTTTTTTTAAAATTATCACTCTTTCTTTTCTTGTGAGTCTGGCTAAGGTTTATTTTGTTCATCTTTTCAAAGAACCAACTCTTAGCAGATTATACAGTGTTAACTAAACCATGTAAAATATGTATTCATATGGAAAAATTTCACAAAAAGGAAAGAAGCTTGGTTAGGATGGAAGAATTATGGATCATTTCATTCTTTAATAATTTGTTTTATTAGTTTTGTATGTAGCTCTAAGTGATTAAAGAATTATTTGTTATTAGTACTGGAAGGACTATGAGTTGCCCTTCAAAAATGTCATATGCTTTCTTCAATGATATTGATATATTGATTGTATATCATTAACAATAAGCAAGTATTTATATTCTAACAAGCCAGTCCCATGGGTCATCCATTAAAACGTGCTGGTGGGAAGCCAAGGCAAAGTTGATCCAACATGGGAACGTGTGGGGAGACCATGTCATACAGATCTTCTCAAAGGAAAGGTGGGCAAGTTCAGGGGGACTATCTGTGCTTTGCTTTGCCCCCTGGGAGTGTGGACGGGTGGAAAGAGGAGGCATCTGTGAGTCAGTCCTCAGTGAGTTTAGCAGCACAACAAGCAACCAGGCTCTCTCTGCCTCCAAACAATCTATCTGAGGTCATAGCACCTCCTGAACCGTCATGAAAAAGTCGAGAAAAAGTCATGCCATAGAGCTAAGTGACACACAAGAAAGTATTGGAACATGGGACATTTTATAGGATACCTGACCTGTCTCCTCCACAAGTCTATGCATTAAGAACAATAAATTGTAGAAGGATCTTTTCTAGGTTAAAAAAAACATTTAAGACACATAGGTATCAGAGACATCGTACAGATTTTGTATCTTGATTGACACAAACTAATTGTAAATAAGGGGAATTTTTGTTGTTCATTTGCTAAGTCCAACTCTTTGCGACCCCATGGACTGCAGCACACCAGCCCTCTCAGTCTTCCACGGTCTTCTGGAGTTTGCTCAAATTCATGTCCATTGAGTTGGTGATGCTATCTAACTATCCCACCCTCTGACACCCCCTTCTCCTTTTGCATTCTATCTTTCCCAGTATTGGGGTCTTTCCTGTTAGATAGGCCATGTATTATATCATAGTAAGGAATTAGTGCAAATTTTGTTCATACTGGTAAGGTTAGCCCTGAAAAAATCTCCCTTCTTATTTAGAGATACATAAATACTTAGGAGTCTGGAATTTACCTTACAATATTTCAGCAGAGAAAAAAGAGAGAAAGGAAAAAAGGGAATTTTAGAGAAAGGAAGTAAGGCAAACTGTTCATATTTGTTGGGACTTCATCATCAATATATGGGGAGTTACTTTACTTGGCTATTTTTGCACATGTTGGAAAATTTCCATGATAAAAGAGTTCCTGTCCTCTGTGTTCAGTCGTGTCTGACTCTTTGCAACCCCTTGGACTGTAGCCTGCCAGTCTCCTCTGTCCTTGGAATTTTCCAGGCAAGAATATTGAATTAGATTGCCATTTCCTTCTTCAGGATATCTTCCCAACCCAGGGATTGAACCCACGTCTCTAGTGTCTCCTACATTGGCAGGCACATTCTTTGCCACTAGTACCACCAACATACATTCCTAGAACATTAACTTCCAAAAACTTCTGTGATTTTTCCTGAGCAAGCTTTAAGGGCTAATTTGTTGATATTGCCCATTATAAGTCAAAGATTTCTCAGGGACTATGAGTAATAATTAGAATCAAGCCTTCTTATCCACCCCTGACAGGAGAAAAAAATTCCATGAAGAGCAATTTGGCAAGGACTCCTAAAAGGACAAATACCTTTATGCATCATTCTGACTTCCAGAAACTTATCCTATGAGCATAGGCAAAAATATACTATGACATGTTCACAGACATTCCCTGGAGTACTGTTTATAACGTCAGTGAACTGGAAGTAAGAGAGTGGTCCATCAAGAAGAAGCTAGTTAGGCAAGTTATGGCCAATCAACATAGGGAATATTTAGGTAGCCCTTAAAAATAATGTAGGAGACCTGTACTGATGATATGGAAGTGTTTTTAAGGTATGTGAAGTTGAACAAAAAACAGGTATAAAAAACTGAACCCGTAAAGCAATTACCCTTCAATTAAAAATAAATAAAAATTTTCAAAGAGTAAAAAGTTCTTTAAAGAAAAATGAAGAAAACTAAGGATAACGTGAAGTTTCAAGTTTGGTGCAGCACATACTTTTACACCTTGGTCATCACAGAGAAAACGAGGGCCGAGCAGCTGAAGCAGCCCCTGCCCCCACCTCAGGCAGTGAAGGAGCTGAAATGGAGCAGAAATGTTGACGTGAACCGCATTAACACTTTAAAATGTTAAAAATAGCATTTCTAGGAAAAAAAATCTACTATGAACCCATTTGAGGCCTTTTAAAAGATAGAAAGATATAAGAGATGGATAGCAGTAGTTACCTGCTGGATGTGGAATGGGTGGGAGAAAAGATGTTTACTTTTTGTTTTATACATTTGAATGTTTAACCTGTGTGTATACTATTTTCCATTTTAAAAGAGAAAAAAAAATGTAAGAAAAAGTTTTAAATCATATGAATGTAATTAGGAAGGTGATTCTGCTAGGGGGAAATTTTTTAATGTACAACTTTTAAAAGTTGTAGGTGTTGTACTGTTTTAAGTCTATAAAAATAATGATTCCTTCTATAGTACTGACAAATTATGCAAAATTATATGAGAGTCTGTTTGAAAATCCTTGGAACTCTACTAATGAAGTTATATAAAAGATGAAACTTTGAGTGCAAGTTATAGCAGAGAAAACACTGAAGAAATATTTCTTTTTATCTACATGGAATTAAAATGGGCTTTAAAGATTCCTTAGCTTCTGTATCTTACAAGATTCTGCTGGTGGCATCTACTGTGCTCCAGGTACTTATTCCCCGAATATTCATAGTGCCGCTCCTGCACTGTGAACAGGGTGAGTGCTCTCAGTCCTAATTTTCATACAAAGAAACTGAGTCTGGAAGCATCAGTCACCTTATTCAAAGTCCACAAGTTCAGCATCAGACCCCAAGCCATTCACTTAGCTTTCCTTGTCTCCCTGTCTTCTTTATTTGGGATAAAATTAAAGGGAAATTAAGAAACTCATCTGGCCTTTTGTTCTTGCCCTTCCTTATTTTATTTTTGCTTTCAGCAACCAACTGTGTTTTTCTAGCCTTGTTTCACATCCTAGGAAGAGGTACATAATGGAAGGCATTTTGGGAGTTGGAGGTGATGAGTGGTTTATTAGCTGAATTGTCTTAGGTGTTTCAGTAAAACAGAGAATTCACAGCTCGGTGACTTTTTTCCCTGCAGATATTGTGGATGCTTTATCAGATCCGAAGAAATTTCTTTCCATTACGGAAAAGAGAGCGGATCAAATGAGAGCTATGGGCATTGAAACTGTAAGTAGCAGCGGTCAGTTAAGACAGGTAGCCGTGGCCAAGGAAAGACAGCTGAGTGGGGGGAAGTTGTCTGACTGATTATAAGAGTAATACCGAGTCACAAATTAATAGAACAAGTTCAAAGGTGGTTTTTGAAACTGAACTTTCATGTCAATAAAACCGTTGCAAAAGGCTATGAGGATGTAGCATCTTTAATAAAATGTGACCCACTTCATTACTATGGCTTCACTCACATCTGGGGACCCTGGCCCCATTAGAAATGAAATGGATACACCCATAATGCTTTTAGGAACATTTAAATACAGGATGCTTTTGTGAGACACTGAAATACCAGTTCACCTAAATCAGTGAATAAATAAAATTGGCATTTACTATTGTTTACTTCTTACTAGTCTTAAATCCAACCTTCAATGCCAGTGTACCATTGTGGTGTTTCAGTCCTTGTTCTTAAAGTTCCCCTTACTCCTCAGTTTAGAATGGAAACAGAAATCTCTCCAGTAGCTTGAAAAAAGAGAAGGTATAGCCCGCTTATTACAAAGGAGCTGCATCTGCTTTCCTTGGCTTCCTCTTTTGGGTCAGATCTGAGGAAACCATATGTTGACTTCCGAAGCAAAGATCTATTTAGGGAGTAAAGGCTAGAATACAGAGGAGCAGTTCATGGCACAGACTGGGCCCAGCAGAAGGGGGAATGTGCAAGACGTCTGTCTAGGTGGCATTCATTTGGGTCAATATAAGCATTTCGTTCCAGAGTGACATCGCCGATGTGCCCAGTGACACTTCAAAGAACGACAAGAAAGGGAAAGCCAACACAGCCAAAGCGAATGTGACCCCTCAGAGCAGCTCGGAGCTCAGGCCAACCACCACAGCTGCCCTGGGGGCTGGCCTGGAGGCCAAGAAAGGTGAGAGAGAGTTCTCTGGGCTCCTTATCTGTTCCAGCCGTTTTCGAAACTTTGATGCAGATATTTAGAACTGTTAATTTTGCCAGTTTTCATGGCTCCATAAAACTCAAGAGCAGCAGGTTTTCTGTGGGTTGAACAAATTTCTCAATTTCTCTGAGTGGTTGACAGAACAGCAGTGTTTCATCTGCTAGATCCCCTTCACCATAGTGAATACCTCATACAATATCAGTAGACCTAGAAATGTTGAAATTTGGTACTCTTTTTGTGAGGAAAAAAAAGGCATTTACAGAGTGAGCTTAGCAAAGTCATCCCCTCTCTCCTGCAGGTACCACCATAAGCGTGGGCGGTAAGTTCCTGAACCAGCGGAATAACGATTGTTCCTGACATTCCTAGATCCCCTTTTCGCTAATTCTGCCCCATGGGTAGATATTCAGCATCCATGATTATTTATTTGTAAAATTATCAAATGGGCATCTGAAGGCCAGTTCTCTGTGGTTCCCTGTAGATGTAATGGAAGAGCATAAGAGGTGGCGTTACAAAGAATCACGTGTGCCATGTGCTAATATGGAGCTGTACTGTAGGGGAATAACTGTATTCGTTATTTAAAGTTGATTTCCATTCTTATTGTTCAGGCGTCCATTCTGATTGGATGGACCCCATTCCATATGGTAATTAAATATTTTAAATATCCTCCTTGACCATGAATCATTTACTAAACTCAGTTTTGTTACTTTAAGAATTTCTCTTCTTCCTAATGGTTTTCTACTCAATATAAATAGCTCCCATTTATATGTGAATTCAGCATCTTTGGTGTAAGAAAGTCAAGTTGTCTGTGTACTTAAGTACACACGGTGCTGCAGTTTAAGGTAAGAAATGATGGTCTTTCCTTAACCGAAGCAGCATGGTAATTTAGCAGGAAACAATGTGTGTAGAGCTTTGTGAAACAAATTCGGAAATGAGATGGCACAAAAGCAGCTCAAATTGTGCTCTGCACCTGTATGTCTGTTCCTCCCTGGAAAGAACATGGAACCAGGTAATGATGCAGGATATGGGCTTTCCATCCAGCACTATCTTTCTTAACATCAGCCTCTCAGACAGAAAGGCAGTGGAAAACGGGAGTGTTTTTGTTTAGTTAAAGTTCTTGTGTCATGCTGACCAACTCAGAAAGACATGAGTGGCCTGAAAAGGCAGTGTGACCAGCTGACAGATGAGAAATGGAATATTCCCTGCCATATCAGTAAACAAAGGATGTCACAGTCATCAGCAGTTGTAGCCTCCACTGATTGGGAGCTGCTGAGCCCTGAGGGAACTCAGGAAGGAAAGAACACCTGCCATCCAGCAACCATCAGACTGCAGCCACTCCCTAGGGTGAGCCCCGAGGAAACTCAGGATGTGGAAACGCAGGACACTGGCCCCAGATAGCAGAAGTGCAGATCACGGGAATGATTTCAGTGAGCCCAGACTCTTGCATCTTCCCATACACAGAGAAGTGCTGAATTTGTTAACTTGACATACCTGCTTTCTTTAAATAACAGTCATCTCTTGTCATTCAGACTACCTGCCCTTTATTGCAAAACCCCCTAGCTCCTCCCTTTGCCTGCTCAGAGCAGTTTTTCAGAGCTCTCTGAAACGCTCTCTCCCGCACTGCAGTCCTCATTTTGCCCCCAGATAAAGCCTAACTCGCAGCTCAACATGTTGTGCAGATTTTTTCAACATAAAACACAGAAGTGATCCTAATTCTAGAAGTGTTTGTGTTCAGAACTGTGTTCATGATTGTGTTCAGAACTGTTTCACTTCTAGTCCATATAGGATTACACAGGAAGGAGCCACTGGAAGAAGCTCTCCTTTTCCCTCCTCCCCTTGACCAGCTCCCTGAGTAAGAGGATCTACACGCTGATTCATTCTGGCCTTTTGTTCAGGCGACTTGGGAGCCTCCTCTAAGGCACAGTGGTCAGTTCTACGAGAAATGCCTTCACACCTTCAGGAACCTCACAGTGAGACAGGCTTCCACACTGTGGCCAGGTGGTGTTCATGAGGGCTGACTGTTCAGAAATGGGAGGAAAGGAGTCCCTTCCAGCAAGGGCTCAGAGGAGACTCAAGGATAGGATCCTAACTGAGCTGGGCCTTGAAACGCAGGTCTGACATGAACAAGGAGAGAAGGTGGAGGAGCCCAGGCAGAGACCAAGGCCACACAGGAAGCAGCCGGGGCAGGAAAGGGGCAGAGCGAGTCTGATCTGGAGATGGCTTAGGACCACGCAGGGATGGAGAATGACCCCCGAGGGTTTGTAAGATGGTTTGTACAGTCTTGGTGGGAATAGTCTTTAAAAAGAGGGAATAAGTGATAAGGGCCAGTGAAGAATGTAGCACTTACCACATTGTATTTATATCATATATTTACTCACGTGATATTTATATAACATGATAATAACCAGAGAAAGGAGTTATTGCAGCGAGACCATACCTCTGCCATCCAGTATGTCCCTGGAACCAAGCCTAGTGAAGATCTGGAGTCTCTTCTCTTAGGAAGTAAGTGGCTGGTGAATGAACAAGCCAGGCTAACAGCAAGGAGAGCCTGGATGAGGCTGGATGTACTCAGAGGGAGAAGCATGGAAATCAGTCAGTGGCTTGGGTGTCAGTTTTAGGGGGAAGAAGGTAACTCAGGGACTTCAAACACAGGTCACAGAAAGAGATGGTACCACTGGGTGAAGCAGAGAACTCAAGAGGAGGAACAGTTTTGGGTAAGATGAGTCTTGTCCTGGACATCATCACATTCAAGCTGTTAGGGGTGCATCTGGGCAGAAGCACGCAACAGCAAAACTGTCAGAGGTCAGGAGGAGGTGGATGGAAGAGGGGAGAGAGAGAGGATGTGAGCTGTTTGGGAAGATAGCAGGAATGGAAACAAACAAATGAAAAAGAAAGATTTGTAAGAAGAATGAGTTTGGGAAGGTAGTGTAGACAGTCCAGAGAAGTTAAGACTGCGTAATTACTGTTGAATCAGGGATGCTTGGGTGATGAGAGTGCAAACCAGGTTAGAAAAATTGATAATTGGAGATATCAAATGGTTGCTGTGGAGAACGCTTGCATGTTGGTAGGAGCCAGTGAAGAGACGGAGAGGGAAAATGCCAGAGAGGGGTGTACAGTGAAACAGGCTCTGAGGAAGAGCCGAATCGAGAGAAAGGGAGCAGTTCCACTGTGTGAGGAAGAAACAAAGGTGTTCTGTCTGAGCCACGAAGAAGAATTGAAGAGAAGTCCTACGGCAGGAAGGAGGCGTCAGGTGGCGCCCGACAGCATCTGCTGTGAGTGTCTGTGAGCAGGACGGGCTCTGAAGCTCTGCAGGGTTCCGTTAGACACACAGCCCGATAGCACTAACTGCACCAGGGCTGCCTGACGTGCTTCTTTAAGACTAAGCAATTGAGAAAGCTCGGCTAGTTGATCTCCAAATTACAGCTTGAGAGAAAAGAAGTCATTTTTAATGAGCTGTGTTGATAAAAACAAAAACCATATGTACTGAAACTTCAACTATTCAAAATCTCTGGGGCCCAAACTTACAATTTCACCCCTGCTTTCACACCAGGGAGACCTACACAGTCTGATGTAGAAGCCATGGGCCACATGCAGCTCTTTCGGCTTAAAACTAAAAACGTGAGCTTCTCAGGTGCCCTGGACAGTTCACAGATGGAACATATTCACTCTCACTGGAAGTCCTGCTAGAGAAGCTGCTCTGGGTATATAGATGGAGCCAGGCCTGTACCAGTTTCTGTTCTGTAGAGTGTGGTTTTTTCCCTAACTTCCTAAACCATTTGTAGAAGCTAACATTTTTACAATGTATCTTTCTCTAAAATAATTTTTTTTTTAAAAAAGGCAAAACCAGGGCTGAGGGAGGTTTGTGTTTTCATGTTGTTGCTTAGTTACTAAGTCCTCTCCAACTCTTTTGCAACCCCTTGGACTGTAGCCTGCCAGGCTCCTCTGTCCATGAGATTTTCCAGGCAAGATACTGGAGTGGGTGCCATTTCCCTCTCCAGGGGATCTTCCAAACCCAGGGATCAAACCCATGTCTCCTGCATTAGCAGGTGGATTCTTTACACTGAACTACCTGGGAAGCCCTGATGTTTCCATAGGGTCCTGTTAGTCAAGATTTCATTGAACCAAGACCAAAAAACAGTCTCACCGGACTAGATCAGACTCTTAGTATTTGTTATATCTCTAGAGCACCTTGCATGCCTCCCAAATCTGTGTGTTCATTTTATAGAAGAAAGAAAAGAGACCCAAAGGTCAGGAGCTCTTTGCAATGCCAGAATAGACCTCCCTGGCCTACAGTAAAGCCAGGAATTAGCTTGTGATGTCAGACCTCGGAGATCAGAGAATAGCCCCATGATCCCTTGACATCCCTATCACAAAGTGTTAGAGATCAGAAGACTGTTTTCTGTCTGCCGTGACTCCTTACTGTCCTTACACCCTCACCCTGGATGTACAGGTCTTCTTAAAATGAGTGCAGCTGAAAAACAAGACCCTACAATTTGATACCTATCTTTCTCGAGGATCTCATACTTAGCCTTGGGGATTCTAATGGAGATCTATAGGATGTACATTCATCTTGTTTACCTAAGATGGAAATCTGCAGTCAAACAATGTGTTTTGGGATTCGCCTACTACTGTGGTTGCCATGACAACATCTAGCTTAGCATCACTGCAACAACGGGATGACTTAGTGTATTACTCTAGGTGCTCATGACAGCATCCTGTTCTACAATGATCTGATTTCATTATTTTCTATATGTTAAAGGCATTCCTGGGCTTAGTAGCATATCACTTAAATGCTAGAATTCAATTCAGTAGTGGAAAGGGGCTGAAAAAAATGTTAAGCTGGCAATAGTGTTGGTAGTTAGTGGACTGATAGGATGCATCTTCAAATGCAAAGGTAAAAGCGACCATAATAGATGTTATTGTGCCTGGTCAGATCTCCTTTATGGGACTGATGCCCATCCTTCAATGGTGAGGGACACTGTGACTGCCAGTCACACCTGCACTTTTCTCCCTAGTGTTGCCCTCAGACCATGGGAGTTCTCTTGTCTGGAAATGCCTAGAAGGTTTGGTAAAACTTCTGACAGTTTTACCCTAACTGAGTGATCTGGGGTTACACAGGCCCTGTCTCCTTACCTCAAGGTAGAATAACACTGGAGGGCCATTAATGCTGACAACTTGCAGGATCAGACCGAGGCTGGATTTCAGCCGGGAAGACCCCCAGGATTCTTCCTCGACCCTATAGTGCTTCTCTCACCCCCTAGGGGTTTCTCCTGAGAGCCCTCCCGTGATAAATCATATGCACATAAACCCTCTTCTCAGTCTCTGCTTGTAGGGGACCAGACCTCAGACCAGAAAGGTTTCAGGTAAGTGTCTAGTTAATTGTCCTGTAATAGGAAACCAAGATATTTATAGCCATAACATGTGTAAAACTGCTTCAATGTCTTAGATGTGATTTCAAAACTGAATTTGATATGATCATTAATTACACAGTAACTTTTTGTTTAATATAAACAGTAACTTTGTTTCAGGTATTGAACTGATCCCTCAAGTGAGGATAGAAGATTTAAAGCAGATGAAGGTAAAATTGCTGGGTCATTTTGCCAGCACTCTTTTGTTCTGTTGGTGAAATGGATGTATTTTTGTTTTTCATTAGCTTTAATCACTGTGGTAGTACTACACAAAGCTTATTTGGGATCCCATTTGTTTTTTCCACAGGCTTACTTGAAGCATTTAAAGAAACAACAGAAAGAGCTCAATTCTTTAAAGAAGAAACATGCAAAGGTACAGTGTTTTGTGTGTGCAAGCGGCATGTGTGTGCAGCTCTGTAGCTGGTTTGTGTGTTTTCTCCTTTAAGCTCTCTGATGAAAGCCTCTCAGCCAAAACCACTACTTGGAAACTGATACCAGCCAACTGGGCAACAGGACCTTCATTTTAATTGGTTAGAAATGAAATTTTTAAAGATACTCTATTTGGTATTGTCACTGATTTGTAATCTGCATTTCTAATGGTTATTTCAAAAGCATAACAAAGCTTCACCCTTTTCAAAATTGTTGAGTAATATGACAAAATTGTTGAGTAATATCTATCACCTGACTATTGAAAACCAACTCATAGTCTTAGCTTCTGGGTACAAAAATTATTTGAGTCTTTAGCAAACAGTTTGCCTCACATAGTGCATCAGGAGAGATGCTGGTCAGTTCCAAACTTCTCAGCCAGGGGACCTGGAGAGAGCTCTTCTCACTTTCCCCCATTATGTAAACTCTGCTTGGTGGCCTACTTCTAAAATATTGTTGTTCCTACTTATAGGAAGAGGTCTTTGGACCATAATCATGACTCCATGCACTGCAGCACACCAGGCTTCCCTGTCCTTCACCATCTCCCGGCGCTCACTCAAACTCACGTCCATCGAGTCGGTGATGCCATCCAGCCATCTCATCCTCTGTGGTCCCCTTCTCTCCTGCCCCCAGTCCCTCCCAGCATCAGAGTCTTTTCCAGTGAGTCAACTCTTCGCATGAGGTGGCCAAAGTATTGGAGTTTCAGCTTTAGCATCATTCCTCCCAAAGAACACCCAGGGCTGATCTCCTTCAGAATGGACTGGTTGGATCTCCTTGCAGTCCAAGGGACTCTCAAGAGTCTTCTCCAACACCACAGTTCAAAAGCGTCAATTCTTCGGTGCTCAGCTTTCTTCACAGTCCAACTCTCACATCCATACATGACCACTGGAAAAACCATAGCCTTGACTAGATGGATCTTTGTTGGCAAAGTAATGTCCCTGCTTTTGAATATGCTATCTAGGTTGGTCATAACTTTCCTTCCAAGGAGTAAGAGTCTTTTAATTTCATGGCTGCAGTCACCATCTGCAGTGATTTGGGAGCCAAAAAAGGTAAAGTCTGACTCTGTTTCCACTGTTTCCCCATCTGTTTCCCATGAAGTGATGGGACCAGATGCCATGATCTTCGTTTTCTGAATGTTGAGCTTTAAGCCAACTTTTTCACTCTCCTCTTTCACTTTCATCAAGAGGCTTTTTAGCTCCTCTTCACTTTCTGCCATAAGGGTGGTGTCATCTGCCAATCTAAGGTAATTGATATTTCTCCCAGCAATCTAGATTCCAGTCTGTGCTTCTTCCAGTCCAGCATTTCTCATGATGTACTCTGCATAGAAGTTAAATAAGCAGGGTGACAATATACAGCCTTGACGTACTCCTTTTCCTATTTGGAACCAGTCTGTTGTTCCATGTCCAGTTCTAACTGTTGCTTCATGGCCTGCATACAGATTTCTCAAGAGGCAGGTCATGTGGTCTGGTATTCCCATCTCTCTCAGAATTTTCCTCAGTTTGTTGTGATCCACACAGTCAAAGGCTTTGGCAGAGTCAGCAAAGCAGAAGTAGATGGTAGTTCCTTAATACTTTCCACTATCTCATCTGAGCCAACTTTTAAGATTAAGGCTATATAGGAATATTTACTTGCCTAATATATCCTGAGGTCTACTTAGCTAACACGTTTGTCTTTAAAAGTGAAGAAGGAAAAACTGGTAAAGGAGGTGGGTGGATGGGGTTGAATCTGTTACCACAGGACACACTTAGTGTTTGATATCCATTTGATCCTAACACTAGTTTTTCTTTCTGTCAGTACTTATCAAATGGTAAAACTAGCTAATATATATCGAGGTTTATTTAAGCATTTTTTCTTAGGTATTTTATAGCAATTATATAAAAGAGTACTTTAATTATATTAATATATTACCTTGTATCAATTAGCTTTTGTTGGGTAACAAACTATCCCCAAATGTAGTGAATTTGAAAGCAGCCATTTATTTGGCTCATAATTTTGTGGATCAGCAGTTTGGGCTGGGTTCAGCCGGATCATTCTTCAGGTCTCATCTAAGTTCACTTCTGTCTGCTGTCACTTGGCAGATGTGGGGAGCTGGATGATTTAGCAAGACCTCTGCTGAGTCCTTTTCCTCTCTGCTTTCTGTGATCTCTCATCTTCAGCAGTGGTCCAGACTTGTTCATATGGCAGGGATCCCAAGATCCCAGCCTCAGCTCAGAACTGCACAGCATCACTTCTACCTCCTTCTCTTGGCTACAGTAGGTCATGAGGTTGGACCAGGTTCAAGCAATGAGGACTCTGCTAGGCAGGAGGAACCACAAAGTCAGATTGCAGAGGGGATTGGATACAGAGAGGGAGACCATTGTGACCCTTTTTGCAACAGTCTACCAGCCATTTGCCAGATGAGATAATTTACTTTTAACAGAAATGCAGCTTGACTAAATCACCTAGCCTTTAGATGAGGGAGCCAGGTTTTGGATCAAAATTCTCAGACTCCAGAGCTCAAGCTCTTCATCACTATACTGAGTTGCCTCTGAGTTTTCCAGCATCAGTCTTTATATCCACACATCTTCTTTATGGTCCTAGTAAAAGGGTTTTGTTTGCTTGTTGAAGTACAGTTGATTTTCAATGCTATGTTCATTACTGCTGTACAGCAAAGTGATCTTGATGTGTGTGTGTGTGTGTGTGTGTATTCTTTTAAAAAAAATTTCTTTTCCATTATGGTTTGTCATAGGATACTAAGAATAATCCTCTGTGTTATACAGTAAGACCTTGTTTGTAAAAGATTTCTAAGAGCAATCATAAGTCTCCAGAGCACAAATATCTTGGCATCTTTCAGACTACTTTATCCACAAATGATCCTTGGACCAAACCTGGGGGCTTCGTAAAAAATGCATATTCTTGTGCCCCCTAGAGACTTTGTTATCATCTCCATGGAGAAGTCTAGGAAATACATTTTTAATAAACCCTTCTCCTGCTGCTGCTAAGTTGCTTCAGTTGTTCCCGACTCTGCAACCATACGGACCGTAGTCCACCAGGCTCCTCTGTCCTTCGGATTCTCTTTCAAGAATATTGGAGTGAATTGCGTGCCCTCCTCCAGGGGATCTTCTCGACCCAGGAACCTGCCTTCCTTCTCTCTCCTGCCCTGGCAGGCAGGTTCTTCACCACTAGTGCCACCTGGGAAGCTGGAAGCTCCTCTCTTATGCACACTAAATTTAAAAACTGTTTCTTTAGGAGTATTATTTAACACTTTTTACTGTCCTTCAGTGGAAACCCCAGTAATGGCCTGCAAGGTACAGAGCTGGCCTCCATGAAAAATGGATTTTGCTCTGTTGTCAAGCAATAGTGAGAATTAACTCGCCCAGCCTTTCTATGAGACAGTATTTATATAACCCTTTCTAATAGTTGTGATGCTATCTAAGATGGAATAAAATTTCCCACCGCACAGGCTTGGCTTAAAAATTGCCCTGCTGAGGAGGGAAGGTGGTCTGGGCTGCGCCTTCCAACCCAGCACCGGCCACCGTGCACACAGCCGCCAGGAGCAGAGAGCAGCGCTGGGTGCAGGTGCAGTGACTGCAGGGCGCGCTCAGCCTTTACATATCAGCCTCAGGAGATCGTTTCTCTTCTCATAAAGGGAAGCAGAGAATGTGGTTACTTAACCAAGTCATTTAAGAAATGTACAGTTCATGCTGCTGCTGCTGCTGCTGCTAAGTTGCTTCAGTCGTGTCTGACTCTGTGCGACCCCATAGACGGCAGCCCACCAGCCTCCCCCGTCCCTGGAGAGCCTATTTCCAAACTTGAAGTTTAGCTGTAGGATGCAGAAGAAATAGTGGTGTGTCAAGGAGGATCTGCCATTTCTAAAAGAAAGCCAAAGAAAGAAGTGTGAATCCCAATCTATACACTATTGATCAGTTCAATCAGTTCAGTTCAGTCGCTCAGTCATGTCTGACTCTGCGACGCCATGGACTGCAGAACGCCAGGCTTCCCTGTCCATCACCAACTCCCAGAGCTTACTCAGACTCATGTCCATCGAGTTGGTGATGCCATCCAACCATCTCATCCCCTGTCGTCCCCTTCTCCTCCTGCTTTCAATCTTTCCCAGCATCAGGGTCTTTTCTAATGAGTCAGTTCTTCGCATCAGGTGACCAAAGTATTGGAGTTTCAACTTCAGCATCAGTCCTTCCAATGAATATTCAGGACTGATTTCCTTTAGGATGGACTGGTTGGATCTCCTTGCAGTCCAAAGGACTCTCAAGAGTTTTGTCCAACACCACATTTCAAAAGCATCAATTCTTTGGCGCTCAGCTTTTTTCACAGTCCAACTCTCACATCCATACATGACTATTGGAAAAACCATAGCCTTGACTAGACGGACCTTTGTTGGTAAAGTAATGTCTCTGATTTTTAATATGCTATCTAGGTTGGTCATAGCTTTTCTTCCAAGGAGCAAGTATCTTTTAATTTCATGGCTGCAGTCACCATCTGCAGTGATTTTGGAGCCCCAAAAAAGGCTCTTTAGTTCTTCTTGATACACTCTTGATACTGCTGCTGCTGCTGCTGCTGCTGCTGCTAAGTCGCTTCAGTCGTGTCCAACTCTGTGCGACCCCATAGACGGCAGCCCACCAGGCTCCCCCATCCATGGGATTCTCCAGGCAAGAACACTGGAGTGGGTTGCCATTTCCTTCTCCAATGCATGAAAGTGAAAAGTGAAAGGGAAGTGGCTCAGTTGTGTCCGACTCCTAATGACCCCATGGACTGCAGCACACCAGGCTCCTCCGTCCATGGGATTTTCCAGGCAAGAGTACTCGAGTGAGGTGCCATTGCCTTCTCCCACTCTTGATACTAAGTATAAAATAGATTGCTAATGAGAACCTGCTGTGTGGCTCAGGGAACTCTGCTCAGTGCTCTGTGATGAAGGAGACCCAAAATGAAGGGATGTATATAAATACGTGGCTGAGTCACTCTGCTGTACAGCAGAGAGTACACAGCATTGTAAAGCAGCTATATTCTAGCTGAAAAAAAAGGAGAGACGATATCTGCTGTTAGGATTGTGGGACGAGAAGACAGGAGTAATGCCCATTCTAGCCCTGAATGGAGTGGAGATGCCAGCAGGCCCGGTTTGGGGGAAATGGCAGTGGCCGATTGTTTTGACCCTCTCAACGCAGTTGGCAGTGAACCTGCTACTTGTCTCTCACTTTCTGTAACAACCTCTTCAATTTGAAATGGAAACGAAGGAAATGGTGTTTCAAGTGTCCATTAGATGAGATACAGAAAGAGCAGAACGAAGGAGCCATGATCCCACACAAACCCAGGGCTCATCTGGGCCCAGAGCTAGAGTTGCTTTTGCTAAGACACGGGGATGATTTTCACTTGTCACATGTGGTCCAGCCCTGAGAGCAAAACATTTAAACCCAAAGTTAAATTAATATTCCCAGTAATACATTGGAAGAGGAATTCGAAATCAATGGAAGTAAAAGAAGTAAATGAAGGAAGTTGGTCCCGAATGGAAAACAGGGAGCCCTCATTCCTGTCCAGAGGGCAAGTCAGACTCTGTTCCCACGTCTGGTGCCTTGAAAGCCTATAAGCCACCTTCCTTCTCTAAAGGAGAATCGTAGAATCAGGTCATATGTGAACCTCCTCTTCTTTAAATACTGACAATAAGACAGACTGTTTCTGAAATACCATGTAGGCTAAAAAATAAAATGGGATGCATCTCCTAGACCATCAGTTTCCAATATCACCACAGAAGAGTCAAATAAAATGCCTGAGAAACCAACTAAAATTTGACATTTCAAGAAAGCTGCTAATGGAAAATATAGTCTGTGTTAGGCAAGCAGTTTTTCTGATAACAAACACCAAGGCTGCTGTTAAACTTATCACAGGTAATTCATGATAAGAAGTCAGGAACAGACCTACAGCTCTGTCACGAAGTAGAAATGAGCAGAAACACAGCAACCACCCACAGAGACAGCCTGCTGGTCATCTCAGAGGTGTGTGCTGAGCACACACAGTTTACTCAGATGCCTCTAAGTCTAGAGTCACAGCAGGCAAAAGAATGAATTGCAGCAGATGTTTTCCACAAAAGAAGCTGAATTTAACCTGGATGTCCATCGGCCAATGAATGGATAAGGAAGTTGTGGTACATATACACAGGGGAATATTACTCAGCTATAAAAAATGATGCATTTGAGTCAGTTATAATGAGGTAGATGAAACTGGAGCCTATTATACAGAGTGAAGTAAGAAAGAGAAACACCAATATAGTATATTAATGCAATTATATATATATATGGAATTTAGGAAGACAGTAATGATGACTCTATATGCAAGATGGCAAAAGACACAGATGTAACGAACAAGCTTTGGGACTCTGGGAGAAGGCGAAGGTGGGATGATTTGAGAGAATAGCATTGAAACATGTACATTACCATATGTGAAATAGATCACCAGTGTAAGTTCGATGCATGAAGCAGGGCACTCAAAGCCGGTACACTGGGACCACCCAGAGGGATGGGGTGGGGAGGGAGGTGGGAGGGGGGTTCACGATGTGGGGATGCATGTGCACCCACGGCTGATTCATGTCAATGTATGGCAAAAACCACTACAATATTGTAAAGTAATTAGCTTCCAATTAAAATAAGTAAATTAACTTAAAAAAAGAGAAGCTGAAAGTACTCTTAACTTTGATAGAAACATATACAAATTCTACTAAAAAGCTGCACATTTATTTTCCCAGAATGTCTTGATTAAGACTGACATGTAAGTCAGTGTATTTTAATTTTGGTACTCTTGACCTGAATGAATGAAAAACTCTCTCTTCCATAGAGTCTTATAACTTAGTTAGGGACCAAAAACATAAAATCTATGATAGTTGGTGTTTATTGTTACTGTTGTTTGTTGTTTTTAGCTAGATAAGCCTAGAAATAATTTCCTGGCTCCTCTATTTTGTACAACAGGAAGCTGAGGCTTGCCGCCCCATCCTTTGGTGATCAGTAATTAGGATCTTGTTCCTTTGTGAAAGGAGAAGTGAAGTCTGGGAACCAGATTATCCCAAAACTTCAATCTTTGCTGGCTACTACACAGGGATAGTTTTGAGCACAGAGAGATAACTTTTCAAGGCCAGTTTTTTGTCATGTGTAGTCATTGTAATCATTTTAATTCAATATGCTTCTAATTTTTTAAATTATTTCTATATACATTAGGTAACTTGCAGCTCATAACCCTGAATTATGTTGGGCAAACAGATATTGTTCAGTTTTCTAATAAAGAAATTGAGACCTGGAAAGATTTATATATGTTGCCCAAGGCCTCTGGGGTAATTATGGACTGAACTGGGACTGGAATCCCAGTCCTCTTGCTGCTCTCCCATGCTATTAATTTTTTTATTCATGCAGCTTTATTGTATCTACTTTGTACCAGCGTTGGGCTCTGTGCTGGCGAGAAAAGGAGACTTGTGGAGTATGTCTTATATCCGTGAATCCATCATGAATGCCTTTATGTGCACACACCCTCATTCCTGTATCTAATGCGGTTAATTAGGGCTCACCATACTACTTCCGTAAGCAGTGGTCTATGCCAGCTAATTTCCAGTCCTCAAAGCCTCTTTTTTTCTTGTACTACTACACTAAAATATATAAAGAAGGAATCTTTTCCACCTGCCTTTCAGTGATATTTGCAAGAGACAAAGGAATGTAGCACTTCTCAGTCCAGTTCAGTCACTCAGTCATGTCCGACTCTTTGCAACCCTGTGGACTGCAACATGCCAGGCCTCCCTGTCCATTACCAACTCTTGGAGCCTACTCCAACTCTTGTCCATCGAGTCGGTGCTGCCATCCAACCATCTCATCCTCTATCATCCCCTTCTCCTCCTGCCTTCAATCTTTCCCAGCATCAGGGTCTTTTCCAGTGAATCAGTTCTTCACATCAGGTAGCCAAAGTATTGGAGTTTCAGTTTCAGCATCAGTCCTTCCAGTGAATATTCAGGATTGATTTCCTTTAGGATTGATTGATTGGATCTCCTTGCAGTCCAAGGGACTCTCAAGAGTCTTCTCCAACACCGCAGCTCAAAAGCCTCAATTCTTCAGTGCTCGCCTTTTTTTTCGGTCCAGCTCTCACGTCCATACATGACTATTGGAAAAACCATAGCTTTGACTAGACGGACCTTTGCTGGCAAAGTAATGTCTCTGCTTTTTAATACACTGTCTAGGTTGGTCATAGCTTTTCTTCCAAGGAGCAAGCGTCCTTTACTTTCATGGCTGCAGTCACCATCCGCACTGATTTTGCAGCCCAAGAAAGTAAAATCTGTCACTCTTTCTATGGTTTCTCCATCTATTTGCCATGAAGTGATGGGACCAGATGCCATGATTTTAGTTTTCTAAATGTTGAGCTTTAAACCAATTTATTCAATCTCCTCTTTCACTTTCATCAAGAGGCTCTTTAGTTCCTCTTCACTTTCTGCCATAAGGATGGTGTCATCTGCATATCTGAAATTATTGATATTTCTCCCAGCAATCTTGATTCCAGCTTGTGTTTCATCCAGCCTGGCATTTCTCATGATGTACTCTGCATACAAGTTAAATAAGAAGGTGATAAGATACAGCCTTGATACACTCCTTTCCTGGTTCAGAACCAGTGTGTTCCATGTCTGGTAGCACCTCTAGAATGTTTTATCCTAGACTTACATGCACGCGTGCTATCACTTGAGTCATGTCCAAGTCTTTGTGATCCCATGAACTGTAGCTCACCAGGCTCCTCTGTCCATGGGATTTTCCAGGCAAGAATATAGGAGCGGGTTGCCTTCCCTCCTTCAGGGAATCTTCGTGACCCAGGGATCAAACTCACGTCTGTCTGCATCTCTTGCATTGCAGGCAGATTTTTTACCCACTGAGCCACCTAGGAAGCCCCTAGACTTTCACAGAGCCCCTTGTTTAGTTGTTCAGGAAAATTAATACATGTGCAGATGGCCATGACGATTATTAAATCTTTTAAGGAAGGCTAGTATTTTTCAGTGTTTTTCTCCCATAACAGCACAGAAGTAGCTGTTTAAATCCATTTAAATAAGGATACATCCACATGTCAATCTATTCTTGGGGTAGTGTGTTAAACTTGAAGGAAAGGTTTATTGATTTAATTTCACTGGCTGTTCTCTCAGGTCACTCTGCATGTTTCCATGAGGATCAAAAAATATAAGTAGATTTGTATCTAACCATATTTTGAATTAGACAGGAAGGCCTAGCGTGCTGCAGTCCATAAGGTCACAAAAAATCAGACACAACTTGGCGACTGAACAGCAACATATTTTGAATAAGGCTTAAGCATTTGAAATATGATTTATACTGTATTTACTTTTAATCCTCACAACCCATAAGGTAGGTATCACTATACCAATTATAAAGATGGACAGACTGGGATGAAGTGGCTTGTCCCAAGACCTGAGACTGCTCACATCCTTAATCCAGTGCAGAAGCCCTGACTGAAATGTGTTTATTTCAAGAGCATATATTGGCTTGGCCAAAATTTCATTTGGGTTTTTCCATAAGCTCTTATGGAGAACCCAGATGAACTTTTTGGCCAGCCCAGTGCTAGGCCTAGATTGGTACTAGGACTGGATCTACCAGCTGTTCCAACCACAAATTAAGCAAGACATTGTTACATATAATTCTCTGACCCCAGATCCAGAGCAGAGTAACATCATCTAGGACCACCCCATTGTACCTGTTTCTAGAGCCTATTCCAAGGACCCATCACCACGCTCCTCTACACCTTCTCCCAAGGGCGTTTATCGACCTGACAGGAAGGCTAGGACTGGCTGCACCAATGCATTTCTGAAGAATTGATGTACATATGAACTGTAGGTCAACTCCTGTGTTAACTCACTAGCAACACGGGGAAGTTAATGAAATCTTGGTAAGGTTCAAAATCCCTTCCCCATTTATATTTTATGAAATCTGTAAAGATATTCATGAATTAGGTTCAAGGTGATTTTCTTAGGAAGAAAATCAATTTTTTTTTAAATTAAATCACTCACTTTTGTTGCACACCTTATTTTTTTAACTAATTTATTTATTTTAATTGGAGGCTAAATACTTTACAATATTGTAGTGGTTTTTGCCATGCATCGACATGGATCAGCCATGGGTGTACATGTGTTCCCCATCCTGAACCCCCTTCCTCCCCTCCCCATCCCTCTGGGTTGTCCCAGAGCACCGGCTTTGAGTGCCCTGCTTCATGCATTGAACTTGCACTGGTCATCTGTTTTACATATGATAATATACATGTTTCAATGCTATTTTCTCAAATCCCACCCTCACCTTCTCCCACAAAGTCCAAAAGTCTGTCCTTTACGTCTGTGTCTCTTTTGCTGTCTTGCATATAGGGTCATCATTACCATCTTTCTAAATTTCATATATATGCGTTAGTATACTGCATTGGTGTTTCTCTTTCTGACTTCACCCTGTATAATGGTTTTATCCACCTCATTAGGACTGACTCAAATTGTATTCTTTTTCATAGCTGAGTAATGGCCCATGGTGTATCTGTACCACAACTTCCTTATGAATTCGCCTACTGATGGACCTCTAGGTTGCTTCCATGTCCTGGCTATTGTAAACAGTGCTGCGATGAACACTGGGGTACATGTGTCGCTTTCAATTCTGGTTTCCTCAGTGTGGATGCCCAGCAGTGAGATTGCTGGGTTGTGTGGCAGTTCTATTTCCAGTTTTTTTTAAGGAGTCTCCACACTGTTCTCCATAGTGGCTGTACTAGTTTGCGTTCCCACCAACAGTGTAAGAGGGTTCCCTTTTCTCCGCACCCTCTCCAGCATTTATTGCTTGTAGACTTTGAGATGGTGGCCATTCTGACTGGAGTGAGATGGTACCTCGTTGTGGTTTTGATTTGAATTTCTCTGATAATGAGTGATGTTGAGCATCTTTTCAATTGTTTGTTAGCCATCTGTATGTCTTCTTTGGACACACATTAAAAAGTAAGCAAAAGCAAACATGACCATGAGGGTAGCTGTATAAGCTGGATATAGTCTACCCATTCCAGACTTTAATATCTCTCATTTCTCCAAGTTTCTCAAGAGTAATACTAGGATATCACATTAAGCATCATCTTAGAGTCAATATTACTGATAGTAATATTTTCCTCTGTGTTTAGTGACTGAGCAGCTAAAGAATCTGATTTCATTAAGTCCCTGGATGTGGCCAAATTATCAGGAAAAAGTAATGTTCATAGAGAAACACTTATTTTCAAAGCTTTTCAGTCCATTTCAGTGATTAGAGGAAGCAGATGGAGAAATATTTTAAATACCTGTAAAGCTGAAAGCCAGGGCTCCTGAACATTGTGTCTTCCTTGTGAATGCATCTTGATAAGGAAGCTGGCAAAAATATTGTTAGGGATCGAAAATGAGCTGACAGTGAAACCACAATGGCAGTTCTCATTGTGTAATGGCGGTGTTCAGGACCTTCCAAAATGTCCCCGGTGTGTAGACGCCATGCCACACGATGAATAGTTACACTCAGCATGTAAAAGAGAAGAAATCTGGTGGCTGCCCTTGCATTCTGGGCACTAGGTTGAGGAGTTAGATGGCCCAGTTAGATGACTCAGACAGCAGAGCAGAGGTGGACGGTGAGGGACTTCCCTGGTCCAGAGGTTAAGACTGAACACTTTCACCAAAGTGGAGCATGGGTTTCATCCCTGGTCAGGGCACTAAGATCCCACATGGTACGGACAAAGAAGGAAAAGAAAAACAAGATGGATGGGTGGAGTTCTATGGAGCCATCTATGTGCAGAGGAAAGAACTTCGGAATGATTGGTGCTGCCCAGCAGTGGGCAGGGCTGCCTTTTGAGGTAGACGTGTTCATTGGACTAAGGCTGGAGACCCCCTTGTTGGCGAGGCCTTATGGGGACACAAACTCTCGGGTTGCGTGGGAGGTCGGAAGTCTTTCCAGCTCCCAGACTCAGTTACTTCTTGATTTTCAAACCAAGACTCCGCAGGTACTGGTGAAAATTACGCCAGCCCAACGTGGGCTAAAGTTTATCAGCCTCACTGCAAGTCTAACTTGTAACTACAAATTCTTCTGCAGGAACACAGTACCATGCAGAAACTACATTGCACGCAAGTTGACAAGATTGTGGCACAGTACGACAAGGAGAAATTGACTCATGAGAAAATCCTCGAGAAGGCAATGAAGAAGAAAGGGTAAAGGCTGTTGATTTCCTTCTGGAGGATTTTTGCCTTTTTATGTTTTGTCTTTTCCCACAGTTTAGCTGCCTGTTTAGGCCAAGGAAGAACTTAGTCTTAACTGTGTTTTCATCATTAAAAATGATTTCAGAAAATAAGAGACTTACTAAGCTAAAGGGAGTGACTGAAGTGGAAAGAGGAGCTTTGTTCAAGTTCTACAGATGTTGGTTAATGAAATAATAACTGTATCTTTCATGAGTTTTCCATGCAAGTACCTTTAAGGTTAACGGGGAGAGAAGGAAAGACAAATTAAAGTTGGGAAAATTCCAGAAATCATTTTGCATCCCCAGGTAATAAATAATAAGGTTGATGTACTCAAGGGGGAAAAATCCAGTTTTGATGTTTAATATTTCAAGAATCTTTAGCTTATGCCAACAGCTAAAACTGTTGAATAAAACCTGCCATTGCATTTACTTTGAAAGAGTTTATCTAGAATTCAGCTAGGGAGATGTTTCTGTGATGTTGCAAGCTAACTGAATAACAGAGTAGGGAAAAACACGTGCAGTGCCAGCCATGGAGAAGTGATCAGTTGTTTAGAATGTGTCTCTCAGAGGCATCCTCCATTAATAACACGATGAAGCATTCTGACTTAGGCTATAATAAATCAGAGCATGCATGCTGAAGACAGACGCTCAGGGCCTGTTCTGATTTCAGCAATGATACGGATATTCCAAAAGGAACAAATAATCCCTGAAATAAGCAGTAATGCTTGCTGGGCAATCGCCTAGTATATATTTCCTACTCACAATAGAGTAAGAAGCAAAAATCACCCCGTAGTGCCAAGAAATGCTATTTTCTCCCTTGCTGGCATGTGTCAAAGACAAAAATCTGGCTTTACAACCAAAGTAGAAGAATTGAAAATTCACTTCAAGGCTGAGGTCCTGTTTTTCAGTTCTCATCCTAAATAGTATATTATTGAATAAATGAAAAATAGCTTGAAGAACAGCAGGAACCAAAATGGAAGCTGACAACAAATCCTTTACAATGAAATAATTGTTAGGTCTGAAATGGCTGTTTGTGTAGTGGTTGAATTGAGTAATCACAATACAGATATTTTGTAAGGTGTGCATCTATTACTGGAAGAACTGAGGTTGCCCAGTGAGCCGTGGCGTCCCAAGTGTGGTGAACTAATTATCTTCATCAGAAGGCTTTGGAGCAAAGGCCTCTGGGAGTGGGAAGATATCTCATGCTTGGCATGCATTTGCGCTTTTCCATTTTCAGGGGAAGTAATTGTCTTGAAATGAAGAAAGAAACAGAAATTAAAATTCAGACGCTGACATCAGATCACAAATCTAAGGTAAGAAAATGCCTATTTTTACAGCAACAACTTGGTAATTTGTTTTGAAGCTGCACCCAGTTTTAATCAGAAATAACAGTAGCCTGGGGCTGGTCTGGGCCCACTGGGTTAGAGAAGAGGCATTTCATGGAACACCTTTCCTTCCCTGTAGACATATATATATACTCACAACGTCTATGTTGTCTGCCTCAGAGGCGTCAGGAAAACAATAAATGGATTAAAAGGAATGTTGTGTAGAATGTAGAATTACTTCCTTACAGAGGTGACATTGAACATATGACAGAAAGCCACCCATCCGGAGGGTTCAGTAACTCTTATTTCAATATTTATTTTTTAGTCGATAATTTAGTTTTCCATTCTAACTTTGCTGTGGAAGTTTGGGATGGGGAAAATTCCAGAGCTAAGATTCTAGGCGATGAGCCTAATCACTCATATTCCCCCAAAAAACACAAGAAAATACACGTTTAGAGGACATGAAGTGTGATTACAGACGTCTTGAAGAACTGAGCACCATGTTGCAGTCAAGAACATAAATATCTTATGATAATAGTTATAAAAGAAAAAGAGCTGTTAAAGACAAAGTTTCCAACTATGGCTTTTGATCAAACCAGCCAGTCTCCTCTGTCTACATGAAGCTCCGTCATCCAGCGAGCAACGCTGCCACACACCTGGGCCAGCCAGGCGTTCCAAACTGAAGTTCTCCGTGGTGCTGTGTATTTGTGTCTGTTCTGCCTTGCAGTCTAAAGAGGTGTAAAGAGTCTAAAGCTGTATATTTTTGAGAGCTGTTCCCTACTCTCTTTTTTCCTCCCCTTAACTAGAATGTTTGAGAATTAATGACTATGAGACACTCCATGATTTTTACTCTTTGTGTAAATACAAAAGTAGAAACCTTGGTTACTGTATCAAGTTGCTTTTGCTGAATGAAACACCACCCCAAAATTTTGTGGCTCAAGACAACTACCACATATTAACTGACAGTTCAGTGGGTTAGAACTCAGACTATACGCCCCTGGACAGCTCTACTTTCGGCTGGACTTGGGTGTGTCAGCAGCCGGCTGAGACTGGTGGCGTCTCTGTGTCTGATAGGAAGTTGGCTGCTGGTGGTTTTTAACTGTATGACCTCTCACTCTCCAGCAGGCTAGCACAGGCTTCTCAGAGTTCCAAGAATAGAGAAAGGCTAAGCACTTGCCCAGCTTCTGCTTGCATCACATTTGCTACAGTCTTACAGGCTAAAGCAAGTCGGGGGTCAGCCAGACTCAACGAGCTGGAGAAATCGACTCTGGCACTTGATGACCCATAAAACCCACAGTGTGAAGAGCACAGCTACTCTCTGCAGGGGAAGACTGTCTACCCCAGCGTTTGCTAAGATGACACAATAAGTCATGACCCGGGAATAAGAGAACATACAGCTCCCTATTCAGACCTGTGCCCTTGTGGAAGTGAAAAGCTTGAGGAGATGAAGAGAATTCTCATCAAATCGGTAAAGGAGCCCAAGGACCAGACAAACCAGCGTGTCGGCAACTTAGGCAGTGAAATGGGTCATGGTTAAATATCTAGAGCCAAAATGATTGCCCTGTTTTAAAAAGTGATGACTTCCTAGTTCCTGTTGGTTAGGACATAGTTTTATAGGTTCTATAGGCGTCTACTGATTGACCAAGTAAAGCAATGAGGGGATCTGAAATGTGTGGTTAATGTTGCACTTTTAGTTCCTGCCTGCTTGGGAGAATTCCAGGCGGCACCACTCTTTTCCCCACGCAGGTCAAGGAGATTGTGGCACAGCACACAAAGGAGTGGTCAGACATGATCAACACCCACAGTGCGGAGGAGCAGGAGGTCCGGGACCTGCACCTCAGCCAGCAGTGCGAACTGCTCAGAAAGCTGCTGATCAGCGCCCACGAGCAGCAGACCCAGCAGCTGAAACTGTCCCATGACAGGTGGGCAACTTAGCTCCAGAGCAAACTCTGTTTTTAAAACGACTCGTGTGTGTGTGTGTGTGTGTGTGTGTGTGTGTGTACAAGAACAAGTGTTGAGGTAGTAAGGAAAATCAACTTCACATATAACATTGAGCTTTTTCATATACTCTGTCATAGAGCTGATGTGGCAAGAGGAACTGTAAGAAATGGCCTCGACCATCAAAATGCTTCCAAGTGGTGGCAAGATATCATACTCCTACAACAAATTAAGTTACATTACAAGTAGCGTACAATACAGACTAAAAGTTATCACAGACTCTGCTGCCTCCAAGTGGTTCTGGAGGCTTCACAAGATGATAGGGCCAGAGTTGGCTTTTAAGAAATGATCTGGAACCTCTTAGGAAGAAAAGACACAGAGGGAGATAAAGACCAAGCGGTTGAACTCCTAGAATGGTTGGTTCTGATGGCTCAGAGATACCTTCCTTTCCACTGTCAGGGTGTCTATAAATTTTAGAAAGGCAGGTCCGATCTGTTTGTTTTTGCCTCTCCCCATTTCCGCACGCTGAGTATCATGTTAAAGACACTGCAGATGGTGAGCTGGACTTTTTCCCCAGGCAGAAGACTGTGTCAGTCAGTGATGTCTTTTTATCGCAGCTTGGTTGCAGCTTGTCCGTCTTCTTTAGGGCCAACTGTGTGATGCAGTGGCGGTCTGTTGATACACACCAGAAAGTATAAAACAGAAGCATTTTCCAAAAAAAAAAAACTTTAAACTTCTGAAATGAATTATGTAGGCACATTCCCAGATTCCAAACCTCATTATGGCATGATACACAACCATAAGAACATGAAGTATTTTTGCCATAGTTTCTGATTCTCTCATGAGCCAACTAAATGAGGTATGTATGCCATGCTGAGTTTCTTGTGGGCTCAAGTACCATACCATATCCATTTTAAAGTATTCTGTTTATTTGTATAGGATTAAAAGTGCCTTTTTCCCCTTAGAAATGCTCTTGATTTAGTACACAGAAAGGTCGGTTCATCATCTTCCCTTTGACCATTTCTACAATATCAGATTTTAGATGTCCACCCTTATTCAAAGATACTTTGAAGAATAAGGTACTCTCTTCTAATCTTTTATTGTAGTTGAATAAAGGAGAAAAAATTATCCCAAACAGTAGGCATTTTCCAAAAGAAAAAAAAAAGTAAATGAATTCTTGTATGACGTAGGAAGTCATTTGAAGGAACCATAACCTGATTACTAATTTACCTTAAAAAATAGATCCATGACAGGAGTATTTTTCAAAGTAACAGCAGCGCGGAAGCTTTCTGTTAAGTATCCTGTGGTCATGTTTCTTTGTCACCATCACAACTGTTGTTCTAGGTTAAAAAATTCTTGCCTTCCTAACATTTGGCAACATTATTTGGTTATTGATAAGTGCTTGTTGAATGAATGAATGAAGAGATGGTCAATTTAATAACAAGTTATGAAAAATTCTGAGAGCCAATTTCTCGGCCCCAGGAGTTTCTGTGCATACCCAGCTTCTGTGTCCCCAAGTCCTCTGACTGGAGACCTCTCTGTTTCATTTTTATCCATCATTTTCCAGAAAGTACAAACACCACTTAACCTGCCCATTCCCGGGCAGTGCTCCAAGGAGATCACCATAGGTTCCAGAGAAGATTCTTTGTTAATTCTTTCATTTTCAGTTTCTAAGTGGTATGCGTTTGTGCTCATCAATAGTCCAAAGAGATGAGTTTTGTGGTACACACACCCATTCACACTCGGTGATCAGTCACCTGTAAGCTCCCACCCCCCGTTTCCTGTGTTTGTTTGAAACCGTTTGTCCCCTTCATTCCCCTGGGCTGTCAGAACGCAAGACAGTCATTTGTGAGTGTTAGAATGTCCTTTCTCTTCCAAGCAATCTGACCCCCCCAAAAACATGGGACAAACTGGAAAATCCTTGTGTTTTACTGACTGTAAGCGGCTGTCCCTGTGCATTCTTTGATTATTCTCATGCAGTACTCACTATCCCCATTTGTCTTATTGTATATAGGCTTGTAAACATGATTGCCTGAGATATTTGTATACAACTTGGGATTTGTAGCTTTTATTTATTCAGAATGCATCTGGCATGTCGATGACTTAACGACAGTGTCCTACTCTGGGCATCTGTATAGGCTCATCACGTGGTTGGGGTTACGTTAGACACGCACCGCGCCTCTTCTTCCCATCCCAGCACTGACACTTCACAGCGGGTGCCCCGCCGCCCCCAGGAGAATCATGCTTGTGGACTGGGGCTCCTGCCCTCCTTCTCACAGAATGCAGGACAACTTCATGATCTCAGTAATGAGATAAAAAGTGAACCCAGTCCTCTTGTTACATATGAAATGTGTTTTTTGTTTATATTTTTAATTAGAGTAAAAATCCACAATGCAAAATTTACTATGTCAACTGTAAGTGTGTAGCAGAAGGCGTGTTCACACTGTTGTAACCATCAGTCACTACCATCCAGCTCCAGGACTTTATCACCTTTCCCAGCTGAAACCCTACCTACTGAACACTCACTCTCCACTCCCCTGGTGGCTTCTTCTCCCTTACAGTTCTACTGAGGTATAACGGATATACAGCACTGTATGCTGTAAGCTGCAGAGCATGCTGCTTTGGCCTACGTATATCATGAAATGATTACAATAAGTTTTGTGACCTTCCATCATCTCATAGAGATACAAAATAAAAGGAAAAATATTTTTCCTTGTAATGAGAACTTGTAGGATTTACTCTCTTCACAACTTTCACATTTATGTAACATACATCTTAGTCATGTTGTGCATTACATCCCTAGTACTATTTATCATATAGTTGGAAGTTTGTTCCAGGTGGCTCAGTGATAGAAAACCTACCTGCCAAGCAGGAGATGGGAGTTTGATCTCTGGGTCAGGAAGATCCCCTGGAGAAGGAAATGGCACCCAATCCAATATTCTTGCCTAGGAAATCCCATGGACAGAGGATCCTAGTGGGCTACAGTCCATGGGGTCACAAAGAGTCAGGATACGACTTAGTGACTCAACAGGAAGTTTGTACTTTTTGACCACCTTCATCCAACTTCCCTTCCCCTCAACCCTGCCTCTGGAAACCACAAATCTGATCAGTTTTTTTATGAGTTTGTTTGTTTGGTTTTTTTGTTTTTTGTTCGTTTGTTTGTTTTTAAGTATAATTGACCTACAAGACTGTGTTGGTTTCTGGCGTACAACATAGTGATTCGATGTCTGTACATTACAAAATGATCGCTTCCTGGTTTTGTTTTTATTTTAATACACAGGGAAAGCAAAGAGATGCGAGCCCACCAAGCTAAGATTTCTATGGAAAATAGCAAAGCCATCAGCCAAGATAAATCCATCAAAAATAAAGCAGAACGGGAAAGGTGAGTTGGAATGCTCACTGCAAGAATATAATAGTGACTCCAGTGTACACACACACTCACATTTGAGATATAAAAAAAACCTTGTGAGCGCTGGCCTAGAATCCTGCTGTTATAACTGCTGGAAAGATATATTATTGTTGCTCTAAAACACCTTCTGATTGCTTACTACCACTGGTAAAACATATTTACATTCAATATATGTGTGCTCATTTCCAAAATTGTATAAAATCTGGCATAAACAAAACTGTATAAATTATGGCAAAATATCCTTCCCACATGATGCTTAGGTCACCCTGAAAGCATCTCATCTGCTCACGTGTTAAGCCCATCCTGAATGTGTTTGCAGTCTGTAGGCTTTGTACTGACCTTAACACTAGGGATCATCTCAAATCACCTCCCTCCGGTTTTCTGGTTTGTCCTTGTCTAAGAATGAGTTTTCTAGAAACAAAGACCAAGATAGGACTTCGGGTCATGTGATTTGCTGAGGAAGGAATCTTCAGCAGGGCAGAGAGGAGGAAGCAGGAGGGGGCCAGGCCAGGGGCTAAGCAAGGCTAGGATCTCAGCTAGAGTTCCTCTGCAGCCTAACCCCAGCTCTGGAGTGTAAACGACTGTGATCTGCTCCTTTGAGCCATGGGCACGTGGCTCTTGTACGTCTGTGTTAATCAGTCCTTGGCCACATAGAGTTGGGAGAGGTTTGTGTGACATCCAGAGAAGAGCCAAGGTGCGAATGCTTTAGCCAAAGCTGATAAAGGGGACCTAAGAGTCCATCGCTAGTCATGGGCCCCAAGAGAGGCAGTTAGCAGCACTTGATGCCCGGTGCATTTCCCACGTTTCACGTTTACAGAATATAAAGCGTATTACCATCTGGTGCATTTTTATGCTGAAGTTTTGTGGATTAAATATGGTTTGGAATTAACAGGCCAGCGGTGGGATTGGAATTCCACAGAAATTTGACCTGGAAAGAAATCACCTTTTCAACACTTTGGACAAGAAATTTCCCAAGAAACATGGGGTATCATTTGTTTCTCTTTAAGTAGATTATTACTCAATTTATTCAGTGCTCTTGTACACCATCATATTGGCATAGTTATCTTGTTATTGTTCAGTCACTAACTGGTATCTGACTATTTGCAACGCCATGGAATGCAGCATACCAGCTTCCCCTGTCCTTCAGTATCTCCCTGATTTTGCTCAAATTCGTGTCCATGAAGTTGGTGATGCTATCTAACCATCTCATCCTCTGGTGCTCGTTTTGACTTAAATCTTTCCCATTTTCCAATGAGTCTTTCCAATGAGTCAGCTCTTGCATCATGTGGCCAAAGAATTGGCACTTAAGCTTCAGCACCAGTCCTTCCAAATAATATGCAGGGTTGATTTCCTATAGGGTTGACTGGTTTGATCTCCTTGTAGTCCAAAAGACTCTCATGAGTCTTCTCCAGCACCAAATTTGAAAGCATCAGTTCTTTGGCACTCAGCCTCCTTTATGATCCAGCTCTCACATCTGCACATCACTACTGGAAAAACCACAGCTTTGACTATACAGACCTTTGTCAGCAAAGTGATATCTCTGCTTTTTAATATGCTATCCACGTTTGTCAGAGATTTCCTTCCAAGGAGCAAGTATGTTTTAATTTCATGGCTAAAATCACCATCCTCGGTGAATTTAGAGTACAAGAAAAACCTGTCACTGCTTCTACTTTTTTCCCCTTCTATTTGCCATGAAATGATGGGACCAGATACCATGATCTTAGTTTGTTGAATGTTGAGTTTTAAGCCAGCTTTTTCACTCTTCTCTTTTACGCTTATCAAGAGGCTCTTTAGTTGCTCATCATTTTCTGCCATTTGAGTGTTATCATCTGCATATCTGAGGGTGCTGATATTTCTCCCAGCAATCTTGACTCCAGCTTGTGATTCATTCACCCTGGCATTTAGCATGGTGTACTCTGCATAGAAGTTAAATAAGCAGGGTGACAATATACAGCCTTGATGTACTCCTTTCCCAATTTTGAACCAGCCATTTCTTCCATGTCTGGTTCTAGCTCTTGCTTCTTGATCCTCCTACCAGTTTCTCAGGAGGCAGTTAAGGTGGTCCAGTATTCCCATCTCTTGAAGAATTTTCTACAGTTTGTCGTTATCCACACAGTCAAAGGCTTTAGCCTAAGCAGAAGTAGATGTTTTTCTTGAATTCTCTTGCTTTCTCTATGATCCAAGAAATGTTGGAAATTTGATCTCCAGTTCCCCTGCCTTTTCTAAAACCAGCTTGTACATCTGGACGTTCTCAGTTCACATATTGCTGAAGCCTATCTTGAAGGAATTTGAGCATTACCTTGCTAGCATGTGAAATAAGTGCAGCTGTGCAGTAGTTTGAACGTTCTTCGACATTGAGCTTCTTTGGGATTGGAATGAAAATGATCTTTTCCAGTCCTGTGGCCACTGCTGAGTTTTCCAAATTTGCTGGCATATTGAGTGCAGCACTTTAACAGCATCTTTAGGATTTGAAATAGTTGAGCTAGAATTCCGTCACCTCCACTAGCTTTGTTCACAGTAAATCTTCCCAAGGCCCACTTGACTTCACACTGCAGGTATCTGGCTCTAGCTGACTGATCACACCATCATGGTTATCTGGGTCATGAAGATCTTTTTTGTATAGTTCCTGTGTATTGTTGCCACCCGTTCTTAATGTCTTCTGCTTCTGTTAGGTCCATACCATTTCTGTCCTTTATTGTTCCCATCTTTGCATGAAATGTTCCCTTGATATCTCCAGTTTTCTTGAAGAGATCTCTAGTCTTTCCCATTCCATTGTTTTTCTCTATTTCTTTGCATTGTTCATTTAAGAAGGCCTTCTTAACTCTCCTTGCTATTTCTGGAACTCTGCATTCAGTTGAGTATGTCTTTACCTTTCTCCCTCACCTTTCACTTCTCTTCTTTTCTCAGCTATTTGTAAAGCCTCCTCAGACAACCACTTTGCCTTCTTGCATTTCTTATTTTGGGGGATGGTGTTTTGTCATTTTCTTCTGTACAGTGTTATGAACTTCTGTCCATAGTTCTTCAAGCACTCTGTCTACCAGATCTAATCCCTTGAATCTATTAATCACCTCCACTGTACAATCATAAGGGATTTGCTTTAGACACACCTGAATACTCAGTTAGTAAAGAATGCGCCTGCAATGCAGGAGGCCTTGGTTCGGTTCCTGGAAGGCTGTAGTTCAAAGCATTGCAAGAGTTGGACATGGCTGAGCAACTAAGCAGGCCAACCGTATAGCAAAGTGAACTCTGCTTAATGCACTGTGGTGGCCTGAATGGGAAGGAAGTCCAAAACGGAGGAAATACATATATGTATGTATGTATCACTGACTGACTGACTCATTTTGGCTTCCCTGATAGCTCAGTTGGTAAAGAATCCACCTCCAATGCATGAGACCCTGGTTCAATTCCTGGGTCAGGAACATCCACTGGAGAAGGGATAGGCTACTCACTCCAGTATTCTTGGGCTTCCCTTGTAGCTCAGCTGGTCAAGAATCTGCCTGCAATGTGGGAGACCTGGGTTCAATCCCTGGGTGGGGAAGATCCCCTGGAAAAGGGAAAGGCTATGCACTCCAGTATTCTGGCCTAGAGAATTCCATAGACTGTATAGTCCACAAGGTCGCAAAGAGTCGGACACGACTGAGTGACTTTGACTTTGACTTTCATACCTGAATGGCCTAGTGGTTTTCCCTTCTTTCTTCAATTTAAGCCTGTATTTTGCAACAAGGAGCTCATAATCTGGGCCACAGTCAGCTCCAGGTCTTGTTTTTGCTGACTGTATAGACCTTCTCCATGTTTGGCTGCAAAGAATATAATCAATCTGATTTTGGTATTGATCATTTGGTGATGTCCATGTGTAGAGTCATTGCCTGCATTGTTGAAGAAGGGTATTTGCTATGATCGGTGTGTTCTCTTGACAGAATTCTGTTAGCCTTTGCCCTGCTTAGTTTTATACTCCAAGGCCAAACTTGCCTGTTACTCCTGGTATCTCCTGAGTTCCTACTTTTGCATTTCAGTCCCCTATGATGAAAAGGATATCTGTGTGTGTGCGTGCGTGTGTTAGTTCCAGAAAGTCTTGTAGGTCTTTCTGGAATTGGTCAACTTCAGAATTAGTGGTTGGGGCATAGACTTGGATTAATATGACATTGAATGATTTACCTTTAAAATGAACTGAGATTATTCTGTGATTTTTGAGATTGCTCACAAGTACTGCATTTCGGACTCTTATTGACTGTGAGGACTAATCCATTTCTCCTAAGGGATTCTTATCCACAATAGTAGATGTAATGTCCATCTGAATTAAATTCACCCATTCCCATCCATTTTAGTTCACTGATTCCTAGCATGTTCAGTCTTGCCATATCCTGCTTGACCATGTCCAATTTACCTTCATTCATGGACCTAACATTCTAGGTTCCTATGAAATATTGATCTTTATAGCATCAGGCTTTACTTTCCCCACCAGACATATCCACAACTGAATGTCATTTCCAATGAAGTACCATCTTCTGGACATTATTCTCAGAAAAGGAACTTTGTTTAAGGGCCTTGTGTACATGGAAAGGACATCATCCACTTTAGCTCACAAACATAAAATATTTGTGCCATGATAAAAACCTTGTTAAACTGTTTTAGACCATTACAAGTTGAAATATAGAATTCAACCCGAAAATATACTAATTGTTAAATAGCTCTTTATCCTATTTTTTCAATATGTTGCAAAGTGGACTTCAGACGAATTGAGGTCAAATTGTCTTAAATTAAGAGCTATTAATAACCAGAAAATTCTTTATGTAATTTTTCCTATTTCAACTCTACCTACTTATTTATTATAACTCTGTATCCAGTGGTTCGATTCAGTTCAGTTCAGTTCAGTCGCTCAGTCGTGTCTGACTCTTTGCGACCCCATGAATCACAGCACGCAGGGCCTCCCTGTCCATCAACAAATTTCACACTTCACTCAAACTCACGTCCATCAAGTCGGTGATGCCATCCAACCATCTCATCCTCTGTCGTCTCCTTCTCCTCCTGCCCCCAATCCCTGCCAGCATCAGAGTCTTTTCCAATGAGTCAACTCTTCACATGAGGTGGCCAAAGTACTGGAGTTTCAGCTTTAGCATCATTCCTCCCAGTGAACACCCAGGACTGATCTCCTTCAGAATGGACTGGTTGGATCTCCTTGCAGTCCAAGGGACTCTCAAGAGTCTTCTCCAACACCACTGTTCAAAAGCATCAATTCTTCAGCGCTCAGCTTTCTTCACAGTCCAACTCTCACATCCATACATGACCACAGGGAAAACCATAGCCTTAACTAGACAGACCTTGGTAATGTCTCTGCATTTGAATATGCTATCTAGGTTGGTCATAACTTGCCTTCCAGGAATAAGCGTCTTTTAATTTCTTGGCTGCAATCACCATCTGCAGTGATTTGGGAGCCCAAAAAAATAAACTCTGACACTTTCCACTGTTTCCCCATCTATTTCCCAGGAAGTGATGGGACCAGATGCCATGATCTTAGTTTTCTGAATGTTGAGCTTTAAGCCAACCTTTTCACTCTCCTCTTTCACTTTCATCAAGAGGCTTTTTAGTTCCTCTTCACTTTCTGCCATAAGGGTGGTGTCATCTGCATATCTGAGGTGATTGATATTTCTCCTGGCAATCTTGATTCCAGCTTGTGCTTCTTCCAGTCCAGCGTTTCTCATGATGTACTCTGCATAGAAGTTAAATAAGCAGGGTGACAATATACAGCCTTGATGTACTCCTTTTCCTATTTGGAACCAGTCTGTTGTTCCATGTCCAGTTCTAACTGTTGCTTCCTGACCTGCATACAGATTTCTCAAGAGGCAGGTCAGGTGGTCTGGTATTCCCATCTCTTTCAGAATTTTCCACAGTTTATTGTGATCCACACAGTCAAAGGCTTTGGCATAGTCAATGAAGCAGAAATAGATGCTTTTCTGGAACTCTCTTGCTTTTTTGATGATCCAGTGGATGTTGGCAATTTGATCTCTGGTTCCTCTGCCTTTTCTAAAACCAGCTTGAACATCTGGAAGTTCACGGTTCACATACTGCTGAAGCCTGTTTGGAGAATTTTGAGCATTACTTTACTAGCATGTGAGATGAGTGCAACTGTGTGATAGTTTGAGCATTCTTTGGTATTGCCCTTCTTTGGGATTGGAATGAAAACTGACCTTTTCCAGTCCTGGGGCCACTGCTGAGTTTTCCAAATTTGCTGGCATATTGAGTGCAGCACTTTCACAGCATTGTCTTTCAGGATTAGAAATAGCTCCACTGGAATTCCATCACCTCCGCTAGCTTTGTTTGTAGTGATGCTTTCTAAGGCCCACTTGACTTCACATTCCAGGATGTCTGGCTCTAGGTGAGTGATCACACCATTGTGCTTATCTTGGTCATGAAGATCTTTTTTGTACAGTTCTTCTGGGTATTCTTGCCACCTCTTCTTAATATCTTCTGCTTCTGTTAGGTCCATACCATTTCTGTCCTTTATTGAGCCCATCTTTGCATGAAATGTTCCCTTGGTGTCTCTAATTTTCTTGACGCGATCTCTAGTCTTTCCCGTTCTGTTGTTTTCCTCTATTTCTTTGCATTGATCCCTGAGGAAGGCTTTCTTATCTCTCCTTGCTATTCTCTGGAACTCTGCATTCAGATGCTTATATCTTCCCTTTCTCCTTTGCTTTTCATTTCTCTTCTTTTCACGGCTATTTGTAAGGCCTCCCCAGACAGCCATTTTGCTTTTTTGCATTTCTTTTCCATGGGGATGGTCCTGATCCCTGTCTCCTGTACAGTGTCACAAACCTCCGTCCATAGTTCATCAGGCACTCTGTCTATCAGGTCTAGGCCCTTAAATCTATTTCTCACTTCCACTGTATAATCATAAGGGATTTGATTTAGGTCATACCTGAATGGTCTAATGGTTTTCCCTACTTTCTTCAATTTAAGTCTGAATTTGGCAATAAGGAGCTCATGATCTGAGCCACAGTCAGCTCCCCATCGTGTTTTTGCTGACTGACTCCATCTTTGGCTGCAAAGAATATAATCAATCTGATTTCGGTGTTGACCATCTGGTGATGTCCATGTGTAGAGTCTTCTCTTGTGTTGTTGGACGAGGGTGTTTGCTGTGACCAGTATGTTCTCTTGGCAAAACTCTATTAGTCTTTGCCCTAATTCATTCTGTATTCCAAGGCCAAATTTGCCTGTTACCCCAGGTGTTTCTTGACTTCCTACCCTTGCATTCTAGTCCCCTATAATGAAAAGGACATCTATTTTCAGTGTTAGTTCTAAAAGGTCTTGTAGGTCTTCATAGAACCGTTCAACTTCAGCTTCTTCAGCAATACTGGTTGGGGCATCGACTTGGATTACTGTGATATTGAATGGTTTGCCTTGGAAATGAACAGAGATCATTCTGTTCTTTTTGAGATTGCATCCAAGCACTGCCTTTTGGACTCTTTTGTTGATCATGATGGCTACTCCATTTCTTCTAAGGGATTCCTGTCCACAGTAGTAGATGTAATGGTCATCTGAGTTATATTCACCCATTCCAGTCCATTTTAGTTCGCTGAATCCTAGAATGTCGATGTTCACTCTTGCCATCTCCTGTTTGACCACTTCCAATTTGCCTTGATTCATGGACCTGACATTCCAGGATCCTATGCAACATTGCTCTTTACAGCATCAGACCTTGCTTCTATCACCAGTCACATCCACAACTGGGTATTGTTTTTGCTTTGGCTCCATCCCTTCATTCTTTCTAGAGTTATTTCTTCACTGATCTCCAGTAGCATATTGGGCACCTACTGACCTGGGGAGTTCCTCTTTCATATCCTATCATTTTGTCTTTTCATACTGTTCATCGGGTATTCTCCAAGGCAAGAATACTGAAGTGGCTTACCATTCCCTTTCCAGTGGACCACATTCTGTCCGACCTCTCCACCATGACCCGCTTGTCTTGGGTGGCCCCATGCAGCATGGCTTATTTTCATTGAGTTAGACAAGGCTGTGGTCCGTGTGATCAGATTGGCTAGTTTTCTGTAATTATGGGTTCAGTGTGTCGGCTCTCTGATGCCCTCTTGCAACACTTACCATCTTACTTGGGTTTCTCTTACCTTGGATGAAGGGTATCTCCTCACGGCTGCCCCTCCTGACCTTGAACGTGGAGTAGCTCCTCTCAGCCCTCCTGCCCTGTGCAGCTACCACTCCTTGGACGTGGGATAGCTCCTCTCAGCCACCTCCCCTGACCTCGGGCACAGGGTAGCTCCCCTTGGCCGCCGCCCCTGACCTTGGGTGAGGGGTAGCTCCTCTCAGTTAGGTGATTCCAAAACATCTACCAAAGACTTGTTTTTTAAAAAATAATTTCTCTATGCCAAATAGTTACCTTTTTTAAGGTAACATATATTGTGTGTATCCATCTTGTCAAACCACTGAGAAATAAAATTAGATATTTATTATCAGAGAGCTAAGAAAGACATGCAGAAGCTGAAAAACACTTCTGTCTGTGTCTAAGAAGATATTTCAACATAAATGGCATTATATTTTAACAGAGTGACAATGCACTTTATCAGTTTGTCAGAGGTAGCCAAGTACACAGAAAGAGAAATAAATAATCAGCAAAATAAAGAGGTGGCCTCCCAAATGGGAGAAAATATTTGCAAACATATGACAGGTAATAGATTAATATTCACAATATGTAAGTAATTCACATAAACCAACAGCAAAAACAAATCTGATTTTACAAGTGGGCATAGGAACTTCATTGGTTGTCCAGTGGTTAAGAGTCTGCCTGCCAATGTAGGGGACATGAGTTCGATCCCTGGTCTGGATAGAATCCATATGCTTCAAGGCAACTAAGCTGGTATTCTACAACTACAGAAGCCCGTGCACCCTAGAGCCTGTGCCTCCTGCAAGAGAAGCCACCGCAACAAGAAGCCCCTGCACTGCAACGAGAGCAGCCCCTGCTCGCTGCAAGTAGTGAGAGCCCACATGCCACAACGAAGGCCTGGCTCAGCCATAAATAAATAGATAAATTTTTTAAATGTTTGGGAAAAAAAATTTTAAGTGGGCAGAGGACCGAAAATAGACACTTTTCAAAAGACAAAAAAAAAAAAAAAAAAGACATTTTTCTAAAGAAGACATGCAGATGGCCAACACCTATGTGAAAAGGTGCTCAACATCACTCATCACCACGGAATGCAAATTAAAACCACAATAAGATATGACTTCAACATCTGTTAGAATGGCTATTATCAAAAATTCAGTAGATAAGATGTATTGGCCAGGATGTGGAGAAAAGGGAACCCTTGTGCACTGTTGGTGGGTTTGTGATCTGGCAGTGCCACTGTGGGAAGTAATACAGAGAGGGTTCCTCAAAAAATTAAAAATAGAACTACCATTTGATCCAGTGATTCCACTTCTGGATATAGATCCGAAAGAAATGAAAACACTGTCTGCAAGAGCTGTCTGCATCCCCATGTTCATCACAGGACTATTCACAACAGCCAAGACAGCAGACAGCCGAAGTGTCTGAGTGAATGGTTAAAGAAAGCTTGAGATGCATATACAATGAAATATTTTTCCATTAGAAGGAGCAAATACTGCTATTTGGGACAACATGGATCTCTGAGAACATTATGCTAAGTGAAATAAATCAGAGAAAGAAAAATACTATCTATTTGTGGACCCTAAAGAAGGCCAAATTCATATAAACAGGGTAGATTAGTGATTACCAAGGTTTAGGTAGGGGTAGGGAAATGGGGAGATGTTAGTTAAAAGGTACAAACTTGCAGTTATAAGATTAATAAGCCTTAGGGATCTAACTTCAGCATGGTGACTATTTTTCACAATACAGTATTACATACTTCAAAGTCGCTAAGAGAATAGATCTTAAAATGATATTTACAGTGAAAATTATAGCCTAGCTATATATATATATATATATATTTAATGAAAATTAATGAGCAAAATGCTCAAAGAGGGCATAAAATTAGAGAAATAAACTGAACCCAAAGATCTCAGATGGGAAGAAGTAAAAGTTTAAGAAGCAAAAGTATTGAAATAGAAAACAAAAATCAATGGAGAGTAACACCAAAAGCTTGTTATTTGGAAAAAGAATAAATAAGTGAACCTCCAGCAAGCCTGATCAAGAAGAAGGAGAAAACTCGAATTAGTAGTATTAGACATGAAAAGAGAAATAACTGAAGATACTGAAGTAAATATTTTTGAAAACCAAGACTGTAAACAATACTGCAAATGAATCTGAAAACTCAAATGAAATGGACAATTGCTTAAAAAAAACTAAAATATACAAACTGGCTGTAAAAGAAAGAGAAAACCTGAATAGACCTATAACTATTACAAAAACTCAAGCAGTTATAAGCCTATTCAGGCTTGAAAAACACTCTACCTCACCAGTAATCTAGGAAATGTGAGTTGCAGCAACAGCATGATGCCATTTTAGAAAACCAACCAACTTGCAAAAAAGGAAATCTCTGATAGTTAAAGAGTGGACAAAGATATGGACAAAGGGTAGCACCCAGATACCGTGGATGGGAATGCAAATTGGGACAAGTACTTTGGAATAAAGATGAAGTTATTCATTCCCTACCAACCTGCAAGCCTAGGTTTACCCCCTGCAGAAACCTTTGCTCATATACACAAGAAGATAAGTCCTACACTTTATTTATTTAGCCAACAGACAGACAATGTGCCAAGCATTGCAAGACCCTATGCACCAGACCATTGTGCATGGTTGGCAAATAAAACCATACTTGTTATTAAAGGCAAAATGAAATATTGTAGTCAAAATTTTCCATAAATGGAAAAATCCATACAGCTGGTGAAAATAATGGACTTATTTGAAACATGGTTATATCTCTGAATCATAAATCTAAGTGACAAGTTATCAAAAGAAACACAGAATATGTTAGCAGGTTAATTTGGAAGCCATACAAAATTATTTACATATATATATTGGACACGAGTTTGAGTCAACTCCGGGAGTTGGTGATGGACAAGGAGGCCTAGCGTGCTGCGATTCTTGGGGTCACAAAGAGTAGAGGTTGTTGTGTATATGTGTGATACAGGATGTATATATGTACGCATGTATGATAGAGGTGATTTGTATGCATATGAAAGTTTAAGAAACATTTGTGTATATTACATACGGATATATCTATATGTAATAAAAATGTTAAAACACAGATTTGTTATTGTTCAGTCACCCAGTTGTGTTTGACTCTTTGTGACCCCATGGACTGCAGCACGCCAGGCCTCCCTGTTCACGATCTCCCAAAGTTTGCCCGAGTTCATGTCCCTTGCATCGGTGATACCATCCAGCCACCTCATCCTCTGATGCCTTCTTCTCCTTCTGCCCTCAATCTTTCCCAGCATCAGGGACTTTTCCAATGAGTTCATATCAGGTGACCAAAAAAATGGAGCTTCAGCTTCAGCATCAGTCCTTCCAAAGATTATTCAGGTTGATTTCCCGTAAGATTGACTGGTTTGATCTCCTTGCTGTCCAAGGAATCGTCTCCAGCACCACAGTTGGAAGGCATCAATTCTTTGGTGTTCTGCCTTCTTTATGGGCCAGCTCTCACAGCCGTAACTGACCACTGGGAAAACCATAGCCTTGACTAAACAGACCTTTGTCGGCAGAGTATTGTCTCTGCTTTTTAACCCACTGTCTAGGTTTGTCATAGCTTTCCTGCCAAGAAGCAGTCAACTGTCTTCTGACTTCATGACTGCAGTCACCATCCTTAGTGATTTTAGAGCCCAAGAAGAGGAAATCCGTCAGTTTCCACTTTTCCGCCTTCTATTTGGTGTGAAGTAGTGGGCTGGATGCCATGATCTTTTTTTAGTATATAGCTTTAAGCCAGCTCTTTCACTCTCCTCCTTCACCCTCATTAAGAGGCTCTTTAGTTCCTCTTTGCTTTGCCATTAGAGTGGTATCATCTGCATACCTGAGGCTGTTGATGTTTCTTCTGCCTATCTTGATTGATGGGAACACCAAAATTCAGAAAGTGGTTACCTCTGGAGAGAGAGAAAGAGGGGAAATGGAGTCCAGAAAAAATACAAAGGGGGCTTTGTTTATATTTGCAACACTTTTATTTCCTTTAAAAATATGAGACAAGGGTGGTAAAACTTATTAATATTGACTAGTCTGAGTGATGGATACACAGATGTTTTGTGTCTTTTTCTCTGTACATTGTATATTTCAAAATTCCTCAAAACATTAGGAAGAGGAAGTATAATCTCATCCAAATAATTAAATGAAATATGAATTTTTCTTACTTAATATCAATTAATTCCATCCAGTGACATACCAACTGTTGTTTGTACCTTTGCTTTTAGGAGAGTCAGGGAGTTAAATAGCAGCAACACTAAAAAGTTTCTGGAAGAAAGAAAGAGAGTAAGTATCATAATTTTCTTAGTACTTTTCCTTTGAAAAAAACTAAATAGTAGCTCATGCTTAGATTTCAGACTTCTAGCTGATTTGCCTAATTTGATTTTTCTGTATGCTAAATATTCTAACTTCTCTTCTCTTCTCCCTGAAAGCTAATCTCTCACTAAAACCTATAAGGTAATTATTTGGTACTATTTTATACAGAAAATGAAGCCAAATTTTAATCATGCACAAATACTCTTTTCTTTTCTAAGATTTTGGCAGCAACTATCTTACCAGCAAAAATTATGGGGTTTAAATTCTCCCAGTTTTCAGGCTATTTTCTTTCTTCTTTTTTAAATTATTTTTATATCCTTCTCTTAAACTGCAAACTACCAACCCTCATCCATAAGTTTTAAGGTTACAACCCAAAGTTGATCTGAAGTGTTTTGTTTTGCTTTGCAGCTCGCCATGAAGCAGTCCAAAGAAATGGATCAGTTGAAAAAAGTCCAGCTGGAGCACCTCGAATTCCTAGAGAAACAGAATGAGCAGGTATTTCACTTAAAAAGCGTAAAAAGATGTAGGCAGCCAACCAGATCCAGGAGGCAAATGCCATGGCCCACAGTGACCCTCCTGCTGAAGCTAGCAGCCTGCGTAGTGACGTAGGAACGTGGCTAGAAAAATTTGGTGCCATTACTGTGCTTTGCCCTTTTCATCCAAAAAGAACAGAAAGTACTTTTTTTGAAGTGGGAGAGGAATGTGGCTGTGGAGAAAAAAAGCATCAAAATTTGATTAGATGATGGGGATTTTAAAAAGGACATTCCTGAGAGGAGGAGAAAACAGATTATAAGTTACTTCTCCATTTTTATGTGAAGTTATATCACTTGTACCCTAGAGACAAGTGATATTGTATTTAAAAGCAAATGAGAAACCACCTACTTTCAACCTCAATCTAAAAATGAAATTATAAAACCTTCTCAGGACTTCCAAGCCAAACCTAATTGCATGAACTGCCATAATTCTACAAACCACTGAATGTGAGTGGATACCATACTCTTAGTGTTAAACACTAAATTAAAATATACACAAATAAAAAGAGGTCTCCAAAATCCAACTATTCAGTAGCTGTCAGGCATATACCAACATCAAGATGAATGTGTATTTGCCTCAAATGGAGTTCAGATAGTTGGGCTACAGCCCACTGGCCATCCACAGTCTCATTTCAATTGGAAGGAAATACCTCTAGCTTCTATGGCACAATGACCCTCAGTAGCAGTTAAAATTTCAGCCTATCTCAGTCCAAATACACCTCTTCAGGTGTAGCTGGTTTGGAAGTTATTATTTCCAGGCAATTTACTCCAGTCTAGAAGCTGTAAAGAAGTTCTGAAACCCGTACTTGTCCTGCATTATTCTTTCCTGTTCCCTTTCACATATAAAGTAATCCTATTTAAGGTTTTTTTTTTTTAAGAGTAAATGGCTTCCATTGAAGAAAACTTAACTGGAAATTAGACTAAAAAGTACCTTTGAGAAAGTAAAACAAAACGATAAAATCAGGGTTTGTTTTTTGTATTGCAATTGAGTAACAAATAAATCCAACTTCTGGTTTCATGTCCTTTACTTTTTGGTTGATAGAAGTTTTATTCATCAGCATTCTTCTAAGTTATGTTTCCCATTTCTTTTCCAGCCAAATGCTTCTATTCATGAATAGTCCACAGATCTCCAAGGCGGACAATAAGTGTTTATTGTCCCACAGGTCCCACTCATTTGACCAATCCCTAGATACAGCACCTTCTAGTACAAGTTACCTATCATTTTTTGCTGTCAAAGCCATTTCTCAGAAAGTGTTTCTGGAGGGTGAGGGATGGATAAGGGAATAGCTGCTATTTCTAAACATTAGAATCCTCTTCAGTGACTCAGTACTGGGTGGGGATAAGGATGCCTTAAAGAAGGCACAGTGAAGGTAAGCTGCAGCTCTGTGTCAGTTAACTAAATTAAGAAACTACTTAGAAATCACTGTGTTGCTTAGCAACAAGTTTGACTAAAGAATATAAATGTGCTAAAAATTGCTCATCATTACAATAGTGGTATATATCTGAGCTAGAGAATACCTAGTGTTTTTAGTTTCAGAGCTAAAGTACACAGTTTTAAAATCACTTTGGCCTTTTATCCTAATACATGTGTAACTCAAATCACACCAGAGATTTTACACTGAAATATTGGATTAATGATAACAGTATTGATATTGGGAGGATAGTGACTTCTTCTTGTTTCTGAAATTCATATAATGCCTTTCAAGGGGTCGCAGGTAATGCCTACCACCCACACCTGATACTTTGAGTCATAGAATCTTAGGAAAGAATGTAAGAAGGCTTCAGATTTGGTGAAGATGTAATGAGATTCCATGAAAAGAAATTCAAGGTATATTGATGCTTCCAGCAAGTGTGCAATTTGGACTTGAATTTCTGTGTTAAGCTTTGCTTTATAAATATGGCCCATTCTGTAACAAATTCAGTCCCAGAGATTTTCTAGTGTACTTTTGGAGGGGGAAGTTTACAGATTGAATACCTCTCAATTCAGTTACTACCTGTGGTTCAACACTGTCTTGGCGCAGTGCCAAAGATGCTGCAGCTCTGTTTCTTGCCTCATATTAGGTGAGGTCTGGAACCATTTGGAGAGCTCCCCCTATATCCTATTGGGTGGCTGAGTGGTTAAGAATCCGCCTGTGATGTCGGAGACCCGGGTTTGATCCCTGGGTCAGGAAGATGCCCTGGAGAAGGGCATGGCAACCCACTCCAGTATTTTTGCCTGGGGAATCCCATGACAGAGGAGCCTGGTGGGCTACAGTCGATTGGAGTCACAAAGAGTCAGACACGACTGAAGCAACTCAATTCAAAATTTCATTGACAGGAAACAGTTTCCTGTCTCCAGACAATCCCAAACTTGTATAACAATCTCGCAAACTGCTATTAAACCTCAAGACTTTAAAAAAAATAATAAAATAAATTAATTTTAACATTCTGCAATAATATCTCCCTTTAAAGTTTCTTCCTGCTTCCCTATAACCCTTATCCTATAAATTTTCCTGGTTGCCCCAAAGCAAAGCCTGGAATCATCTACTTCATTAGTTAGACAGTGCTGAGGCACTGGCAGAAACAACTCAGGTTTCAACCTATCTGGGTCCTGATTCTGGATCCTAACCTCCTATGTCATTTCGAATGGCTTTGCCTGCTTGGTTGGCAAGTATTCATTTAAAACTCCAAAGGATGGGGATTTTTTTTTTCCCTACCATTTCCCATAGACCTCCCAGCCATACATGAGCTCATCTGTCTTGACATGCACCATTTCAAACATGAAATGCTCCATTACTGTCATACTCAAGTTTTAAGAGTTGGTTTTGTCATCAGTCATGTCATGTAATGAGGAGAGGTGAGGGTCTCACCCCATGGGAGAGCTGCAGTCTGGGCTGAGAGGCATTGGTCGCTTTTGTTCTTTTGTTTCTGTTGAGATCAGCCTGGGGTAAGTTTGTTGCTTATGGTTCTATACATGTTTTATCCTTAGCCTTTTGCTTTTCTGTATATGGTTTTGCATTCATTTTTCAAATTCACTTCAGTATTCATTTATTTTCTTTGTTTTGTATGTATGACTCAATTTTGACATTACTATTTTTGTACAAACAGCTTTTGAAATCCTGTCATGCAGTGTCCCAAACTCAAGGTAGGACTGAAAATTCTGATAAGCAAGATATTGCCTTCCTGCTCAACTGCGCTCGTATTCTCGCTGCTTTGATGATTCACATCTGCTCTTGACTAGTTAAGATCGCAAGGGTTTGATTGAAAAGTTTGACTATTTGATGCTTGGATTTCTGATGTACAATTCAAACTGAAATGCCCAGCGTCTTGAGAGAATTATTTCTGATGGCATTTTAGCATCCTTTCCAGTCGCAGACCTAGGAATCTCATGCTGATGAAGACATACCCAGTCACTGGAAAAAGTGATATACGGTGGTCCTTTGGATCAATCACAGCTGAAACTGGGTCACAGAGACAGATCTTTCACAAACATTAATATGACTGCCATTAATTTTTAAAGTACCCAGTAAAAGTTGATTGGTGGTTTTTAGTAACAGAGAGTTATGGTCTGCATGCAAACACATTATCCAGCATCATTGTACAAAGACTCTTGTCATGCTTTCTGTTAGAACCAGTCTGCCAGGAAACCTAATCACCCCTTATACATACGGTAACCATATAATTTATCATTCAAACAGAATAGCTTTGAAAGTGAAAGGGGATGTTGTTCATAATAGCCAGGACCATAGGCATGAATTGGAACCATCCTAACAAGTGAGCATGAGTGGTCACCCTGCTCATATGAGAACCTGGCTCTTGGAATCCTCCTGTACTGTTAATAGGATCCTTCTCTCTACACCATGTTCAATATTGTCCTTAATGCTAGAGGGAAAGAAGCAGAGGGAATCCTTTATTACTATTTACTGAACACAAAATATTTAATTTCCAGTGCTGATATTTCACTGTCATCTCTTATAAATACTGTTTGTGTCATAGTTTCATGTTCGTGTATTTTCTCCATTTCTTCATTTTTCTATTAGAGCATTAGTAGGTTTCAGGCATTAAAAAAAAAGATCTGGGGAGTGGGAGCCATCCATCCCAAATGTAAGCAGAAAGTTACTATATTTGGTGTTTTTATATCCATCCTCACCAAAATGGAATTTAAAGCCACAGTCTAAAAATAACAATAAGAAGGAGATCACTCTGTGGTCTGTGGGTTAAACTAATTTCATAGCAAAACTTCATTTGGTATATTTTGATGCTCATAGTATGATCGGCAGAGTTGACTAAATCCTCCCACTGACCTTCCATTTAGTTGGAATACCTAAGTCAACACGAATAGTAACATCAGAGCTCATCAGGGTCCTCCTCCAAGTTATATCTTTATATATCCATGTTTCCATTTTTAAATGTCCTTTATTTCAAAGTGATGTGTCACCAAAAGAGGACAGGAATGCTTTTTCTCCAAAAGATACATGTGTTGGGTTTGAAAAAAGGCACATGGTTTGAAAGTAAAGCTTAAAATGAAACAATTGATTTTTCCCTATATTGCCAGGCAGTGACTTGTCACCAGAACCTGTCCCCATCAGACACCTTTCCACCTCTCAAATCAGCTGGTTGTCTTCTTGACAGCTTTAATTCATGAGATTCAATTCACTGTAGCTTACTTCCTGGGGTAGACTGTAAAAGCTGAATTGCTCCAGAGAAGTCAGAGCCTGTAAGGAGATTTTTTTGCACAGTAGCCTTCCAAGAACCCTATGTATGCATGTGACGTTCTGCCCGCAGCATACTCCAACCAGTCTAACGTGATAGACTTCCACCCAAGCTTTCCCATCCGTGAGATTCTTAGACAGTCACTTTTCATTAACTTTCAAGCTATTTGAGGAATAAATTGTACATAAGCAATGCTTATTCTAAAAGTGATCAAATTATCTACACACCATCAAGGCATGTCAGTCTGTGGAAACTAAATCAAACAGTTAGAAATGACGTGATCTACAAGTTTCAGGTGTAGCTTCTTTTCCAGTTGTTTTCCTGGTACTGTGTGGACTATTCCTTCCCAGACTTTAACATGCATAAAACTTCCCTGGGGATCTTACTAAAATGCAGACTCTGGGTCAGTAGGGTGGGGGTGGAGTCCCAGATCCTGCATTTCCCACAAGATCCCAGGCAATGCTGATGCTGCTGGTCTGTGGACCACACTTTTAAGTACCCAGGACACAGTGACAAGCATCAAATTCGAGGGAAAAGAGAGGTGGGGTTTTGCTGCATGTCTTCAGGAGAGGATTTCAACATGTAAGGTCTTGTTTCTGACGTTACAGGCGAAGGAGATGCAGCAGATGGTGAAATTGGAAGCCGAGATGGACCGCAGACCAGCAACAGTTGTGTGAAACTCCAGGACACAAACTGAACCCACAGAACCACCACATCAAAGAGCAGTCCCCAGCTTCTGAACACAGATTCCATGGAGGAAAGCTGATGTCTTCTGCGTTTCCTTTCCATGTAGACAAAATGTCACCTGAAACCACAGAGACTTACTTCTCTTAAACATTCTGAATACTAAATTTCCTTGCTCAACCAAAAGTAGTTACAAATCCCCCCAAACTGCGACTCCAGTAAGTCAGAGTTTACCTGTTGATCATACCACTTCAACATGTTTGCCAGAAAATATCGTCACAAGTAAATGAGCTTGGTGTTAAAAACTCTGCTTTGTGATGCGTTAAGACATGTTTGAGCAGCAGCAAAAGTAGTGCATTAGCCATGTCATAGCAAGCACATGCACTGGGGTGGGGGGAGGAAACTGTCTGCAGATTAATAGCAGCAGTGGTGATCTGCTAGACAGCAACTGGGGGGATTTTTCTACATGAGTTACCTCATCAGTAAGTGCCATGTCTCCACCATGCCATACAAAGCTAACTTCCTATACCAGTCACGGAAACGGTTAGAACAATAGAAAAATAGAACGGTGTCCTTGTGCCAAAACCCGCTGTGCTCACAAGGAGAACTCTCAGGCACGTTTAAGAAGCTGACATCTGACATTGCTTCCTAGGAATTGCTTCTGCTGACCCTAGATTACTACAGCTCACTCTTACACCATGAAGATTGTGAAGTGGTTATTGGCAACTGTTTGTAAATGTGACCATGTAAAAAGTATTTATGCTCCTAATTCACACTGTCAGAGAGCAAAATCATGTTAAGTATTGCCACGTGACAAGATTAGTGAACAGGAATATTAGAACTATCTTTGCATGATACACAAGCACCGATTATGACTAACCCGTACACAGTTAACCTAATGCAAATAAATACTGGTTAAGTAACTGTATGGCACAGAATATAATTTGACTCTCAAGACTTTTAGCATAATGAAAAGTCTATATATATGTGTATATGAACTATGTGGGCATTCTTGATACTTCAAGTTCTAGTTTCAAAAAAAAATACATAACTAATTTAATTTTACACAAAAAATATTTATGCAGATTTTCAGAATTTCATATCAGGAAATAATCTTTTTATGTCTGTTAAATATCAAAACAATTTGCTACAGTGTTAATCTGCATGGTCGTTAAGCCTGTTGTAGTTGTGTTGCAGACAGTGCATGGGAAAGTCCCTCCTGGGATGGAGCTGTGCCCCAACACCCAGAGGAGCGCATGGAAACTGCACTCGAGAACTAATCAGATCACTGATGTAGGGCACCAACCACCAACCGGATTGTTGTATATGCTTGTACAGATTGATTCTGTGTGTTCCTCTGAGTAAAACAGAGAATTATGTTACCATCAATACTGAAATTAAACTTCCAACTTCTCTAATAAAAAAATGAAAACACATCCAACATCTGTCAGAGTGTTTGCTCGTCAGGATGCCTTCCCGTGTACTTTTTCTGTTTCCTAAATAATCTCTTCGTTGTTCTTAGAGGGGGGTTTATGCCTGCCCCCAACACATTTTTCTCCTGACATAAAAAGACTGTTTGACTGGTTGACTCCCAATGTAAAGTACTTGTTTTTCCTTTTTCTCACAGTTGTCATTTGAACTGGCTTCTTTTGAAATTCTCTGGTTACAGATTTCCTTATTTGTAAGATAGTAGAGTTTGAGTCACTGCCCCTGACCTCGGACACGGGGTGTCTCCTCCCGGCAGCCACTGTCCTCGGACGCGGGGTAGCTCCTCTCACCGCCACCCCTGACCTCGGATGCGGGGTGTCTCTTCCCGGCCGCCACTGGCCTCGGACGCGGGGTGTCTCCTCCCAGCCGCCACTGGCCTTGGACGCGGGGTGTCTCCTCCCGGCCGCCACTGGCCTTGGACACGGGGTGTCTCCTCCTTGCTGCCACTGACCTCGGACGCAGGGTAGCTCCTCTCGGCCGTTCCTGTGCCGTTGCAGCCTGGTACTCTAGGCTGAGCCCAAGGCAAGGGGTGGCAGCTGGGAGGAGCCACCCACACCCAAGGCCAGGGCCGGAGGCCGAGAGGAGCAACCCGAGGAATGGTGGCTACGCAGGCACAGGAAGGCCTAGAGGAGCTATCCCATGTTGAAGGTCAGGAACGGTGGCAGTAAGGAGATACCCATCATCCAAGGTAAGGAGGAGCGGCTGTGCTTTGCTAGAGCAGGCTTGAAGAGATACCCCACGCCCAAGATAAGAGAAACCCGAGTAAGATGGTAAGTGTTGCAAGAGGGCATCAGAGGGCAGACACACTGAAACCATACTCACAAAAAACTAGTCAATCTAATCACACTAGGACCACAGCCTTGTCTAACTCAGTGAAACCAAGCCATGCCTGCAGGGCAAACCAAGATAGATGTGTCATGGTGGAGAGGTCTGACAGAATGTGGTCCACTGGAGAAGGGAATGCCAAGCCACTTCAGTACTCTTGCCTTGAGAACCCCATGAACAGTATGAACAGGCAAAATGATAGGATACCAAAAGAGGAACTCCCCAGGTCATTAGGTGCCCAATATGCTACTGGAGATCAGTGGAGAAATAACTCCAGAATGAAGGGATGGAGCCAAAGCAAAAACAATACCCAGTTGTGGATGTGACTGGTGATAGAAGCAAGGTCTGATGCTGTAAAGAGCAATATTGCATAGGAACCTGGAATGTCAGGTCCATGAATCAAGGCAAATTGGAAGTGGTCAAACAAGAGATGGCAAGGGTGAATGTTGACATTCTAGGAATCAGCAAACTAAAATGGACTGGAATGGGTGAATTTAACTCAGATGACCATTAGATGTACTACTGCAGGCAGGAATCCCTCAGAAGAAATGGAGTAGCCATCATGGTCAACAAAAGAGTCTGAAATGCAGTACTTGGATGCAATCTCAAAAATGACAGAATGATCTCTGTTCATCTCCAAGGCAAACCATTCAATATCACAGTTATCCAAGTCTATGCCCCAACCAGTAACACTGAAGTAACTGAAGTTGAACGGTTCTATGAAGACCTACAAGACCTTTTAGAACTAACACCCAAAAAAGATGTCCTTTTCATTCTAGGGGACTGGAATGCAAAAGTAGGAAGTCAAGAAACACCTGGAGTAACAGGCAAATTTGGCCTTGGAATGCGGAATGAAGCAGGGCAAAGACTAATAGAGTTTTGCCAAGAAAATGCACTGGTCATAGCAAACACCCTCTTCCAACAACACAAGAGAAGACTCTACACATGGACATCACCAGATGGTCAACACCGAAATCGGATTGATTATATTCTTTGCAGCCAAAGATGGAGAAGCTCTATACAGTCAACAAAAACAAGACCAGGAGCTGACTGTGGCTCAGATCATGAACTCCTTCTTACCACATTCAGACTCAAATTGAAGAAAGTAGGGAAAACCGCTAGACCATTCAAGTATGACCTAAATCAAATCCCTTATGATTATACAGTGGAAGTGAGAAATAGATTTAAGGGCCTAGATCTGATAGATAGAATGCCTGATGAACTATGGAATGAGGTTCATAACATTGCACAGGAGACAGGAATCAAGACCATCCCCATGGAAAAGAAATGCAAAAAAGCAAAATGGCTGTCTGGGGAGGCCTTAGAAATAGCTGTGAAAAGAAGAGAGGTGAAAAGCAAAGGAGAAAAGGAAAGATAGAAGCATCTGAATGCAGAGTTCCAAAGAATAGCAAGAAGAGATAAGAAAGCCTTCTTCAGCGATCAGTGCAAAGAAATAGAGGAAAACAACAGAATGGGAAAGACGAGATCTCTTCAAGAAAATTAGAGATACCAAGGGAACATTTCATGCAAAGATGGGCTCGATAAAGGACAGAAATGGTATGGACCTAACAGAAGCAGAAGATATTAAGAAGAGGTGGCAAGAATACATGGAAGAACTGTACAGAAAAGATCTTCATGACCCAGATAATCATGATGATGTGATCACTAACCTAGAGCCAGACATCTTGGAATGTGAAGTCAAGTGGGCCTTAGAAAGCATCACTACGAACAAAGCTAGTGGAGGTAATGGAATTCCAGTGGAGCTCTTTCAAATCCTGAAAGACAATGCTGTGAAAGTGCTGCACTCAATATGCCAGCAAATTTGGAAAACTCAGCAGTGGCCCCAGGACTGGAAAAGGTCAGTTTTCATTCTAATCCCAAAGAAAGGCAATGCCAAAGAATGCTCCAACTACCACACAATTGCACTCATCTCACATGCTAGTAAAGTAATGCTCAAAATTCTCCAAGCCAGGCTTCAGCAAGACGTGAACCATGAACTCCCTGGTGTTCAAGCTGGTTTTAGAAAAGACAGAGGAACCAGAGGTCAAATTGCCAACATCCGCTGGATCATGGAAAAAGCAAGAGAGTTCCAGAAAAACATCTATTTCTGCTTTATTGACTATGCCAAAGCCTTTGACTGTGTGGATCACAATAAACTGTGGAAAATTCTTCAAGAGATGGGAATACCAGACCACCTGACCTGCCTCTTGAGAAATCTGTATGCAGGTCAGAAAGCAACAGTTAGAACTGGACATGGAACAACAGACTGGTTCCAAATAGGAAAAGGAGTACGTCAAGGCTGTATATTGTCACCCTGCTTCTTTAACTTCTATGCAGAGTACATCATGAGAAATGCTGGACTGGAAGAAACACAAGCTGGAATCAAGATTGCCAGGAGAAATATCAATAACCTCAGATATACAGATGACACCACCCTTATGGCAGAAAGTGAAGAGGAGCTAAAAAGCCTCTTGATGAAAGTGAAAGAGGAGAGTGAAAAAGTTGGCTTAAAGCTCAACCTTCAGAAAACTAAGATCATGGCATCTGGTCCCATCACTTGATGGGAAATAGATGGGGAAACAGTAGAAACAGCGTCAGACTTTATTTTGGGGGGCTCCCAAATCACTGCAGATGGTGATTGCAGCCATGAAATTAAAAGACGCTTACTCCTTGGAAGAAAAGTTATGACCAACCTAGATAGTATATTCAAAAGCAGAGACATTACTTTGCCAACTAAGATCTGTCTAGTCAAGGCTATGGTTTTTCCTGTGGTCATGTATGGATGTGAGAGTTGGACTCTGAAGAAGGCTGAGCGCTGAAGAATTGATGCTTTTGAACTGTGGTGTTGGAGAAGACTCTTGAGAGTTCCTTGGACTGCAAGGAGATCCAACCAGTCCATTCTGAAGGAGATAACCCCGGGATTTCTTTGGAAGGAACGATGCTAAAGCTGAAGCTCCAGTACTTTGGCCACCTCATGCGAAGAGTTGACTCATTGGAAAAGACTTTGATGCTGGGAGGGATTGGGGACAGGAGGAGAAGGGGACGACCGAGGATGAGATGGCTGGATGGCATCACGGACTCGATGGACATGAGTCTGAATGACCTCCGGGAGATAGTGATGCACAGGGAGGCCTGGCGTGCTGCAATTCATGGGGTTGCGAAGAGTCGGACATGACTTAGCAACTGAACTGAACTGAGAGTTTGAGTAAATATTTTTCCACACTAACATCTCATTAAAATTATCACTATTATGGTACAACTGGATGGCCAGTTTTGAAAGATTTCAAATGGCTCTCTCTCACGAAATCAAATAGCTCCCTCTCAGCACTCAGCTGAGCTCACTGTTCTGTCGCACTTCACTGAATCCATCACTCACCCCTCTCTGCTCTGCTCCTGAAAGATTACTCCTACTTTTCCCGTTTTTCTGATCATTTCTTCTCTGGCTTTTCATCCTCCTACACTGCCATAAATATTTCCATCTTCCAGCTTAAATCCAGAACCAGTTTTCTCTCTAACCAGCTTTACTTTCATTATTTGAGATATCTGTCTCCCAGAAGAGGACTTCCCAGGTGGTGCTAGTGGTAAAGAACCTGACTGTCAATGCAGGAGATGTACCTAAAAGATGCTGGTTCAATGCCTGAATTGGGAAGATCCCTTGGAGAAGGGGACAGCAACCCACTCCAGTATTCTTGCCTGGAGAATCTCATACACAGAGGAGCCTGGTGGGTTATAGTCCATGGGGTTGCCAAGAGTCAGACACAACTGAAATGACTTAGCAGGCACACATGCATTCCCAGAAGAATCCACTGTAATAGGATTAAACATGTACACACAGTTCAACAAGAAGATGGGTTTACTTTCAATTGTAAGCTCATGTTGCACTCAGATCCTATGTTCTCATTTATTATAAAGGACAACAAATCTTGGCAATTTCAGTTACTCAGTCTCTTCAAACTTAAAAAGACAAACACTTATTTCAGAGGTATATTCAATTACTGAGTCTCCCAGTTAGTCAGTCTCCCAGTTAGAGTTCCCTCCCCTTAAGGAAGTCTTCCTGCTTCTCTTCCAAGATGACTTCTGGGTGCAAATGGAAGCTCGCGTGTCCTCCTGGCAGTGGGGAGGAGCATCTGGTTACCCCTACTGTGTGGTCCTAACTTCCCTGGACCTCAGTCCTGCAAGGTGGATCCTTTCATTCTAGTGTGTCAGGGCCTCTGCTCAGAAGAGTTTTCACCCTGGACTCAGTTTTTCTCCAGTTTTCTTGTGGGACACACAGAAAGTCTGGGTTTGGGAGCAGGGAGAGGACAGAGGTCCTAGCTCAGATCATCCATGCAAATGCCTCCTCTCGCCATTTGTTAGCTGCTAGTGCCATGTTGCTCCATGGCAGGTTGCTTAAGGAGGCTTGCCAGTTTCTAAATCTATGCCCCAAGAAGCAAGTTAATAGTGAAGATACTACACCCTGCTTCTCAGTCCCTTAGGACTGTTGGTTCCAATCTGGGGATCAAGACACTTGCCTCAATTCTTACCTTGCTTCCTCCTATCAGCCCTGAAAGGATATTCAACTGTACATACGTGACTGATTGGAATGCCCAAATAGCCTGCCAGCCTTCTCTGTCCATGGGATTTTCCAGGCAAGAACACTAGAGTAGGTTGCCATTTCTTTCTCCAGGGGATCCTCCCAACCCAGGTATTGAACCCAGGTCTCACACAATGTAGGCAGACTCTGAGCCACCAGGGAAGCCGTATATTGGACTGTACTTCTTCCCTAAGTAGACTGTTCTTCCCCTTTGGGGAAGGGATAAAAGGCTTCATGGAAAATAAACCAGATTGACAAGATAGAGAAACCCATTAGTAAGTGCAATATTTCATCAAATCCAGTTCAGTTCAGTCGCTCAGTCGTGTCCGACTCTCTGTGACTCCATGAATCGCAGCACACCAGGCCTCCCTGTCCATCACCAACTCCCGGGGTTTACTCAAACTCTTGTCCATTGAGTTGGTGATGATATTCAATCATTTCATCCTCTGTTGTCCCCTTCTCCTCCCACCTTCAGTCTTTCCCAGCATCAGGGTCTTTTCCACTGAGTTAGTTCTTCACATCAGGTAGCCAAAGTATTGGAGTTTCAGCTTTAGCATCAGTCCTTCCAATGAATATTCAGTACTGATTTCCTTTAGGATGGACTGGTTGGATCTCCCTGGAGTCCAAGGGACTCACAAGAGTCTTCTCCAACACCACAGTTCAAAAGCACCAATTCATCCAGATTTAAAATTTAGAATTTGTATCTTCTTGGGAAATAGAATTTATTTTACTATGAAGGGGTCATCTATTAATTCTATAACTCTCTTTTGGTGACTGTTTAATAAAGCTTACTCTATCATTTATGGAGAAGGCAATGGCAACCCACTCCAGTACTCTCGCCTGGAAAATCCCACGGAAAGAGGAGCCTAGTAGGCTATAGTCCATGGGGTCGTGAAGAGTCGGACACGACTGAGCAACTTCACTTTCACTTTTCACTTTCACTTTTCACTTGCATGCACTGGAAAAGGCAAAGGCAACCCACTCCAGTGTTCTTGCCTGGAGAATCCCAGGGACAGAGGAGCCTGGTGGGCTGCCGTCAATGGGGTCACACAGAATTGGACACGACTGAAGTGACTTAGCAGCAGCAGCACTCTTATCATTTTTTAAAAAAAGCATCAATTCTTCAGTGCTCAGCTTTCTTTCCAACTCACATCCATACATGACCACTGGAAAAACCAAAGCCTTGACTACATGGACCTTTGTTGGCAAAGTAATGTCTCTGCTTTTTAATATGCTGTCTGCTACTGCTGCTGCTAAGTCACTTCAGTCATGTCTGACTCTGCGATCCCATAGATGGCAGCCCACCAGACTCCCCTGTCCCTGGGATTCCCCAGGCAAGAACACTGGAGTGGGTTGTCATTTCCTTCTCCAACGCATGAAAGTGAAAACTGAAAGTGAAGTTGCCCAGTCCTGTCTGACTCTTCACGACCCCATGGACTGCACCCCACCAGGCTCCTCCATCCATGGGATTTTCCAGGCAAGAGTACTGGAGTAGGGTGCCATTGCCTTCTCCAATATGCTGTCTAGGTTGGTCGTAACTTTTCTTTCAGGTAGTAAGAGTCTTTCAGTTTCATGGCTGAAGTCACCATCTGCAGTGATTTTGGAACCCAGAAAAATAAAGTCAGCCACTCTTTCCACTGTTTCCCCATCTATTTGCAATGAAGTGATGGGACCAGATGCCATGATCTTAGTTTTCTGAATGTTGACCTTTAAGCCAACTTTTTCACTCTCCTCTTTCACTTTCATCAAAAGGCTTTTTAGTTCCTCTTCACTTTCTGCCGTAAGGGTGGTGTCATCTGCATATCTGAGGTTATTGATATTTCTCCTGGCAATCTTGATTCCAGCTTGTGCTTCTTCCAGCCCAGTGTTTCTCATGATGTACTCTGCATATAAGTTAAATAAGCAGGGTGACAATATACAGCCTTGACGTACTCCTTTCCCAATTTGGAACCAGTCTGTTGTTCTATGTCCAGTTCTAACTGTTGCTTCCTGACCTGCATACAGATTTCTCAAGAGGCAGATGGTTTTTCCACAGTTTGTTGTGATCCACAGTCAAAGGCTTTGGCATAGTCAATAAAGCAGAAGTAGATGTTTTTCTGCAACTCTTTTGCTTTTTCAATGATCCAGCAGATGTTGTCAATTTGATCTCTGGTTCCTCTGCCTTTTCTAAAACCAGCTTGAACATCTGGAAGTTCACGGTTCACGTACTGTTGAAGCCTGGCTTGGAGAATTTTGAGCATTACTTTACTAGCCTGTAAGATGAGTGCAATTGTGTAGTAGTTTAAGCGTTCTTTGGCATTGCCTTTCTAAGATACCATTAATTATAACATGCACCATTATTTTATGTACTACAAAGAATGAAAGCACGATGCCAGTTAGACTATGACACACCACCCAGTGGTTATGACACATCTCAATTTCAGCGATGTCAAAATGTGGGTAAATATGTGCATCTTGGAATCCATGAAATACACAGTATTTCAAAAATACCATTTAAGCTACGCAAACACCAGGGTCTTAATGGGGGAGGGCTAATTTTTAATGACAGAGCACAAGAGAAACAGAAAACCTAAAATAAGGAACACATGCTATTACGTTTGAAATTTAGTGTTGAGCCTCCTGGGTTCATCATCAATTCAAAGAATGCATTTTCCTTTAGCTATTTCACTCAGTCACATGTTTTCAGTTTCTACTTCTCTTCATATAATTCTGAGATCCATAACTTGAGCCTTGACCTTACTTTTCCTAAGCACTGGTACTTCTAAGAGATTTTCAGTTCAACAATGGCCCAAGTCCACATTGTATGTAATTGATCAAAAAATCAAGACCCTTCCTCCATCTGTCCCCCTTGTTTAACAGTCTGTAACAGGTGCTAAACCCCAGAGCCATCTTGTATCTGCACCATCTCATTTGCTTCCACACCCAATCTGTTGATAAAACCCATGACTTCTACCTTGCCTTGGAGGTTCCCTTCTCCCTGACAACTCTTCTCATTTCAGCACTCAGAATTTTAGTAATTTCTTATTGAATTTCTTTTCCCCTCAAATCCCTTCTACATCTAGATTAATCTCCCCAAGTGGAAGCTCTGATCATATTACTCTTTGGCTTGTAAAGCCTGAATTCCTATCTATTACCTAAAGAATATCATTGAAATATCAATATCAGCATTTGGTTTTGGTTCAAGTTTGCCTCTTCCCCTGCTGCTGCTGCTAAGTCACTTCAGTCGTGTCCGACTCTGTACGACACCATAGACGGCAGCCCACCAGGTTCCTCCGTCTCTGGGATTCTCCAGGCAAGAACACTGGAGTGGGTTGCCATTTCCTTCTCCAATGCATAAAAGTGAAAAGCGAAAGTGAAGTTGCTCAGTCGTGCCCAACTCTTAGCGACCCCATGGACTGCAGCCCACCAGGCTCCTGCGTCCATGGGATTTTCCAGGCAAGAGTACTGGAGTGGGGTGCCATTGCCTCCTCCGGCCTCTTCCCCTAGCCAATCTGAGTTATCACTATTCTCTGTTCACACATGTGGCATGCATCTGGTTTTTTATTTATTTATTTATTTATTTGGCTGTGCCAGGTCTTAGTTGCAGCACACAGGATCTAGTTCCCTGACCAGGGATGTGACCCAGGACCTCTGCACTGGAAGCGTGGAGTCTTAGCCACTCGACCACCAGGGAAGTCCCACGTAGCACATATTTTTTTTAAGTATGCCACATGATAATGTTCTTTGTTGTTGTTCAGTTGCTCAGTCAGGTCCAACTCTTTGCGACCCCATGGACTGCAGCATGCCAGTCTTCCCTATCCTTCACCATCTCCTGGAGCTTGCTCAAACTCATGCCCACTGAGTCAGTGATGCCATCCGACCATCTCATCCTTTGTCATCCCCTTCACCTCCCACCTTCAATCGTTCTCAGCATCAGGGTCTTTTCCAATGAATCAGCTCTTTGCATTGGGTGGCCAAAGTATTGGAGTTTCAGCTTCAGCATCAGTCCTTCCAATGAATATTCAAAAGTGATTTCCTTTAGGATTGACTGCTTTGATCTCCTTACAGTTGAAAGGATGCTCAAGAGTCTTCTCCAACACCTCAGATCAAAAACATCAGTTCTTTGGCACTCACCCTTCTTTGTGATCAAATTCTCACATTCATACATGACTACTGGAAAAATCATAGGTATGAATAGACAGACCTTTGTTGGCAAAGTAATGTCTCTGCTTTTGAATATGCTGTCTAGGTTGGTCATAACTTGGTTCCTCTGCCTTTTCTCTGGATTTCCAGCTTGAACATCAGGTAGTTCACGGTTCACGTATTGCTGAAGCCTGGCCTGAAGAATTTTGAGCATTACTTTACTAGCGTGTGAGATGAGTGCAATTGCGTGGTAGTTTGAGCCTTCTTTGGCATTGCCTTTCTTTGGGATTGGAATGAAAACTGACCTTTTCCAGTCCTGTGGCCACTGCTGAGCTTTCCAAATTTGCTGAAATACTGAGTGCAGCACTTTCGAGCATCATCTTTTAGGATCTGAAATAGCTCAACTGGAATTCCATCACCTCCACTAGTTTTATTTGTAGCTTTATTCCTATGGCCCACTTGACTTCACATTCCAGGATGTCTGGCTCTAGCCGAGTGATTACACCATTGTGATTATCTGGGTTGTGAAGATCTTTTTTGTATACTTCTGCTGTGTATTCTTGCCACATCGTCTTAATATCTTCTGCTTCAGTTAGGTCCATACCATTTCCGCTCCTTATTGTGCCCATCTTTGCATGAAATATTCCCTTTGTATCTCTAATTTTCTTGAAGAGATATCCAGTCTTTCCTGTTCTATTGTTTTCCTCTATTTCTTTGCATTGATCTCTGAGGAAGGCTTTTTTTTAATTTAATTTAATTTTATTTTATTTTATTTTAATTTTAAAATCTTTAATTCTTACATGTGTTCCCAAACATGAACCCCCCTCCCACCTCCCTCCCCATAACATCTCTGTGGGTCATCCCCATGCACCAGCCCCAAGCATGCTGTATCCTGCGTCAGACATAGACTAGCGATTCAATTCTTACATGATAGTATACATGATAGAATGCCATTCTCCCATATGAGGAAGGCTTTCTTATCTCTCCTTGCTAATCTTTGTAACTCTGCGTTCAAATGGGTTTATCTTACCTTTTCTCCTTTGCTTTTTGCTTCTCTTCTTTTCACAGCTATTTCTAAGTTCTCCTCAGACAGCCATTTTGCTTTTTTACATTTCTTTTTCTTGGGGATGGTCTTGATCCCTGTCTCCTGTACAATGTCATGAACCTCTGTCCATAGTTCATCAGGCACTCTGTCTATCAGATCTAGTCCCTTAAATCTATTTCTCACTTCCACTGTGTAATCATAAGGAATTTGATTTAGGTCATACCTGAATGGTCTAGTGGTTTTCCCTACTTTCTTCAATTTAAGTCTGAATTTGGCCATAAGGAATTCATGATCTGAGCCACAGTCAGCTCCCAGTCTTGTTTTTGCTTACTGTATAGAGTTTCTCCATCTTTGGCTGCAAAGAATATAATCAATCTGATTTCAGTGTTGACCATCTGGTGATATCCACGTGTAGAGTCTTTTCTTGTGTTGTTGGAAGAGGATGTTTGCTATGACCAGTGCATTCTCTTTGCTAGGGAGCAGCTGTGAAGAGATAACCCAAGTCCAAGGTAAGAGAAACCCAAGTAACATGGTAGGTGTTGCGAGAGGGCATCAGAGGGCAGACACACTGAAACCATAATCACAGAAAACTAGCCAATCTGATCACACGGATCACAGCCTTGTCTAACTCAATGAAACTAAGCCATGCCGTGTGCGGCCACCCAAGACGGGCGGGTCATGGTGGAGAGGTCTGACGGAATGCGATTCACTGGAGGAGGGAATGGCAAACCACTTCAGTACTCTTGCCTTGAGAACCTTTGAACAGTATGAAAAGGCGAAAAGGTAGGATACTGAAAGAGGAACTCGCCAGGTCAGTAGGTGCCCAATATGCTACTGGAGATCAGTGGAGAAATAACTCCAGAAAGAATGAAGGGATGGAGCCAAAGCAAAAACAATACCCAGCTGTGGATGTGACTGGTGATAGAGGCAAGGTCCGATGCTGTAAAGAGCAATATTGCATAGGAACCTGGAATGTTAGCTCCATGAATCAAGGCAAATTGGAAGTTGTCAAACAGGAGATGGCAAGAGTGAACATCGACATTCTAGGAATCAGCGAACTAAGATATGCTGGGAGCCAGCACGGGAGATCCTACCCATGACAAGGTCATGCGGAGAGGCCTGATGGGCAAGGCGAGTCAGGTCTGAAGGGGTCCTCTGTCTGAGCATCTACCCCGAAACCAAAACCTGTCTGTTTACTGTCTGCTATACTATGCTCTTCTGACATTACCACCTTTTCTCTGGAAAGAGTTAATTCAGAGCTCCAGTTAACAGTCTCCTGCATATAAAAAGAATGTCTCGACTTAAACCCCTCTGATGGCTTTCTAACTTATCTGACCAGTCTGCCCGACTTTACAACTTAGGATTGTTTACAGCCCCCAACCGTAACAGGCACGAAGCTTAAGGCATCTTAAAGAGATAGAGCCTTTTGGAGCTAAGAATTAGTTTGGTGAAGTTTGTTGAGTTAATGTTTGCCTCCAGGCCTCCATATCCTTCATCTTTTAGGCACCTGGGAGGATATTAATCAATGTAATCGGGATGCAGAAATAGGAATGTAGTAGTTTTGATGTTAGCAATACTAGACTCTTGAGTTAATTAGTTTTCTCTTTGTTATAAATCACTACACTCCACTTTCTTGTTATAAAATGTTGTGTCCTTGCTATGTAAGAATGTAACTTTATTTACTGCTTTCTGAGAGTGGCACCAGACTTTGGGAAGAACAACACTATTACCCTTATCAGAAAAGGGCTGTAAAATGTTAATTGGCCTTCTGGCCGGAAGATGATGTAAATCACCTAAGACTTATGTATACAACTAGGTATGCAGAGAGAAAGCCTGGTCTCGATTAGAGTCAGGGCTGCTGACGCTGCATAATTTTGTATTACCCATTGATCTCTATGTAAAATCAAGAGTATAAAAAGCCTTTCCGGACAATAGAGGAGGGGCCAGTCACTGGAAAGACTGGTTTCCCCTGTGTCTTCTTTACTCTATTTTCTGGCTGAATTCCCATCTGGAGCGGGGAGGCTTGCCATGTCTACTTACTTGCCCCGGCTTTTAAGATCCACGCAAGAGGGAGCCCAAGGTGGGGCACTCCCCACTATTCAAGAGGACGCCTGTGGCCTAACGTAGATGGTGCAAGCTCCTTGTCTTGGAACTTTATTGGTTTTCCACGTAAACCAAGTTATTTCACCTCTTTTCTCCACTAAATTTTCCTACTACACTATTCTTTCCTAATCTCTCTTTTATATTTCTAAATAAATAAGTTTTTCCTCACCACGCCGTCCCCACTTCGAATTACCCTGGATCCACTGGGGTTGGACCCCAGCAAAGATGGACTGGAATGGGTGAATTTAACTCAGATGACCATTATATCTACTACTGTGGACAGGAATCCCTTAGAAGAAATGGAGTAGCCGTCATAGTCAACAAGAGTCAGAAATGCAGTACTAGGGTGCAATCTCAAAAAGGACAGAATGATCTCTGTTCATCTCCAAGGCAAACCATTCAATATCAAGGTCATCCTAGTCTATGCTCCAACCAGTAATGCTAAAGAAGCTGAAGTTGAACGGTTCTATGAAGACCTACAAGACTTTTTAGAACTAACACCCAAAAAAGATGTCCTTTTCATTATAGGGAACTAGAATGCAAAAGTAGGAAGTCAAGAAACACCTGGAGTAACAGGCAAATTTGGCCTTGGAGTACAGAATGAAGCAGGGCAATTACAGAGAATGCACTGGTCATCTGCATATCTAATCCTTAAAGCAACCTCTTAAAATGCTGCCTCAAGCTTCCTTCATTCCCCCAAGCAAGAACTCATCTGCCTTTCTAAATTTATCCATTTATATTTTTAAAAGTTATTTAAGCATATGACTTTTCCACCAGCTCAGACTAGTTTCTTTTCAGAATAAACAAATAATTATGTTTATTTGCTTTGGAAAGAACAAGTAGTCAACTATCAAATGACCATTTGTTTTCTGTGACATAGACTATGTGGCCTCTTATGCAGTGTCTTTGAATGAAATGCTAAAGTAAATTTATTTCCTAATTTCAAGAAAAGCAAATTTCCGCAATTCTTATTGTTAGTATATTTTCAAAACAATAGAACTATCATAATGGCTAACAGGCAGTATGAGTCCATCAGGTGTGATTGTGAAAGGGGAAAACTGAATTATTTTAATTTTGAGGCATCTCTGATTCTCTTAGAGGTAGCTCATTCCAAGCCCTCAATAGCTTCTCTTGTCATCACACGTGAAAGTTTAGTAGAAGACCACTCTTCTCTACAACTTTCCCTCAATGCTTAGCATTTAACAGAATCCCAATCACAACTTTAATAACTGCATATTTAATGTCATCATAAATCCTCAGTAGTGCCTCTGGGATGAATTTTTATGAGCCATCTTCTTTAATAATGTACCATGTAAAACGTTCTGCTCCATAGGTTAGAATAATGCAAAAATATTAGGAAGGGAGTGGGGAGATGTTAAAAATAGCAGCATCATTGCTTTTACATTAAAAGAAAAAAACAGATGGTAGCACTTTACTCAATAAACAAAGCAGTGAATGCCTCTTCCTCGCCTCTCCTCTCATTACTTTCTTGGAAATTCCGGGCGAGAAATTGTCTCCAAGCTACTTCATCCTGGAACTTTCTGAGTCTTTGAAGTCTCCACCAAGATAAAATTTGGAAAATTTTTACTCACAACATGACCCATTAACTTTAGGTTAGTCAAATGTACTAAAAGCATAACAAGGGAGATAAAAAAATTGACCCTCAGTTGTGAACTTTGACATCATATCACTTGAATGATGAACTGTTACACTGGTTCATCAAAATGCAGTTTATATATTTAATTTTCTCACACATTTTTACATTCTACCTTTTGTTTTTCCTTAGAAAAAACCTGGTGTGTGTGCTGGAGGGTGGGGCTCATGATGCAGCATACTGACCTCTGTAGACAACAATGCGATATCATGCATTTGTCTGTACCTAGACTACCACACAGATGGTTGTAGTGAACACATCTTCAGCATTGAACTAACTGTACTCATTGATCAAATATTTATTAGGAGCCCCCATAGTCCTCTGTAATCTCAGCTTGTTTTTAACTAGTAACATATATACTATTATTTTTAATTATCTGTAACTACAGTTACCCCTCGTCCAAAGTAAGGAGCAGTGGCTGTGCTTTGCTGGAGCAGGCTTGAAGAGATACCCCACGCCCAAGGTAAGACAAACCCAAGTAAGATGGTAGGTGTTGCAAGAGGGCATCAGAGGGCAGACACACTGAAACCATACTCACAGAAAATGAGTGAATCTAATCACACTAAGACCACAGCCTTGTCTAACTCAATGAAACTAAGCCATGCCTGCAGGGCAACCCAAGACGGGCGGGTCATGGTGGAGAGGTCTGACAGAGCATGGTCCACTGGAGAAGGGAATGGCAAGCCACTTCAGTATTCTTGCCTTGAGAACCCCATGAACAGTATGAACAGGCAAAATGATAGGATACTGAAAGAGGAACTCCCCAGGTCATTAGGTGCCCAACATGCTACTGGAGATCAGTGGAGAAATAACTCCAGAAAGAATGAAGGGATGGAGCCAAAGCAAAAACAATACCCAGTTGTGGATGTGATTGGTGATAGAAGCAAGGTCTGATGCTGTAAAGAGCAATACTGCATAGGAACCTGGAATGTCAGGTCCATGAATCAAGGCAAATTGGAAGTGGTCAAACAAGAGATGGCAAGGGTGAACGTTGACATTCTAGGAATCAGTGAACTAAAATGGACTGGAATGGATGAATTTAACTCAGATGACCATTATATCTACTACTGTGGGCAGGAATCCCTCAGAAGAAATGGAATAGTCATCATGGTCAGCAAAAGAGTCTGAAAAGCACTAGTTAGATGCAATCTCAAAAACAACAGAATGGTCTCTGTTCGTCTCCAAGGCAAACCATTCAATATCACAGTTATCCAAGTCTATGCACCAACCAGTAACGCTGAAGAAACTGAAGTTGAACGGTTCTATGAAGACCTACAAGACCTTTTAGAACTAACACCCAAAAAAGATGTCCTTTTCATTCTAGGGGACTGGAATGCAAAAGTAGGAAGTCAAGAAACACCTGGAGTAACAGGCAAATTTGGCCTTGGAATGCGGAATGAAGCAGGGCAAAGACTAACAGAGTTTTGTCAAGAAAATGCACTGGTCATAGCAAACACCCTCTTCCAACAACACAAGAGAAGACTCTACACATGGACATCACCAGATGGTCAACACCAAAATCAGATTGATTATACTCTTTGCAGCCAAAGATGGAGAAGCTCTATACAGTCAACAAAAACAAGACCAGGAGCTGACTGTGGCTCAGATCATGAACTCCTTATTACCACATTCAGACTCAAATTGAAGAAAGTAGGGAAAACCGCTAGACCATTCAGGTATGACCTAAATCAAATCCCTTATGATTATACAGTGGAAGTGAGAAATAGATTTAAGGGCCTAGACCTGATAGATAGAGTGCCTGATGAACTATGGAATGAGGTTCCTGACATTGTACAGGAGACAGGGATCAAGACCATCCCCATGGAAAAGAAATGCATAAAAGCAAAATGGCTGTCTGGGGAGGCCTTAGAAATAGCTGTGAAAAGAAGAGAAGTGAAAAGCAAAGGAGTAAAGGAAAGATATAAGCCTCTGAATGCAGAGTTCCAGAGAACAGCAAGAAGAGATAAGAAAGCCTTCTTCAGCGATCAATGCAAAGAAATAGAGGAAAACAACAGAAGGGAAAGACTAGAGATCTCTTCAAGAAAATTAGAGATACCAAGGGAACATTTCATGCAAAGATGGGCTCGATAAAGGACAGAAACGGTATGGCCCTAACAGAAGCAGAAGATATTAAGAAGAGGTGGCAAGAATACACGGAAGAACTGTACAAAAAAGATCTTCATGACCCAGATAATCATGATGATGTGATCACTAAGCTAGGGCCAGACATCTTGGAATGTGAAATCAAGCGGGCCTTAGAAAGCATCACTACAAACTAAGCTAGTGGAGATGATGGCATTCCAGTGGAGCTATTTCAAATCCTGAAAGACGATGCTGTGAAAGTGCTGCACTCAATATGCCAGCAAATTTGGAAAACTCAGCAGTGGCCCCAGGACTGGAAAAGGTCAGTTTTCATTCCAATCCCAAAGAAAGGCAATGCCAAAGAATGCTCCAACTACCACACAATTGCACTCATCTCACATGCTAGTAAAGTAATGCTCAAAATTCTCCAAGCCAGGCTTCAGCAAGACGAGAACCGTGAACTCCCTGATATTCAAGCTGGTTTTAGAAAAGGCAGAGGAACCAGAGATCAAATTGCCAACATTCACTGGATCATGGAAAAAGCAAGAGAGTTCCAGAAAAACATCTATTTCTGCTTTATTGACTATGCCAAAGCCTTTGACTGTGTGGATCATAATAAACTGTGGAAAATTCTGAAAGAGATGGGAATACCAGACCACCTGACCTGCCTCTTGAGAAATCTGTATGCAGGTCAGGAAGCAACAGTTAGAACTGGACATGGAACAAAAGACTGGTTCCAAATAGGAAAAGGAGTATGTCAAGGCTGTATATTGTCACCCTGCTTATTTAACTTCTATGCAGAGTACATCATGAGAAATGCTAGACTCGAAGAAACGCAAGCTGGAATCAAGATTGCCAGGAGAAATATCAATAACCTCAGATATGCAGGTGACACCACCCTTATGGCAGAAAGTGAAGAGGAACTAAAAAGCCTCTTGATGAGAGTGAAAGAGGAGAGCGAAAAAGTTGGCTTAAAGCTCAACCTTCAGAAAACTAAGATCATGGCATCTGGTCCCATCACTTCATGGGAAATAGATGGGGAAACAGTGGAAAGAGTGGCTGACTTTATTTTTCTGGGTTCCAAAATCACTGCAGATGGTGACTACTGCCATGAAATTAAAAGATGCTTACTCCTTGGAAGAAAAGTTATGACCAACCTAGATAGTATATTCAAAAGCAGAGACATTACTTTGCCAACTAAGGTCTGTCTAATCAAGGGTGTGGTTTTTCCAGTGGTCATGTATGGATATGAGAGTTGGACTGTGAAGAAGGCTGAGCACTGAAGAATTGATGCTTTTGAGCTGTGGTGTTGGAGAAGACTCTTGAGAGTCCCTTGGACTGCAAGGAGATCCAACCAGTCCATTCTGAAGGAGATCAGCCCTGGGATTTCTTTGGAGGGAATGATGCTAAAGCTGAAGCTCCAGTACTTTGGCCACCTCATGCGAAGTGTTGATTCATTGGAAAAGACTGTGATGCTGGGAGGGATTGGGGGCAGGAGGAGAAGGGGACGACTGAGGATGAGACGGCTGGATGGCATCACCGACTAGATGGCCGTGAGTCTGAGTGAACTCTGGGAGATGGTGATGGACAGGGAGGCCTGGCGTGCTGCGATTCATGGTGTCGCAAAAAGTCGGACACGACTGAGCGACTGAACTGAACTGAACTGCACTTTTAGGCCGTGTCAGTATGACTGATGGGTGGAATGCATTAATGGCCCCAAATTTTCATGCCTTCCTGTATCTGTGTAATTTGGTAGCACCCTGCTGCACCGTTTCTAGGCTTGGTCGAGTAACTTGCTTTGTCTTTGGGATGGCAGCAAACCTGACAAAGCAAAGGCACATTTTTGTTTCTTCCTCTGGATCTCTGCCATGCCATGAGAACAAGCACAGGCTCACCCTGCTGGTGGTGGGAAGTTTAGTCATCTCTCCCAGCTTACCAGCCAACAACGATGGGTGACCAGCCAAGACTCTCCGAAACTAGTAGAAGTACCCGGCAAACGTACAAACTCATCAGAAATAGCACCGGGTTAGCCAAAAGTTTTTTAGGGTTTTTACCCAATCTAATGTGAAAGTGAAAGTTGCTCAGTCATGTCTGACTCTTTGAGATCCCATACACTATAGTACACCAGGCTCCCCTATCCATGGAATTCTTCAGGCAAGAATTCTGGAGTGGGTTGCCATGCCCTTCTCCAGGGATCTTCCCAACCCAGGGATGGAACACAGGTCTCCCACATTGCAGGCAGACTCTTTACTGTTTGAGCTACTCAGGAATCTGCCTATTCCCAACCTAATAAATGAGTGTTATTTTGAGTCATCAAGTTTTCAGTTGGTTTATTGTGTGGCAGTATTTGATGTGTTCAAGTCTTAAGCATATGAAGGTGATAAGTGTCATCCCATGACCCCAGAGACTGCACATAAAAAATAAATAAATAAAATAAACAAAACCAAAAACCAGTCACTGGAATCACTAGTGCAAGGTTTCTCTTCCACTGAGTGATCCCATCTACTAGGTTGCCATGTTTGCTGTCTCTTGTATGCCATTTTGTCAGGGTCCACTTTTTTTTGGTAAGCTTCTGAGGGTCTGTTTGCTGATACTTTCAACTTTGCCATTTGATAAACACCTCTTCTTCTTTTACTTCCCCTTTGTTTTTTCCTGGTGGCTCAGTGGTAAAGAATTCACCAGCCGAGCAGGAGATACATTTTTGATCCAGAGGTCAGGAAGATCCCCTGGAGAAAGAAATGGCAACCCACACCAGCATTCTTGCCTGGAAAATCCCATGGACAGAGAAGCTTGGTGGGCTGCAGTCCATGAGGTCACAAAAGAGCTGGATATGATTGATAGATTAAACAAGAACAGCCTTTTTTTTTCTCATTTTTTGTTGCTTGTTTTTAAACCTTTTTCCTTCCTTTGGGCTCTTTGGTAAATAAAATTGTTTCATGTAACAGCCTTAGGTACTAATAGTCATTAGCTGTTTTTAATTACTTTGTTTGAGTTATAGATCTTAAAGTTTCCAGAAAATTGGAAAACATTCACGTAAATGGGGGATTATTTTACTACATCACTTTGTCCAATCATGTAAAATAAAAGAAAGAGGTTTTTTATTTAGTAGTCCAACAATGCAAGTGTATAGTATTGGAAAGCTACATGGATTTTTAAAGTAAATTTTTAAAAGAAAAATATAGAGGTATGTTGTTGTTCATTCACTAAGTCACGTCAGATTCTTTACAACCCCATGGACTGCAGCATGCCAGGATTCCGTGTCCTTCACTGTCTCCCAGAATTTGCTCAGATTCATGTCCATTAAGTCAGTGACACTATCTAACCATCTCATCCTTTGTCTTCCTCTTCTCCTTTTGCCATCAATCTTTCCTAGCATCCCAGTCTTTTCCCAGGCCTTTTCTAATGATTCAAGTCTTATATTTTAATAAGAAATCATATTTTAATAGGAAAAATTAATGTATGTTAAATGATATGTGCTGAAATAAAATTAAACAAGTAAAAATAGTTTATATGACTTGAAAATCTGTTTAGATAAACATCTGCTCGCTCATCTTATGTTTCAGTAATTCCACTCCAAGAGAAATGAGTACATGTGTTCACCAAAAACTATGTTCTTCACTCATAGTAGTAAAAACACTAGAAACAGTTCAAATGCACAGTGATAGAATGGATCAATAAAATATGGCATTGCCAATGCTCAATGGAACACACAAAAGTGCTTACCTTTTGATTCCTTGTATATGAAAGTCGAGAAGAGATAATCCTAATCCTAATCCTATATTCCCTCTATAGGAGCCTTCTGGAATGATGGGAATTGTGTCTAGAACTAGTTCTTAAAGTGCACACCAAGGACCTCTTTGTGGACCAGTGTGTTCCCAAGAGCCTTTCAGAGTGTCTGCCAGATCATCTTGTGTCAGACAGACCCATCTGCTGGAAACCAAACTTTCTTAATATACTTCCGTGAAAACAGCAAATTACAACAGACTGAATGAAGAAAAAGATGCCTCAGATGACTATAGGAAATCAGACATTAGATTTGCAACATTAAACAATGTCACTCTTTCCACCTGTATTTATAAAACACAGTTATTTTTATTAAAATATTCTATTTTAATAATAAATTAGTTATATCTTAACGTATGATGGGTTTATTACTTTTGAATTTCCTGTTTCCATTTCTAATATTGTAATATTGACATTTAATTCACATAAATAAAATTTCTTTGAGTTTCTTAAAAATGTAATAGTGTAAAGGGCTCTGAGACCAAATGGTAAAGTTGAATCTTATGTTTATAGTATTTAGCAATCTTTCTCATATGTTACAGGCAAATCAGGAACATTATCACCATTGTATAGATGGTGACATTATTGAATCCAGGGTCACAAAGCCACACAATGGAAGGAATAAAATACATTTATTTCCCAGTCTCCAAATTCCTCTTCCTTACTAAACCACCACCCCATAACAAAGATCATCTTTATACCTGAAAGCCATGATCACAATACCACCTGACATTTTACAATTACAATTAACAAAGCACTGTCACAGACATAATGTCATTTAATTGTCATGGCAACCTATTAGTGTGGGTTTTATCATCTTTTCCTTCAAATGAGAAAATGATTGAGTGAGTCCCACAGCCTAGTGCATAGCACAATAAAAAACAAATAATAGGCTTTCTGTTCTGGTGCTACTATAAATTGATTTATATATGCAAGCACATGAGGTGCTATGGGAAAGACACAAAGGATATTATCCCTGCCCTAGAAGGATATATTTGTTGATAATATATCAAAATTAAACTTGATAAATCCAAGAAACCCAGTGCATTCCTAATATTAATTAGATTTAATTCAAATAATACCAATTAAAAGAGAATTCAGCTGCATTAAAAAATCTAAACAGGATTTTTCTTTGGAAAGTCTAGCCTACAAACTAGAAAACTACACCACATTGGCCAAATGCAGTATGCTACCTGATTTTGGATATAAAAGCTAAGACTGCTTTTATATTTCTAAGGTGTTGGGGGAGGAAATGAAAGAAAATCATTTTTGACTTGTAAAAATTACATGAAATTCAAATTTCCATGTCCATGCATAAGTTGTATTGGAAGGCAGCCATACGTGTCAATTTATGTGTGACCTGTGGGCGCACTTGTGCTACACAACAGCAGCAGTCTAAAACAGAAACTGCATACCCCACCAAGTGTGCAATAGTTACCATTGTCTCCTTGACAGAGAGTTTGCCAGCCCTGGATCCCGTCCTGTTTGATCAAAGTAAACAAGGGAAAGGGGATGGAGGCCCCCAGAGTAGAGGAGCAGAGAGGTAAAAACCAATCTGTCTAGATTTTGGAGAAGAGAAGAAATAAAGGGCACTTGGAGCCCTTAAAGAACAGGCTTTCAGGAACCCAGGGTCCGTGCAGTAGCCGAACCGCAGGTAAGAGGGCTGCCCAACTGCTTTCCAAGCCTTTCTAGACAGAAAGGAGCAGCCTCAAGAGAAGCTCGCCTTGGACCTGGAGCCTGTCCCCGCTGGCCGAGACCAGCTGCTGAGAGCGGGAAGGAGCAGTGGGCGCCTCTCCTACCGGCAGCCTTCCCTGTGTCCCTATTTGATCCGAAAGAAGGCCAAGGTGGCAACTAAGTGATGCTGGACATGCTGATGTGCGTTCTTCAAAGAGGAGACCTGGGACTTCCCTGGTGGTCCAGTGGTTAAAAGTCTGCTTTGCGATGCAGGGGACGCGGCTTCCATCCCTGTCGGGAAACTGAGATCCCACATCCCACCGAGAAACTAAGCCGATGCACCACAACCACTCAGCCCCCATGCCCCACAGCTAGTCTGAACACCGCAGGGAAAGATCCTTCATGACCCACCTAAGACCGGGGCAGCCAAATTAAAAAAAAAAGCAGAACCTCCAACAAAAATTTGGGTGAAGTATTCTATTTGAGATGTGATCCAGGAAACATGATGAGAGCTTGGGGTGGGGGTGGACAAGCCACTAAGGCTGTAATAACAGCTCTGTTAACTGCTGCGGGCACCTGGAGATCCACCCAGTCAGGGACTCTGCAATGGAGACTGCAGCGCTTCCCTCAGAACTGTCCCTGCAATGTGAAGACAAGGGCTACTCACCTTCAGCTTTCTCCTCTTGCTGGGTGAGAGTTTTTTGTTTTGTTTGAGCTTTTACTACCTTTGTTTTTATTTTTAATTTATTTTAATTGGAGGCTAATTAAATAATGCGGTGGTTTTGCCATACATTGACATGAATCAGCCACGGGTGCACATGTGTCCCTATCCTGAACGCCCCTCTCACCTCTTTCCCCACCCCATCCCTCAGGGTCATCCCAGTGCACCGGCCCTGAGCGCCCTGTCTCATGCATTGAACCTGGAGAGTAGTTCTTAAGGGCAGTATTTCCTCACCCTTCCAGCCTGTCCTTTGTAGGCTGCACAAGTTCCAGGGGCCAGAGAAAGCCCTTAGGAAAAAGCCACAGATCCCTGAGGCAGGAAGCATGACTACCGCATGTCCTAAGCTGCAGGGGATCACAGGCGAATAAATGGGGACCCTTAAACCTTGGTGAGTTTGTAGGATTGGAGGAGGGCTTTCAGATTAGACATGTTTTCATTTTAAGAATGAAGAAATGGTGCTTCCAGCTGCCAGAGTGTGCCACATGCCCGTGTATGTGTCTTAACTTCACTTTGAGACAAAACGTCCTCAACATCATGCAAAAAGATGAGTCCTGACCTTTGCTTAATGGATTAGTTAAGAAAAAACATTAAGGTTTTGCTCTCTCTTTTCTCTTTCACTGCCTGTATTCTGGTATGGAAGCTATTGCTGAGAAACGTAAATGACAATGATAACCACGGAAGTCATGAATAGCCTACAACACGTTACTCTTGAATGATTAACATTGATCACCCAAACCCGAGAAAGCTAATCAGCCCTGCATCTCATCTCGAATATTTTAAAAAATAGGACAAAAAATAGGACAGGTATACATACAGATGCTATAATAAGCACTGTATTCTGGTAATAAGAAATCTCTAGAGGCATAGGTTGTCGGGGGTGGGGGGTGTTGTTTTGTCTTATGATTTAAAAAGAATACAGAAGATGACAGTGTGAACGGTTGGAATGGAATCCAGCCAGTCTTCCAGATTTCAAAGGTTCTATAATGGAAGAGACAGCCCGTAAGTGTGCCAGGAACAGTCTCGTCCATTAATCATCCCAGGCCCACGGCTTGGGCATGCCAGGTGCCGAGAGAGCCATGGGACAGTCTCAAGGACAATGTGCTTTTCTAAATTTACTTTTCGGTGTGAAAGCCTCACATTTGGGTTCACTAATATTCTGCATTTGTATGAGAAAGTGGACCTTGCACAAAGGTGGGGCAAAGCAACACAGTCCTCCTCCCCCCACAACTGAAGCAGCGAAAAGAATCCTAGTAATCAGACTCACAAATTCACATGCCCAGGAGTTCTTATTGATCCCCACTTAAGGCTATTATTGAGTATAAAACAGGCATTTCAAACTTAGATGGTTAAGAATGGGATGGGGTGGGGAGGGAGGTGGGAGGGGGGTTCAGGTTGGGGACAAATGTGCACCCATGGCTGATTCATGTAAATGTATGGCAAAACCACCGCAATGTTGTAAAGTAATTAGCCTCCAATTAAATAAATTAATTTAAAAAACAGAATTCGCATCTCTTTTTAAACCTGTTCTTTAACATTTCAGTTACTGAAGGTATTTCCATATCCCCAAGCTCAGGTTAAAATTCTGAGAATAATTCATGACTACTGTTTTTTTTTTTTATCGCCTTGGTCTAATCAGTAGGTAGCATTGGCTCTTCCTCCAAGCTGTTTCTAGACTGGAACTGCTCAGCACTACTGGAAATATCAGCCTGGCAGCAGCCACTGTCACCTCTCATTTTGACAACTGTCAGCCTCCTGTTTCATTTCCTTTCACTCTTGAGGCCCCAAGCCCTTCGTCCACAATTAGCAGAGTGACCCTCTTGAAGTATAAAACAGATCATGTAACTCATCTATGTGAAATCCTCTAATTCTTCCCTCTGCCTTAAAATAAAAAACAACTTTTTTCAAGACTATAATCCTTCCCTGCTATTAACCTATGGTTGCATAACAAATCATCCCGAAACAATGCTTGAAGCAACAACAATGTACTATTTCCCTTGAATTTTAGTGAACAGCTGGGCTGTTCTTCTGCTCCATTTGGTACTGGCTGGGTCGCTTGTATGGCTACGTTTGGTTGGGAAACCAACTCGGGCTGAAATATCCAGCATGCTCTGCTCTCAGGTCTGGCGCCTCATCCAGGATGGCTGCCTCATCCTCTCCCTCTCCACATGGTCTCTCAACACTCAGTGGCCAAGTTCAAGCTTCTTTTCTGCAGCTGAATCTCAGAGAACATCAAATGAAGCTGCCAGTATTCTTAAAGCCTAAGCCAAAACACACATCATGACGTTCGCTACATTCATTGATCAAAGCAAGTCACAAGGGTAGCACAGACTCAGGGGAGAAGACAGATCTGCCTCTTGATTGGAAAAAGAATATAAATGTTCGACAATGGGAGGAATTTTTGACAATCATCTTTAGAAATGGTATTCCCAGTGTCCCTATATCTCCTCAGTTTGGTTCAGTCACTCAGTCATGTCCGACTCTTTGGGACCCCATGGACTGCAGCACACCAGGCCTCCATGTCCATCACCATATATATATATATATCTGGTGGAGATATATATATCCACCAGGCCCCTGAAGTTTCATTGCCCAAGATGTAATCAAGTGGTCCTCCCTTGCTACAAGGGAGTCTGGGAAATGCAGTATTTATTCTGAGAAGCCATGAAGCTGCTGAAGTTCTATTGCTGAAGAAGATGGGCAGAAGAATAGTGTGTATATATATATATATATATATATATATATATATGTAACATACATATACACATATATATGTGTATGTGAGAGTGTATACACACTCACACACACACACACACACACACACACACACACACACCTTCATGCCTAACTATAGTACAGGCTTTTGAGGGAGAAATGGCCTTTTATCTGTCATCATCTTTTTTATAGCCCACCACCTTTGTCCCCATGTTCAGCATCAGAAGTGGGCTTTATACTTAACAGGGTCTCAAGAAGGGCTGGTAAACAATTTGGAAGTAAGGAATTTACTCTGGTCACTATGATATTTTCTTTCTTGAAAAGTAGCAGCTTCATACTCAAAATTCACAAATTCTTCAGGGCTTTTCAAAACCTTTTACCTGTTCTCTTTTTAAGCCACAGTCATTTGGGGCTTTCCACCTTTTGAAGTCAAGCTGAGTCCTTACTAATGAGCAGTCCCCCAGAGGCGTCAGCAAGCACCGAGGGTCTGGGATGGGAGCATGCCCAGAATGTGAGCAGGGTGAAAGGGGGTGAGGGCTTGTAGGGGATGGAACAGTGGCCACATCACAGAGCACCATACCGGCCTGGCTTTTTCATCTGAATGAAACAGGAAACCGCTACAGAGTTTTCAGGAGGGAGTTACAGGTTCCTACCCACACTGTGCCATCACTCTTGATCCCACTTGAAGGGAGGGCCAAGGCAGAAACAAAGGACTAGCTAGGAAATGTTTAAACTAGATGAGGTGAACAAAGCCAGGGAGGGAGCTGTGAAGATTCAGTGAAGTGGTCAGACCATGGATCTGGTCCAAGGGGAGAGACGGCAGGATTTTCTGATGAATAAGATGTAAGGAAGGGGAGGAGCCAGCGGGGCGTCCAAAAGGTTTTGGTCTAAACACCTGAATATGCTGCTCACTGTTAGTGCTGAGAAGAAGCAGGGTTTGGGGAGGCAGAGGCAGGGGAGGAATTAGAAGTCTGGTTTAGGACATTGCATTACACCTCAAGGTTGCCCAGTGAGAAACTGAACAAACAAGTATGTATAGAGGAAGATTTATTTTAAGGAACTGGTGCATGTAATTATGGACACTGGCAAGTCTGCAGAGCAGGCTGGCAGGAGGGGGGCCAAAGGAGAGCTGATTTTGCTGCATAGGTCTGAAGGCCATCTGGGGGCAGAAGCCTCCTTCCCTGGGGGAGCCGCAGTCTTTTCTCGCAAGGGCCTCAACTGATTGGATGAGGACCACCCACATTATGAATGGTCATCTGCTTTACTCAAAGTCTGCTGATGTACATGCTGACCACATTTTTAAAAATGCCTCCACAGTGACATCTAACCTGATACTTGACCAAATATCTGGGCTCCTAGCCCAGCCAAGTTGACGCATAACATTAATAATCACAGCCATGTTAAGTTGGCAATATCTTTACATTATGTAATATCTTTATATTATAAGTGGAGATATTATTTGAGATAAACATTTGGGATAATCAACATATAGATTAGATTTAAGGAAACAAGACTGAATACTTTAACCAGCTGAGGACAGGAAGAGAAGAGAAGGCATTTGAGGACTGGGCATTCCAACTTTTATGAGTTAGGATACTGCTACTCAGACATTAAAAAAAGATAATATCTTGCCATTTGTGACAACATGGATCGACCTCGAGGATACTGTACTAAATGAAACAAGTCAGACAGGGAAAGACAAATACCATATAATTTCATGCATATGTGGAAAACACACAAAACACTATCGAACAAACAAGCAAAACAAAATAATGAACCCACCAAACCAAGCAAAAGCAAATGCACAGATACAGAGAGCAGAGCAGGGGTTACCAGAAAGGGAGAAGGGGGAAAGTGGGGAAAGGGGAGCAACTGTAGGATGCTGGATTGAAACTAGATTTTTAGTGATGAGCACATGCAGGCTTCCCCTGGGACTCAGTGATAAAAAAAATCCACCTGCCAATGCAGGAGGCGTGGGTTCAATCCCTGGGTTGGGAAGGCCCCCCGAAGAAGGAAACGGCAACCCACTCCAGTATTCTTGCCCAGGAAATTCCATGGACAGAGGATCCTGGTGGGCTACAATCCACAGGGTTGCAATGAGTCAGACATGACTTAGCAACTAAACATCAACAACAATGCTGTAGTATATATAAAAATATGATTATGCAGAAATACAATATTGTACACGTGAAAAATTATGTAATGTTCTAGAACAATGTCACCTAGATTTAAAATAAAAAAAAAAGAATAAGGACAGATGAAGAGGAAGCATAGCATGGAACTGGGCAGTAACCAGTGATCCATTAGAGCTACCGGGAAAGCCAGTGAACAAAGTGCCCCCAAGATGGGGAAAAGATCACTGTGTCAAATTCTGCTGACAGCTCAGGTGGGACCTAAGGATTTGCTGTTGGATTTGACAACTTGGAAATCATGAATAACCCCAAGCATGAGTTAAGTTTCAACTAGAGAAGCAGAACTGGCAAGAGATATATATTAAGAGATCTATTGCAAAGAATTGGTTTATGGAATTGCTGCGCTTGGCTAGGCAAGTCCAAGTTACAGGTAGGTTACCAGGTAGGACAAACTGGAATTCTCAGCCGTGCACAGAGGATCCCGGAGAGAAGAATGCACACACCTCCTCCTGATTCTTGGCAGAACTAGGAAATATTTGCAACAATTTCTTGCTTTTTCACTTTAGCTCCCCACTTCCCTTCTGTTCTAGAAAAGAAACTAGTGTCCAAACCCAGACACAATGGTTCTCTGGGACATTGAAAGTGAAAATGTTAGTTGGTCAGTCATGTCTGACTCTTTGCCACCCCAGGGACTGTACCCCACCAGCCTCCTCTGTCTATGAGATTTTCCGGGCAAGAACACTGGAGTGGGTTGCCATTCCCTTCTCCAGGGGAACTTCCCAACCCAAGGATCGAGCCTGGGTCTCCCACACTGCAGGCAGATTCTTCGCCATCTGAGCCACCAGGGAGCCCTGTGGGATCCTAGTCCACCATATTCTCAGTCTGTTGGTTTTTCCAAACAAAGTTGCTATTCCTTGTCCCAACAACTCATCTCTCAGATTCATTGACTTTTCATGAGTGAGTTCAAGCTTGGACTTGGTAACAGTTCCAGGGCTTCGGTTTCACCTTTGTGGATGGGGTATAAATGCTGGAAGCAGGGGAGTTTATCCCAGCACTTCATCCTTACATGCCTCAGTTTCCTCATGGGAACGACAATTTGACTTGAGAAATTCTCCTCTGCAGATATGTGACCCTGTGATTCTTTTTTTTTTTTTTAATTGGAGGCTAATTACGTTACAATATTGTGGTAGTTTTTGCCATACATTGACATCAATCAGCCACAGGTGTACATGTGTCCCACCTCCCTCTCCACACCACCTGGAGTTTGCCCCCGAGCACCAGCTTTGGGTGCCCTGCTTCATGCATCGAGTTTGCACTGGTCATCTGTTTCACACATGGCAATGTACATGAGTCAGTGCTATTCTCCCAGGACCCTGTGATTCTAAATCAGCCTTTAAAACAGTTCCCTAACTTCCATTTGGTTCTCAGAATGTTCACCTTTTAAAACTCCTTGGCCTTTGTCAAAATCACATTTAACCCCTTCTGGGCCCCTTCCTAGGACAGCGCTGACAGAGCACTGAAAGAGGGAGCAGCCTTAGACAGAAAAGACACTTGCTCTCCCCTGCACTCCTGTAGCTATGTAAAATTTTATATCCTATTTCATTCACATCTTAGAAATCTCTGTTCAGGAAATTAAAAGCCCCTCGCTGTCCTCTCCCCATCCCCTAATCACCTCTGCACCTGGTGTCAGCGGAAGTCATCTCTCCAAGACAGAGCATACCATAGCACACAAGCTGAGACGCTGATCTCCTCTCTAACCACCCATCTTCACCCACACCTGCAGCGTTGGGTCAGCTGAGAGCCCGCAGAAAGGCGCATCCTCTCACTGCCGCCCAGACCCGCTGCGTCCTCTGTCCCCCTGCCCAGGTGGTCCTGACACACACCCAAGAACCAGAACATCTAGAATCACCGCTTCAGGCCCAACAGACTTTATCCATAGGGAAAACCCTCCAGTTCTACTAACTTTTCATACTCACACCCCTCAGCCCTGATGCTATTCCTTCTGTGTAGAAAACCTCCCCTCACAGTGCCTGCCCCTCATTTCCTTTGCACCCTTGCTGGCCATCACCTCCTCTGGGCTGAGAAACACACATACCCTCAGCTTGCAAAGAAAACCGCACTTCAAAGATTTAATACAAAATTACCAAATGCACTACTTACATTGAGTACAAACTGTTAGATAGCTTACCTTTATTAGTTACTGGCTAAATGTTAGAACATTCCTATGTTGATGTACCCCAATGTTCATCGCAGCACTGTTTGTAATAGCCAGGACATGGAAACAACCTAGATGTCCATCAGCAGACGAATGGATAAGAAAGCTGTGCTACATATCCACATTGGAGTATTACTCAGCCGTTAAAAAGAATACATTTGAATCAGTTCTAATGAGATGGATGAAACTGGAGCCGATTATACAGAGTGAAGTAAGCCAGAAAGAAAAACACCAATACAGTATACTAACACATATATATGGAATTTAGAAAGATGGCAATGATGACCCTGTATGTGAGACAGCAAAAAAGATACAGATGTGTATAGTGGACTTTTGAACTCAGAGGGAGAGGGAGAGGGTGGGATGATTTGGGAGAACGGCATTGAAACATGTATACTATCATGTAAGAATCGAATCGCCAGTCTATGTTTGATGCAGGATACAGGATGGCTTGGGGCTGGTGCACCGGGATGACCCAGAGAGATGTTATGGGGAGGGAGGTGGGAGGGGGGTTCATGTTTGGGAACGCATGTACACCCGTGGTGGATTCATGTCAGTGTATGGCAAAACCAATACAGTGTTGTAACGTAAAATAAAGTAAAAATAAAAATTTTTTTTTAAAAGTAAAAAAAATGTATAAAAAAACCCCATTCTTATGTTGAATATATTAGGTTTAATAAAATATATTATTAAAACAAATTTGACCCATTTCTCTTTCTTTTTAAAATGTGTACCAAATTCACTAAAACAGAGAGTAAAGTGGTGTTACCAGAGGCCGGGGATAAGAAAGTTATTTTCTCAGGTAAATAAATCTTGGTGATCTAATGGAACATACAGTAAATACAGACAACAAAGGGCTTCCTTGGTGGCTCAGCAGTAAAGAATCTGTCTGACAACGCAGGAGACATGCCTTGGCTCCCTGGGTTGGGAAGATTCCCTGGAAAAGGAAATGGCAACCCTCTTCAGTATTCTTGCCTGGGAAATCCCATGGACAGAAGAATCTGGCAGGCTACAGTCCATGGGGTCACAACAGAGTCAGCTATGACTTAGTGACTAAACAACACCAACGATAGAATAGGATATTGTCCTATAATCATCAAACTGCAAAGAAAAATCTTATCTATTCCCACCAAAAAAAATAATAATTATGTGACATGATAGAGGTAACTATCAATGCAATGGCAATCACATTACAATATACAAATAGTCAAGTTAACTTGCTATAACTCTTAAATTTGTACCATGTTATATGTTAAAAACATTTAAATAAAAATAAATATACAAAAATAAATAAAATGTGGCTACCAGGATATTTAAAATTACAATTGTGATTTGCCTTATATTCCTATCAGACAGTGCTGCAGTTGAGATTTCTATGATGATCTGAGACCATCACTGTGGTTCTCAAAGCATGGTCCCCTTTGACCAGAAGCATCCACACGACTCGGGGGCTGGTCAGATACACAATTACTCTGCTGCTTTCCAAGCCTACAGATGCAGCATCTCTGGGCGGGGCCCTTTCTCTCAGGGTATCTTAATAAGCCCCCAGGGTATCTGAATTCTGTGATTGTCCTGTCCAGACACAGAGCTAGAAGCACACTTCACTGGTGCTTCTAAAGCCAAAGGAATAGGAATAAAATGACTGGAACCAGCAAAATCAATGTCTGCAAAGGGTTAGGTTTACTACATTGTTAAGCAATTCAAAATACAGGTTTTCACGTTGAAAATGTTGAAAATAGATATGAATACTGAGGCAAAACCAAGCCATTGTGCCATAGAAGAGGACTGCTCGTGGCAGGCGGGAAGAGGAGTGAGGTAAATGGGCGTTCTGCCATTTTGAGTTAAAACAAAATTGAGGGACTGGGCCTTATAAGTGAGCATCTATTGAGTATGATTCTAAACATTCGATTCTAAAACCACACTACTTCCTTTGTGGTAGACATCTTTAACTCCATTTCGCAAGTGAGGAAATTGAGGCACAGCAAGATTAATTAGCTGTCTCAAGACCACACCTGCCGGAGCTAGAGTGAATCAGGACACAGAGCCCAGGGGCCTTAAACCATTTCCTTACCGTCTTGTACAGATCTCAGACCTACCTTAGCTAGTCTGTTAAATGGGTATTTCCAAGACAGTTATTCCTGGCTGCTGTTAAAATCATCTGGGGGCATTTAAAACCACATTCCTGCCTGGACTCTACCACCTAGAAACTCAAAATTCACTGGCCTGCTGTGGGTGCTCTAAGAGCTCTGCAGGACACCGTTTGACAGATGGTGGCAATCCGGCTGGGAGACACGAGGTGGAAGGTGTGGGCTGTGGCTACACTGAGGTTCTATAGGTTAGGCTTCTCCACCTGAGATGCGTGTAAGTTCCCAGGACCACCATCTTCAATGCAGCTTCTGACACAGGAGGCCTGGGTGGGGCCTGAAGTACTGCGGTAGCGAGGGTGACGCTGCAGAGTGGAGGTGATACTCCTGGCCCGTGGACCTCACTTTAGCGCCCGGCAGTGCACCGTCCAGCCGCCCTGACCCTTGTGAGGCGTTCCTGGCTCCCTAGAGAGTGCCTACTCTCCCAGCAGGCACTGGAGGAGCAGGCGGGGTATTTTGCCCAGCTGCACACCACGGTTAGAGATTCCTTGTGACCCCAGGCCTGATCCCTTTCCAAGGTCCAGCCTAGGGTGAACGCAAGCAAGCAGAGCTGGAGTTCAGGAGACCTGGAGGAAGTTCAGGAGATTCCGGGAAGCTGAAAGGGAATCCACAGTGATGACCTGGAAACAGGAACCCCCCAGGGATCCTCCTCAGGTCAGCTGCCGTCTTACCTGAGCTCCAGCTCCCCACTGGGTTTCTCGCCTCCTTCCCACTCCATTCTGAATCGAGGGCAAGGGACTAGAACAGGGGCCTGCAACCTTGCCCTCCTCAGGGGCCCGCAGCCTTGCTGGCATTGCTGGAGGGTCCGACCTTCCCAGAAGTGAGCATTGAGTGCTCGTCACCCCCTCAGCCCCCCACCCCTCCACCCCCCTGCCTTTCCACCGAATTCCTCCTGCTGCCAGACTCTCAAACCGGGTCCCAGGTCTCCCTCCAAGGTTCCCAGAGACAGAGCTTAGACGGCCCGGGAATGGAGGCTCCTCCACCCCGGCTGCACTGCGGCTTTGACCTGTGCCCCCAGCCAGGGCCCTTGCTGGGTGCTTGGAGACCGAGTCCTGTTCTCTGCAGTCTCGCGGACGAGGATGCGGCCGGCGCGGTGCAGGCGACGCAGAGGCCCGCGGAGAGGAGGGGCCGCCCGGGACGCTGACAGCCGCCAGCGCTCACGGCCCAGCGGGTCTCGCCGCGGATCAGGCCCACGGACCCGTGCGCGGAGCAGACAACTGGAGGAGAGAGAGCTTCGCGTTGTGGGAGGGAGAGTATTTGGGAGCTTTCTCTAAGATATGTATGTCACACACCTCTGCGGCCACCCCTCGCCCACGCCAGCCCCGCCACCCCAGGTTCCGGCCCATCAAGTCGGGAAATGAGCCGATCCATCAGCGGCTCGGAGGGCGCCGGCCTGAGGCGTGTGCCATCTGTGCACCTCCACAAAGTCACCCGGGGTTAAGCGTGCCATGGCGGCACCCGGGCTCCCAACCTCGGGTGACAAGTGTTGAGGTTAGGTGCTCGCAGTGGCTTCGGTGCTTCAGGCTTGAGTTTGCCTTGGGATGTAACTGCAGAGACTGTGGGCGAGGCAGTGGCTACCAGCTCCGTAAGCCCTGATGTTTCCGTGAAAAGAAGAAAAGGGAGAGAGGAGAGAATTAGAAACACAAAGAACAGCTTAGGATGGGGATTGATCTGGGCCTAGAAGGTGGGAGTGCAGACGGAAATGCAGGTGCCACCGAGGCTGCCGGGCGGGAGACAGTCCCCAGACAGATCTGCGGATCTGTCAGACAGAGGCCTGGGGAGCCCCAAGCGGGAGGGCTGAAGCGCCCACACGTTTGCTTTGACTTAAAAAGTAATCATGGAGTCGCCATGAAGAAAAATCCGAATGTTAGTGTTATTTTTAGGGCGCTATTCGGGATTTAGTGTTATCCGAATTTTGGATTTAATGTCATTTTTATTTTAAAGGGACTCTGGGGAGGGTCCCTATGGTGTTTTTCAGGTGTGGGGGCCCCCAGCGACCGCGTCTGGGCTTGTCACCGGAGAGGCGCAGCCGGCAGGTACCCGGCTCCGCATCTAAAGGAGCCTCGGAGGAGAGGCGGCGCCCGGTTTGTCCCTGGACTTTCTCCCCGAGTTGCGACCCAGGGTGGAGAATACCCTCCGCTGCCGCCCGCCCTCCCCCACCCCAGGCTGGAAAACAAAACCCTAAGCCTAATCTCATTGGGGGGGCCTCCAGCAGCTCCGGGAAGGGGTGATCTCCTCCTCCAGGCCCCAAACCTCACTTCGTACCCAGGGACGGACTCCGGTCCGTTAGTCACCTTCTCGGGTCCTGTACCCGGGCCGGGAACCCCCACCCAGCTCCCAAGCCTCCGCTCCGCCTCAGAGAAGCCGCTTTCCCCTGGGTGCTTGCTTCTTGAGCTTTTCCTGCCGCCGAAGCCTCTCCTCTCAGCAGAATCTCAAAACCCCGTGCACTCCCCAGAACGGGCCAAGGACCGACCGACCCTCGGCGAGGATCGCCCAGTGCCCCTGGCCCCGGGGCTCCGCGTCCTCCCGACTCGGCCCTGGAAGCTGGAGCGCTGGGCCCCTCGAGGGCGTCTCCCACCGCTGCGGATGCCATCCTGGAGGATGAGAAAGGGGAAGAAATAAGAGCAAAGAAGAGACGTGAAGCCTCTGAGACCTGGCCCCTTGCCCCTCCTCTGTGTAGCATCCCACCCCGCCCTCGAGCCCCCCGGTTTTCCACCCGAGAGGCGAGCGGCCGCACAGCGCCGAGGGGCTCGCCGCACCCTCGCCCCGCTCCCTCCGGGTCTGCCTAGGCTCCCCGGGAGGGAAAACTATAGAGAAGCTGGCGCGGCGCCGGGGAACCCTCTGCCAGCACCTCCTTTCCTCCCTTCCCTAGTCCAGCTCCCTGGATCCCGACACGAAAGAGCCCGGAGCTTCGCTCCAGCAGCCGAGGCCCGCACCTGCTCGAGCCCAGCACCCGCGCGGTTGATCTTTCCTCCCCAGCTTCGGAGAGCGCGTGGACCCTCCCTTCGTAAGCTTTCTCCCCCGCGTCTGCACCTGGAGCAGCTGCGAACGTCGGTGCAGTTCAGCCCGGGCGCCCGGCGCCGGCGTCTCTCCCGGGCGGAGGTCTCGGCGGACCCGGGCGCGGGCCACTGGGCGGCGGGCAGAGTCAGCCAGGCCCAGCCCCGGAGCAACCCGGCCCGCGTGCTTCGAGGCCAGCCAAAGGTAACGCCGCGGGCCGCAGGCTGAGTCTAGACCCGCGACGGCTTCTTGCCCGTGGGGATAAAAAGCTTTAGTAATGGAATTCCGCAGCGGGTTTTTGTTTTCCTTTCCGACTAAGGTCGCTCATAGCAGTGAGGCATGCAGCCCTGAAAGGATCCTGCACGAAAGGTGTGCTGGAGACAGAGAGATGAAGCCATTCCTTCCAGAAAGCGTTGTTAGTGGAGGACTCTAGGCAAAGCTGACATTTTGCTGCCTAGATTCCCTTGCCAGTCGCCTTCCAATACACTGAAAACTCTTTCCTCTTTCCCTTTGTTGGCTACCAGAACATCTTGCACGGTTTCAAATCAACAGCCATAGAGACATCCTAAACTTACAGCCTCAGGACACCCCGGGCACTCCGGGCTCCAGCTCTGAATCAACAAAGCTTCCTTCCAAGCTCAGCTCTCACCTTCTTCCACAAGGGCAGTTAATATAAATTTTCCTTCCTTCCAACACATCTTGAAGTGAATATCGGAAAAGTTTAAATAGAGAATTTAACGAGTAGTTAACTGGGAATAAGAAACCCCTGTGATACATCATAAATTAGATTTTAAAGCATTGCATTATCTCAGAATTCAAACTACTGTAAACGAGCCGCAGCTTGTCTGACCTTAAGCCTACTGGGATAATTGTCAATATTTCTTGGAGAAAAAACTTCTTAAAGGATTTTAACTACTCAGTTGATTCTTGTCTTTCACAGAGAAATCCCAGGCCCTTCTGCCAGGAGACCAGAGAGGACTGATTATACTCAGTTGCCTAAAAATTTACATTGAAGCTAGTGGTGGCTTCATAAACAGATTTACAAAACAGTTAAGTAATTACTGGCTCAAAAGATGAAAATCATTTCTTTGCTCTTGAACATTGAACATTTCAGGAGTAACTACCTGGCCTCACCATCTGCTTATTCAACGTGTTTTTTTTTTTTTTAAGAGAGACTTTTGTGGCCTTCATTCTCTCATGTGTGAAGGCATTTATTCTAAATGAACTCATAAAAGGACATTTTCTAAGAACATTCCCAATGAAAAGGCTATTATTCTGGTGCCTTGTCTTTCCCACCAGTTATCCTCATTGCAGAAATAGCTTTGTTTCTTTAAAGTGGTTGCAGGAGAGACCAATGACAGAAAGAATGAGGGAAATTTCACCAAGATCGTGCAAGCTGAGTGCTTCCGAGGGCTAAATTTAATTTTCTGATTCTTTCCACGTGTTCTAGGCTTTGCCTATTTATGCACAAAATATTCTTATGTACACTTATTTTTCACTTCCTATCCCAAAAGGGTTTTCATCCTAGGGAGGATCTCAAAGGTTTTCTAAGGCAGTGATTAAATTAAATGAAATAATTATTCAGTGATAAGTTGGACACAAAAAAGGTTTTGGTAACTAGTAATTTTGGCTTAACAGCTGTGTGCATCTTGTCCAGTTTAGTTAAATCACCCCTGCTTCTGTTATCCATTTGTGCTTCCTTATCTGTGTGTGTGTGTGTCTGTGTGTGTGGTGAGAGGAGAGCATTGATGGTGGTGGGAACTGCAGAGACTGAGTACATTTTCACATCTCACTATAAAGTAGAACAAAATATCTATAAGCCAAAGCTGCAACAAAGCTTTAGCTTTCCTCTTTGATTCTACAACTACAAGTCAATTGCTTGTGCAACCAAGTACCAAGAGATACACCTAATAATTTAAATATTAATTTTATTTAGAATGTTTTGCATATTCCAGTCTTTTGCATATGGGTAAATTATCAAATAAAGGAGTTAAATGACAGTTATGTATCAATGCTATAAAACATTGTGGATTGGGGGTCTAATTTCTTCTTTATTGCAAATGATAAACATGGAAGGATGGAGCATTACATCTCTGCACTGACTCTCACGGTTAACATATTTTCCTGCCATCCGCATTGCCCTTCTTTACCTTTTACCTTAGATCAATTTGTCCACTTCCTTAAGATCTGCCTTCTTCAAGAGGCCTCCTTTGGTAGAACTGACCACCCCGAGATGGCTATCTTACTTTGTCTTTCCTTAAACATCTATGCACACATCGTGCCAGGCAACCATATATCTTCATGTTTCTTATTTTCTTCCATCAAAATTAAAAGTTCTATACATGCAGGGGTCTTTTCTTCCACATCTATGAAACAGTAGTCACTCAACGACATGCATGAGATTCACAGAGACTGAGTCAGTAAGTAAACACGTGCACCGAAGAGAATCCTTTGTAGGACTTAGAGGATCAAGAAGAGGTTTCATAGTCAGTGCACTTGGGTGACATGTGTGTTGACTGCCAGCAGCGTTGATGAAAACTGACACAGCTGTCATCCACATGAGTGTACATGCTTATGTTAGCCTCTTACTCTCTCTGCCATTCAAGAAAAGAAGAATGGACTGGATTCTAAAAATTTTTGTTACTATCTTCAAACAGGGCTTAAATAGTAAGTCTTTCTTCTTTACTACCTCTTTGCTAATTTTAAAGAACTAGAGATTTTGAGGATGATTAGAAAGTAATAAATGGTGGTGAAAGTTGTAGGTATAATGATCCAACTCCTATTGCAACATAAGACTCACTACAGGTAGATGGATAAGTTAATGGTATTTGTAAAGCTATGTTTAAGATTAAACACCTAAAGGGATTTTATTTTTTAACTTTTTATTTGGTATTGTGGTGTAGCCAATTAACAATGCTGTGATAGTTTCAGGTGCACAGCAAAGGGACTCAGCCATGCATATAACGGTTTCCTTTCTCCCCTAAACTCGCCTTCCATTCAGGCTGCCACATAGCACTGAGCAGAGTTCCACGTGCTATACAGTAGGTCCTTGTTGCTCATCCATTTTAAATAAAGCACTGTGTACGTGTCCATTCCAAACTCCCCACCTATAAAAGAATTTTAAATGAATTATTTTTTGAAAACGATTCTCCCAAGAAGAGGGATTAAAATTTTGTTTTCTTCTAACTCATTCAAGTACTGGTTAACAAAGAGATCATTTATGTCAGGTATAGAAAGAAAACATTTTCCAAAGTAACTGACATTTGACTTGTAAATCAGCTACAACAACTTAAGATTAATGACCAGTGCTACGTCCTAATATTGTATTATTAAAGCAGATAACATAAATTAACTCAACTGCTCTTTTAACATCTTATAACTGAAAATATCTGCAATAATGTGTAAGAAAGTATTCTAACTTTTACAGATATCTGTTATACATGTATAATGGTATTTGTTTATCTTTGGGTTTCCAAAGTATCAAGTATGGTGCGAGTAGTGGTACTCAGTTAATGTTTATAATCTAAATTAATTTGTCTGTTGTTTTGAATGCTTTTATAATCATTGTTCACTTGGCCTAAACAGACAACCCCTGAGCTATTATCCTAAGTTTTTAGATAAGGAACACTAAAATCTCTATAAGGTGATAAGAAATACTGAATCTTGAGTGACTGAAATCCCTTTCTTTCCTCATTTCAGTACTGGAGGGAGAGAGGGAAAGAGAATATACAAATGCTTCATTATGTAATAGTCTCATTGCTTTCTATTTTTTGCAGTACTGCAGGAAAATGTGTTTACTGACAGTTACTAACGTGATAAATCACTAGGCATACATAACTTTTACAACTTCCACTCTCAACTGATAATAATTGACTTTGTATCAATCACAATTTTGCCTCAGTGATATATATATTCACTTATGTAAATTTCTTGAGAAATATTTGGATGAAATATCAAAATACAGAGATAAAGATGTAAAATATAGTATAAACTTAAACATTACTTCATAATTTGAATTGCTCTTGATCTAATTATTGATATAGGAATAGGTTTGGAACAATAATCGTGTAGACACTTTGTAGCAAGCATAATGTCAGAATAGTATTCTATGTAAAACACCGATCTGTACCTTTCAGGAATATGAGTTAGAGATCTTAGGTTTTAGCTTGTTATTTGGTCATTGAATAAAGCTATTTTTAAATGGAAATCAACATAATGTATACTTTGGAGTCAAAGTATTATACAAGGAAAAATGAAAATGATGCCTGTGATGTTAAAGCATGTGCTTTTCCTGTTTTAATTTTACTGACCGTATGACACTGAAGAAGGTCATTTACTTTCTCTGAGTCCCAATTTTGGGGTATGTACAATCATAATAAGGTGTGTGCCTGTCTTCTAAGGTTGTAGGGAGGATCAACCTTGTCCATGCACATGTGTAAGATGCCCCCTATTAAGACATTGTTATTTTGCTTATTATTCATATAATGAAATAGCCTTTAAGAATACGATATTTGGAGATCACTATAATTAAGATAGTGTATCTATTGCTGAAAGAGCTGATTCTGACTTATAGAGCAAAAATTTTAAAATTAAGCAAGCTACTGAAAATGTAAATATAGGAATTAACTCAGTAGTGTATGTTTTTCTGTCCCGCTGAAGGCTGGAGAGTAGTATATGTGTGTGTGTGTGTGTGTGTGTGTGTGTTTATGTAACTGTGACTGTCCTAAAAGAACCTAAATAACGCTCACAAACTTCGAGTTCACTTACATTCCTCTTGGCAGAGTAGCCACAATATAGTGAGCAAGGATGGCTGAATCCAGCGTTCCAAGTCCTCATACAATCAAAGAACAGACTCACAGAAAATAAGCCGGAATAGATATACTGCACTGACTGACGACCTCCTTTGCGGAGGCGTTAATTTAACTTTAAACCCTGATCTCACTGAGAGCAGGGGAGAGAGGGGATGTCTCCAAAATGCAGGAGCTGTTGCCATAGCATTTTCCTGCTCTCTTCCTGCCTACTCCTCCTCCCCCAAAGCAGCAACAAATGGTGCTCTACCGCTTTCTTTCAGGAACCGGATGCATTTTCAGAAGCCAGGACTCCAGTGGTGTGATGCCTTCACCACCTAATCACCGGTAGGGATATTGAAGAAGTCTGAGGTGCTAGTAAGTTTCTCAGGACAGAATCATCTTTGCGGATGCAACTGCAGCACAGGAAACTGGGAGAATCTGAGCCCTCCCAATTCTCACTGGACCTCTGCATGAGCCCAGCCGCCGTCACTTCTGCAACACAGCCGACTTCTTTCAGCACTAGCGGACGGGTACGGCTCCCTCGCCGCGCGTTCCTCCCCTCCGCAGTGAACCGACTCGATCAGCCCGCTCGGGTACCGTCCCCGCCGCGGCCGCCCGCGCACCGAGCTCTCGCCCGCCTCCTGCCCCCTCTCGCGGCCCCCGCCCCTCGCTCGCCCGGCTCACTCCAGCCGTCACTTGGAGGGATTCCCTCTCGGGCGGCCTCTGCAGCAGCACCCGCTGGCCTTATTCGCGGCTCCGGGAGCATGGATCTCCGCAGAAGAGCCCTTCTCGGCGTGGATGGACTTCGAGTTCTCCTGATGCTGTTCCGTGAGTAGCGTTTTGGGGACGGTCAGAGCAGGGCGCACTCTTTGCAGAGAACGGAACGGGCACCGTACGGCAGGCAGGTAGCTTAAGGTCAAAACGTGGACGTAACGGTTTGCGGGTTGGTTCTCTTTGTGGGGGCGGGGGGTTGCGGAGGGCCTTCCCCTTGGTAGCAGGGAATTCCCCAGAGAGCCACACACCTGTATGGCAACCAGACGTGGTGCTCACACGGGCCTGCTTCGTGGCTTAGACCATTGGCGAGACACCTTTGTTTTAAAAGCCTAACATGAGGAAAAAAGGCCGGTCGGATTCCAAGTCAGTACGGCTTTAAAGGTTTTCTAATTTAATTTTATTATAAATTAACAGCAGTCGAATTTGTTGCCGCTGGGGCAGAGAAACGGCCCGCAGAGCGCATGGTAGCCGGCGAGGAACTTTGTCACCCCGAAGCCTGCGGACTGTGATGTCTCTCCACCTTGAGCCCCAGACGCGTGGGCTCGCTGAGCCCTGAACAGATAGGATTTGTTTTTTTCCGCAGATACAGTGACTCGAATCATGGCAGAACAAGAAGTGGAAAATCTCTCAGGCCTTTCCACTAACCCTGAAAAAGATATATTTGTGGTGCGGGAAAATGGGACGACGTGTCTCATGGCAGAGTTTGCAGCCAAATTTATTGTCCCTTATGATGTGTGGGCCAGCAATTACGTGGATGTAAGGCACTTTTTCCCTCCCGGCTTGTTCCTAGGGCTCCAGGGGCGAAGGGCACCCTCCCTCAAGACCCCGTGAAGACCTGGGTCGCCCGCCTTCCCCCCTAAGCCCTGCAGGCTGCTCCTGAATGCTGCATGGGGGTTCCGGCTTGTAACGCCTTCTGCTCGCCCCGCCTGCTTGGAAAGTAACCCCCCCCTCTCTCCGCTCCCCTAACGGCCGGCCGGGTCTGCACGCAGAGCATCTAACCGCATGTTCCCGGACCTGGGAGCGCGCGTGAAGGAGCGCCCAGGCGCGCCAGACCCGGAGTTTGGACCCGCCGCCCTTTACAGCCCCCACGGGGCCCCGCGCGCTGAGGGGGTGCGGGGCGTCTGTGTTCCCAGCTGATCACGGAGCAAGCAGATATCTCATTGACCCGGGGAGCCGAGGTGAAGGGCCACTGTGGCCACGACGAGTCGGAGCTGCAGGTGTTCTGGGTGGATCGCGCGTACGCACTCAAAATGCTGTTTCTAAAGGTAACTGCTAGCGAGGCTGACCGAGCCCCTGCAGACTCCGGGGGGTGCGGGTGGGTAGGGGCCGCCCCTCTGTCTCCCCGGCCCTCTCTGCCCCGGCGGTTCACGCGCACCTCCTCCGCTCGGCAGGAAAGTCACAACACGTCCCAGGGACCCGAGGCAACGTGGAAGCTGAGCAAAGTCCAGTTTGTCTACGACTCCTCAGAGAAGACCCACTTTAAAGACGCAGTCAGTGGTGAGTAGAGGTCAGCTGGGCTGGAGAGGGACCCTGGGGAAGAGCACACGCTGCTGGGATCACAGGTGTGGAAGCGGAATTCCTTAGGGTTTTGGAAACGCCCCAGGCTGGCTCTCGGGATGGAAGAAGGAAGCGCGCCTGAGTCCTCTGGCCTTCAGGCCTGGGAGACGCGCCGCAAACTCGGGGCCTGAAGGCCTTCGCCCACCGCCTGACTCGGGATGAGACGCCTCCTGAGGGCCTGTCTGCCCGGGGTTGCCTCAGGATGGTTTTCTCAAGATTTGTCCTTTAGAGGAACGCGGAGAAGGACTAAGGCTGTATTTTTATTTACTTCTGCCTTCCTCCCTCCTCCTTTTAAAAAGTTCTTATGCGCTAAAACACCAAGGGGGCAGTTATGACTTTCATTTGGGGTCAGAATTTGCTGGCCTTTCAGATCTTTCAGCCCATGGCTTGGGCCTCACCACATCTTCAGTCGACTGCAGACACCCCAGAGTGGATTCTGAACCATGTCCTAAATGTATTACTTTTTTTCATGCCCATCACTACAACAGTTCACCCAGATTCTCCAAAAATATCATGGCAAGGAACATCCAAGCTCCAAATAATAATGTTGGCATCTTCAGGCACCATCCAAGATCACACTGAAATTTATATATTTATTTTGTAGATTATCTGATCTACTAATAAAGAAGCCATCCATCACCTGGGCACCTGAGTTAGGACACGATTTTTATTAAATATATACAAAAATACATATATCATCTCTTCCATTTCACCCCTTATCAATCAAGTAAAAAGGGCAATTTCATCTCTTTATCAAAGTTTATGTTCAAATATTTCCCACAGTTAAATTAGACTGAAGAAAGAAAAATCTTAATCCTGGGAAGGAGAGAAGGGAGGGTGGCAGGCTTCCAGAAATTATGTATCTGTACAGGGGCATCAGCCCAGAGCACTAGCAGCCACTGTGCTTTGCTGAGAAAGATATTTTATATTTTGCAGAGCAGTGTGAGATGTAGAAAACCAAGTCACTGTTCTTTGCATATTTTTGGAATCTCTGTCAGATTTTATTATAAAGGGTTGGAGGTTTAGGTATCACTCTCTGCTTCCAAAGAATTTCCAGATTACTGTTTAAGGAGCCCATGCTCATGAAAGGACAGGGGCATTCACATTTGCAGAGTCTTAGCCAGATAGAGTAACAGGGCATGTCAGCGAGTGGGCTAAGAGGCAAGAGCCAGCTGTCTGGATCACCACAAGGAAGATTCTGCTAGCCGCAGGCACCTGACCATTGCTTTGGACCCTTCCTGCAGCTGGGAAGCACACAGCCAACTCGCATCACCTCTCTGCCTTGGTCACCCCAGCCGGGAAGTCCTATGAATGTCAAGCTCAGCAGACCATCTCACTAGCCTCCAGCGACCCACAGAAGACAGTCACCATGATCCTGTCCGCGGTCCACATCCAGCCCTTTGACATCGTCTCTGACTTTGTCTTCAGTGAAGGTAGGTGGGTGGGGAGTCCGGAGGAAGGAAAGAATCCGAGGTTGACTCAGGCTGGAGATGGAAGGTGACCTGTAGGGCACCAGGCTGCTACCCTTGGGTTGTCTCTAGGGTAGCATGGCCCTGCCTCCCTCTGCGATGCTTCTTAAAGACTGCAGGAAGCCGACTGAAAAAATGGCTCTTCCTGCTCTTTCTTTCTCCTTCAAGTCCTTCTTTTCCTCTCTCCTTCTCCCTCTGTTCCTTTTCTCCTCCCTCCCAATTTCCCTTATTTTTTCCATTGTTTTCTTTCTCTCCTCCTTTGGCAAAAGAGGAGACTGGATAGGAAGACAGTCAGTTGGAAAAAAGCCTAGAATTTGATGCAAGTTTCCCAAGGAAAAAGCAGCTGAAAATTCCAAGCTGTTATCTGGAGAGCCGTGGATTGGAGAAAGGTCTTTGCTTGTGTGGGTCTCAGTATCTTCATGGTCTCTAGACATGTCCAGCCCTAGGTTCTACCACTGTAAATCTAAGTTTTGTGTGACCAAAATGCAATAAGGGTGTGTATGTGTGTGTGTGTGTGCACATGCGCAGGTTACACAGAGAGACTCGTGAAGCTGTGCCTCTGTTCAACGTTCATATTTACAAGGAGGGACACCAGAGAGGCCCCAAGGAGGGAAGGGTCCCTGATCTTCTCCCTCTGAGGAGTGCAAAAAGCTGCTTCTCAGTCTGTTCCAGCCCTGAAAGGAGATCAGGCAGGATCTAGCAGAGGCGTGTTTAGAGGATCCACATTCTCTTGGTTTTCTGCATCCCAGCAGAAGTAGGGGAGCTCACATTCTGCAATTTGTGCAAACCTAGCAACAATTCACACTGGGCAAGCATAGGGAAAGTGAATTCCTCTAGTCATTTGTTTTTTCTCTCTGTGTTGTCTAGAAGGGGCTTCCCAGGTAGGTCAAGGTAAAGAATCCACCTGCCAATGCAAGAGACTCAGGTTCGATCCCTGGGTCGGGAAGATGCCCTGGAGGAGGAAATGGCAACCTATACCAGTATTGCCTGGGAAATTCCATGGACAGAGGAGCCTGGCGGGCGATAGTCCATGGGGTCACAAAGGAGTTGGACACAACTGAGTGACTAAGCATCAACAATTGTCTAGAGGAGGTTGCTAGAGACAGTTTGATATTCTCATTTATTCTTTGTGGTTAAAAAATGAGATTTTGGTTGCATTATGGATGCTCACCTTTGGGCTGGGGATCCCCAGGTGAATGCCACCATTTAAATGTGTAGAATATTAGGGAATCTGCCTCTGGTCACACGAAAATCATTAAAGAATTCCCAAGGTGGCCAGCTTTCATCAACTACCCCTCTCAAAGCACACAGAATAGAATCCCTCCCCACAACATTATTCAGAAGGCATTTGGGAATTCCTCAGTTAAACTCTCCTTGAGGGAAAGGTCTTGTTCTTTCTTGTCATCATATTATTTAGCACCTAATACAGTGCTTGGCACATTGCAGATGCCCTGTGAACTTCAGCTGAACTGACATTCCGAAGCTGTGGACTCAGTTAATGTGTGCATTGCATGCGCTTAGTCGCTCAGTCGTGTCCGACTCTCTGTGACCCCCTGGACTGGAGCCCGCCAGGCTCCTCTATCCATGGGGATTCTCCAGGCAAGAGTACTGGCGTGGTTTGCCATGCTCTCCTCCAGGGGATCTTTCCCACCCAGGGACTGAACCTGCATCCCTAAAGTCTCCTGCTTCAGCAGGCAGGTTCTTTACCACCAGTTCCACCTGGGAAGCCCCAGGATCAACTAATAGAGAGCTGCAAATGCTTCAGTGCTAAACAAATCAGAATTTAATAGATTTAGAACAGCAGTGCCGCATTCCCCTGTTATGCGGAGTATGGGCTATTCCATCTTAATGTGTTTTCTACAAAATTGAAACTAAACGTCAAGATGTTAACACTCAAAAATACTGTTGGTTATGAAGGTATTTATAAAATGGAAGTGTCTTTCTTAAACTCAAAATATTAAATATAATGAAAAGTAATTGGACTTAATTGGTGACCAGGAATTCGTTTTGAAAATATTGGATCATGGAGTCCCCAGAGTCCCTGCCGCAGACACTTTTGAGTTTATGTGTGTACGTGCAGTAGTCCCTAATTGCTCTTTGTGTTTTCCTGGCCTGCTGTTTTTAGGCACTTCTTCACTTCTTTGTACCACTGGTGCTATAATTGCTGCTTTTACTGTTTGCTTACATCTCACCCCAGCCCATTATGGGTTATTTCTAAATTGTTGCTATAGTCATTTATGACTGGAGAAATCAGATCTCACGGATGTTAAAACTGTGTACGAAATAAGAGTAAATGGGTACCAAATAAAGATCGGGGCTACTTTCCTAAAAATCAGTGATTATTTTAGCGTAGACTTAATGATCTCTGTGTACAAAAAGCAATTTTAATCCAGTTCCAGGATCTAAATGGATAGTCGTAGAGAGTTTGTAAAGACGTGTAACTTCCTAAATGCAGATATATTCAGCACAGGCAAATTGGACTTGTCTCACCAAGGCTTTTCTGGGTAATAATTAGGATGTTGCCTCCTGTGTGGTGCCTTGGGGCTCAGGCCTTGACGCTCCTGGGAGGAGGCAGGCCTCGGTTCAGTCACTCATTGGATCGGTGTGCTTTTGTGTGGCTGGGCTTCTTTTGTTCCTGGCTCCTCCTGTCTGTGCCTCTCAGCACCTGCCCCCAGTATGTTTTGTAAGAGGCCATTTTTCTTGTTTTAGTGGAATCTGAAAGATTGCTTTTGGAGTGCCTTTTCAGAACCCGGCACTTGGCTCCCACTCCCCAGAACAGAAGGGGACTCTGGATGTCTGGCTGCTGCCCGTGCGGGTGTGAGTGGGGGCTGCCTGCCTTCCAGTGGGGTGGTGGTGTCTGGTCACATGTCTGACACCCCCTGCAGGGCTGTGTACACGGCTTCTGGCATGTGCACGCAGGATCCGCCGCATGAGGGCGTCAGGTGAAAAGTCCGTTCCCTGGCGCCTGACCTAGTCTCCCACCTGCCTCCTTCATAGATTCTGAGACAAACGAGGATGGCTCAGTGAAACGGGTTAGTGGACACGCACACAGCACTCACAGAGCCGTTCAAGTGGGGCTGACATCTTTATCACACAGATCCCTTTAGGACGTTGAACTTGGCTGCTGCACTGATCCCGGGTGTGTCTCGTAGCCGGCGCCATCTGCCCCGTGCGCAGCTCTGGCGATCTTTTATCCGCGGCCTGGAGGCGGGGCCCACGACGCCCGGGTGATGCTGCTGGTCCACAGCAAACTAACTGTAGGCGCCCCGGCGGCGGGGGGATTTTGAGCCGATTCAGGAAAACGATCTGAAGATAAGAGGCAGTAACGCGCAAGCTTCCTGGGGGGCACTTGGGCACGGTTGTGTGGGGAAAGCCCTCCACAGCAATGGGACCATCCCGAGGAAGGTCTCTGGGGGCCGCTATCCTGGTGATGGGGAGGGGGTGTGAGGGGGGCTTAGTGTCTGGGTGATGTCCCCTGACAGCGTGGGGAGGGGTCCTGGGGTCGCAGAGCTCGGGGCAGCAGAGCTCAGGGCTTTATCTGTCTCTTCAATGGGTGACAGCTGTTGGGTGAGGTTTGTATCCAAAGCAGATAGGCCCTAAATGACTAGAAATTCAGGCCATTTTGTTAGATGGTTTTTTAGACGTTTACATGTTTAGCTGTTTAGGCGTTTTTTTTAAATAAGTGAATGTGTTAAAATTTGAGTTTGGCACAGGTGGGCTTTTGAGTTAATGGGTCTCAGCCTGCAGTGCAAAGGTAACCCACCAAGGGGCCAATCTGTATAGGCTGGCTTCTTCCTATAAAACATGCGCTTGGTGTGGTGATGCTCAACCTGCAGTTCAGGGCAGCTCGTGTGTCCCTGCTGTGTGGGGCCCCTTGTCTTTCCCCAGTTTGTTTCTGGTGATGGGGCCCTGTGAGGTTCAGGAGACTTTTGTGATGGGGGTGGTGCCTCCCCGGGAGGGAGCAGAGCAGACTGAGTGTTTCAGTGGCTTGAGTTAAAGGCAGCTCTCATGCGTAATGACAGAAGAAATGTAACGGGACAAGGTGCCTCTGTGCCCCTTTGTGAAACGTTCGGGTTTAATGGGCATTTATGTCACCACATATACACAGCAGCTGTTTAGTCGCAAAGTCGCATCTGACTGTTTGCGACCCCATGGAGGTAGCCCACCAGGCTCCTCCGTCCGTGGCATTTCCCAGACAAGAATACTGGAGCGGGTTGCCATTTCTGGGGCCTCCTCAGTTCTCAAGGGGAGACACACACAGAGAGACCTGTGAAGGATGGACTGAGGCCCCTGTTTAAGTGGAGAAACTGAGGCTCAGGGAGGTGAAGTAACCAGCCAGGGCTGTGCTCTGGGGGCTGCCAGCACTGTGACCGGAGCCTGTCTTTGGGTATCAGATCCTGTACGCTTAGCATCTTCAAGTTTCTCAGCTGCTCCCCCCAAGAAACTGTACCAAACACGTGAAAGCAGAGGCCACCTTCAGAAAGGTGGTCGGGTGCCCTGAGTTCCTGAGCTCTTTATCATTGTTGCTAACAGTGTGATTGGGAGATACCGCTTGATCTGCACTTTACCAGAATGCTGGGAAAAGCAGTCTGTATTTTATTGAAAATGAATGTACACCACCCCCAGCAGAATGCCTCGAGGCTGGCTGCCGTGCTGCAGACCAGGGAGGGGTGTGCTGGTGCTGATCCAGAGCATTGCATGTGCCTGTGGTTGACTTGGGGCCTCCCAGCCAGGAAAATAGCACCTGGGTAACTGAGCCTTCTCAGGGCCTCCTGGAGAAGCATCCAGAGAGAGACAGTCCTGTTATTAACACTGCAGAGAGCTGTGTCCAGGGCTGGAACACAAAGACCCAGCGCAGGGCCGTGTCGCCAGCCAGTCACAGAAAACTGTGTTCTTGCTACTATCCTGAAGCCTAGTGTTTTAGGTGGGGCTCCCCAAGAAACAATCCTCTGTAAGGACGTAAGGGCAGGTAGCTACCTACCGTTAGGTAGGGTTGTGTGTGTGTGTGTGTGTGTGTGTGTGTGTATGTGTGTGTGAAGTCGCTCAGTCGTGTCTGACTCTTTGCGGCCCCGTGAACTGTAGCCCACCAGGCTCCTCTGTCCATGGGATTCTCCAGGCAAGAATTCTGGAGTGGGTTGCCATTTCCTTCTCTAGGGGATCTTCCCAACCCAGGGACTGAACCCAGGTCTCATGTATTGCAGGCAGACGCTTTATCCTCTGAGCCTCCAGGGAAGCCAGGGTTAGTTAGGGTTAGAAACACCTAACCCTATTTAGGTGTTTCTAAAAAGCATTGCTCGGGGGAGTAGAAAAGTGAGGTGGGAAAGCTAGCAGCTAGTGCGGGTGTGTCGGAGAAGGCGATGGCACCCCTCTCCAGTACTCTTGCCTGGAAAATCCCATGGGCGGAGGAGCCTGGTGGGCGGCGGAGCCTGGTGGGCGGCAGTCCATGGAGCCGCTAGGAGTCGGACAGGACTGAGCGACTTCACTTTCCCTTTTCACTTTCCTGCATTGGAGAAGGAAATGGCAACCCACTCCAGTGTTGTTGCCTGGAGAATCCCAGGGACGGGGGAGCCTGGTGGGCTGCCGTCTATGGGGTCGCACAGAGTCGGACACGACTGAAGCGACTGCAGCAGCAGCAGCAGTGCAGGTGTGTAAGTGAGCAGGTCGCCCTGTGAGCACCGGGGCTCACCCTGATGGAGACTCTGGGAAATAGTGTGAGTTACCTGCCAACGGCCATCTGCCTCTGATGGCTCTCTGGGCCGTCTAAGCTGCCCTGGAGTTAGAGTCCATGGGAATGGGTGGGAATGGTGACTGCCAAGGGCCTAAGACCCGGTACCTGTGTGCTGTGCCTCGTTCTGTGGTGTAGGAACCCTCCCGTCCTGGTGGAGCTCACAGTGGGAAAGAGTTTATACAGCTCTTCCTGTGGACGCTGTTCCTGGCACACAGCAGCTTCCGTCAGTTAACCGCTTTTCCTGTTTACTGTTGTGCTTACATCTTGCTGAGAGTATCTGCTTATCTCCAACCAAAGATCTCCAAAGCCCACTCATCTTAGCACTTTTTCAGTACACAAAATAATTTCGCTGAAGTTACAGGAGCCCGTCCAGAAGAGATACGGAAAGAGGAGCAAGCCCGTTCCTTTTGCTGCCCCATCAGACGGCAGGGCACGCACAGCTGGTGTCCCTGCCCACTTTCTGCAGCGGGAGGGCCCCGAGACACCAGCAGAGCCAAGCAGTCCGCTTGCCCGTCTCCACGCTGCCTGTTTGGAGACATTGAAGAGTTCTTAAACTTTTGCTCATCTCAGGGAGTAAGGACAGCTTTAAAATGCTCTGGTCATCAGAAAAAACAGAATAACTTTCACATCTGGAAGAACACCCTAAGATGCATCAGGATTGCAATGGTGGCGCCAGGGTTGCGGTTGAGGGCACCTGAGCTGGCACCTGGCAGCCGCCCATCGCACCTCTTCTATCTGATCTGACCACATCTAGTTCTTTCCATAGACTGCTCTGGTGGTTGCTTTTTTCCAGTTGTAGACCCTGGGCCTCTGTTTTGTGTTCTCTAGAACCGTGAGCACAGCCATGGTAGAGGTGTGGGGGAGCCCCAAAGCTGTGGAGGCAGACAGAGAGTCAGGGGTCTCTGAGGGCCCAAGGCTGGATGCTGAGCTGGGCTAAGCCGAGGGATGCTTTTCTTCCAGGCAGGGGTCAGGGGCAGCCATCCTCCGTGGTTACATAACCTGTGGGTTAACTCATCAGTTTCCTGCACAGGAGCTTAACCCTGGTGTCCGTAGGGTTTGTGGATAGAATTCACGGGGGGTCTGTAAATTTCAAAGGGAAACATTCCCATCTTTATTTTCACTGATTTCAAATTAATATTTAACATTTCCTTCGATGATAAATAAAGGTAACAACCCACAGTGGTATTAGTTATACCCATGACTTTGTCACTAGCAGACATCATAGACGTTTTCTTTCCACATTTTGTGCAGATCTTGCAAAGTAACAATTACGCTGCTCACTGCTTTGCGATCAAAGCCAGCCTACATGTGTGCTAATAAACACATATATAACTGTCCCCTGAATTATTTTAAAATGCTCTAATAGCTGATTTCAGTGTAGTCCATTTTCTGTGTAATCTTATGTTTTTCATTTTATGCATTTATAAGCATTTTTCTGAGAAGGGAAGATGGTTTCATCACACGGATACCAAAAAGAGGATAACTCTGCTTTAGTGGGTCATGACCAGCACGATTCTATTTATTTTTAATTGTACTCACGGCTACTATTTGTCACAATGATGTAGTAAGGATACACAGCTGGATCACAAGGGAAGAAGGCACAGTGGCTTCCGGAGGAACCCACGTACAAGTTTCCTCGTGGTGCAGCGTGCAGACTCTAGGGCGCCCAGACTTCGCTGGTTGTGGCTCACAGGCTTATAGTTGCTTGAGGGATGTGGAATCTTCCCAGAGCAGAGACTGAACCCAGTGTTCCTTGCATTGCAAATTTCCTTATCCGCTGTACCACCAGGGAAGTCCTGGATGTTTTAATAACCTAGGCTAGGAACCCAATAACTTGAATGTTGTCCTATTTAATTGATGTTTTTATTTTACACTGTATAGAAGTATTAAGGGGTTAAGTCTTAGAGTTGGTTGGGAAATACTGTTTCTGAAGAAAACATCTCCCTAAAGTTTCCTTGAGAAATCTTCTTCTGGGAAGGGGGTGGATATAATTGCTTTACAATGTTGCACTAGTTTCTGTGAATCAGGTATGTAGTATATGCATATCTCCTCCCTTTTTTTGAGAAATCTTTTCATCTCTATCTGCCTTTTGGTTTTCTTAAGCAGACTTAATTAATCATAATTCAGAATATTTTGGTAGGAATTAATCATAATTCAGGATCTTTTGGTAGGAGCTCATTGCCTTTTTCTTTCACATTTCAGAGCATAAATGCCCAGTGGATGAGCGGGAGCAGCTGGAGGAGACCTTGCCGCTGATTTTGGGGCTCATCCTGGGCCTCGTCATTGTGGTCACGCTGGTCATTTACCACATCCATCACAAGATGACTGCCAACCAGGTGCAGATCCCTAGGGACCGGTCCCAATATAAGCACATGGGCTAGAGGCCGCTGGGCAGAGAGCCCCCAGCCGCCGCACCCCCGGCCCTGGCTGGATCAGGCAGAGAAACCACAGCACTTCGCACCTGCACATGGGATATACCAACATAGCTCCAGTCAAACAGACTTGGGTACGCAAGGCTTGCTTGGCCTGCATCCATGCTTAAACAGGGATGGGGGGATTTGTTTGGATTCATGGGGTGAATGACATAGCCTTTCTCGGCTGAGAGGTAGGAGGGGTGGGGTCAGCCAGCTGTCATGCTCGTGCTGGCTTGGCTTTGACGCTCCAAGGAGCAATGCATACAACTCAGAGGAATATGTGGCTCTGAAGTGTAAGGACTGGAACCACAGTTCTTTTGGAAAGACACCCCTTAAGTTTCAAGAGGAACACTGGATGCTCCGCTCCCTTGAACACAGATGGCTTATCCTATACTATCGTCAGTGCACACAAAATACAGCCTCATGCTCCCTGCAGCAAGACCCCTGAATGTGATCCATGCTTCTGGCTGGCATTCTGCATGTCTTGTGATTGTCTCGGGAATGTTTCACTGCTCCCTGCACCCAGCGAATTCACAGCACAAGAACTTGTTTAACGTAACTATGCAGAGTTGTTTGGACTTTATGTCAGGTCCAGGTATGGGGACCTGAGGAATCAATCCATGTGAGCTTGTCTCTCAAAATGAATTAAAACACACTGCTGTCTAGTATTTGGCTGCTTTCTTGAAACAAGTCAACAAAACTAAAAATGGCCTGTGTGGCATCCACAGGAGAGAAGGGGGATGATGAAGATGGGCTTTTCATTCCTCTAAGAGGGAGAGCCAAGAAAATAATAGCAGGGATGGAGGAGTTGGCTTTTCCAGGTGAAAACCATGGATTTGTTTTGGCAAATATAAATAGGTTTAATGATGGCACCTCTTCACTTGATCTTACCTAAAAAGCCGAGAAGTGATAATAATGGCACCTCTTGAATGGTTGGTCTAAAATAGTTTCTGATGTTTCTTGATCTTGAGTCTGGCATTTCATTTTGTATTAAAAAGCTGGACCGAACATAGTAGCTTGGACTGAATTTTGAGATAAAATGTAACCTACTGAATTCCTTAGAGAAAGGTACATAGCTTGGATTTCATCCTCCTCCTAAATAATCGTTGTTCAGTTCTGAGCTAGAAGAGTCAGATCCTGTCCTCTGGTGTTAGGGTGGGGATCCATCAAGCCCCATAAAACCACCCCCGCACGAGAGGCAGCTTGTGAGTTTTCTCCCCAAGCCTTCAGCTGTTGACAGAAGCACATCCTTAGTATTTCCTCATCCCAGCAAATCTTGCTAAGTATCGACCAGCTGCTGTCCTCTGACCTGCCCATTTGCTGCTGTCAGCCTGTCTTTGCGAGAAGGATCTCTTTTCAGTGTCTGCCTGGTACCAGTGAGGAGCAAGCCCCGATTCCTTGTAAAAGCTGCATGTTGCACAAAGAAACGAAGAAGCCCCTGGTGCTGGTGGACACCTGACCCCTGTTCACTCCACTCTCTCATCTGTGATGGGGGTGGAAACTGCTCCCCACCAGTTCACTCCACTCCCTCGTCTGTGATGGGGGTGGACACCTTCCCCTGACAGTTCACTCCACTCTCTCATCTGTGATTCTGGTGTACATCTGCCACCCCCTCCCCAGTTCACTCCACTCTCTCATCTGTGATTCTGATGGACTGCTGCCCCCCTCCCACCCAATTCACTCCACTCTCTGATCGTTGATGTGGGTGGACACCGACCCCCCTCCCAGTTCACCCACTCCCTCATCTGTGATGGGGGTGGACTCCGGCCCCTCCCACCCCCCACCCCGGTTCACTCCACTCTCTCATCTGTGATGGGGGTGGACTCCTGCCCGCCCCCCCAGTTCACTTCACTCCCTCATCTGTGATGGGGAAGACACCTCCTGCCCCACCCTAGTTCACTCCATTTTTCCATCATCTGTGACTATCTCACCCTCCATGCCCCAAACATGACAAACTCTTTTCTTTTTAGCATCTCATGTATTTTAAAGAAATTTCCTATTTATCTTGAACAGGGTTTTATGGAGAAACAGGCTCTGAAGTATATCCATGAGTGACCCTTTCTTTCTGGATCCTCTTTAGAAAACTTTTAAAAACTTCAGAGTGGTATTTCTGAAAACTCCATGTTTACATAATTTGTTTAATCTACTTTTACAAAAGTAAAATTGTGTTTTTAAAGAAAATTTTACTTTCACAAAACATAGGATTGGTTACTAGCTTTGGAATCATCACTCATCCATTTGTTCAGCAAATGCTTTTGAGCACTTGCTGAGTGTAGGCTCAGTGCTGGGTGTACAGCGGTCACCTTGACAACTGGGAGTCTCTACAGGGGCAGGTTTAACAGGAAAGCGCACATACACACAGATCACTGGAGAAAGAACAGGGTACCTCCGCACTTCTCAACGTGTTGCCACGTGGTCACATCCCTATGGCTAAGCTAATTAAATCTTTCTAGAATCCAAATTTTGTAATTCTCAAAACTGAGTGATTTATTTCTACCAGTGATACAAAGTTTGTATAAAAAGCCAGGACCCTTACTATTATTACTAATTGTCTCTTCTTTATCTAGCAGTCCTAAAATTAAGTCTCAAGGTCAGCCTACTTTCTTCACCTCATTTTTCTCAGCCCTTTTAAAATCTTCATTATCAGATAAGCAAAATATAGGAGGGTCCTCCTGATGAGGGCAGGGTTGGTGGTCTCCGGGTGGACAGGCAAGGTGCCCAGAGGTATGGCTCACGTCCATTGCCATTTTTCTGCATTGCCAAAGCTCCTGCAGCAGGAGCAAGCTAGGGCAGAGGCTTGTCTATCTGCATTGCTTCCCAGGCTCAGAGACAGGAAAGAAAACAACAGCTAAACCACAGATGCTCAATTACCCCTTTAACTGTCATTTTTCTTTTTTACTGGAGTTTTAAACACAAATGCCTCTGGGCACAAAAAGATGCTGTGTCTGTTTACTGGTCTGCCAGCCTGTAAAAGCCAGGCCATATGAAACATATGCATGTTTCTCAGGGGAAGAGGGAGTTTAATTTCTATTCTGAGCCTGATTCTTTGCAAGATTCCATCATTCTTGGGAAATAGCTCCAAGTGAATCTGCCTCAAGGGCCGGAGAGACTGTTCTCCAGCCTAAGAAATTCCTCTATATTGTAATAACTCTGTTCTTGCCAATTCCCCAGTCTTTCCATTAACAAAGACTTGGCAAATCCATGTGGATGAAGGAGATACCAGAGAAATGAGAATGGAGAAGTGCGAGGAGCGATGGCAGGAATGGCCTGCAGCATGTGGTGGAGGCAGCATGCACTGGGGTGTTTCATGGGGCAGGGTTGTCCAAAGCAGCGCTGGGCACAAGCACCTCCCTGGAACAAACAGCTGAGCAACCTGAACCAGACAGACACAGCTTTCCATCTGTGTCTCAAAGTGCGGCTTGCAAACAGCCTGCAACAGAATCATCCCTGGGGGCGCTGAAAAATGGCAGTTCTAGGGCATCAAACCAGTGACTGAGAATCTCCATGCCAAGATCCTGGAATTGGTAGTTTGACTATTTGCTCTCTCCAAGTAATTCGGATGTAGCAGCATGAAAACTTCTGGTTAACAACAACAACAACAAAAACAGTTAGCTACCAGGATACTTGCAACATTAGCCAAATTATTGGGCTTCTCTGTGTTCATCTTCTCATCTGAAAGTGCAGCTCACTGCTCCCTACGTGCAAAGTTATGTGAGGATACACAACAGTACATTTAAATCCTGAGACAGCCCTAAGCACCCAAAAAAGATGTCCTTTTCATTATAGGGGACTGGAATGCAAAAGTAGGAAATCAAGAAACACCTGGAGTAACAGGCAAATTTGGCCTTGGAGTACGGAATGAAGCAGGGCAAAGGCTAATAGAGTTTTGCCAAGAGTACCCACTAGTCGTAGCAAACACCCTCTTCCAAGAACACAAGAGAAGACTCTGCACATGGACATCACCAGATGGTCAACACCGAAATCAGATTGATTATATTCTTTGTAGGCAAAGGTAGAGAAGCTCTATACAGAGAGCAAAAATAAGACTGGGAGCTGACTGTGGCTCAGATCATGAGCTCCTTATTGCCAAATTCAGACCAATTGAAGAAAGTAGGGAAAACCACTAGACCATTCAGGTATGACCTAGATCAAATCCCTAATTATTACACAGTGGAAGTGAGAAATAGATTTAAGGGACTAGATCTGATAGACAGAGTGCCTGATGAACTATGGACAGAGGTTCATGACATTGTACAGGAGACAGAGATCAAGACCATCCCCATGGAAAAGAAATGCAAAAAAGAAAAATGGCTGTCTGGGGAGACCTTAGAAATAGCTGTGAAAAGAAGAGAAGCAAAAAGCGAAGGAGAAAAGGAAAGATAAACCCATTTGAATGCAGAGTTCCAAAGATCAGCAAGGAGAGATAAGAAAGCCTTCCTCAGAGATCAATGCAAAGAAATAGAGGAAAACAATAGAACAGGAAAGACTAGATATCTCTTCAAGAAAATTAGCGATACAAAGGGAACATTTTATGCAAAGATGGGCACAATAAGGAACAGAAATGGTCTGGACCTAACAGAAGCAGAAGATATTAAGAAGAGGTGGCAAGAATACACAGAAGAAATGTACAAAAAAGATCTTCGCAACCCAGATAATCACAATAGTGTAATCACTCTGCTAGAGCCAGACATCCTGGAATGTGACGTCAAGTGGGCCTTGGAAAGCATCACTACGAACAAAGCTAGTGGAGGTGATGGAATTCCAGTTGAGCTCTTTCAAATCCTGAAAGATGATGCTGTGAAAGTGCTGCACTCAATATGCCAGCCAATTTGGAAAACTCAGCAGTGGCCCCAGGACTGGAAAAGGTCAGTTTTCATTCTAATCCCAAAAAAAGGCAATGCCAAAGAATGTTCAAACTACCACACAATTGCACTCATCTCACATGCTAGTAAAGTAATGCTCAAAATTCTGCAAGCCAGGCTTCACCAATACGTGAACCATGAACTTCCAGATGTTCAAGCTGGTTTTAGAAAAAGCAGAGGAACCAGAGATCAAATTGCCGACATCTGCTGGATCATGGAAAAAGCAAGAGAGTTCCAGAAAAGCATCTATTTCTGCTTTATTGACTATGCCAAAGCCTTTGACTGTGTGGATCACAATAAACTGTGGAAAATTCTGAAAGAGATGGGAATACCAGGCCACCTGACCTGCTCTTAAGAAACCTATATGCAGAAGAGGGATCCAAGTGGTGGGACTCGCGCCGCGGCCGCGGAGACGTGAAGGCCTCCTCGCCGCGCCCCCCCACCCCCCGCCAGCCCCCCGGGTCCACGCTCGACCTCGCTGTCCGCTCCCCCGGCCCCCATGGAGAAGACGGAGCTGATTCAGAAGGCCAAGCTGGCCGAGCAGGCCGAGCGCTACGACGACATGGCCACCTGCATGAAGGCCGTGACGGAGCAGGGCGCCGAGCTGTCCAACGAGGAGCGCAACCTGCTGTCGGTGGCCTACAAGAACGTGGTCGGGGGCCGCCGGTCCGCCTGGAGGGTCATCTCCAGCATCGAGCAGAAGACCGACACCTCGGACAAGAAGTTGCAGCTGATCAAGGACTACCGGGAGAAAGTGGAGTCCGAGCTGAGGTCCATCTGCACCACGGTCCTGGAATTGTTGGATAAGTATTTAATAGCCAATGCAACTAATCCAGAGAGTAAGGTCTTCTATCTGAAAATGAAGGGAGATTACTTCCGGTACCTTGCTGAAGTTGCTTGTGGAGATGATCGGAAACAAACGATAGATAATTCCCAAGGAGCTTACCAAGAGGCTTTCGATATAAGCAAGAAAGAGATGCAACCCACACACCCCATCCGGCTGGGGCTGGCTCTTAACTTTTCTGTGTTCTACTATGAGATCCTCAATAACCCGGAACTGGCCTGCACACTGGCTAAAACGGCTTTTGATGAGGCTATTGCAGAACTCGACACACTGAATGAAGACTCGTACAAAGACAGCACCCTCATCATGCAGCTGCTGAGAGACAACCTCACATTTTTCACCCTACCTCTTGTATAGAAAGGGCATCAAGGAAAAACTGATGGAGAAAAAAGTACAGTTATGGACATCAGACAGTGCAGGAGAAGAATGTGATGCGGCAGAAGGGGCAGAAAACTGAGTGCATACAGGGTGTCACCTTTCTTCCCCTTGAAACCTTTTTACTCATCTCCATTCCTTACTCCATTTGGATTTCCTATAGCAAAGAAACCCATTCATGTGTATGGAATCAACTGTTTATAGTCTTTTCACACTGCAGCTTTGGGAAAACTCCATTCCTTGATTTGTGTTTGTCTTAGCCTTCCTGGTGTGCAGTTACTGCTGTAGAAAAGTATTAATAGCTTCATTTCATACAAACATAAGTAACTTCCAAACACTTATGTAGAAGATTAAAAATGTATCTGGTATTTAAGTAATCTGAACCAGTTCTGCAAGTGACTGTGTTTTGTATTACTGTGAAGATATGAAAATGTAGCTAATTACAATTTAAAGAGTGTTCTACATAACTTTCTACATTCCCTCCCTTACTCTTCTTCAGAGATTTCCTTTCAGTAAGCAACTTTTCCATCCTCTTAATGTATTCCTTTTTAGTAGGAATCCAGAAGTATTAGATTGAATGGAAAAGCATTCTACATTTTGGGGCTGGGGGATCACAGATTTAAATGCCTCCCGTATCATATGTGATGGAGGTCTTGTGTTTCTGTGACAATAGGGAGTTTCCTTCTTCACTCTTCATTTGCTGCTGTTTAAGTTGACAACTTCCCTTCCCAATAAAAACTCACTTACACCTCCTGCCTTTGTAGTTCTGGTATTCACTTTACTATGTAATAGAAGTAGCATGTTGCTGCCAGAATACAACCATTGCTTTTGGCAAATTAAAGTGCATGTCATTTCTTAATACACTAGAAAGGGGGAAAAAAAGCCCACAGTCCAGTCTAAAACATTAGTACTTTTCCATGCAGATTTGTGCACATGTGAGAGGGTGTCCAGTTTGTCTAGTGATTGTTACTTAGAGAGTTGGACCACTATTGTATGTTGCTAATCATTGACTGTAGTCCCAAAAAAGCCTTGTGAAAATGTTATGCCCTATGTAACAGCAGAGTAACATAAAATAAAAGTACATTTTATAAACCAAAAAAAAAAAAAAAAAAAAGAAACCTATATGCAGGTCAGGAAGCAACAGTTAGAACTGGACATGGAACAACAGACTGGTTCCAAATAGGAAAAGGAGTACATCTAGGCTGCATATTGGAGAAGGCAATGGCACCCCACTCCAGTACTCTTGTCTGGAAAATCCCATGGACAGAGGAGCCTGGTGGGCTGCAGTCCATGGGGTCACTAAGAATCGGACGTGACTGAGCGACTTCACCTTACTTTTCACTTTTGCATTGGAGAAGGAAATGGCAACCCACTCCAGTGTTCTTGCTTGGAGAGTCCCAGAGACAGGGGAGCCTGGTGGGCTGCCATCTATGGGGTTGCACAGAGTCGGACACGACTGAAGCAACTTAGCAGGAGCAGCAGGCTGTATATTGTCACCCTGCTTATTTAACTTCTGTGCAGAGTACATCATGAGAAACACTGGACTGGAAGAAGCACAAGCTGGAATCAAGATTGCCGGGAGAAATATCAATAACCTCAGATATGCAGATGACACCACCCTTATGGCAGAAAGTGAAGAGGAACTAAAGAGCCTCTTGATGAGAGTGAAAGAGGAGAGTGAAAAAGTTGGCTTAAAGTTCAACATTCAGAAAACGAAGATCATGGCATCTGGTCCCATCACTTCATGGGAAATAGATGGGGAAACATGTCAGACTTTATTTTGGGGGGCTCCAAAATCACTGCAGATGGTGATTGCAGCCATGAAATTAAAAGACCCTTTCTCCTTAGAAGGAACATTATGACCAACCTAGATAGCATATTGAAAACAGAGACATAACTTTGCCAACAAAGGTCCATCTAGTCAAGGCTATGGTTTTTCCAGTGGTCATGTAGGGATGTGAGAGTTGGACTGTGAAGAAAGCTGAGCGCCGAAGAATTGATGCTTTTGAACTGTGGTGTTGGAGAAGACTCTTGAGAGTCCCTTGGACTGCAAGGAGATCCAACCAGTCCATTCCGAAGGAGACCAGTCTTGGATGTTCATTGGAAGGACTGATGCTGAAGCTGAAACTCCAATACCTTGGCCACCTCAAAACATACTTTTGTTGTCCTGGTTATAAAATATTAAATAACAAGATTTGTGATGGGTCTAATAACTACTGTAGTTTCAAACAAGAAATATAAATGATTTTTGGGCGCATCTCCAATAAGGGTAACATGGTGATTTCTGCTGAAGAGGCATACCCAGGTGATGCTTATATTATGGTGATTTGGTGCCTATGTTCATAGGCACCACAGAGAGAGTTGACTCATTGGAAAAGACCCTGATGCTGGGAGGGATTGTGGGCAGGAGGAGAAGGGGACAACAGAGGATGAAATGGCTGGATGGCATCACTGACTTGATGGACATGAGTTTGGGTAAACTCCAGGAGTTGGTGATGGGCAGGGAGGCCTGGCCTGCTGCAATTCATGGGGTGGCAAAGTGTCGGACACGACTGAGTGACTGAACTGAACGGAAGCACACTGGAAATGCTCCATTCAGCTTCCCAGGTGGCTCAGTGCTAAAGAATCCACCTGCCAATGCAGGACACCCAGGAAACTTGAGTTTGATCCCTGGATCAGGAAGATCCCCTGGTAGAGGAAATGACAACCCACTCAGTATCCTTACCTGAAAAATCCTGTGGACAGAGTAGCCTGGGGCCGGCAGCCATGGGGTCACAAAGAGTTGGACATGACTGAGCTTATGTGCAATGACATTCTTCTAGCATCATTCTTTACATGTGTGTACAAATTTTACCAGCTATACACATTCACAAATGACCCCAAAAGACCAATACAGGGTTTGGTTTTATTTCTTTAACCTGGCATCCATTGTTCTATGTCAGTTTATTTTGAATTCAGAGAATGTTCCTATGCAGGGATTCTCTCCACTCCCAGCCCAGAGGCTCAGGAGTTTGTCAGTTTGGGGGAGATAGTCAACGTCCATGAACTTAGGTGAGAAAGAAAATTGCACTTCCAGTTTTACTAGCCTTAAATGAAAGGTAGCATTTCCTTCAATTATGAACATAGGCACCAAATCACCATAATATAAGCATCACCTGGGTATGTGTCTTCAGCAGAAATCACCATGTTACACTTATTGGAGATGCATCCAAAAATCATTTCTATTTCTTGTTTGAAACTATAGTAGTTATTAGACCCATCACAAATCTTGTTATTTAATATATTATAACCATGACAACAAAAATATATTTTGATAACTGTGCTTTAATTGATTTACTTTGTGAGCCTATGTATTTTATTCACTTTAAAACATTTTTCTGAGGAGTCCTTAGGCCTCAGACAGCCAAGAGGTACAAAATTAGGTTAGGAATTTCAGGGCTGATGGCTACTCAAGTTGTCATTTCAAAAAGAGTGCATGTAAATATAAACTGAGTTACTTTGCTATATAGCAGAGATTGCCACATGTTGTGAATCAACTATTCAGATTCAGATCAGTCACTCAATTGTGTCCGACTCTTTGCGACCCCATGAATCGCAGCACGCCAGGCCTCCCTGTCCATCACCAACTCCCGGAGTTCACTCAGACTCACGTCCATTGAGTCGGTGATTCCATCCAGCCACCTCATCCTCTGTCATCCCCTTCTCCTCCTGCCCCCAATCCCTCCCAGCATCAGAGTCTTTTCCAGTGAGTCAACTCTTCAGTGAGGTGGCCAAGGTACTGGTGTTTCAGCTTCAGCATCACTCCTTCCAAAGAAATCCCAGGGCTGATCTCCTTCAGAATGGACTGGTTGGATCTCCTTGCAGTCCAAGGGACTCTCCAGAGTCTTCTCCAACACCACAGTTCAAAAGCATCAATTCTTCAGCACTCAGCTTTCTTCACAGTCCAACTCTCACATCCATACATGACCACGGGAAAAACCATAGCCTTGACTAGACGGACCTTTGTTGGCAAAGGAACATCTCTACTTTTGAATATGCTATCTAGGTTGGTCATAACTTTTCTTCCAAGGAGTAAGCGTCTATTAATTTCATGGCTTCAGTCATCATCTGCAGTGATTTTGGAGCCCCAAAATATAAAGTCTGATACTGTTTCCACTGTTTCCCCATCTATTTTCCGTGAAGTGATGGGACCAGATGCCATGATCTTCGTTTTGTGAATGGTGAGCTTTAAGCCAACTTTTTCGCTCTCCTCTTTCACTCTCATCAAGAGGCTTTTTAGTTCCTCTTCACTTTCTGCTATAAGGGTGGTGTCATCTGCATATCTGAGGTTATTGATATTTCTCCCGGCAATCTTGATTCCAGCTTGTGCTTCTTCCAGTCCAGCGTTTCTCATGATGTACTCTGCATATAAGTTTGCCCGGAGTAACAGGCAAATTTGGCCTTGGAATACAAAATGAAGCAGGGCAAAGGCTAATAGAGTTTTGCCAAGAGAACACACTGGTCGTAGCAAACACCCTCTTCCAACAACACAAGAGAAGACTCTACACATGGACATCACCAGATGGTCAACACCGAAATCAGATTGATTATATTCTTTGCAGCCAAAGGTAGAGAAGCTCTATACAGGCAGCAAAAACAAGACTGGGAGCTGACTGTGGTTCAGATCATGAGCTCCTTGTTGCCAAATTCAGACTTAAATTGAAGAAAGTAGGGAAAACCACTAGACCATTCAGATATGACCTAAATCAAATCCCTTGTAATTATACAGTGGAAGTGAGAAATAGATTTAAGGGACTAGATCTGATAGATAGAGTGCCTGATGAACTATGGACTGTGGTTTATGACATTGTACAGGAGACATGTATCAAGACCATCCCGATGGAAAAGAAATGCAAAAAAGCAAAATGGCTGTCTGGGGAGGCCTTACAAATAGCTGTGAAAAGAAGAGAAGTGAAAAGCAAAGGAGAAAAGGAAAGATATAAGCATCTGAATGCAGAGTTCCAAAGATTAGCAAGAAGAGATAAGAAAGCCTTCCTCAGTGATCAATGCAAAGAAATAGAGGAAAACAACAAGGGAACATTTCATGCAAAGATGGGCTCAATAAAGGACAGAAATGGTATGGACCTAACAGAAGCAGAAGATATTAGGAAGAGGTGGCAAGAATACACAGAACTGTACAAAAAAGATCTTCACGACCCAGATAATCATGATGATATGATCACTCACCTAGAACCAGACATCCTGGAATTTGAAGTCAAGTGGGCCTTGGAAAGCATCATTATGAACAAAGCTAGTGGAGGTGATGAAATTCCAGTGGAGCTCTTTCAAATCCTGAAACACGATGCTGTGAAAGTGCTGCACTCAATATGCCAGCAAATTTGGAAAACTCAGCAGTGGCCCCAGGACTGGAAAAGGTCAGTTTTCATTCCAGTCCCAAAGAAAGGCAATGCCAAAGGATGCTCCAACTACCACACAATTGCACTCATCTCACAGGCTAGTAAAGTAATGCTCAAAGTTCTCCAAGCCAGGCTTCAGCAATACGTGAACCATGAACTTCCAGATGTTCAAGCTGGTTTTAGCAAAGGCAGAGGAACCAGAGATCAAATTGCCAAATCTGCTGGATCAAAAAAGCAAGAAAGTTCCAGAAAAACATCTATTTCTACTTTATTGACTATGCCAAAGCCTTTGACTGTGTGGATCACAATAAACTGTGGAAAATTCTGAAAGAGATGGGAATACCAGACCACCTGACGTGCTCTATATGCAGGTCAGGAAGCAACAGTTAGAACTGGACATGGAACAACAGACTGGTTCCAAATAGGAAAAGGAGTACATCAAGGCTGCATATTGCCACCCTGCTTATTTAATTTATATGCAGAGTACATCATGAGAACGCTGGGCTGGAAGAAGCAAATCAACTATACTTCTGCAAAAATAAATACATAAATATATAAAGTGACAGAATCTGTCAGGCTGTGTGCTGGGGAAGGAGTTACAAAGGCTCATGTGCCAAATGAAATGACAATTATTTGTTAGCACTAGTTTGTGTTTTGTAGACCCTGATCTGAGTGTTGAGGACACATTAGTAAACAAAATAGGCAAAAATCCCTGCCCTTATGAAACTGAACAGTGTGTGTGTGTGTGTGTGTGTGTGGTCTATTCAGGTATGATTCATGTAGTGTCATCAACCAAGCAGTTGGGACTTGGTTAGGCTCTGTTAAGGTGGTCTGTACATGACCTTGCCATACTTTTTACCTTTAATTTTTTTCAAAATACTGTCAATGATGATGGGGCATAAACATCAAAGCATTTGCCATGTGGGTAAAAATTCCAGGATAAGGAATCTCTTTGCTTTTAAAATAGTGTATTTTGACCCAGAAATCAGGAACCCTTCAGCTTTCTCAAGTCCCCTTTTCGTCCTTCATCAGATCTATTTATGTAGATGTTGGCAGGGTCGCACCCACGTTCCCTTGGCCCTTCCTGGAGCTTGTTTGCTGATGATTTCTGTACATGCCCAGGGCTTTCTGTGTCTCCCTCCCTCTTTGTCAGAGGGAACAAGCGTTCTCCATACATAGGGCAAGATGGAAATTCTGGGGGATGATGCCCCAGAAGCAGCTCTCAAGCAGCGAGGGATAGGAGATGGTGGATAAAAACTCTTAGCCTCCTTGCTCCTAGAAGGATGATTCTGGAGCATCTCTCCCAGAAGGTCTCTGGTGGGACAGAGCCCCAGGTACCCATAGGGGTGAACTATTCATCAATACACACCTGTTTTTCAAACCTCTGTCCCTCCTGGTCTCATCTCCACACTCCCCATGTCAAGTGAGCTTCCTGGGGTCATCTCTCAGGAAGTAGTTGTAGGTGTGTCTTTGTCTGAGATTCTCCTGTCAGAATCCACACTAAGGTCATCTGTTCTCTTGATTCAGAGTACACACATTTCAAGACTTCTGTTGACGGGTTTGCTGCACAGTCTGGACGAGTGCTATTTCATCTCCCTTTCACAGAGCTCCTCCTGCTTGTACGTTTTGTACCTGCTTCAGACCAAATCCATCTTCTCTCTGCCTGAAATCTCATTACCGTTTCTTTGATGACCCAGTGATAGTCACTGGATCGATTTGACCAGAGTCTGAACTTACTGAGTTGATAACTTCATGGAATGATTTTATTTTTCTAGTAATTGCTACTGAGTGTGTTCTTCCCAGTGGATATAGGGAACACAACAATAACTCAGCCTGATCCTATCTGTCTAAGCCATTAAAGAAGACAATCTCATTCGAATTCAAAATAACACCCCTTTCCTTTGCTCGGGTTAAGCTTGCATCGGAGAAAGAGACAGAAGTAGCAAGGCATAGGTAGTGGCAGGAAACCTGGTGCACTTTCTTATTCTTTCTTTCTTCTGAGTCCCTCCCCCAAATCAAATCTCTTATGAACTCCTGGCTCAAACTTGTGGGGAGCCATCAGGAGGGGAGCGTTCAGTAACCCAGCTGGCTGCAATCCGCTGCCTGGAGATGCGGTTGGAGGAAGGTGAGATTCCTGAATCTCATTTGTATCCGCCTGAAGACAGCCTCTTCTTTTGGAGTGGTCATGGTGTAGATGATATCTGTGGTTTTAGAGTAATATTCAGCTCCTCCCCAACTCCTGCACACTGTAGAAAAGCAGCTGTGGCTTTCCCTGGTGGTTCAGTGGTTAAGAACCCAATTGCCAGTACAGGGGACACAGGTTCGATCTCCAGTCCAGGATGATTCCACATGCCATGGGGCAACTAAGCCCGCGTGCCACAGCTATTCAGGCCATGCTCCAGAGCCTGCGAGCTGCAACACCTGCATGCTGCAACTGCTGAGGCCACCACAACGAGAAGCCTGTGCCCTGCACCTAAAGAGTGGCCCCGCCAGCCCCAACTAGAGGGAGCCCATGCGTGGCAACAAAGACAACACAGTCAAAAACAAAACAAACAAAAAATGGGGAAACAAGGAAAAGTATTTCCCTTTGATCCCCCCATGGTGCATGCCTCCAGTGCCCTCGCCAAGTTGGGCACCATCCCATTTCTTAGTTAAGCGCTTGCCATGCTCCCTGCTCCTCTCCACGCACCATTGGAGCCAGAGGAAATGGGTGTCTTCTATGCCCACCAAGGGTTTCAGGGACCTGCCTGGGGAAGGTTGCTTCCATCTTTCTCTTCCCAGGCACACAATATATACTATCCAGAGGTCTCATCCTGAGTCTCAGGCTATGTATGTCTTGAGGGTTTTCACTTTCTGAAATTTCCAGATGAGAAATGAACTCTTTATGTATCAGCATCCCCCCCAGCTTCATGGGATAAATGTTAACATCTCCCCTGTCACCAAGTGGAGGAGGGGTCCCGACACTCACTTTCAGTCTCCCAGAGAGCTTCTCTGATCCAGAACAGCCTCCTGACTATATCTGTTTTGGGTAAAAACATTTAGATTAGTCCAGCATCTTTTGAACAAGAGAGGTAGAGTAAGAATCTTTGGCCATGAATCTAGCTTTCCTTGAATTTGGCCTTTCAGAATTAATTTTTTTTTTCTTCATAGCAGTATCTGCATTCTTGCCTTACAATGTTTGTAACCTCTGGGGATAGGAATGTTTATCTGTGGTTCATGTCAATGTGATTTTACATATAATTTTATAGCAACTCATTTGCATTCCCCAAGGTCATAAAGACATCATTCTTGTCACTCAAGAAACAAATTCAGGAAATCACTAGAGTTTCCAATGACACAGTGGAAAAAAAGGCAAACATTTATTTTTATTTGCAAGAGCAGTTTCTGCCAATAGTTAGTGCTCGCAAAACCTTTTAAGCTACAGTAACTTTTGGTAAACTCAATGAAGACTTTAAAAAAGACCCAGTGATAAGAAAATTACAGAAAAATCTCCATTACACTGTCGAAAATGTTTGGAATCCAAAATCCACTATTTTCTGCAATGGTTTGTAATATTTGCTCTGGTTAAAAAAAGATTTTCTGTTTGCTTCCTTTCTACTTCTTCATAGTCCTGGTTAAGTGAATACAATCTCTCCCATATCTGCCATTTTCTGGATTTAGATTATTTTCATTCTTACATCCTTATATTAATATTTTAACATTTTACATAAAACATTGAGTGTGTTGTGTTTTATGAAAAAAATTATAGATCCTACTTATGATGAGGCATTTCCAGTTTAGCGAAAAACTGAAAATCTAAACAGCAGAAAGTCATTTTATGCCTTTTTTTCCTTTTTAGCTATAATAAATAATTAGCAACCTATTAATTACAAACATTCTTAATTAGGCTGAGAGTAGCCAGAGCATTTTCAAAATTTTAAATTCATGTTTGTTACAGTATGTGAAGTCATTAAGAAAAGCCTCTGGTTTTCCAGTTTGGTAACAAATGGCTTTTGTTTGATGCAGAATTAATAGAAACTAATGATGACTATGTAGCTTTTCCAGAGTTTTAAAGGCAAATCTATATTGGCCTACAGTTAACATGCAAATTCTTCCAACAAGCAACACAAAATGTATTGTAGTAGTCATTCATGTTTATCAACATTCAAGAAGATCTAGTCAGCAGCACAACTCTCCTATGTCAGAAACACATAACATGGTCACAACTGAATTCAGATCACACCTGGGAAAAATCCCCTTTTCCTAATGCATCCTCTAGAGTCCAGACTTCCAGTACGGTACAGAAACAATAGCAATGAATACTGCGGTACAAAGGTAAGCACAGACAAGAGTTTGGTGTGCTAGCATACAGAGCTTTAAAAACAGTGACAAACAAAACCAAACATCTTGCCCTGTTCTCTCTCTTTTCCTTCTGTGAGACTAGAATTCTCACAGTCTTCTTGAAACATTCAATTCAGGAATGAAGTCCAAATGACCCTAGCCCTGGGGTGCTGAATCAAGATGGCGAAGGAGCAAAATATGGAGTTCAGCACCTCCCACAGATACATCAAACCATCCTAGAACTGAAATTGCTCCTTGGAGGGGAAATTTGGCCACAAGGGGATGTCATATTCATTTAAGAGAAGGTACCGGGGGAACATACTGCCGTGCAAAAGATGGTTTACTACTACTACTAATAGGTTTGAAGGAAAATGTGACTTTTCAAAATATTTAGTTTTCTCCCAAGGAATATTTTTGGTGGTATGCTAATGCTATGCTATGCTAAGTCACTTCAGTCATGGCTGACTCTGTGCAACCCTACAGATGGCAGCCCACCAGGCTCCCCCGTCCCTGGGATTCTCCAGGCAAGATTACTGGAGTGGGTTGCCATTTCCTTCTCCAATGCATGAAAGTGAAAAGTGAAAATGAAGTTGCTCAGTCGTATCCGTTAGCGACCCCATGGACTGCAGCCTACCAGGCTCTTCCGTCCATAGGATTTTCCAGGCAAGAGTACTGGAGTGGGGTGCCATTGCCTTCTCTGTTTGGTGGTATATCGTGGCTCAAATTTCACTGCATTATTTTTGGCTGGATAAATGAAATGTGCACCCACCCCCATCACCATCACTCTGAAGTCTTCTTCCATCACATAAGACACTTGTTAAGATAAGAAAGATATTCTACTAAAGCTGACGGTGATTGAGAGTCATTCAGTATTCAAAGTTCCTAAAGAATCGTTGGTTCTCTGAAAGGGATAAAAAAGTAGGAAAGACTTTTTTCAAACTCTTGCTAGTAAACAGGTATTACTTCAACTGATACAATGGCTACGTGACATCAAAGTACTATAAATTATCAAAACTATCGTACAGAAAAATTACAAATTCATTGCAAAATACATTACACTGCTACCATTAAGAAAAAAGTGCTTTTTGTTTTCCTTTCTTTTTTTTTTTGCCAGAAAAGTATTCTTTCAATATAGAAAATCCTATGCGTTACCCTGCATGTGGCTAGGATATACCATAACGGAGTTTGTACGGAGTCCTTCTGATTTGCTGGATGAAAGGCTGAAAAATATAATAATGACTCATTAAAGCCATGTCCCAAACGACCGTGCCAGCTGTCAGTGGAGGGACGCCTGTTGAAGACACAAGAGGACGCCCTGGTCTGCCGAGCCCCGCCGGTCGCCACACGGTCCCACCAGTCAGCTGGTCTGGGCTCGCAGGCCCGCTGCATGTTCTCCGGGTCCTTGCATTCTCCTGACCTGTTCTCGCATCGTCACCTCTGTGACTCTTCCGCTCAGTGATGCCGGTACTGCCTCATGAGAGGCACGATGCAGGACGGCGGCCCCGCCAGTTTCAGGAACGGGTGTCTGAGGAGCTCCTCCGCTGTGGCCCTCCGAGCGGGCTCCCGCACCAGCATCAGGTCTAGGAAGGCCCGCAGTACTGAGGAGACCTGCGGAGACAGAGGCCGGCCTCCTGAGGACTCGAGCCGGCTGACCCAGGCCCCCCGCGTGGCCTCCCAGCAAACTCCCGGGAAACCCTTCTGCCCACAACGCCAAAGTCCAGAAAGTCAGCTTGAAGAAAGAGCCCATGCGAGCAAACGCAGGCATCGCCTTTCTTAACACACGCTGTTTTCCTTATCTTTTTCAAACCTGAAATACTAGGGGTAAATGATGGCACAACAAAGATACGTACTAAATGAGAGACAACAGCAGCTCTTACGGTGCACCCACTATGTGCAGATGCTGGCCACACACATTTGATGAACAGTGTTATAAACATGGAATGAGTTTTATTTGTTCATTTTTCTAACCACGCAGCCATCTAGGCTTTGTGCAATCCCTTTTTTTTTTTTTTAAAGACTTTTTTAAAAATGTGGACCAGTGTTCAAGTCTTTATTGAATTGGTTACAATATTGCTTCTGCCGTAAGCCTTTTTATTTTTTTGGCCTCAAGGCTTATAGAATCTTAGCTCCCAGGTCAGGGATCAAACCCACAATCCCTGCACTGGAAGGGAAGTCTTAACCACTGGACTGCCAGGGAAGTTCCTGGAATTCCTTTCTTGAAGGGAAACAAATTTCCCTAAGGAATGTGACAACAGATAGCATTTGTCCTTTAGTTTATCGTAATTTACTTTTTTGCAGTATAGCTTGTGTACACTCAAGTACATAAAAAGCATATGTTTTACAGTAGTTCTTTAAAACACACACACACACACACACACACACACACACACACACACACACACACACTCTTATATATTCCATACTCCTACCCAGTTTCCCTGGGTTGAGAAGATCTCCGGGAGGAGGGTATGCAACCCACTCCAGCATTCTTGCCTGGGAAATCCCATGAACAGAGGAGCCTGGTGGGCTACAATCCAGGGGGTCACAAAGATTCAGACACTACTGAGAACAGCGCATTATTTAACCTGTCCAATGTTGTAAAATTTTCACGCTCTTGTTCAATTCAAGCAGCTTCCCCGCTTTGTTGCAGGTCCACCCAGGCTACATGAGTGATTCTCCAGGGGCTCTTCCCTAAGGGGTAAGGATGAGGGAAGAGGGGATGCTGTCACAAACAATTCTCTCCCTCTTAGTATCTGGGGGGTAGTGGGATGGTTGGTATTTTTAGGGCTAATCTGCGGAAACAGCTCTCTCAGCAAGCCTAGCCCACTGGTGGCCGCACAGTGGTGGTTTGCTGACTTAGCATCGTATTTTCTGAGCTTGGCTCCACTTGATGATGCCTGGAAACCAGGAAAGATCCTCGCTGGTTCCCTCAGCATGTTGCTCGCTGGTGGTGAAGTCGCTCAGTTGTGTCCGACTCTTTGCGACCCCATGGACTGTAGCCCGCCAGGCTCCTCCATCCATGGAATTTTCCAGGCAAGAATACTGGAGTGGGTTGCCATTTCCTTCTCCATGTTGCTCACTGCCCTGTACTATCCAGCCCCTGTCCACCCTCTGACATGCCTCAACCTTCACCTTGCTCACTTTGCCCTGGCTGAGGGTCTTCGAACTGCTCTCCTCTACACATGGGATGTTTTTATCCCAGATCTTTGCATGACTTGCTCTTTTTTGCCAATCAGCCTCCAGTCCCTTGACAGGACACCCTCCAACCCTCAGCCAAAACGAACTCCCAAATCCTTTCCTGCCCCACTTAATCACGTCACAGCATGTTATTCATTTCCTGGCATGTACCACTCTCTAAAATTATTTTGATCATCCATTGTGTATAGGTTGTTATCTGCTTCCCCAACTAGAGTGCAACCCCTCTGAGAGTCAGGAAGTGTGGGGCTTTGGGCTGGGATGTCCTCGTCATCAGAACACCCCCCAGCGTGCCTTAAATTCCCAGTGCAGCAGTGCTGAGAGGCGCCCACCCATGGGAGGGGAGCTCATGTGCCCACATTCACAGAGCAGCTTCAGAGAGGGAGGGGCTGACTGAGTTAGTTGCCCAAGGGAGTGAGCAAGAAGAGCAGAGACCTGAACTCAGTGACTCTAATTCCATAACAGGCAGCTAATGAGAAGCTGCTGCAGCACAGAGAGCTCAGTCTGGTGCTCGGTGACGAACCGGAGGGGCAAGTGGGGGGTGGGAGGGGCGATCAAGAGGAAGAGGATACATGTACACTTACAGCTGATTCGTGATGCTGTACAGCAGAAGCTAACAGAGCACTTTAAAGGGACTAAAATGCAAATTAAAAAAAAAACAAAACAAGGTCCATGCCTAGAAACCAGAGTCTACTCCCAGATGTGATCTCCTTCCAGTCTTTAACATTTCAGAGTGAGGGAGAAATCAAAGAACGATGTAGAATTTCAGCAATGGATGTTGCTTCTCACCTTGTGCAGGTCCTTCACTCTTGGAGGTAAACTGTCCCGGATCCGCCGCATGGCCTGGAGCGGGGGCTCGTTGAAGTAGGGGGGCTCACCATCAATCATCTCGATCACCATGATCCCAAGGGACCAGATGTCCACCTGTTAGGCACAGTGATTATCTCAGGCAAAGAGAACTTTCTGAAAGGTTGAGGATGGCCAGGGAACCCAGTAGATTCATACTCATTCATAAATTCATACGGTATTTGTAACTTCTCAAAATCTACAATTCAGATTTATCGGCTGAACGGTTGAGTGACCGAGTGTTTGGTACTGGTCTTTGCCTGCCTGCTTTTTAAAGGCAACTTCCGCGAAGATTCTGACAGTTAGGTACATGTGAATGTCTTACTACTCTGAAGTTCAGAACCTTTAAAAAAAATCCTGTTTTTCATCAGGTCAGATGAGAAAACCATTCAAAGTTTTATGTTACAAACAGAGAAGAAAATTACATTTAAACCATACAAAAATAAGAAAAGGTTTTGGCATATTCATAGCAAACTCCAAAGAGCTGCGCTGCACAACACAATATATCTTGATTCTTTTATTAAGTTGATTTTTTAAGTTCTTTGCTGCCGTATTTAGGTTTTTCCCTTTGTGTTTTATCACTCTGAAGCAGTGTACACAAAACTGTATTCTGTAAAACCATTGTCAGGGACTAGAGGAAAGGAAAGAGAGAGATGACAAGCAATCCTTCCCGGTTAAAGAATGGGAAGTCAGGGCAATGAGGTGCCAGGGCTGCTATAAATTCCCAGACCCTGGCAGCTCCCTCGTTCCTCATTACACCTCTTATCAGTTAGCTGCATTCCTGCTCTCGCCCAGAAGTGACCTCCACTGAGAGCTGATGCTCTCGGGACCACGGTGAGATAAGCAAGAGGCATACTTATCCAAGGGCAGCACACCAGGGAAGGAGAGTCTGCCGGCAGTCCGGCTGCTGTCCTCCGCTCACTGGCCCATGACCCCGCCTCTGGCTGCCCCCCAGGACTGCCTCCTGCACCACAGGGTGGGGAAACGCCGTGTGCCCAGGCAAATGTGCTCCTTGCCTCCCTGTGTGTGCGTGTCTCAGAGCTTTATTCACACCGTTCCCTCCCCCGAAGGCCCTCCTCCACTTCTGCCCCTCATTTTACGTATCCAAACCTTGTCCCTTAATAGATTAGGAGCAGGTATGGGAGCAGCTTAAGTGTCCATCAACAGATGAACGGATAAAAAAAGACGTGGTATATATACAACGGAACATTAGTCGTAAAAAGGAATGAAATGCTACCATTTGAAATAACACAGATGGACTTGGAAGGTATTATGTTAAGTGAAGAAAGTCAGACAAAGAAAGACAAATATTGTATGACATCAATTATGTGCGGAATCTAAAAAATGCAACTAACCAGTGAATAAAACAAAAAAGAACCAGACTAATAGATATAGAGGACAAACTTATGGTTACAAGTGGGAAGAGGGAAGGAGGGAGGGGCAATAAGGGGACTGGAGAATTAAAAAAAACCCCAGAAGGTTACTATGGGATTATATGGAATCATATGTGTGAAATTTTTTGAAAATTGTAAATTGTAGAGTTTAAAGAATCATTCAATAAGAAAGACAATTTTAAAAAATTTAAAAGTCAGCAACAACAAAAATAGATTATAAGAGGTTATTTCCTTTCCAGAACAAACAGAAATTGTGCCATATTTTAAAATATGTTTCAATATTCATATATAATTTTTTGCAACAGGAAAACATTATTTCTCACCCAAATATTCACCCCAATCTGTGGAGCTTTCTCTGACCCTGTATCCTCTGAACACACCTGCTCATCTGTGAGTCTCCAGCCACTTTTCAGGTTGCACTGGCCCTGGGGGTTAGATGAGAGCTGGAGTGCCTCTTCCCCACTGCCCATCTGGGACCTAAGCACATTGCTCAGTAAATGCTGTTGTGACACCCCAAGGGTGGACAGACTCTCTTCTGCCACAGCTTGCTCTGTGAAAAGCCTAGTGAATGGCAATCGAATGTGGAGTTGAAAGTCATCAAGCTGGTCTCCGGGGGTCATTAACGAGCTCAGAACCCTTGCATCTCAGCCAGACCCTGCCCACTCCCCAGCAACCACCATCACCTCCTTACCTCTGTCCCATATGGCAGCCTAGAAATCACCTCGGGTGCCATCCAGTAGGGTGTACCAACCAGTGATTTCCTCTTCGGCACCTCTTTGGAAACTTGAGCACAGAAACCAAAGTCAGACAGCTTGATCTGAAAAGGAAAGGAATGCAGCAAACTAACCATGTAAAAATACTGGCTTCAACATTTGGGGCAAGATGGAGGGACCTAGAGATTTTCATACTAATGGAGTAAGTCAGAAAGAGGGAGACAAATACCGTATATGGTATCACTTATATGTGGAACCTAGAACAAATGATACAAATGAACTTATCTATGAAAAAGAAACAGACTCAGAGTTGTAGTTGTGGGGAGGGCGGGGTGGGGGAGGTGGGGGGCGGTGGGGGGTTGGGGGGGAGGGCAGATGGGGGGTTCGGAGCAGCAAATGCAAAGGGTGTGTATAAGATGGACAAACAGCAAGGTCCTGCTGTGTTGGCACAGGGGACTGTACTCAGTATCGTGACAAACCACAATGGAAGAGAATATGAAAAAGAATACACACACACACATATATACCCACATGTACAACTGAACCACTTGGCCAAATAACAGAAATTAAGGCAACATTGTAAATCAACTATATTTCGATAAAATAAATCTTAAAAATATACTGGCTTCAAAACGTAGAAATATAACAAAAGTTTCAGTTTCAAAGCAAAATCATCTTATCATTCACAGGCCTTGGATATATCAGAGAAGGGGCTCTCAGACCCTTTCATTGGAAACGCACAACCGATTTTACTGAAAAAAGAATCTCATGGCCCCACCAGGACTGACTTTCAAATGTTTAGCTGCTGCTATCTTTTTATACAATCATGAAATAATATAATACACCCAAAACAAGAAACGCATCAAAATTCAAGGCCACTACTTCCATTTAATGTAAGAGAGATAAGAAAGCCTTCCTCAGTGATCAATGGAAAGAAACACAGGACAACAACAGAATGGGAAAGACTAGAGATCTCTTCAAGAAAATTAGAGATACCAAGGGAATATTTCATGCAAAGATGGGCTCGACAAAGGACAGAAATGGTATGGGCCTAACAGAAGCAGAAGATATTAAGAAGAGGTGGCAAGAATACACAGAAGAACTGTACAAAAAAGAGCTTCACAACCCAGATAATCATGATGGTATGATCACTCACCTAGAGCCAGACATCCTGGAATGTGAAGTCAAGTGGGCCTTAGAAAGCATCACTAAGAACAAAGCTAGTGGAGGTGGTGGAATTCCAGTTGAGCTCTTTCAAATCCTGAAAGATGATGCTGTGAAAGTGCTGCACTCAATATGCCAGCAAATTTGGAAAACTCAGCAGTGGCCACAGGACTGGAAAAGGTCAGTTTTCATTCCAATCTCAAAGAAAGGCAATGCCAAAGAATGCTCAAACTACTGCACAATTGCACTCATCTCACACGCTAGTAAGGTAATGCTCAAAATTCTCCAAGCCAGGCTTCAGCAATACGTGAACTGTGAACTTCCAGATGTTCAACCTTGTTTTAGAAAAGGTAGAGGAACCAGAGATCAAATTGCCAATGTCCGCTGGATCATGGAAAAAGCAAGAGAGTTCCAGAAAAACATCTATTTCTGCTTTATTGACTATGCCAAAGCCTTTGTGTGGATGACAATAAACTGTGGAAAATTCTGAAAGAGATGGGAATACCAGACCACGTGACCTGCCTCTTGAGAAACCTATATGCAGGTCAGGAAGCAACAGTTAGAACTGGACATGGAACAACAGACTGGTTCCTAATAGGAAAAGGAGTACGTCAAGGCTGTATATTGTCACCCTGCTTATTTAACTTCTATGCAGAGTATATCATGAGAAATGCTGGACTGGAAGAAACACAAGCTGGAATCAAGATTGCCAGGAGAAATATCAATAACCTCAGATATGCAGATGACACCACCCTTATGGCAGAAAGTGAAGAGGAGCTAAAAAGCCTCTTGATGAAAGTGAAAGAGGAGAGCGAAAAAGTTGGCTTAAAGCTCAACATTCAGAAAAAGAAGATCATGGCATCTGGTTCCATCACTTCATGGCAAATAGATGGGGAAACAGTGGAAAGAGTGGCTGACTTTATTTCTTTGGGCTCCAAAATCACTGCAGATGGTGATTGCAGCCATGAAATTAAAAGACGCTTACTCCTTGGAAGGAAAGTTATGACCAACCTAGATAGCATATTCAAAAGCAGAGACATTACTTTGCCAACAAAGGTCCGTCTAGTCAAGGCTGTGGTTTTTCCAGTGGTCATGTATGGATGTGAGAGTTGGACTGTGAAGAAAGCTGAGCACCGAAGAATTGATGCTTTTGAACTGTGGTGTTGGAGAGGACTCTTGAGAGTCCCTTGGACTGCAAGGAGATCCACCAGTCCATTCTGAAGGAGATCAGTCCTGGGTGTTCTTTGGAAGGAATGATGCTAAAGCTGAAACTCCAGTACTTTGGCCACCTCATGCGAAGAGTTGACTCATTGGAAAAGACTCTGATGCTGGGAGGGATTGTGGGCAGGAGGAGAAGGGGACGACAGAGGATGAGATGGCTGGATGGCATCACCGACTCGATGCACATGAGTTTGGGTGAACTCCGGGAGTTGTTGATGGACAGGGAGGCCTGGCGTGCTGCAATTCATGGAGTCGCAAAGGGTTGGACACGACTGAGAGACTGAACTGAACTGATGATGCTTTAGTGCAAATAAACCGCTAGTCACAAAGCAAGTTTTGTACAAACTGCTACAGTTTAGGTTTTTTCCCACTGAACACATTTGGATTTCTAAGTACCCTGAGATGATTCAAATAACCAACCTCATTTCTATTTTTGGATTATTGCCAGACCCCACTTGTAAAGGATGCTGGAACAGCGCTGTAGGCACAGGCTCCCCTTTTCTTTTGGTTTTCCTCCTCTCTCAGGATAACTCAAGAAACTGAATGTTAACAGTTAGTTATTAGGAGTCCAAAGTGTTCAATTTAATTACCCATAGTGCATGCACGTATTTGTTTATTTTAGAGGTCATCCAAAAAGAAGCCCCTGAGATTTCTTGCCCAGAGCTTTTAAGAATACTCTTAAGAACACATCGCATCGTTAGGAACCCCATCAGGTTACATATTCCAGGTGACCAGGATTTAGTTTATTTCTGGGAGGCCTGATTCCTGCTCACGATGACCTGATCTGATTGGAGAGGATTGTTACTTAGGATTATTGGTGATAACCGAATGCATTGAAAAATGCTTCAGGCATTGTTTGGCAATGGTTCAGAATGGTCATTTGAAGTGAAAATTGCCATAAATCAAAAGTATGGTCTCTAAGGTACAAATTCTCCCTTGATTCTCTTTATACATCTCTGAACTGTTTTCAGTCTTTTCTCCGGCTCTGTCTCTGCTGCCCACACCTTAATACTGGGGCTTCCTGGAGTTCAGGTCCCAGCGCTCACCTCTTCTCTTTTTATGTGCTATGTTTTATCCCTCTCAGGCTTAATGCAGATTTCCCTCCTTCATTCTAAAACTACACACCCATCCAGCATATGTTTCAACGTGGAGTTAATTCTTGTGAAGGGCGTAAGGCCCATGTCTAGATTGATTTTCTGAGCATGTGCATATCCAGTTGTTCCAGTAGCATTTGTTGAAAAGACAGTCTTTGCTCCATTGTGTTGTCTTCAGTCAGGTCCAACTCTGTGACCCTATGGACTGTGACCCTGCCAGGCTCCTCTGTCCATAGGATTCTTCAGGAAAGAACACTGGAGTGGCTTGCCATGCCCTTCCCCAGGGGATCTTCCCGACTCAGAGATCGCACCCACGTCTCAGGCATCGCCTGCATTGCCGGGCGTGTTCTCTCGCACTGGTGCCGCCTAGGAAGTCCTGTGCTGCCCTTACGCCCTCGTCAAAGGTCAGGTGACTGTTTATGTGGGTCTATTCCTGGGCTGTCTCGTCTGTTTTATTGGTCTGATGATGGACAGGGAAGCCTCATGTGCCACAGTCCATGGCGTTGCAAAGAGTGGGACATGACTGAGCAAGTGAACTGAACTGATAAACTTTCGAATCAACATGTCAATACCTACAAAACAACTCACTGAGATTTTGACTGAAGATTATATTGACTTTATGGGTCAGGTTGGAAAGAACATCTTGACAGTACTGAGTCCTTCCTATCCTGCAACCTTATTAGACTCACTTATTAGTTCTAGTTTTTCTGGTTGATTCTTTCACATTTTCTACATAGGTGATCATGTCATCTATGATTAAAGAGTTTCAATTTCTTCTTTCTCAATCTGTATACATTGTATCCCTTTTCTTCTTTTATTGCATCAGCTAGTGCTTCCAGTATGCTGTTGAAAAAGAATGGCGGAAGGGGACATCTTTGCCTTTTTCCTAAACTTGGTGGGAAAGCATATTCAATACTTAAGCATACCTCAAGGCCCTGATCACTTCTCACCTTCTCTAGAATTTTTCTTAGGAGCCCTTATTCTACCTGATCTCCAAATTTGTGAGAATTTAGCACTCATTTAACTTTGAACTGTTTTCCAGTGCTGATTTTGTCACTCCAGCTAGGAATGACATTGCTCAGGGGCAATAGATCTGTCTTTTAATTGTGAAGCCATACTGTGTTTGTTAAGATCGGGGAAAGCAGTCGGTACTCACAAAATGCATGCTATTGATTGACTTTATTTGATACTGACATATATATGAGTTTTTATATACAGAATGTGGCTTCTCCAATGGCTGAGTGGGTAAAGAATCTGCCTGCAATGCAGGAGAGAGACACAGGAGACATGGGTTTGATCCCCAGGTTGGGAAGATCCCCTGGAGGAGGAAACGGCCACTCACGCCAATATTCTTGTCTGGAAAGTCCCATGGACAACAGAACCTGGAGGGCTACAGTTCAAAGACTTGCAAAGAGTCACACAGGATTGTGCATATCCAATATGCACACATACATGAGACAGGAGATTACACGACAAAGATACATTGTTTTTCCTTCTAAAATCAGCACTGACTTACCAAATACAACTGCTTCTAGAATCAAAGCTGTAACACAGATGAAATGGAGATAATGTTTTGGAAATTATCAGTGTTTTTTTTTTTTCTTTTTCCATTTCCTTATTCATGATCTTCTCACCAATCAGGCCAAGACTTGGGGAGTGTGGTTTGGGGTGGGACTCCATCAAATTGGATTGCTCCAGATGGAATGTTAGAGAAAGCTGGTTTAACAGAGAGATGATTTTTCTCAATCGCTTTGGCATATCAAGAGTCATACCCAGATGCTTCAGACCATATAATTTCCATGTGGTATCAAGAAGAGTGCCCTGGGAATTCCCTCACAGTCCAGTGGTTTGGACTTGGCACTTTCATCGCTGGGGCCTGGGTTCAACCACTCCTCAGGGAACTAAGATCCTGCAAGCCACATGGTGTGGCAAAAACAGAAAGAGTGGCCTGTGGACACGGCAGCTGGTCCATAATTCTTGTTGCCCGATTGTAAAAGGCATCTACAGTTCTGAGAAGTGAAAACCCTTATAGCCCATCACTTTTAGCCTAGGATTATTTGCAGAACAGGACAAAGAGCAGTGACTTATATCAGGCCCCAATTCTTTGTTATACATCACTTCTAACCATTTCAAGCTTTAAAAATATCTAAGTAGCACACACCCCCACACAAACAAGGGAGAGAAGGCACATGCATCTATGTTCAGAGGTAACAGTAAACATATTCAATAACCAGATACATCTAGACCATTCAGAATCTAGACATTAAGCTGAGCACATTTGTGGAGTTATCCTTAGGCCATTACCATCTTTAGTGAGGCAAAAGCAGTCTTGGTACAGGGTTGGGCTCAAGGGGGATAACACTTCAGTGAATGGAAACAGTGGCTATTAACCAACAAGCATGAGAAAATTGAAACATTTTAACAATGGGTATAGATAAGGGGCTTCCTTGGTATCTCAGCTGGTAAAGAATCCACCTGCATGCAGGAGACTCTGGTTTGATTCCTGGGTTGGGAAGATCCCCTGGAGAAGGGATAGGTTACTCACTCCAGTATTCTTGGGCTTCCCTTGTGGCTCAGACGGTAAAGAATTGCCTGCAATGTGGGAGACCTGGGTTAGATCCCTGGGTTGGGAAGATGCCCTGGAGGAGGGCATGGCAACCCAGTCCAGTGTTCTCGCCTGGAGAATCCCCACGGACAGAGGAACCTGGTGGGCTACAGTCCATGGGTCACAAAGAGCTGGACACGACTGAGCAACTAAGCACAACAGAAGTAAGGGGGCTCAGGGGTAAAGAACCCGCCTGCCAATGCAGGAGATGCGAAAGCGGGTTCAGTCCCTGGGTCGGGAAGGTCCCCTGGAGAGGGAAATGGCACCCCACTCCAGTATTCTTGCCAGGAAAATCCCATGGACGGAGGAGCCTGGTGGGCTACAGGCCATGGGGTCACAGAGAGTCAGAAACAACTGAGCGCCTGAGCATGCGTGCATAGATACAGCGATGAAACCCCATTGCACACCAGCCTTGGGTGCACCCAACATGGCCTTGATGGAGAGATGGCACAGTAGAGTGGGTGGAAATGAACTTGAGGCAATGCTACTGGCTTCCATCATGGCCTTTGTGTGGTGTGCAGGGGTCTAGAAGCTTCTCTCCTCCAGATCTTAGTGAAGGAATGGGGAAGCGGCCAGCACAAGCCTATGGTTGACAGGAGGGCCAGTCCCAAGGACAGTTTTCAAGACTTGAGGGAAGAGAGACTTCCCTGGTGATCCAGTGGCTAGGACTACAAGCTCCTAATGGGGGGAGGAGGGGCCTGGATTCCATCCCTGGTCAGGGAACTAGATCCCACACACCACAACTGAGAAACATTCCATGTGCTACAACTTAAAAGGATACCTCAGGCTGCAGTGAAGATAGAAGATCCCGAGTGCTACAACTAAGACCTATGCAAACAAATACACATTAAAAGAAGACTTGAGGAAAGAGGCTGGAGTGAAATTTTGCAGAGAAGCCTTCCTGGAAAGTCCAGCAGCTGATGGGACCATTTAACGCTCACTGGTCACTGGCCCAGGTAGCAGAAGAGGCTGTTACGATAAGGCAGGGACCATCAGATGGTCCCTGACACAAGAAGATGGATTGTGTCTCCTTCACCCCAAGGTCCCACATTTGTCTCCATTCTGAGGAGGATAGGGGTGGGAGGTGGAAAGAAGGAAAAGGTGGAAGCCAAATCTGAAAGACAGGTTTTAAAGGAATCAGTTCAACTTGATAGACAATGTTTACATTGTATAAGCAGGCTAAATTTAATAGACTGAATTAAAATAGAGTTAAAAAATTTTCTAGCCACTGGGGCTTTATGCAGAAGTCATGATTAATTTTAAGAAAGAGAGAAGCTATATGATTGTGTGTGTGTGTGTGTGTGTGTGTGTGTGTGTGTGTGTATAGTTATTTCCAAAGCTCAGGCATGAGTAAATTTGCAACTCTATTACACAGATAGGAGAGCAGGGACAATTTTGCCAATATGTTTTGTTTGCCTGTAAATTTAAGAAACCTGAATGATTAAGGAGGTGAACATATCAACATTTTGGTATTGGCAGTTTTAATTTCAGTATCTCTAGTGTGGTTTTCTTTTCACAGACATTAAAAGAAGATACCAAGCCTGAGAGACTAATAATTATCTCCCTGACAAAATGTAAGATCAGAAATTGAAACTCAACACTTGGGAGCCAGTCCTGATCTTCTGTTGTAGGAGTATAAGTGCTTTTGCATGATTTTTTTTTACTCATCCAAGTACATAAAAGAGACAATTTTCTGACAGAACATAATTGCACAACATTCATCCAAATAAATCTGCAAGTAGATAATGAAAATTCAAGTAATGAGTATAATAAAACACTGTAGGCAGTTCTTAAAAGCAAATCACAGACTTTAGGCTGAGCCTTAGTTTAGATAGGATTGTACAATGCAGGTACTTAGGAAACCACATAAACCTTACGAAGAGAACTGAAGTGAGCATGTTGCCCACACCCAATCAGGAGATGTAGCTGGTTCCACAGGGGCCAGACAAGGAACTGGAGCTTAGAACTCAGACAAAGCTGCTAGTTAAACCTGAGCTCTTATCCATGTCAACGCATTCCGGCTAGGAGTCAGAAAGTGTTAGTCGCTCAGTCATGTCTGACTCTTCGGGACCCCATGAACTCTAACCTGCCAGGCTGTCTGTCCATGGGATTCACCAGGCAAGAATGCTGGAGTGGGTTGCCATGCCCTTCTCCAGGGGATCTTCCTGACCTAGGGATCAAACCCAGGTGTCCTATAATGCAGGCAGATTCTTTACTGTCTGAGACACCTATCAGGGCCCCACAAAAACTTGCAAGAGGGGGAGCAAAAGAGACTCTACCCATAAGATAAGTTTAAAACAGAGTGTAAAACCCTTGTTTTGTGAATTGTATGGGGTCTAAAGAACTGCTACATCTGCTCCAGGTTTTTGCTAAGGCAGAAAGATGGATGCTTCTGTGCCTTTGTTCCTGGGCACTTCCTACAAGGCAATGGTACTGATATCATCAGCTGGAGATTTCTCAGAGATGGACCCTACCTGACTGAATCAGAATATCTGAGACAAGGGCCCAGGAATATTTTTGCCAAGGTCTCCAGGGGTTTTAATGGTCACTGAAGTCTGAGAACCTGTTTTAAAAAGAGCAATGATCCCCGAACAAAGGAACTGAGAGAAGTAATAGAAGGGCCAGACTGATGATGAAGCCTACAGCTGAAGGACCACTTTCTCAGCAGCCAAAGCCTAGAGGAGAGGGAAGGCATTGCGGCAGCGGAGCTGCAAAGGCCTGGAAGCCCCAGGCAGCCCCTCTGCCTTCTGATGGAGCTCAGAGCATGGTAGTAATTTGCCCCAAACTGTACAACAGTAATAGTGAAAACTCAGCCCTGGGGTCTCCTGACTTTTCATGCTGTGCTCCCTGCATTAGAAAATGGGAGTGTTTGCATCTGTCTCAGAGACTATTGGAAAGAAATGAATGTAAGCAAGCTATCTAACATGCCTGAGCCTCTATTTAAGAAGAGCTTTTGGGAGATCATATTCAGGTCTTCTTCTAAAGGTAAAATTCTAACAATTTGAGGATCCAGGAAAATAATACCAAAGAATTAAGTGAGCTGGTGGAGACACTGTAAGACGAGGAGCATACGCCCTTGGTGAAGAGACACTGACATCCAGCCGACTGTCAGGGGCCCCCGCAGAGGACTTGTGGAGCATCCACAGGTTCTGGTTGCCAGTCTAGCCCCCCTTACTTATCCTTTGACCCTCACTTCAAATCCTATAGGAGAAAGGGGACAAACATATTTGCTCTTTCTGGCACTATGTTAGCTTGGGCCCCTCCTCCCCCAGAAGCAAACGCTGAGATAAGGATTCAGTGTAAGTCATGTACTGGGGAGACACAAGAATCACTCGCAGTGAAATGGAGAACTAGAACAGGAAAGGGAAGGCAGCCATTCAAGGACTAATCAGCAAGCAAGCTACCACCTTGGGAACGAGAGCTCAACCCTGTCGAGGATGTCTGGGAGACTGCGCATAAGGTGTCCTCAGGGCTGTTCCATCCAAAGGCGAGACAACTCAGGTATTCATACATCAGTTCCCATCACTTTTTCAGGGCTGCCTCTGGGGAGTGTGCAGGCTAATTCCTTTGGAATTTCTAGTCTGCCTTGTACTGCAAGAGCAGACTACAGTGTCCAGAGAAAGTCCCCAAGCAAAGTGATGCAAGTGGTGGCATTTGAAGGTGGAGTTAGTGAGGGCTGACCTGGCATCATGTGAGTGGGGCACCAGCAACATTTGCGCCATGATGCTATTCATCCCCATCATACCACCTCCATTCTGTGAAGTCGGAAACGGTGTTTTTAAGTGAGAGAGGAATCTGAAATTTCGTGTGAAATTTCCTAATTCTTAAAGTGTGGCAGCCAATTTATAGTAAAAAGACTATAAAGATCACTAGTAAATGTCTCTTTTTAATAGATGCATTCATTGGGCTTAGGAAGATATGTGTTTGATTTCCATTTCAGCCAATGAATTTGATAAGAGTTAGTCACTCACTATCTAGTGGCCCCTAAGTATCATCTCTTAAATGCAAACCCCAGGCCAAGGAAAAATCATGGATGAATTTACTCAACTTTTAACTGCAAGGGTTGGGGGTCGGGATAGCCTTCATTTTGGGCATCTACCTTGCACCTTGTTTACCTCTCATGGCTTTATACTAATTACTTCATGTAATTCTTACAACCACTCTATAACATGTTATTTATTTTCCTTTTCAAACCTCCAACATCACTCTTTAAACACCCCTGCCTAACACAAATTAGTGACTCACTAGATATTATTTCTATCATGGACAAATAGTGAACAATTTATTATCAGTTGATAACAAATAATTTCCCTTGTAGTCTCTGAGGAGGCCAGAAAGGATTCATCCTCTTAAACGTGAGCAATTCACTATTTTTTTTTTTTTTACTTTCTTTATTGGCGGATAACTGCTTTATAATATTCTGTTGGATTCTGCCATACCTCAATGTGAATCAGCCACAGGGTACACATGGCCTCTCCCTTCTGAATCTCCCACCCATCTCCTTCCCCACCCCACCCCTCAGTGTTGTCACAGAGCACTGGGTTGGGCTTCCCGTGTCCCACAGCAAATTCTCACTTGCTATCTATTTTACATATGGTCACATATATGTTTCCATGCTCTTCTCTCAATTTGGCCCACATTTTGAAATGTATATAGGTTCATCAGAGGTTGCAAAGAAAGGTGCATCCGGTTCTCCCTATATATCAGCATCTTATACACTATGGAGGGCTTCCCTGGTGGCTCAGAGGTTAAAGCGTCTGCCTGCAATGCGGGAGCCCCGGGTTCGATCCCTGGATCAGGAAGATCCCCTGGAGAAGGAAATGGCAACCCACTCCAGTATTCTTGCCTGGAGTATCCCATGGACGGAGGAGCCTGGTAGGCTACAGTCCACGGGGTCGCAAAGAGTCGGAGATGACTGAGTGACTTCACTCACTCATTTCACATACACTATGGCACAATATCAACACCAAGAAATTGATGGACAGTCGATAGAGCTTGCTCAGATTTCATTAGTTATATATGAACTCACTTGTGTATGTTGTGTGTGTGTGTCTGTGTGTGTACTCTGCAATTTTTTCACATTGTAGTTTTATACAACTACTATCACAAATTGATAACCAACAGTAACATCACCATAAAATGATGATGCGCCCTCTTTATAGCACACACTCCCAATCTGTAACCCCGGCAACCACTAACTTGCTGTACATCTCCATATTTACGCTATTTCAAAAGTGTTACATAAGTGGAATTATGCACTGTGTATCCTTTTGAGTTTGACTTTGTTTCACTCAGTGTAATTTCCTTGCGGTTCATCCAAATTCATGAATGCATCACTCGTTCATTCCTCTTTTTCCTTTGGGTAGTATTCCCTGGTATAAACACACCACAGGTTATTTAGCCATCATTCACCTTCAGAAGGACATTTGGATATTTTCTGGTTTGGGGCTATGATGACTAAAAGTGCCATAAACATTTGCGTGCAAGCTTATATGTGGAAATAAGTTTCCGTTTCTTTGGAATACATGCCTAAGAGTGAGACTGCTGCCACATAGTAGCAAGTCCATTTTTAGTTTTGAAAGGAACTGCTTTGCCATTTGTCAAGAGTGGCTCTACATGTTACATCTGTACCAGCAGTGTATGAATCAGTGGTGTTCTCACTACTTTTCATTTTAGCTGCTCTTAGAGGTGTGTAATGATATCTCATAGTTTTAACTTGCAGTTCTCTCAGGACTGATGATGCTGAATATCTCCCAACAGGATGAGAATCCAGCATACCTGTGTGATAGACAATATTTCCAAAATTGCCAACAACAATACTGCCCCTGAGATCTTCTTATCATGTGATTCAATTCTCCTCCTCCTCAGGAGGGTTTTATGTTTCTTCCCCCAGAATCTGGAGGAAGAGACACTGTGAGACTCTGAGGTCATAAAAATGCCGTACTCCCACCCTGTTTGCTTGGGACACTCGCAGACCCCAGCCCCCATGCTGTGAGGAAGGCCACGTGGAGAGGCCCAATGGTAGGGTGCCAGAGGACAGTCCCAGCGAAGCGTGCAGTCAGCAGTCAGTGCGTGTACCTGACGTGTGCCCGAAGAGAATGTACAGATGTCTCATCTGACAAGTCCCTACACTGAGGCCAGCCAACTCTCAGAGCCAAGTGAGAATGCTAAAATGACCTTTGAGTTAAAATCACGTGATTCATTATTATGACAATTAACAAATATGTCTCCTGCACTATAGAATGCTATAAAAACTCCGATATGTTAGTATAAATGATACTCTCAGCCTTTTCTTGGAGTAGTCACACTCCCTCTCTGCTCTCTTTTTAAGAAACAAAGCTTCCTTTCTCTGTAGTAAGTGGAGTCAATAGGGAGCCCTGTTCTGAAATGTGGATGAGCTCACTCTGGCCAACACACAGAGCCAGGCTCCGCCCCACATGCTGCGCTTCCTCTTCCGGGACTGCACTCAGTCCTGACGGCCACAGGCCCCGCTCCCTGAGTCTCTGTTGTCACCACCCCCTACAGAGGGGCCCTCTCTGACAGCCTCTGCAGAGTCTTTACTGTCTACCCTCTTTACCGGCTTAAATCAGTGACTCATAGAAAACTTAGAATGTATCACCTTGCCTGTCTGGTGGTGATTTTATTTATATGTTTATCTATCTGTTTATGATCACACCCTGATATCAGGGCTTCCCTGATAGCTCAGTTGGAAAAGAATCTGCCTGCAATGCTAGAGACCCTGGTTTGATTCGTGGGTCAGGAAGATCCCCTGGAGAAGGGAGAGGCTACCCACTTCAGTATTCTCAGGCTTCCCTGGTGGCTCAGCTGATAAAGAATCCGCCTGCAATGCAGGAGACCTGGGTTCGATCCCTGGGTTGGGAAGATCCTCTGGAGCACGGAAAGGCTACCCACTCCAGTATCCTGGCCTGGAGAATTCCGTGGACTGTATGGTCCATGGGGTCATAAAGAGTCAGACATGACGAGCGACTTTCACTTTATGATCACACCCCTAGATGCTTAGAATAAACTGAATGAAATTAGTGATTTTGCTTTACTCATCCTTAGGACCTTGCACAGAGTTGGACATGACTGAAGTGATTTAACATGCATGCATGCTTATATAAAATACACATATATACATGGAAATATGGAAAATGAGATTATGGGTGATCTTTGTTTTATCCTTTATACTTTTCTGAATTTGCTGGATTTTCTGCAATAAAATCAACATTTTTTTTTTTTTTTTTTTTTAGTGAAGAAAAGCTGAAGTGCTTGGGAAGCTCTTTCTGGCTACCCTCTGATCATTCCTGGGCAATTCTGATGTGACATGGATGTTTTCCATGTGAGTGAGGATGCTGGGTGGTAAAAGACAGGTGCATTAAAGGGACACTGGCTCCATTCATCCAGGGGCTATTACATCTGGTGGGAGTTTAGGGAGATTATTTTTTAGTCGCTAAGTTGTGTTCCATTCTTTTTGTGACTCCATGGAAAGGGCCTAAATAGCAAAACTTCAAAACTCTTTCTAACTAAGTCTTCCAGGGAACATCAACTCATTCCTTTCATGGCTGTTGTTCTACGGTGTTTTGTACCCTGGTGTGGCTGGTAAGTTTCAAGGGAATTCTCTGGGTAGGTTGCAGTGATGGGACATGCAGAAATCTGAGCCTAGAGATACATCAGTGCAGCGGATATCTTCCCTTCATCCTTCTAGATCTAGGTCCTCCCTTCTCTGAGCCCTGGGAGGTTAACTTCTGTTGACCTGCTGATGGCTTCCAACTGGACTCAGTCAATGCAGGGCTCTGGTGGGAGCCTGGAAGGAAGGAGCAGAGTGAGGCTGGGTTGTTTTTGGCCCAGCTCCCAACCTGCAGGTTCACTGTGGGTCTGGCTTCCAATGAGGCTCAGAGCTCCTGCCAGGCAGCCTCTTCCTGCAACAATCTCTACTTCCAGATTCCAGTCCCGAGTTCTACACCTTACCTCTTCAGGCATGGGGTAGCAAGATCAGTGTTCCATCCTAGAGAACTGCCCTGGTCCTCATGACACTTCCTCTTGACTGATCTACCAATACCTTTATTAAACTCTCCCAAAGGACTTCCCAGGTGGCACTAGTGGTAAAGAACCCACCTGCCAATGCAGGAGACATAAGAGACACAGGCTTGAACCCTGGGTAAGGGAGATTCCCTGGAGGAGGGCATGGCAACCCACTCCAGTTTTCTTGCCTGGAGAACCCCATGGATGGAGGAGCCTGCTGGGCTACAGTCCACGGGGTCACAAAGAGCCAAACAAGACTGAAGAGACTTAACACACACACACACACACAAAGTACTGGAATTTGTCATCTGCAGGGACTCTTAGTGATACTGCAGACATGAATAGGGTGGACACGTCCTAGAAAAGTCATTTTTTCCCCACCGACAAAAATATCCATGTAGCAGGAAAATAAAAGAACTTTCCATATTATTACTTCCCATGCTTCTTGTTAAAGTGGAAAATTATCCTTCAAATTCAGTTCACAGATAATTTTAACTAACAGGATGACACAGAGGATGGTGATTTCCTTTTTGTAAGCCCTCTGGGAAATGTTGTAGGTGACTTTTGGAAAGTCAGAGTTATGAGAAAGTGCTCCTGGGAAGATAATACCAGTGACAGAAGAAGTGACAGAGCAAACTGGGGAGGGACCAAACATGAAAACCTTACCCGGCCATCGCTTGTCAGCAGGATGGAGTCACTCTTTATGTCCCTGTGGATCACTCCTTGGTTGTGAAGGTAGGAGAGAGCTCTCAGAACGGACAGACAGACAGTAGCTATCTGCTCTTCATTCATTCTAGAAAGGAAATCACATTGAAGGAGGTAGGTCAGGTTTAAGGCCATCTTTGAAATGATTAAGAGAGGTAGCTCCCTTGGGTTCCAGTGAACCAGTCCATGCTCCCCAGTCCATGTCTGGAAAACCTACAGGGAAGGAAAAGGAAGTCTTTGGGACCTGATTCCCAAAACCTAAGGCTTAACCCTAACTATGACAGGGGGCCAAGTATAAACTAAAGGAAAGGGAGCCCCACTGGCTGGTCTTTGGGTCATTAGAGCAAATGCACTTCCTTGGACTTTTACAGGTAATTCCCCAGGTACTGACACAACGCCAGGGTCTTGTAGAGAGGACACATTGAATGGAGCTATATTAGTTCCAGGAACGGTTCCTAGGTGATCTTGAGGAAGTCCTCTAATGTCCTTGGGTCTCTTTTTCCTCATCTTGGACATGGGCATGACCATGGTTCTCCTCTTGGACTTCCCTTGTGGCTCAGCTGGTAAAGAATCTGCCTGCAATGTGGGAGACCTGGGTTTGATCCCTGGGTTGGGAAGATCCCCAGGAGAAGGGAAAGGCTACCCATTTCAGTGTTCTGGCCTGGAGAATTCCGTGGGCTATATAGTCCGTGTGGTTGCAAAGAGTTGGACACAACTGAGTGACTTTCACTTTCACAGTTCTCTTCAGGCTTCCCTGGTGGCTCAGACGGTAAAGAATCCACCTGCAATGTGGGTAAACCTGGGTTCGATCCCTGGGTTGGGAAGAGCCCTGGAGGAGGGCATGGCAACCCACTCCTGTATTTTGGCCTGGAGAATTCCATGGACAGAGGAGCCTGGTGACTACAGTCCATAGGGCTGCAGAGTGACCAAGCACACTTGCATGCACACACGCACGCGCGCACACACACTATCTGTCTGTATCTATATCCATGTAGGGTTGCTGTGGCCTCTGGCTATACTAATAGGAATCTGCCAGCTGAAATGCTGGTGATAAATGCTCAGTGTCTTCCCTAGCATCGTTTTGTTTTCAGCTGGTCTACCGCTGACTCAGAGCTGTAGGGGGTCGTGACTGAAACACTGCCTCATTACAGCGGGGAAACAGCAGAAACTCTGCCCTCGCATGGGTTCCCAGTGCTTTCTTGCTATCTTGCTTCCCCTCTATTGTTGCTCACTTATGATTTGGATGCCATTTCAGTGACATCTGATATAACTGCTTCATGACAATCCTTTCAATTCTTTGGCATTTTACCTACCAGAAGAGCAAATTTAAAGTTTCCTAAATGTACATGATTTTTTTTTTTTTAACATATGTGTTCCTTTGAACCTTGCTTTTCCAAGCATGGTCTATGAACTAACAGCATTAGCATTGCCTGGGGGCTCCTTAGAATGCAAAGTATCACTCTATTCACTATTGAATCAGGATCTGCATTTTAATAAGATCCATGGGTAATTTGTATGCATATTAAAATTTGAGAAGCACTGTTTTAGCACGTACTCTTTATTTGCTTTCCATGCCCTTTTCTTCCCACTTGCCTTCTTAGTAAACTCCTATGCATCTCTCAAAACCCATCTTGGACATTGCTGTTTTTCAAAAATATTTCTTGACTCTAATGAAGATATTCAGGTGATCTTCTATGCTACTCATGTACATCTTTCTGATTCTGCACAGGTGTTATAATTTATTTATTTTGTACCCCCAGCATTTAGGGAAGAGTCTGGCACATAAAAAGTGATTAATATATACTTGATGAAATGACCACAAGTGGCATATCAGAGAAGCAAGTAGCTGAGGCAACAGGGGCAATTAACCATTGTTACTTGCAAGGTGATTTGAAACAGAATTGAAGAATCTCTCTCTCTCTCTCTCTCTTTTATGTAGTTTATTGTTAAACTACATAAAACTTTGCTCTTTTACCTGCCCCTGCCTCTCCCAGATACCTTTGGTAGTATCAACACATAGCAAATGGCCTAGCAACTCAGAAGAATCAAATTCAGTTTTAGAAATCTTCATTGGGATGGGAAATTCTATTATTTGTCACTTAAAGTCAATTCTCAGCAGCTTGCTGATTTAAAATCAGTATCAGTGAACTCCTAGAGGGCAGGGAGAATGTGAATTGAATGACTGAGCTATACATACATGATATTGTAATAGGCACCTGGGAATACAGAAGTAAGGGCAGTCATTTCTCTGCCTTCAAAGTGCTTACAACTTATGAAGAGTTCATAGAAGTAGTTACTAAGGTCTTACCCTGGGGAAGAATAATAAGCATCTTGAATTATTTGTCTGGATAATAAGAAACTTACCTGGTATGAGTAACGATGTCTGTCAAGGCACCACCTTCTAGGAATTCCATGACCACCCAGAGCTCATCACTAACAAGGTAGCTGTTGTACATGTCAACCACGTTGTCATGGTGATAATCCCGCATTATCACAACCTGGGCAAAATGGAAAGACACTATTTGATTTAGGAAGGTGAAATTAAGCTTTTTGTCTTCTTGTGACTACATCTGGGCTGTGAGTTTAATGATGGAGAAGTAATGATGGTGAGGGAGAGATAGATTCAGAAGTCTATTACAGATAAAGGGGCAGTGCTGAGAATTGCTGGTAGGAATAGAGATGACGTTAGCAAAGTCAGAGAAAACAGCAGGTCAGTGAGACTTGGGAAGAATCAAGAATAAAGACAGGCAGAACCACAGAAGGGTCTCCATTCTCAAGAGTGAGCTTAGTTGACTATTCTGGGGGATGTGATCAGATTTCTCATAGGTTGCTCTTAAAACCCACTGTGCATGGTCTGCTGTTGGTTAACTGGGCAAAAGGGTCACCAACGCAAAGTAACCGAGTCTCATAAGTGAACGAAATTAATAGTCATTAGGGTTTGGGCCGCATGAGACCAATTTAACTTCTTGGGAGGTCTGTGTTGAGTCTGAAAGAGTTTGGGCTGAATACAAAGGACAGGTCTTGAAGGTAAAAACATTAGCATTTAAGCATAAAATGTCAACTTGTGTCTGCTTGCTAGGGAGAGCATCCAGGAATTCCTGTCCTGGGGCTGCTTGTGGTGACACTTTCAGAATCAGTATTGAATAATAAATGATACAGTTATTTATCTAAGTTCATTTGTCCTGTCTATTCCGGCGTTGCAATTTGGAAATAAGTTCCAGAAATCAGGAGCTGTGGATCGGGAAGAAGCTGAGTCCCACTGACCTGGTGCTGTCTGTGAGGTCAGGAGGGTGGGAAAGAAATGAATGCCTACGGGAGGTAGAAATGCACGGAGCTACTGGTGGCTTCGCATAAAGCCCCACCACAGAAGGTTCACAGTCACAGCTGAGGGCACGGTTGCAGCTGTATGAACCTGCTGTCTGACCGGGGCTAGTCACATAAGCAGAGTCCAGGTTTTCTTGCTGCTAAAGTGGAGATAACATCTTTCTGTCACTTGACCAATGCTTAGCACAGAGGGTGACCCACAGGAGGGACTTCATAAAGAGGGAGCCATATAGGCACAGAAAAAAGGATTCTGCTCTGTATTTACGTTTTTAGCATTCTCTAATGTCACAACATGCACAAGGGCTATTTCTAAAATGGGAAAGAAATGTTACAGAGGACGGAAGGATTGACCCAAACACACCATCTACCTCATTGAAAAGCAGCTCTCGCCTCTGCTGCTTCCGGAGGTCCATTTTCTTCACTGCGACTTGCTTCCCTGTGTGTTTCTCCGTGGCGATGCACACAATGCCGGTCGACCCCTCCCCAATTTTGATAAAGTGGTCCAAGTATTCCCTGGGGTCTCCTGGGCTGACCACCAGCTGCAAGGCAGCCCGGAACTGTTCGTGGGACACCCTGGAGGGCTGCTGGTCTGAGGAGGAGCCCCAGCTGGGTGGAGGGTAGGTGCTAGATGAGATGCTGAGAGAGCTCAGGTAAGAAGCTGTGGAGATGTACTGTGAACTGGTCTGCAGGGAGGGGTGGTGGTACAGGGTGGCTTTGTGGTACCCAGATGGGTACTGGTGGCTGCTTGAGGAATAGCCTGCTTTGCTTTGACTCTGAGGTAGTTTGCTGGGACCCCTGGGGTAGGTGTCGGACCCTGACAGTGGAGGGCTGAGGATCATCTGTGCTCGATCATAATCCACCTGGAAAGACAGACATAGATGGAGAAATTCACATGCTCTATCTGAACATCACAGCCATCACACAGCTGGTCCAAATGATGAGCACCACTTTTCACAACCTGCCTGAGGGAAAGTCTTACCTCATGAAGTCCTGGGATGTCTGCTCCCACCCTTTATCTGCCCTCCAACTTCCCAATTCAGCCTCTTTCTTTCTCCTTCCCTATTAAAATCCCCAGAAGCAGACTCTGAGACCTGGATTAGAATGCAAGTAATAGGAGGTGATCCCTGGACTTATGAAATGAGACAGGAATGGGGAAAAAGTCAATAAAGTGTGAATCATAAAGTATGATGGTTAGTTTTAGGTGTCAACTTGGCTATACATGGAGCCCCATTACTTGCTCAAACATCAGTCTAGATATCACTGTGGAGGCAATTTTCAGATGTGATTAACACTTCACTCAGTAGACTTCGAGTAGAACAGATTACCCTACAAAATGTGGGTGGGCCATATCAAATCAGTTGAAGGTTTGAAGAGAAAAGATTGAGTTTACACAAAGAGGAAGATTTTTGCACTTACACTGCCCTTGGGCTCAAGTCTCTATCAGTTCTTGCTGGAATTTCTAGCCCCCACAATTGCATGCGTCAGTTTCTTCGTCTCTTCCTCTTTCTGTATGCATGCATGCACACACACGCATACCCTGCTGGTTATGTTTCTCTGGTGAACTCTAACATACACAGCAAGATACCACTGATGGAACTGGAACTTAATCCCACTAGGCAAGTCTAAACCCTGGAAGACTATTAGGACACACACTTTAAAACTGTCCCATCTCAGAGCAGAGAGTTAAGGTATTCAGGTACCAAATCTGCTTACCATCAGCTCCTTGGGATACGAATTCTTTGGCCTTCTGTGTCCTGGACTGAGCAGGCTCTGACAGTCAGAGGAAGGTCTAAGACCAGGATTTTTTAGCCTTGGTACCCATGATGTTCTAGGTCAGATAATTCTTTGATGTGGATAGCTGTCCTACACGTTCAAGGATATTTAGCAGCATCCCTGGATTCTACCCACTAGATGCTGTAGCAGGTTCTCCTCCCATTTATGGCCAAAAATTTTCATAAGATGTTGTCAAATGTTCCCAGGATATGGACAAAATCACCCTTGATTAAGGACTACTGTTTTAGACAAAGGAAAGCAGTGCTTGCAGATAGAAACAGTCAGCGGTGAAGGGATATGTCTGAGGCACTAACAGTACAAATGTAATGAGAGAAAACATATTTGCAGGGCTGTGTATGTGTGTAAAAGAGAAATCTACTCAGCCCTCAAAAGGATTATAGCCAAGAACATTCTACTCTGATTGTGAAGAGTGGATTGAGAGACTCAGCAGAGCGGATGGGGAGGACAGATAGGAGAGGGGTGGGAGAGCCAGTGAGGGGTTTCTAAGACAGTAGAGGTAGATTTCAGCAATCACACTCTGGAAAAGACGAAGAAGGAGCTCTAGCCACCCCTGGAATGACTGAGGTCAAGGACGGTGACTATGCACAGCACACTACCCTCACCTCCTTGCCCAAAGCAGGAAGTGTTAGTAGATCAATGCACTCCTTTGTGCAAGATCCTGATAATAACAGTGTTGGGTAAACAGAAGGTGCTTGAAAAAGATTTGTTGATGGGACCTCAGCCTCCTTCTTAACATAGCATCCCAGGAAATCTCTACTACTCTACTGGGATGTACATGGAATGACATCTTCATGCTGACCCTCATCTACCACAAGGATCTAGATTTGCTCTAAATGATGGTTACTGGCTACATGTGTCTATCTAATTAAAATCAATAGAAACCAAAGTTAAAAATTCCATTCCTCATTCACATTAGTCATATGTTAGGTATTTAATGAGTCGACATATCAAACAGCACAGGTAAGAAAACATTTCCACTACTGCAGAATATTCTACAGGGTTGCACTGTTCTATTCACTGTTGAATTCACTGGTCCTGTGTGGTCCATTCATTCATTCATTTACTGCTGTGCTGAATTGCTTAGTCATGTCCAACTCTTTGTGACCCCAATGACTGTAGCTTGTCAAGCTCCTCTGTCCGTGGGATTCTCCAGGCAAGAATACTGAGGAGGGGGGGGTGCCCATACCCTGCTCCTGGGGATTTTCCCAACCTAGGGATCAAACCCAGGTCTCTCACATTGCAGGTGGATTCTTTACTGTCTGAGCCACCAGGGAAGCCCCATTCATTTAGCATGCAAATTAATATTTGAGCAACTATTATCTGTTAGGCACCATCTCAGGTGCCGTGGGAAGGTCCAGCAATAATCGAAATGGATGTCATTTCTGTCTTCCTGGAGTTTACTAGAGAAGAAGATGGATGATAGACAAGAAAGTCAATAACTATGCAGTATAAGGTCTAGTAGCAATGGGTGACATGAAAAATAAGACAGAGGAAGGGGGTTGAGAGTAACACGATGCTGTTTTGGATGGGTGGGCCAAGGAAGGCTTTCTGAGAGGTGCCGCACGAGTAGAAGCCTGGCTGAGGTGAGGGAGCGAGCGCTGGCCTGTGGGGAGGGGGGCAGTCCAGGCAGGGGCACAGCATGCACAGAGCTCTGAACACATAGAAGCTTGCGCAGCACAGAGCTGAGGGCAGACGCCTGGGGAAGACGGACGGAGAAGCAGCGCTCAGGCAGCTCGTACGGACCCATGGCAAGGACGCCGGAGGTTGCTGTGCAGAGAGGAGTGGTGGGGTCCTGACTCTCGGTGCTGAAGGAGCAGCTCTGGTGGCAGGGATGCCAGTGAGCTTACTGCAGCTAGTGTGGGCAGAGATTAGAGTGGGTTCTCTACATGGCGTGAGGAAGGGTGGGATCGGGGGTCAAGTCTAAAGGCAGAGCTGGCAGGATTTTCTGACGGATGGGATTAGAATATGAAGCAGAAGAATCAGAGGGAATTCCCAGGATTTTGGCTTGAGGAACAGGCCACTTAGTAATATGAGGAGCGCAAGTGCAGAAGCAGGATTGTGGGCAGTGAACCAGCCTCCAAGACGGCTCCCAGGGATCCCTGCTTCTCGACAGGAATGTGCAGTCTTCTCCACGGTATCAGGTGGATTTGTGTGGGGAAAAGAATATGGTGGAAGTGATCGCAAGTGCCCTCTGTGGTCAGTATGGACACCGTGGCTTCCCTCCATTCTCTCCTACTGCTCTGGCTTTCTCTGGTTGCCATGTTGTGGGGCACTCAAAAATCTATGGAGAGGTCTTCCTGCCAAGAGCCAGCTAGAAACAGAAGCCTCCCACTAACAGCCAAGTGTGTCATCTTGGAGGTGATCCTCTGGCCCCAGTCAAGCCTTCAGATGGCAGTAGCCCGGGATTCTTCATTACACACAAATAGCTACACATGGGGGAAAACCCAGAGTTCTATCATGGCCATATTAAGTGTGAGACAGTTATTAATCATCCACTCAGAGATGTCTCTTAGGTGACAGGCATGCCTCCAGTCCAGGGAAGAGCTGAGGCTGACGACATGAATCTGAGAGCTGTCAATATTTAGCTTGCATTAAAAGCCACGGCATTGAATGTGTAAGAGAAAGTCCAAGGACTCCAGTGTGTGGAGTCTATAAAGAGAAGGGGGAAGCTGCATAGGAGCTGAGGAGAAGAAGCCAATTTGGCAGGAAAGGCACGAAGGGCCTCAGGTGTCCTGAGGCCCAGAAGGACAGTGTTTCAGGAAGGAAGGAGTGAGGGACTGTCACAGGCCATGGAGAAGTGAAGCAGGGTGCAGCAGGGTGCCCGCTGCACCTGGCCACATGGTGGTCATCGGAGCCAGGCACGGTCAGAGGCGCTGGCCCTCACACCACGTGACCAGGGCCGCCTCCCCAAGTCAGGGAACAAGGTCTGCACACAGTGGGCCCCTGACAGGTGCTCTCATGGTCCTGGTCTACGCACCACCCTCTGGCTCCAGATCACACTGCGGGCCTCCTGCCTTGCTGCACTCGCGAGCCTCGCGCCAGCCAGGGCTGGGGTGTTGCGCAGTCTGAGCCCTGGCCTGGTTGCAGAGTGGAGAGAACGTATTTAAGGATGTATTGAAAGCTGAATTTTGATTCTGGTGACTTGAGTCAAATCACTTAGTAAAATCAGGGTCATCATACCTTTCTCTGAGAGTTTTTATGAGGCTTAAGGTAAAAGCCTAAGGGCCCCCTAGAGCAGCCTACTGTTTAAGAAAAGACTCTGGACTCAAAGCCTTTATTTGCCATTTACAAGTTGTGTGACATTGGGCAAGTTATTTAAACTCCTGTGCTTCAGTTTTTTCATCTTTAAAATGGGAGTAATAATAATAATACCTACAGAATAATAATGGACCTGCCTAATAATAATAATAATACCTACCTCCTTTAGTCACTGCAAATGCTATAGAACTGAATACAAATTAAAGAATTTGAACAGAGACTATTCCATACAACCTAGTAATTCATTCTAGGTAGTGCTATTATATAAAGAGCTTAGCAAAATAGAAGGAATGTAAAAGAAAATAATAAATAGTAACTACAATGGTAATAAAACTAGTCAGCATTTATTGAATACTTGCAATGTACTTGTATATATACTCCTATTACACGCTTCTTCTAAAACAAAGTGGCTCATTATAATATAGTGAACATCATTGAAATGCTGTATTTGAGATCAAGTTGGTTTTTGTCTAAGGCCCTGGATTTGTGCCATACACAAAACTGGTCTGTGTATGTGCTAGGGTTAGGGGATGACAAATGTTGGTGTAAATTAAATAATTAAGTTCTTCCTGCAAATTAAGCTCAGATTAGCAAAGCCCAGGCTAGTTACAAGGCCATCACGTGAGGGGAAGCGGGGTCTATGACTCTTACTCTTGAAAGCATGTCCTGGGAGCCATAACATGCCATTATCTCCTGCTGTCTTTATGACAGTATTTCCTCCTGTACTTTGAAACAGAATTCCTTCTCTGCAAGCAGGTATCTGATCTCTGAAGAAATGTTAGAAGTAAAAGGTGTCTCTGGTAGGAATCACATTCCTCCACTGCTCTTCTTTATCAGACTCTGCTTGTCTGATACTGTCTATGACTGTCATGTGACATCAAGAAAACACCATTTGAATCTGATCTTACATTTAGTTTTGTGTATGGTGTTAGAGAATGTTCTAATTTCATTCTTTACCATGTAGCTATCCAGTTTTCCCAGCACGACTTATGAACGAGACTATCTTTTCTCCATTGTATATTCTTACCTCCTTTTGTCTTGCAAATCAACTATTCTCCAATATAGAATAAAAAATAAATTAAAAAAAATAAATACCAAAAAAGAAAAGAAAAGGATGCTTGTCTTCATATATGGGAGGATTTCCAGTTAGACAGACTGCAGAGTTCAATGTGAGCTAAAGGTCTTTGAAATTAAGTCTTAGAGATAAAAGAGTGCCATTGTCTTTCAATGGCTGCTAAGAGGAGGTGCAGACCCTTAAAAAAGCAATGGATGAGGCACAAATGCCATCATCAGAGTCAGGTTTTGGTACCAGACTCAAGGGATATGGGTCAAAGGACAATGGACATTTGGCTAGTGGGAGAGAATGCGTGTTCCTCTCTCCACGCTCCATCCACTCAAAGAGATGATGGTGGACAAACGGCTGGCTATGTAAAGGAGAAATTCATAAGCAACCTGTTCTACTGACTGTGTTGCTGAACCATGGTCCCCAGGTAATCTTCATGACCCAAGGGTTCCATGAGGGTGACTGTCACTGGCTCAAACACTGGCTAGCCTCATGATTTTTCACGGTAACAGACAAGCAGAAGGTAGACAATCCCACTGTATGGTTGATAAAACTGGAGCTCTGGGAGGTGAAACTCTCCCCAAGCAATCCAAGGTCAAGTGCCCCAAACTGCAATCTACCATCTGTTTCTTTGGTTCAGGTCAGGTCACCCCCAGTGGGACAGTGTCCATGTCCCAGCTGATGGGCACACCAGCACCACAGCATGGTTTACTGCCCGCCCTGGCAATTTTATATTCATTGTCACCTCTACAAATCAAGGCTTAACATTCTTTTTTTGATAAAAGTTGGAATGTTTTACTGGGAGCCAAAGTCGGGTTCCTTCCTTTAACCAACTGCTTTGTTAGAAGCCTGTCCTGTAGGAGTAACTCACACTGATGTTAATAATGATACCTGACATTTGCTGAGTGCTTTCTACGTGCCAGGGACCATTTTAAGCATTTCATATATGTGCCTGTGTTTAAATCCCACGTAACACAATGAGATAAAGTCCTGAAACTCTTCCATTTTACAGATAAGGAAACTGAGACACCATGGGTTTAAGTAGGTCAGCGAAAAGTCTCATAGCTCCTAAGAAATTGAGCTGGGATTCAAATCTAGACAGCATCACCTCAGAATTTGTGATAGCTTCTCAAGGTATTCTTCAACGGTAAGAGATAGCCGGGGTCAGGACTGAGGCAAACACAGTATAGAGAGACAGCTACAGCGCTAAAGCCTGGTTGGGTGTTTCACTAGGGGCCCAGATGTCTAAGCAGCCTGGGGTGTTTCACTAGGGGCCCAGATGTCTAAGCAGCCTGGGGCAGGATGCAAGAACGCGGCCAGAAAATGATGGGTGATAACGCCTGAGGGAGGGGGATGGGAGAAAAATTAACTGTGTTTTTTAATAGTCTTGGCTTATATAAATCAGCTCAAAATATATTAAAAAGGGATAATCAATCGTTATAGCAAAATGAGTTGATCGTTACAGGAAAATGAATGCATCACTTTCATTTGTCTGTGGCCACAGCAGAATTTTGTGTTCATCTACTAGGCTCAAACTTTCTTCTAGGTGTTTGTCTAAGCTTTCTTCTATAACAAGGTCTCCTGACCTTTTTACATGGCTCTTAAACTGTTATAACTATTTAATTTTCCTACTCTAAATAATCTTTCCCATGATACCTTAAAATCATAAATGGGTGAAACAAAAATGATGAATTTATCCATATATACTATTTTGTACATACATACATACACACTTGTGCCTATAAGAAAGATTTTTAAAGGAGTACAGCTTGAACTGGCAACCTTTTCTACAGCCTGACTTACAAATATATTCTAGGGAAAAAAGAAGTACGTTTGCAGTCCATGTGGGCAGGCCTACAGTATCTTGAGATGAAGGTAAGATTTTATCATTTAGTAAAACCACAATGGAGTAAAATTAGACTAGGGAAAGGTATAGATATTTAAAAAGAGAATCCAATGTGCCTCTCACCACCCATGTCTCAAACCATTTCCAAAAGATCTATGCATCTAGTGTATGCTCTAAGACCTTATTGCAGAAAGACCTTATTTCAAGGGCACAGGGGTGGGAAGGCAGAAGGCAGGAGAGAAAGCAGTGAAGAGCCACCAAGAAAAAAGTCCTGCGATTTTGTGGAAAAGTAGCTTCATACAAATAAGACCGTGTTCTACATGCACTGAATGTGGGTTTCCATATGGCAAGGTGCAGCAATAATAGAGAAGACCAGATCAATTTGTAAAATATTACCTAGGCTGATGTCACCAGACTGCCAAATTGCTCAGCTGAGGTCACAGGATGACTAACTGTCACTAAAAATCAGATACATTCTGAAAAGGAACTCTCTCTACAGGAATCTTTAAAAATACTGAAAACAAATAACAGAAAATGTCTCAGTTTCCTTCTTTTTTGAAATGGCTAATAACATTCATTTTTTAGTTTCCCAGTGACTTTCAGAATTCCATATAAATTAAATCTTGCTTTTTCATGGCTTTATTCAAACCCTGTCAAGAATTAAGAAAGGCCACACACAAAAAAGCAGTATTATAAGGGAATAAATAATTCTCAGCTAACAACTCAGCCAGACTGCCTTTGCACAATAAGCACAACATCTTCAAAGATAGGGTCAGACACAGGCTTGGGATGTATCAAAATTATAAATAATTATAGCAATGAATTCATTTAATCAATCAATTTCACCAGTGGTGTCCTGGGGTGGACAGGACATAAAACTCCACACAGCTATCAATTGCTCTGATTACAGCTGGCTGTCAGCCAGAATTCCTGTGATCCATGTTAGTTAAATGCACATTAATCTGAATTTGGCAGTGTAATCAAGGACCTAACTGAACTGTGAAATTGAATTCTGCAGTGGAACATCATTTGGCCATTTTATGCCAAGGCTGGGGAAAAAAGGCTCAGTGGGAGGAGGGAGAGAGAAAGAAAAGAAGGGAAAAACTCCTGCGGCAGCATCTATTTGTCATCATGGCCTCCCATGCTGGTGACAGGCAGGCTGCGGCTGGATTGTGCTGGATGGGTGTGTGTGTGTGTGTGTGTGTGTGTGTGTGTGTGTGTGTGTGTGTGCATGCGTGTGTGCGTGGTATAAGTCTGCACCCACATAATGGGGACTGCAGAAGCTTCCATGAAGGATAGAGTCTCTCTCTCCACGCCCTGCAGTTACAGAGAATGCAGAGGCAGCTGTTTCCAGTGCCTGAGTGTGATGCTTTAATACACCTTTCCAAAGTACAACAAAGCAAAGACACTGCTCGTGCCCAGAATGAAAAAAGCCAGACTGCGTGCTGCTTGTTCTCTATAAATCAAATACAGGATAAGAGTGAACCACAGGGCTCTAAATAAGAAAAGGACATCTTACCCTGTCCTTACTTGACTCAAAGGGAAATGTAACAGGGCCAGGCTTGGCTTGGGAAAAGGAAGACATTTGCTCGTAAGGACCTGGGAGAGAATCTGGAGCTGGTTTTCTCTGCAGGGACATTTCAGAGACGGATAAGCAGGGGAAGGGGATTCACTAAATCCCGTGACCTGCATCCCTTGGTTATGCTCTGCAACCCCAGGCCTTCCTGCTGTGGGGCAGAGGTGCTGCTAAGGGGGCTGATGGGCTTCTGTGTCTCCGCCCTTGACTTTCTAGCCACCAAGGTGGCTGCTGACACCAGTGCTATTATTACAGGATGGTGGGGAGTTTTTCCACCTCCAATGGCATTTTAGTAATCAATAGCTACTGTTCCCACAGCTTGAGGCAAAACCTTGACACGTGCTGAGCCATGGTCAGTTTCCTCCGAATTACTTATGTTCATTTACAAAATGGAGTGGCCCTGTTTCAGAGTCTGTGACACTGGCCGGATGACACAGAGATATAGCACACACTTTGAGATGGCATTCAATTTTGGTGAAAGAGGCACATAAATCACAGCAGGAAGCAGGGGTCATGAGCTGGACCCCCTAGGACCTCAGGGATCAAGGTATCTCCTTAAGATCCTTGTTCAGGGAATTTGGGAAGTATGTGAAGTTCTGGACTGTCAGACACTTTCTGGGTTTCCAAACTGCATGTAGCAGAAAGCTATTCACCATATTTAACTTTTTTTGCAGGAAAATCTCCCATCTGTGATGCTGGATACCCATCTAGGCGTGTAGGAACTTACACATTGTGCCATGAAGTTTGAAGAGTCATGCATTTCCCTGCTTGCCTTTCCCATGCATCCACAAAATGGATGGTAAATACACACTGAGAGTCTGACAAATGGCTCATGACCTGTACAAAGAGGCAAACCTTGAGTTACATGAAGAAGTGAAGCAATCTCTGATCAGCAGGCTGTCCTCCCACCTTGGAGTCAGTATATCCAATTAACCCCCCACAGTTGCTGCTCCAAACTCTGCAGATGCATCCTGTATTCAAGAGCAGATTACCCCGACCTGTCCTCTGTCGCCAGCTGCAGGCATGTTGTGGGGTGGGGGTGGGGGTGGACCTCTGGGGATTAGTTCACTGCTGAAGAACATGGTTCAACAATGTCAGGGCCTCCGAGAGCGCTGGGGCAGACAAGGCCAGGTTAGATTCAGTTCAGTTTTAATTTGGTAATGGGAAAACCCACTTATAATGACCAAATACAATTTACTTTGAACCATAATAACATTCACGGGGAGATGAGTTCATTCATATGCAAAAGACGCCTCAAGTCTCCATCAGAAGGGACAGATGTCAGAGCTATTGCTCTCAGTCACCTCTTTGTGTGTTTTATGAGCCTTAATGAACAGCCTACAGGAGACCATATGTAAAGGAAAAACGTCTACAGGCAGCACTCTCCGTTATTCTATTAGGCGATTAAGCACTTCTTTCTTTCTCTCTCTCCCTCCCAGCCCTTCCCCTTCTCACGTTGTTGGTGCAGTCTATCAGATTTCACCAGCCTAGTCATTTCATTACCCATAAGGCCCCTAAAGTCTTTCTGAAAAGTGTTCTGCTGGGACCCTTAGGAGATCAGGAGCTGCAGTTTTGTTCCTGGAGCCTTGGTTGAATCTGGGTATGCCAGTACCACAGAGAATGGTGAGTCACTAAACTTGATTCAGGAAGACTGAGCACACTGGTTCAACCGCTCTTTCCTTCCAGGGAAAGCAAAGTGATAGCTGAGCAATGAAAAGTCATTGCACTGGTGACTCCAGAAGGAGGGTCTGGGGAACCATGCCACTGTTTTCCTTGCGTCCTCTATCTTCTCTCAGAACTCCTTACTTCACTGTCTGTCTGGAATGACGTGGGCCCAGCATGGCTCACTTTGCTGCTCTGTGCAGTGGAGATGAAGTGGGCAACGTGGAAGGGTTGGTTGGCAAGGAGTCATCACAGCTATCCATCTACAGTGGTGATGGTTCTTGCTTTCATGCTGCTAAATTTTCTGTTCTCTCTTAGCATCTGGCTTTCATAGGAGGCCTGAGAATTTCATTTCCATTTTGGAGACCAGAGAAAGAATTGGGGTGGCAGGATTGGGGTCCTTAGGCCAGCTCAGTCATGACCTAGAGCTTTGCATGACCTTGAGGAAGTCACACAACTACTCTGGCCTTCTGTGACCCAGATCTCTAAAGTGAGGACAGTTGTAATTATGAGACTGCACAGAGTGACTGTGAGGGCTGAGTCAGATAGAACTTGTTACCATATTTTGAAAATATATGAAAGTTTATATCGATAGGATGCTCCTGTGACTGGGACAAGAGATGTGGCGACATGTTTTCCAACCAGAAACATTCCCAAGTATAAGGTCTGATACTGAGGATGTGCCAAGTGATAACTCCTTTACCTTCATCAACCTTTTTCCAGCCACAGGACAAGCTGGAAGCAGGTACTGAGATGCCCTATTTGCAGATGAAGGAACTGAGGCACAGACGAGATCACACAGCTGGACAGTGCTCGAATCTTGGGGATCTGACTCTAGAACGTGTACTCTTCAATGTCTTCTGTAATGGGTGAGACAATCTGAACTCTCTTCTGCAAAATTAAATAAGACCATCGCTCAAGGTTGAGGGAGTGGATATGGGAGGCTCCAGGGATCCCTACTCTTAACGCTTTACCTATAGATCACAGTCTGGTGACTCTAAGAAGCCTGTCAAAGGAGTCCAGCCTACCAAGAACAGACAGAATCAAGTGCGCTCCTGTGCACCAAATCCATCTGTGAGGCAGCACCCATTCCTTGTCAGCAGGGTGAGGGCTGCCCGTGGTGTGAGTATCTGGGCCCCGAGGGCTTGCATCCATTCTCCAAAGCCTTATGTGCCTCATCTTTTTTTTTTTTTCCCTGTAGAAACAGAAACATCCTGGAATCGATAGACTTTGGAGTCAAATGGACCTAACTTTGGATCTTGGCTCAGCTGTTTGTCTCACATCCTTGGACGTCTAGAAATATTTAGTCCCTTTGAGTCTCAGTCCTTCACTGTAAAAAGGGAAATGATCTTGAATTCTTCAGGAGTTGTCATGAGGATGAAATCAGGTCATGTTTGCAAAAGGCTTAGCATAGCACCTGCCACACGGTAAACCCCAGCATCACATCACAGCAGTCATCCATCTAATAGAAGCTATACACACAGACTGATGTACGTAGAGATACATATTAATAATTATGCTACTCTAAGTATTAACTTATTTAACCTCACTCTGCATCATAAGGTGTCTTTATGCCTATTTCACAGATAAAGAAGTAAAGGCGCAGTTTAGCAGTTTGCTCAGTTGTAAGCGGTGACATCAAGACTCAAGCCAGGGAGTGTATCTTCCTGACCTACAGTCCTGACTACCGGAAAGCACTTGAGAAACGACAGTGAGGGGGAAAGGGTTCCCAGCTGGAGCTGCTTCTGCTCCCATGTGACACTGGGCTGTTTCTAGAGATATTTTGGTTGTTGTAAGTGAGGGAGGGGTGCTATTGGCCTGTAGTGAGCAGACAACAAGGATGCTGCTAAATATCCTACAGTGCAGGAGGCACCCCCACAACAAACAGTTACCAGACCCCAAACATCGACAGTGTCCAGGCTGAGAAATCCCGCTATAGAGTAGAACAGGGTGACACAACCCAACCCTCCACTGCTGCAGGTGTCGGAGGAGATTGTAAGAAGCCAGGTTAAGGCTTGGCACCCACAAAAGCTATTCCTGTGCCACTGGGGCTGTAGCCAGTGTCTAGTGAGGGGCTGAGCCCAGAAAGCTGGGTCCCAGCTCTCCTATGAGCAGGCTGACCAGGCTGTTTACTGAGCCTCTCAAAGCCCTGGTGGGCTCATCTGTTCAAAGGGGGCAAGAATTTACAGGACATGATGCTCAACAAGGCAACCCATGGATCCGACACCCAGCCAGTGCCTAGTCAACTGGCAGATCAGGGATGATACTAGGGGCTTCTCAGCAGCTGGAGCCAGAACAAGGGATGGATGTCCCAGGCCAGCACCAGACACCTGAGCCAGCAGCCACCTGGTCCCTGGAGAGTGTCGGAATAAGCACAGTCACATGCATGGCCAGGAGCTCCAGCCAGCTTCCCTCCCTCTAATGCAGGCATGTCTGCAGGGCAGGGTGGAAAACAGTGTCTTTCCACACTTTTGTAGTTCTGTAAGTCCTGTATGGATTTGGTTTGACCTTATCTTCCTCCTAAGGATTCATCTGCTTAGCCCCAGCAGAAAAACCATTTAGAAGTAGAGAGACGGATACCAGTATCTACATATTCATAACAACCTTAATTCTTGTCACTCTAATGGGAAAATTAGGTAGGTAGATAACATTGCAGGATTTTTTTTTTTTTTACTATAAGTTATGTGTAATTTTATTTTTTTCAATTTAAGCCAAAATGTAAAACTGGTCTCTCTCTCTTTCTCTCTCTCTCTCTCTCTCTCTCTCTCTCATACACACACACACACACACCCTCCTCATTCTGCTCTATCTGGAAACCAAGTTTCACGCTTTCTCTCATTATTGTGAACATTACCCACCGGTTTCTAGAATTTTCCATGAGGCAAAATCAAATTATCTGAGTTGTGATCGTCATTTCTTCTCTCAGCAGAAAATCCAAAAGTCTTTGGTAGATTTTCAAGAGTTTAGTTCTAAGGACACAAACACCTAACTATTTTTAGAATGATGTTATATTTTTAAGCAAACATTTTAATTACTAACAGGCCCCTCACCTCCTACCCTCCCACAAGACCTGCTCATGAATTTCTCATGGGTCCCCTATGAAACATGGAACAACAGCTTGGAGTTCTGATTATAAGGGATGAAAACGACTTGGTAGGAGTGTTATGTGGTTTTTTCCTGAGCCATAATAGTTTCTACATTGTTTCTGGGTTTGAGAAAACCAGATGTCAGGGCAGCTCTGCTCTGCCTTATGTTTGGGAGTCTGCAAGAAGAGGGCACGGTAAGGATGGGGCATTTATCCCCTCCCTGCTGCCTCCTCCCTCCCTGCCTTGATGCTTTGCTCCATCTCCTCTCTATTCCTCCAGTGAACCTAAAGTTCTGGTGGCCACCAGGACCTCTCGTGGGTTTTACTGGCAAATGCAGCTGAACTCCTAAAATTACATATACCAATATAATGGGAAGAATGTTGAATTGGGAGAAACTCCAGGCCTGGATTCTTGTTCTTGTTTTGTAATGAGCAAATGAAACCTTAAGTGTGCCATGTGCCTTTCTGGACCTCAGTGTCCCTTTCTGTGAAATGAATAGGCAGGGGATGTTGGTGGTTATATTAAATCTTAAATGCCCCAAGGGATTAGGCTAATGGGAAAAATGAGTGAAGTGAGCTAGGCAGAGCTTCTTTTCTAATTGGGCTAGCTTTTATCTCCAGACAGTTCTGTTTCCAATGCTACGTGGAAACGTGGGCCCAGGGACAACAAATGGTTCCATCTATCACAAGGGAAACCTGAGACTCAAAAGCTGAGCATTCTAAGTGAAATATCTTGGCTTTTCAGATGTTGAAAATGACTGCTGGATGACTAAACATGTTAATGGGCAAAATACAGTTCCATGACTGAAAGGTTAAAGCCTTGGAACACAATTTCCTCAACAACAATGACCTAAAACAGCTCTCAACACAAGCATTCAAATATACTGCACAGACAAATCATATTCAACCATGTATAGCCAAAACAATTCTGAGGAAAGAGAATACATACAACTGGAGGTATCATATTTCCTCACTGCAAACTATATTACAAAGTTAGAGTAATCAAAACAGGATGGTTTTGGCATAAAACACGCTTAGATCAGTGGAACAGAATACACAACCCAGAAATAAACCCCACACATGTAGTCAATTATTGAAAAAGGAGCCAAGAATGTACAATGGGGAAAGGGTAGTCTCTTCAATAAATGGTGCTGGGAAAACTGGACAGCTGTGTGTCAAAGAATGAAATTTGACCCCTATCTTAACCAATCACACACAAATTCAACTCAGATGGATTAAAGCCTTGAAACCATAAGGTTTCTAGAAGAAAGCTCTTTGACATTATTCTTTGCGATGACCTTTTTAGACTTGACACTAAAAGCAAAGGCAACAAAAGCAAAAATAAACAAGTAGGACTAAATTAGACTAAAAAACTCCTGCTGAGCAAAGAAAGGGGCTTCTCTGATAGCTCAGTTGGTAAAGAATCTGCCTGCAGTACAGGAGATCCTGGTTCAATGCCTGGGTTGGGAAGATTCCCTGGAGAAGGGAAAGGCTAACCACTCCAGTATTCTGGCCTGGAGAATTCCATGGATAGCTGGAATTCTCAGTTCCATTGGTTTAAGATAGGGGTCCAGTTTCTTTGTATTCTGCATTCTGTTATTCTGTTCCATTGGTTTAAGGTAGGAGTCCAGTTTCACTCTTTTACACACGGCTGTCCAGTTTTCCCAACACTATTTATTAAAGAGACTACCCTTTCCCCATTGTACATTCTTGGCTCTTTCTTCAATAACTGACTACATGTATGTGAGGTTTATTTTTGGGTTGTGTATTCTGTTCCACTGAAGTGTGTTTTATGCCAAAACCATCCTGTTTTGATTACTATAACTTTGTAATGTAGTTTGCAATGAGGAAATGTGATACCTTCAGTTGTACAGTAAAAAAAAAAAAAACAAACACCAACAAAATAACCTACAGAAAAAAGTAACCTACAGAAAAGGGGAAAATATTTTCAGATCACATATTTGATACGGAGTTAATATCAAGTATGCTGGAAACTCATAGCAAGGAATTCAATAGCAAAAATACCATATTACCATATATCATAATTTAAAAATGGGTAAAGGACCTGAATACCAACAGGTATATAAAAAGGGCTCAACATCACTAATCATCTGGGAAATGCAAATTAAGAGCACAATGAGATACTACCTCAACCTGTTAGGATAGCTATTATTAAAGAGGTGTGTGTGCTAAGTTGTTTCAGTTGTGTCCAACTCTTTGTGACCCTATGGACTGTAGCCCAAGGGATTCTCCAGGCAAGAATACTGGAGTGGGTTGCCATTTCTTTCTACAGGGAATCTTCATGACCCAGGGATCAAACCTGCCTCTCTTTATGTCACCGGCACTGGCAGGAGAGTTCTTTGCCACTAGTGCCACCAATGAGGATGTGGAGAAAGGAGAACCCTTGTGTGCTGTTGGTGGGCACGTGTACTGGCACAGTCACAATGGAAAACAGTGAGGAAGTGTACAAGAAATGGAAAGTAGAACTACTACACGATATAGCAATCCTGCTTCCAGGTATATATCCAGAGGCCACAAAATCATTATCTGGAAAAGATATCTGTACTCCCATGCACATTGCCACGTTATTAGCATAGGCAAGATGTGGAAACAATCTATGTGTCCATCAACAAATGAATGGATCAAGAAAATGTGACTCAGAGAAATGTATATATAAAGGAATATTTTTCAGCCTTGCAAGAGAAGGAAATCTTGAACCTTGTCATCCGTAATAACATGGAGGAAACTGAAGGGCATTATGCTAAGTGAAATAAGCCATACAGAGAATGACAAATACTGCAAATGGTATCGTTTATATGTGAATTTTTGAAAGTAAAGGAAGAAGTCAAACTCGTGGAAACAGAGAACAGAAAAGTAGTTGCCAGGGTCTAGGAAGAAAGGAAAAGGAAGCTGGTTAAAGGATACAAACTTTCAGCTCAAATTTCTGAGGATGGATTGTATCACATGGTGATTGTAGTTGACAGTACTATATTGTAGAATTGAAATCTGCTAAAAGAGGAGAACCTAAATTTCTCATACATAAGCAAAAAGGTAAATATGTGAGGTGATGAATGTCAACTCAGCGAGGGAAATCCCTTCACAGTGTATATGTAGATCAGATCACCATCTTGTACACTTCAAATATCTTAAAATTTTGTCAGGTATAAACTTGGTAAAGCTGAAAGAAATCACATTATTTATTCCTAAAGTAAGCACCGATGTTCACAAACTGGAGACTGTAACTAGATTTAGCTTCAGAATGTGTTAATTTGCTTAGTTCATTCTATAGCTGTGATGCTCTGCAACCTTGGGTTGGGTGATGTGCACAGGAAATTACATAAATGATCTCCTGCATCATGACGCATGCATATGGCTTCCTAGAGCTTTTGTCTGTCAGTTAGACAGACCTCTTTCCAACCATATCCCTGGGGAGAACACAGGAAAAGGCAGTCATGATACCTTCATCATGGGAGTTCAAATAGATAACACAGGGAGATGGAAAGCACTCTCAATATTTACATTTTAATTGGCAGTATATATTTCAGGTCTTTATTTCCTTAGGATTTATTTTTATATATTGGGAACTAAAGTGATAGTTATTTTGCTTTTTCTAGAGTATGGCTTAAGTCACTCTCAATATGTCTCTAAAAGACTTCAATATCTTGGATTATGTTTATGAGAAATAATAAACAAAGGGAAAATATTGGGCACTGATAACCAATCAGACAATGCAGGCAGCCCTGCCCTCCAAGATCTGCTGTGCGGCTCACCAAGCTGTTGAAGAGACAGTATTGGGTTGCAAATGTCCACGATCATGCTTCTAGAAGCCAAGTCTCCCTCAACTGGTCTGAGACCTCTGTAATCTAGAGCTCACAGCCAAATGGCCCATCTTCACTTAGCTGTAGCAGGGAGGTAGCAAAAACATTTCTAAGTTAACTGGGAAAATAAACTGCTGGCACACTTTCCAAGGTATTTTGCAAAGCCAGTAACTCCTCCAATAGTGGTTCCCAAACTTTGGGATATCATGGCCCAGCTACATTTTAAAGCAAATTTACAACAGTTAACATTAAGAAAAAAATATTAAAAGAGAAATTACAATAAGACAAAACAAAATAAAAAGCACACCAAGGAAGGCCTAGCAACCAGATTCCATCTATCCTAAAGTTGCACACACACACACACACACACACACACACACACACGACATGTCAAAACTAACCTAGTAGAAAGAACATACTCTCAAAATACCAACAATCCCTTGAATTGAATACGATTAACTTTATTAAAAACTTACCACATTATCCTGACTTTTTCCCCTTGTTGGCAGTTCTGGGTACCCTTTACCAGAGTGGAGGAACTACTGTATCACTCGCTCTGGCAGTCTATAACTCTATACTCCGTAACACAAGACACTGCCGTGCCAGCACAGAACATTTATCACTAGTATAGCAGAATATCTTTTGACAAAAAATTTTCTTTTGCCTTTTAACCTAGATAGCCTGTCGGAACTCCACAGAGGATTTAATTTTAATGAATAAATGTGTCTTGCCCTAAATTCTCTGCTCTAGGGGCTTGAGGATGGAAACCAGGCAGAATTTTGATACGGATTCTCACTTAGAGACTAACCAGCGCTCCAGAATCCAAATGAGAGGGTGGTGGAGCGCACCTTATGGAGGTCCCGCATGCTGGAGGGAGGGAGGCAGTGAACGTTACCTTTGGAACGCACACTGTGGGCTCAGACAGGCGCGGGTACGTGTAGGAGCTGTAGGAGTGTCCTTGGGGGTGGGTTTTAAATGCACTTTCTCCGAAGGGCATCATGGGCTCCTGGAGCCCGGAGCCTGACCGGGACCTCTGCCGCATGGCGGGCTGAGGGCTCGTCTGACACAGGTACGATGACTTGGGCCTCCTGTCATAGTCATCCAGGCTCGGTCCCCATTCACTTTCGCTGTACGCCAGGCTCTCCTTTGAGCACCCACTGGTCCCTGCAGTTCTAGAAGGCATGAACTGGAATGGATAATCCGGAGGGGAGCTGCCCGAGGCTCTCTGGAAGCCCCACTTGAGGTCACTGTACTCGCTGGGTTTGCTCAGTGAGTCCAAGTGTGCGTGATAATCTGCAGGAAACCGGGCTCTGTCGGACTGCAAAGGCTGCACCTCAGGATAATAGGCCTCCCCGTGTTGCATCTTCAATACGTGCCCATTTTGCCTGGCAGAGTGGCTGCCTTTATAAAACGGCTCCAGGTCATCTCCATAGAGACTCTTTTCTCTGTACTTTTCAGATGCATAGTCAGCAGTGGTGTCAGATTCGCTGGAATACTGCGAGAAGGTGAGAAACCCGTTTTCTTCTCGATGGCCTGGACCACGGCTGGAGGCGCCCTGGTCTGGGGTGGGTGGGCTTTCCTTCCTCAGGGAGTTGGAGCGGGTCACGGAGATGTTGTCAAAATCCTCCAGCAGGCCGTTGATGGAGGTCTCTTTGCAGGGTTTGTTTCCTCTAACGATTGTCTGGGAATAATAAAGGGAACACTGTTTAAAGAAAACATTTCACACTTTCAAACTGATGGAAGAATCCTATCCTGATTCCATCCGGTTTAAACCACAGAGGAAAATAGGCCCCAGGGGTATTTCATTGAAAAAAGATAAAGAAAAAAGCCTGTTGGTTGTTTGATTTCTTGACTAGTGAAATAAATCAAATATTAAACAGCAGTCTCAAACTGCAAATTCTTCCTTACCTGTCTCAATAGAGATATCAAATATCAAAAAGCCATTTAGAAGGCTATTTATAGGGTATCACTCTTTTATGTGCCAGTGAATTGCTTCTTCACTAAACTCTAGCTATCTAACAATAAGCTGATGATTATAATTTTAAGGTCATAACTCTTTGCATATAAAACTATACTTACTATCTTTTTACATTCATTATCCAGATTACTTCCAAAGGTAAAACAGTTGTTACTTATACTTAGAAAGAGGTGCACGTTTTTTTTAACCTTTTTACGAAAGACACATAATAATTGAAGTGATCAGATTTCATAGAATAGGAAACTTTCTAAGCTGTAAATAGGGAATTGCATGAAGATTACTTGTATGATTTAATTTGTGATCAAACGTGATATAACTGTAATGGTTTCTTGACTGTAGGTGTATCATCAGTATCATCATTGCCAAACTTTGCATGGCTTGGTAATGATGTGGTTGTACCTGAACCTTCGTGACAAACTGCCAAGCCCAAATGTTCCCTTTAATGAACCTAAATAACACCAGGATGAACAGCAGGAGCGGAAAGAAATCAGAAACTACTTACAAAGCTAATCAGCTGCACCTTGATAATGAAAAGGTTTTCAGTAGAATATGACAAGGGTGGCTAAAAGAACAAAGCGTGACTTCAGACTTCCAGGAATGCAAGAGGAAAAGTCCGTGGAGGAAGCAGCAAGGAGTTCAAAGCCATCTCAGTTAGTGCGAGAGATTTCAAACTGGAAGAAAAAGTCAAAGTCCTCCTAGACCTGTGTTTATAGATCAGTGCTTCTCCAACTACCACAGTGAAAGACAAGTTGTTTTTTTTTCCACCTCAGTCTGTTCCTGGACTTAAGCCTTGGTCTTCACCTTTTCTTTTAAATAAATATTTAAGTCTGGAATACTTTCAGATTAACACAGAAGCTGCAAAAAGAGGTCTCATATATGTCTCATTAGTCCCAATGTTTTTTATTAATCACATTTTTAAATTTAAACTTTCTACTTTATATTGGAGTATAGTTGATTAACAACGTTGTGATGGTTTCAGGTGCATAGCAAAGTGACCCAGCCATGCGTACAGATGTATCCATTCTCCACTGAAACTTCAGGGAAGTTGCTAGTGCCGTTGCTAACATCTTGCAATACTATTAGCACAAACTGTTTACCACAGCTTATGTAGATTTCATTAGATTTTTTTCTTAGTGTTTCAGAGTCCTGTCCAGCCTACCTCACTACCTTTATTTGTCATGTCTCCTTAGACATGAGATAATTCTCAGACTTTCCTTGATGACCTTGACAATTTTAACGAGTACTTGTCAGTTATTGTGCAGAATGTCCCTCAGCTGGGTGTATCTGGTATTTTTCTCATGTTTACATTGAGGTTATTGGTTTACGGAAGGAAGATCACAGAGTAATATACCAATTTCATTACATCATATCCAGGATACACACCATCAGCATGGCTATCGCTGATGGTATTGACCTTGATCACCTGGCCATGGTAATAGTGGCCAAGTTTTCACACTGTAAAGTTTTGCTTCCCTCCTGCTCCCCTCTCACTGCACTCTTTGGAAGCAAGTCACTAAGTGCAGCCCATACTCAAGCGGTGTCCAGTCAAGATCTACCTTCCTGGTGGGGTGTATCTGCATAAAGTACTTGGAATTCTTTTGCATAGGACACTTGCCCACTTTCCCTATTTATTTATTTTTAGTTTTATATCATTTATGTGAATCAGTAGGGATAGAATCATGACTTTGACAGAAAGTGAAGAGGAAGTAAAGAGTTTTTTTGATGAGGGTGAAAGAGGAGCGTGTAAAAGCTGGCTTCAAACTCAACATTTAAAAAACTAAGATATGGCATCTGGTTCCATCACTTCATGGCAAATACATGGGGAAAAAGTGGAAACAGGGACAGATTTTATTTTCTTGGGCTCCAGAATCATGGTGGACAGTGACTGCAGCCATGAAATTAAAAGATGCTTGCTGCTTGGAAGGAAAGCTGTGACAAACCTAGACAGTGTATTAAAAAGCAGAGACATCACTTTGCCAACAAGGGTCTGTATATAGTCAGAGCTATGGTTTTTTCAGCAGTCATATACCAGATGTGAGAATTGGGCCATAAGAAAGGCTGAGCACCAAAGAATTGATGCTTTTGAACTGTGGAGCTGCAGAAGACTCTTTAAGAGTCCCTTGGACTGCAAGGAGATCCAACCAGCCCATCCTAAAGTAAGTCAACCTTGAATACTCATTGGAAAGGCTGTTGTTGAAGATGAAGCTCCAGTACTTTGGCCACCTGATGCGAAGAGCCAACTCATTGAATGACACCCTGATGCTGGGAAAGACTGAAGGCGAAAGGAGAAGGGGGCAGCAGAGGATGAGATCGTGAAATAGCACCACTGACTCAGCGGACATGAATTTGAGCAAACTCTGAGACAGCGAAGGACAGAGAAGCCTGGCATGCTGCAGTCCGTGGGGTCTCAAAGAGCTGGACACAACTTAGCAACTGAATAATACTTTGGGTTATAGTTCGATACAGGCATACTTCATTTTTGTTGTGCTTGGCAGATTTCTTTCCTTTTTTTTTTTTTTTTAGACAAATTGAAGGTTTATGGCAACCCTGCCTCAAGCCAGTCTACTGGCACCATTTTTCCAACAGCATTTTCTCACTTCTTGCCTTTGTGTTACGTTCTGGTAATTCTCGAAATATTTCAAACTCTCCACCAGCAAAAAGGATTATAATTCACTGATAGCTCAGATGATCATTAGCATTTTTCAGCAGTAAAGTATTTTAAAATTAAAATACTTTTAGACACAACTGTGCTTAGACCTCATGCTATTGTACACTCAGTAGGCTACAGTATAGCATAAACACCATTTTTATATGCACTGGGAAATCAACAAATGTGTAGGTCTTGACTTACTGCCGTATTTGCTTAATCGTCGTGGTCTGGAGTTGAACTTGCAATATCTCTGAAGCTTTCCTGTACTTTGTTGTTTTGCTGCTCAGACTGTTTCAGCTTTGGTTATTAAGAGTTCTTTGAGACTGGCTGCTGTGCCCCTATGACAAGGCCCAATCCTTTCATTTTTTGATCACTTGCTGGAACACCCTGAGCTTAGCTTGTATTTTCTCTGCCCCTGCCCTAAAACCGGCCATCTCTCCATGGTGCCCTGGCCCCTTTTAGTGGAGGGTGCTGTTAGAAGCCAGTGTCTGGCTGCTGGGTGTGCACACTGCTACCGGGCTGTCACTGCCTCCAAGCCCCTCCAGTGATGAGGGCCATGAAACTGTCACATGTAAAGTGACCCATGTACACACACACGTCTATAATTCTCCCCGTTCATCTCTATCTGTAGCAAACTTAACACGCACTCGGATGGATGTCTCTGAATCTAATCTAGTACCATGTGGTTCATTCTAGTTTCCCCCCTTATGATTTACTTCTCTGATGCCCCTGGAAGTGTAGACGGTGATGGAGGGTGTGAGGGATTAAAAAGCAGCTTTAAAACACAGTGATACTCTCATTAAACAGACTGCCTTCGGGTGGACACAAATGCGCAAATAGAAAATGAATTTAGAATGTTTAAATACAACTCATCAGTGAAGGTAAGTTAAAAGGTGAAGGTTATTATTTTCTCCCATTCTGAAGGCTGTCTTTTCACCTTGCTTATAGTTTCCTTCATTATGCAAAAGCTTTTAAGTTTAATTATGTCCCATTTGTTTATTTTTGCTTTTATTTCCATTACTCTGGGAGGTGGGTCATAGAGGATCCTGCTGTGATTTATGTCAGAGAGTGTTCTGCCTATGTCTTCCTCTAGGAGTTTTATAGTTTCTGGTCTCGCCTTTAGATCTGTAATCCATTTTGAGTTTGTTTTTGTGTATGGTGTTAGAAAGGGTTCAAGTTTCATTCTTTTACAAGTGGTAGGCCAGTTTCCCCAGCACCACTTGTTAAAGAGATTGTCTTCTCTCCATTGTCTATTTTTGCCTCCTTTGCCAAAGATAAGGTGTCCATAGGTGCATGGATTTATCTCTGGGCTTTCTATTTGTCCAGTCCGGGTTTGATGCGTGAGCCAGGGTGCTCAGGGCTGGTGCACGGGATGACCCTGAGGGATGGGATGGGGAGGGAGGAGGGAGGGGGGTTCAGGATGGGGACACATGTGCACCCGTGGCAGACTCATATCAATGTGTGGCGAAAACCACTACAATATTGTAAAGTAATTAGCCTCCAATTAAAATAAATAAATAAATTTAAAAAGATTTATACCTAGAAAGGCAATAGTGGCAATAAAATGGACTACAGCTGCCAAAAAAAAAAAAAAAAAAAAAGGTGAAGGTTATAGAGTAAAGGAAAGATCAGAGAAAAACAAATGAAAAATCTTGGAAAGTTTTCAGGAAGAGGAGAATTTGTAAGCTAGGTCCAAGAGAGAACAACATGTGTCAACTGTCACTGACTGAGTGACTTACTGAGTGACTGTCACTGAGATGATCAGGATGTGTTACAGTGCCACATATACAAGGCCATCAGGATGCAGTGCGATCACAGAAGAGACACTCCCTGCTCCAACTTGCATCACAGTCTCTTGCCTCTGGAATGTATACACAGGAAACCTCTTGGTTCATCTTCAGCAAATTAATAAATGACTATATTGAGGGCTAGACTTGGAAATTCCCTACCAGGACACAGACATTTAGAAGAATATTTTCTTGTTCTTGTTCTTCTTAAGAAAAGAAGAAGAAGAAGAGGAAGGGGAAGGAGAAGAAGGAGAAGGAGGAGGAGAAGAGGAAGGGGAAGAAGAAGAAGAAGAAGGAGAAGGAGGAGGAGAAGGAGAAGAAGGAGAAAAAGAAGAAGGAGAAGAAGAAGAAGGAGAAGAAGAAAAAGGAGAAGGAGAAGGAGAAGAAGAAGAAGAGGAAGGGGAAGAAGAAGAGGAAGGGGAAGAAGAAGAAGAAGAAGGAGAAGGAGAAGAAGAAGAAGGGGAAGGAGAAGAAGAAGAAGGGGAAGAAGAAGAAGGAGAAGGAGAAGAAGAAGAAGAGGGAGGGGAAGAAGAAGAAGAAGAAGGAGAAGGAGGAGGAGAAGGAGAAGAAGAAGAAGGAGAAGGAGAAGGAGAAGAAGGAGAAGGAGAAGGAGGAGGAGGAGAAGGAGAAGGAGGAGGAGGAGAAGAGGAAGGGGAAGAAGAAGAAGAAGAAGGAGAAGGAGGAGGAGAAGGAGAAGAAGAAGAAGGAGAAGGAGAAGAAGAAGAAGGAGGAGGAGAAGGAGAAGAGGAAGGGGAAGAAGAAGAAGAAGAAGGAGAAGAAGAAGAAGGAGAAGAAGAAAAAGGAGAAGGAGAAGAAGGAGAAGGAGAAGGAGGAGGAGGAGAAGAGGAAGAAGAAGAAGAGCCTTCTCTGTATGATGTGACTCCTTTAAGATCAGAACATTACTGAACACTTCCTTTGAAATTGCTGGGTCCTCAAATCTCACTATTTCCCCACCAATACCCTTACAAGCTAATTAATGATTTGAGTGGGCAGACTTGAAATTAACCCCAGTTCTGGAGAATACTGAAAGAAAATAATGTAACTGACAAAAAGAAGCATCTATCTTATCCATCCATCCAGCCATTCATCCACCTATCCACCCATTCTTCCACCTATCTGGAGAGTGATATCTATAGATAGGTATAATAGATATCTGTAATATCTAAATCCTAACTCTCTGTAAGGATCTTTTTTTAAGTGATTACTGAGGAACTGAACTGAACTGAAAGCAATAACATAATTTGGGATAGATTTTTCTCTCATTACTTGTACTATAAAAATCTTACATTTGAAAAAGTAAAAACCAAACCATGACAAACAACTATTCCACAGATTTTTATCACTCAGTATGTGTAGATTAGATTTCTGTGGGAATTAGAGGGTCGCCATTTCAGCATACAGATTAATCTATGGCCTTAGAATTGGGAAGTCCACTGTTTCTGTGCATTCGTCATTGAATGGTCTAAGTATGTTCATTTTACATGCAAAATTATAGTGTGAATCCAATAAACAGAATTCTATGCATTTGTTAATATGGAAGAAGAAATATTAATATTGCTATGAGCTAAATGCTAATTAAAAGAAAAAAAAAGACTATTCACTGAGTAGACCATTCAGGTATGACCTAAATCAAATCACTTATGATTATACAGTAGAAGGGAGAAATAGATTTAAGGGACTAGATCTGATAGACAGAGTGCCTGAGGACCTGCGACAGAGGTTCATGACATTGTCCAGGACACAGGGATCAAGACTATCCCTGAGAAAAAGAAATGCAAAAAAGCAAACTGGCTGTCTGAGGAGGCCTTACAACAACTGTGAAAAGAAGAGAAGCAAAAAGCAAAGGCGAAAAGGAAAGATATACCCATTTGAATGCAGAGTTGCAAAGAATAGAAATGGAGAGATAAGAAAGCCTTCCTCAGCGTTCAATGCAAAGTAAAAGAGGAGAACAATAGAATAGGAAAGACTAGAGATCTCTTCAAGAAAATTAGAGATACCAGGGGAACATTTCATGCAAAGATGGGCTCAAAAAAGGACAGATATGGTATGGACCTAACAGAAGCAGAAGATATTAAGAGGAGGTGGCAAGAATATACAGATGAACTATACAAAAAAGAGCTTCACGACCCAGATAATCATGATGGTGTGATCACTCACCTAAAGCCAGACACCCTGGAATGTAAAGCCAAGTGGGCCTTAGGAAGCATCACTACGAACAAAGCCAGTGGAGGTGATGGAATGTCAGTTGAGCTATTTCAGATCCTTAAAGATGATGCTGTGAAAGTGCTGCACTCCATATGCCAGCAAATTTGGAAAACTCAGCAGTGGCCATGGACTGGAAAAAGCCAGTTTTCATTCCAATCCTAAAGAAAGGGAATGGCAAAGAATGCTCAAACTACCACACAGTTGTGCTCATCTCACACGCTGGTAAAGTAATGCTCAAAATTCTCCAAGTCAGGTTTCAGCAATATGTGATAAATGAACTTCCAGATGTTCAAGCTGGTGTTAGAAAAGGCAGAGGAACTAGAGATCAAATTGCCAACATTCACTGGAACATCAAAAAAGCAAGAGAGTTCCAGAAAAACATCTATTTCTGCTTTATTGATCATGCCAAAGCCTTTGACTGTGTGGATCACAACAAACTGGGGAAAATTCTGAGAGAGATGGGAATACCTGACCACCTGACCTGCTCTTGAGAAATCTGTATGCAGGTCAGGAAGCAGCAGTTAGAACTGGACATGGAACAACAGACTGGTGCCAAATAGGAAAAGGAGTACGTCAAGGCTGTATATTGTCACCCTGCTTATTTAACTTCTATGCAGAGAACATCATGAGAAATGCTGGACTGGAAGAAACACAAGCTGGAATCAAGATTGCTGGGAGAAATATCAATAACCTCAGATATGCAGATGACACCACCCTTATGGCAGAAAGTGAAGAGGAACTAAAAAGCCTCTTGATGAAAGTGAAAGCAGAGAGCGAAAAAGTTGGCTTAAAGCTCAACATTCAGAAAACGAAGATCATGGCATCTGGTCCCATCACTTCATTGCAAATACATGGGGAAACAGTGGAAACAGTGTCAGACTTTATTTCTTTGGGCTCCAAAATCACTGCAGATGGTGACTGCAGCCATGAAATTAAAAGACGCTTACTCCTTGGAAGGAAAGTTATGACCAACCTAGACAGCATATTCAAAAGCAGAGACATTACTTTGCCAGCAATGGTCCGTCTAGTCAAGGCTGTGGTTTTTCCAGTGGTCAGGTATGCATGTGAGTGTTGGACTGTGAAGAAGGCTGAGTGCAGAAGAATTGGTGCTTTTGAGCTGTGGTGTTGGGGAAGACTCTGGAGAGTCCCTTGGATGTCAGGGAATGTTTAGCAGGAGGATTCCTATGTGCTGTTTCTCCTAAGTCCTCTGTCCCTTATCAGTTCCTGTTCCGAGAACGAGCAGAGCTGCACGCACCTCTCAGGACTGAGGCCATGAGAAACGTTATCTGCTTGGATTCCTTTCAGTAACTCCCTTCAGTGGCCCTTTTCAGCATCAGTGGCCTTGTACGTATTAGATTATCCATATTGTCTCTATTGATAAAGTTTCATCCTGTGTAATAGCTGAGTAATCGTCTTACTAAAGATATATAAGCCTGCGTTTCTGCTAATAAAATACGTTTGCTCCATCAGAGCTTGGGTCCCCGTGTCTCTCTCTCTCTCTCTCTCTCCCCGCCTCTGGCTCTCTCTTTCATTTTCTTACCGTCTACTCCACATCACCAGGTTTCGGTCCATTGAAGGACCCCAACACTGGGACTGCAAGGAGATCCAACCAGTCCATCCTAAAGGAGATCAGTCCTGAAATTCATTGGGAGGACTGATGCTGAAGCTGAAACTCCAATACTTTGGCCACCTGATGCAGAGAGCTGACTCGTTTGAAAAGACCCTGAAGCTGGGAAAGACTGACGGCGGGAGGAGAAGGGGACGACAGAGGATGAGATGGCTGGATGGCACCACTGACTCAATGGACATGAGTCTGGGTGGACTCCGGGAGTTGGTGATGGACAGGGAGGCCTGGAGCGGTGCGGCTCATGGGGTCACAAAGAGTCGGACACGACTGAGCGACTGAACTGAACTGAAGAAATACATATATTTTTAAAACCAAGTAGCGCATATTTATTATCCCTGTTTTGAATCTTAGGCTCAAACCACTTGTCAGCCTTGTGATATTGGGCAAGTTAGTTTACCCTATAACCTTTTAAGTCACAGTTTCTTAATTCATAGAATGGCAAGAATAAATCCTTGCCTCATAGGGTTAATGTGATGATTTAATGAAACAACATGTGTGGAGCAGTTGGCATGATTCCTGGCATATAGTAAGTACTAATAAAGGTAGTTACATCACTGTTTTATGGGTAGAATTTACTTTTAAATTAGGCTGAAAATAATTTAGGGAAAAAAGAAGCTGCAAATAACATATAGACGAAATAAATCTCGGCTTTGTATACTTGGATAAAAAGGATAATTGATGTAGTAGACTTTAAAAAAGCTATCAATTATGAATGTCTTGAATTTAAACTAGATAGCATATTCAAAAGCAGGGACATTACTTTGCCAACAAAGGTCCGTCTAGTCAAGGCTATGGTTTTTCCAGTAGTCATGTATGGATGTGAGAGTTGGACTGTGAAGAAGGCTGAGCACCGAAGAATTGATGCGTTTGAGCTGTGGTGCTGGAGAAGACTCCTGAGAGTCCCTTGGACTGCAAGGAGATCCAACCAGTCCATTCTGAAGGAGATCAGCCCTGGGATTTCTTTGGAAGGAATGATGCTAAAGCTGAAGCTCCAGTACTTTGGCCACCTCATGTGAAGAGCTGACTCATTGGAAAAGACTCTGATGCTGGGAGGGATTGGGGGCAGGAGGAGAAGGGGACGACCGAGGATGAGACGGCTGGACGGCATCACGGACTCGATGGACGTGAGTCTGAGTGAACTCCGGGGGTTGGTGATGGACAGGGAGGCCTGGGGTGCTGCAATTCACGGGGTCGCAAAGAGCCAGACACGACTGAGCGACTGAACTGAACTGAACTGAAGGGTGGTTTGTAGACCAGTGCTTCTCAAAGGTTACGGTGCACTCAAATCACCAAAACCGCTGTTAAAGAACATTATGACTTAGCAGGTGTGAGGAGGGGTCTGAGACTCTGGATCTCAGATGCTGCTGCTGCTGCTAGTCTGTGGTTCCCGCTGTCTGCTTGTAATAGAGAAGAACGAACCTGACTCCTTGTTGGTCTTCTACTTTGAGCCTCTGTGCTCTGTTGCCTGTGCTTAGTCATGCTGGCTCTGCACCTTCTGTAAAAGAATGTTGCCTGTAGCCAGAAATATACAGGACAACCCACTCTGGAGGCTTTGACCTTTAAAAGTATAACACTCTTCTACTTATATAGAGATAAAAAGTTGCAGAACAGAGAATAACATTTGTCTTATGGAGGCTTTTAGGAATATCATGACCTGACCTACCTGGACAAGAAGTTTGCAACAATCGACCACACCCCCTCCCCTTTCAATATACAAGAAGCCTGAACTCTGAGTGGGTAAAATGTTGCTTTGGGACACTAGGTCATCATCTTCTCTGCTTGCTGGCTTTCTGAATAAAGTCATTCTTCTTCTTCCAAACAACTGGTCTCCTGATTTATTGGCCTGTTGTGTGGCAAGCAGAACTGAGTTTGGACTTGGTGACATACACATGGCGTTATGTATTTTCCAGATTCTCCTATAATCAGAGTTACTTTTATAAAAATAAAAGTTAGACTGAGATATGCTTTTCAGTATAATAGGATTCAGCAATATATATATACACTATTAAATATACAATGCATATTTTATTATTATATATAGCATTTAATAATAGCATTTTTATTATTATATATAGCATAGTGTTAAATATATCATATATATTAATACATAAGTAATGTTAGCTATGTACCTATTATGTACATTTTTCGATGTTGTGGTTGGTTATTGCTATAGTTGGTCAATATTTCTGCCTTTCCTATGAAGTGAAGTATTTATGTTTAACCGAAATGAAGACTTTAATAGATCTCAACATTTGAGAACATATTCAATAGTATCATTATCTTACCATAAAATTCCAAGCCTTGGAGTTATTGATACATAAAAGCTGAGTACCACAGAAATGAAGGTGTGGTTGCAAATATTTGGAAAGAAGAAATTTTCATCTATAGTAAAAACAAACAAAACTCCAAGAACTGAAAGCACAGTCTACTTGAGGCATTTTCTTGGATCTCCTTTATAGCATTTGAAAATGTTTACTGATGGTATACTCGAATCCCTCTTAATTTTCTTTCCTTCAGTGAAAACTATTAAATCAGTGTTATCAAGAAGGGGCTAACAAAATGTCAACATTAAAAATAAATTGCTGACTCATCCTCCAATTTTTTTTTTTAAAGAAGGGTATAATAACTTTATTTAATCAGAAAAAAAAATTTAACCTGAGGCAATCTGTGTTTCCATGACATGGGTTTCACTTTAAAGGACTCCTAATTGGCAAAGGGATGATAATGAAATCCAAACATGGAGAATTTTACAACACAGCTTAACCAGGCTTCAAATGGTAAGAACTACTATTTATTACTTTCAGCATCTGATGTTTATGAAAGCAAGATTGTGCAGTTGTGCAGAGATCAATAATACAATAACTGCAAGAGTTCCAGTAAATCTCATGCTGCAGACCAGTCAGGCATTAAAAATCAATGCAACCCAATCTACTTGAGTTTGACACCATGGTTCTCATTGTCTCTCCTCTGTGCCTGGACCAGCTCGCCGTCAGCTCTGGCTGTCAGTGACAGGGGCCATATTTCATGGTCCTTCTTTCTGAGGCTGCTGGCCGGTGATAAGCTATAATGGATCTGTCCCTAAGAACAGCTGTCTCCCCTTGATCCCAGGAAAAGATGAAAAAGTGCCTCTGCTCTCACAAACTATATTAACCCTGACAATAATAAAGTGTGTAATTAACAGCTTTGCCCTAATAAGACCTCACATTTCTTTTCAAAACAATGACTTTTATTCTCCTCAAGAATGTGTTTCATTTTGTCTTTCTGGTAAACACTTCTCAGGAGGTCAATAAGCTAGACAGTCCTCTGAGTCGAGGAAAAAGCCAGGACCTCTTAGAAAATAACTGACTTTCAAACAATCCATCTAAACTTATACCCTCTTTGCAGAGAACCAATTCCCTTTTTTTTCACTAAGGAATATGGCTAGAAACAGCTGGGTACATAATCCCAACAAACAAAGAGATCTAATATACTTTCTTCCTTATGGGAAGAAATGTTGGCTTTTTATTTTTTTAACATCAAAAGAACTCAGATCTTCTAACTTCTTTCAGTTTTCTACACACACTTTTTTTTTGGTAACCACAGAAAGTGAGGCCAATTAGGTGAGTTAGTCGAGAATCACATACTCCTGAAAAATATGAGAATGAGGGCAGGGTATCTCAGAGTGGAGGAGGTGATGAGGGTTTCTAACCATTAAAGCCATTTTAAATAAATTATGCAACAGTCTTAATCATGCAAAATCCAAATAAACAAATTCCTTTACTAAAAATATTATGTTCAACAGAAAATAAAAAAAATTAACAGAATGCATCTAAGGAAGGTTCTTGAATTTTGTAGAGATCAAGATTTCATCATTAGAGTAGTTGGATTTTCTCTGCCTTTGAAAGCGCAGTAAATCTGACACATTTAGTCATCAGTTCATACAAGGATAACCCCCAAAGGTGATTTCCTATTTATTGTTAACTTGGCAAAACAAATGTATAGTTTATAGCCCTAGTTTTTGCTGCTTGCAACATGCAGGGCAGCCAGGCTGAAGTCAACTGAAGTCAGTTTGCCCAGAGTTAATAGTTAGAAGGGTTTTATGTTTGTATTTAAGACAGTTTGAGACTTTGAGTACCATAGTTGAGAACTTTACTGCTATTTGCTAGCCATTTTTTGGTTCTAGTGTCTAGGTAGCAGTTTAGTTTATGGAAGTATCTCTGCTCATTAATTTATGCATTGAATTAAACCAAAAATTATTTCTAGGTACAGGGAGCACTTGGAGATTAATGAGACAATATTCCACAATCTATTTCTTGAGCAAGAGATGTGAGAATTGAGTATTATTTTCTTTAAGTTCTCCATGTTCTATATTCTCATCTTAGCTTGGTTTCCTGACACACAGAGCTGAGACAATGACCAGCATGTGAGCACTTTATTTTGGAAAGTGAGGTGAAGGAATAGCGTGGTGAGTAAACAGGGAAAGGGGTAAGACATGCTTTCAAGCTGGTTGTCTGTGGAGTGTTAGGGCTCAATCCTCAGCAGTAAAAAATTACCAGGTTCAAAAGCAGAGGTAAGTGGTTCAACCGAGTTGGCGGTAGTATGCCTTAGCAATGGCCGGAGGAAGAAAGGTTGACCTAAAAGCTGTGAGATGGGACAAAAGAGGTGTTCAGTACCCTTTTTTAAGAAAAATATTTCACAGTAAAAATTTAAGGACTTCCCTGGCAGTCCAGTGGTTAAGACTCCATGTTGCCACTGAAGGATACACAGGTTTGATCCCTGGTAGGTGAACTAAGATTCTGCATGCCATGTGGCACAGCCAAAAGAGAAAATTAAAAAAATTTGAAAATAAAAGTTTGTAAGTAAATTTCAAATGAAGGTGGAGTCCCCTTCTCACAAACCAATGAGCTTGGATATTGGTATTCTTGACTAATGTGGTATTAACAGACATGCTAGGTAACCACCAAAGATACATGCTCCCTTTCCGCAGGGTGACCTTACTGTTGCAAGGCTGTCCCCAACCAGGGGCCACATTTCCCAGCATCCTTTGCACCTAAATGGACCATCAGACCAACCGTCACCCATGGAACATGAGCAGGTTTTGATGTGTGTCCGTCCAAGCCATATTTACAAACAAATATCTTTTCTTCTCTTTATTTTCTTGTCTGTCAGGTGGACAGAGAAGATCTAACAGGATACTCTCAGAAGTTGCCAGGAGATGCCAGAGCCACATGATGGAACCTACAATGCCCAGTGACCACGTGCTTTGGCAGGCTCTGGACAGAAAGTTGCACATTGTATAAGTTCAGTTCAGTTCAGTCGCTCAGTCGTGTCCGACTCTTTGCGACCCCATGGACTGCAGCACGCCAGGCTTCCCTGTCCATCTCCAACTCCTGGAGCCTACTTAAACTCATGTCCATCGAGTTGGTGATGCCATTCAACCATCTCATCCTTTATTGTCCCCTTTTCCTACTGCTTTTAATCTTTCCCAGCATCAGGGTCTTCTTTTCCAATAAGTCAGTTCTTCACATCAGGTGGCCAAAGTGTTGGAGTTTCAGCTTCAGCATCAGTCCTTCCAATGAATATTCATGACTGATTTCCTTTAGGAAGGACTGGTTAGATCTCCTTGCAGTCCAAGGGACTCTCAAGAGTCTTCTCCAACACCACAGCTCAAAAGCATCAATTCTTTGGTGCTTAGCTTTCTTTATAGTCCAACTCTCACATGCATACATGACTACAAAAACATAGCTTTGACTATACGGACCTTTGTTGGTAATGTCTCTGCTTTTTAATATGTTGTCTAGGTTGGTCATAGCTTTTCTTCCAAGGAGCAAACATCTTTTCATTTCATGGCTGCAGTCACCATCTGCAGTGATTTTAGAGCCCAAGAAAATAAAGTCTGTCACGGTTTCACTGATTCCCCATCTATTTGCCATGAAGTGATGGGACCCAATGCCATGACATTAGTTTTCTGAATGTTGAGTTTTAAGTCAACTTTTTCACGCTCCTCTTTCACTTTCATCAAGAGCTTGCAAAACTGTTAGCTTGCAGACTCTAATTCAGCAGGTCTTATATTGGGCACAAAATCCTGACTTTCGAACAAGCTCTTCGGTAAGGCTGATGGTCTGAAAGACAATTTTAAGTTGCAAAGTCCTAAAGAACAGATCAAGTTCCTTAGATGACTGAGCTGATGAGGTCTGTATATTCTAAGAAAAATGAGATCACCACTATATCGTAGAGAGAGTGTGGGAGACGAGTTCAGCAACCTGGGTTGAATTCAAATTCTGTCATGGGCAATTATGAAGCCTTTGTCAAGCTACTTTACTTTGCTGGGTCTACCATTCCCTTTGTGCTGAGATTCGCCTGGCTCCCTTCCAGCTCAAAAATTCTGTTGCTTTGAAGACTCTCTCCACATTCCAGCTGCTCTCAAGACTTACAGCTAATACAAAGCACCAAGTTTGCAAAGGAATTGCCTTGATTGAAAAATAACCTGACAGATGCTTAATGTCTCGGAGAGAAAATTATGTGTGCTAACAGTGAGTATGTATACTTCCCTACACATTTAAATTCCTAGAATAGGCACTGACCCTCTATTTTAAACAACTCCTAGGTTAGATACATGAGCCCCAAACCGTTTGGTGTCCTGACATGTTCTGTATCAACAATGTCAGACTGTGGTAGGTTGATGCACAATGATGCTAATTCTCCTCTCCTGAATGTACCAAGCCCTTTTCAATGTGACTCGGCAGTTCCTCCCATCAGAAGGTGGCATCTGTTTCTCTGCCTCTTTGCCCACATGACTTGCTTTGGCCAAAAGGGTGCAGAGAAAGTGATGTTATGCCTATGCAAGCCTATATGTGTAGAGGCTGTGCAGCTTTGGACCCTGTCCACTTACCATGAGAACAAGCCTGAGATAGCCGGGAGCATGAGACTTATGGAGCAAAGATGGGTGATCCCAGCTGAGGGCATCCTAGGCCAGCCAGCCTACAGCCCACTCAACTGCATGGGTAAATCCAGATGAGACCGGAAGACCTGCCAGCTGAGCACAGCTCAAACTGCCAACTTGCAGAATTGTGAGGAACAACAAATGCTTGCTGTTCTTAGCTCTTAAAAAAACACATAAAATATAAAATTTACCATTTTAACCATGTTTAAGTGTATAATTCAGTGGTATTAGCTATATTCACATTGTTATGCAACCATCACCACTATGCATTTCCAGAATTTTTTCATCATCCCAAACTGAGACTGTGCCCCTTAAAACATAACTCCTTGCCTGCGTCCCCCCGAGTCTCTGGTAACTTTGAATCTACTTTCTGTCTCCACAAATTCACCTATTCTTTGTCTCTCAAATAACTGGAATCATATAATATTTGTCTGTTTGTGTCCGGCTTATTTCACTTAGCATAATGATTTCAAGGCTCATGTTGTAGCATGTGTCAGAATTTCATTTTTTTAAGGCTGAATAATATTCTATTATACGTATATACCATTTTGCTTATCCATCCACCTATTGATGGATCACCTTTTGGCTTTCAAATAATGCTATTGTGAACGTCAGTGTATAAATATCTGAGTTCCTACTTTGAATATCTTTGAGGGTATATAACAATAAGAATCTATAGTCTTTCCCATTCTATTGTTTTCCTCTATTTCTTTAAATTGATTGCTGAGGAAGGCTTTCTTATCTCTCTTTGCTATTCTTTGGAACTCTGCATTCAGATGGGTATATATTTCCTTTTCTCCTTTGCTTTTAGCTTCTCTTCTTTTCTCAGCTATTTGTAAGGCCTCATCAGACAGCCATTTTGCCTTTTTGCAAATAAAAATTTTCAAGAAAATTAGACATACCAAGGGAACATTTCATGGAAAGATGAGCACAATAAAAGACAGAAATGGCATAGACCTGACAGAAGCAGAAGATATTAAGAAGAGGTGGCAAGAATACACAGAAGAACTGTACAAAAAGGATCTTCGTGACCCAGATAACCATGATGGTGTGATCACTCACCTAGAGCCAGCCAGACATCCTGGAATGCGAAGTCAAGTGGGCCTTAGGAAGCATCACTAAGAACAAAGCTAGTGGAGGTGATGGAATTCCAGTTGAACTATTTCAAATCTTAAAAGATGCTGCTGTGAAAGTGCTGCACTCAATATGCCAGCAAATCTGGAAAACTCAGCAGTGGCCACAGGACTGGAAAAGGTCAGTTTTCATTCCAATGCCAAAGAAACACAATGCCAAAGAATGTTCAAAATATCACATAATTGCACTCATCTCACATGCTAGCAAAGTAATGCTCAAAATTCTCCAAGCCAGGTTTCAATAGTACATGAACTATAAACTTCCAGATGTTGAAGCTAGATTTAGAAAAGGCAGAGGAACCAGAGGTTAAATTCCCAACATCTGCTGGATCATCAAAAAAAATGAGAGTTCCAAAAAAACATCTACTTCTGCTTTATTGACTATCCCAAAGCCTTTCACTGTGTGGACCACAACAAACTGTGGAAAATCCTTAAAGAGATGGGAATGCCAGACCTCCTGACCTGCCTCCTGAGAAATCTGTATGCAGGTCAGGAAGCAACAGTTAGAACTGGACATGGAACAACCAGACTGGCTCCAAATAGGGAAAGGAGTATGTCAAGGATGTATATTGTCACCTTGCTTATTTAACTTATATGCAAAGTACATTATGCGAAATGCTGGGCTGGATGAAGCACAAGATGAAATCAAGATTGCCAGGAGAAATATCAATAACCTCAGATACGCAGATGACACCACCCTTATGGCAGAAAGTGAAGAACTAAAGAGCCTCTTGATGAAAGTGAAAGAGGAGGGTGAAAAAGCTGGCTTAAAACTCAACATTCAGAAAACTAAGATCATGGCTTCTGGTCCCATCACTTCATGGCAAATAGATGGGGAAACAATGGAAACAGTAACAGACTTTAGTTTTCAGTCTCCAGAATCACTGCAGTCATGAAATTAAAATACACTTGCTCCTTGGGAGAAAATCTATGACCAACCTAGACAGCATATTAAAAAGCAGAGACATTACTGTGGTCTGTCTATTCAAAGCTATGGTTTTTCCAGTAGTCATGTATGGATGTGAGAGCTGGACTGTGAAGAAAGCTGAGTGCCGAAGAATTGATGCTTTGGAACTATGGTGTTGGAGAAGACTCTTGAGAATCCCTTGGACTGCAAGGAGATCCAACCAGTCCATTCTGAAGGAAATCAGTGTTGACTATTCATTGGAAGGACTGATGCTGAGACTGAAACTCCAATACTTTGGCCACCTGATGTGAAGAACCAACTCATTGGAGAAGACCCTGATGCTGGGAAAGATTGAAGGTGGTAGAAGAAGGGGATGACAGAGGATGAAATGGTTGGATAGCATCACCAACTAGATGGACATGAGTTTGAGTAGGCTCCGGGAGTTGGTGATGGACAGGGAGGCCTGGGTGCTGCAGTCCATGGAGTCGCAAGGAGTCAGACATGACTGAGTGACTGAAGTGAACTGAACATTGACAATTGCTGTTTCACAGTAGTATAAAGCAATTATCCTTCAATTGAAAATAAATAATAAAAAAAAAAGAATTGCTCTTTCACATGGTAAGTCTAGTTTTAACTTTTGAATAACCCCCAAACTCTTTTCCAGAGCAGCTACCTCATTTTACATTCTCACTAGCAATGTATGATGGTTCCAATTTCTCCACATCCTGGCAAGTTTCTGTATTACTTATTTTTAAAATTTTATAATAGTCATCCTAAAGAATATGAAGTCATATCTCATTGTGATTTAAAAAATTTTTTTCACATGGACATATTTTGAAGTCTTTATTGAACAATATCATTCTGGCTTTTTTTTTTTTTTTTTCTAATGTTTTGGCCTTTTGCCTAGGAGGCGTGTGGAAGCTTAGTTCCCTGACCAGGGATTGAACTTGCACCCTGTACATTGGAAGGCACAGTCTTAACCACTGAACTGCCAGGGAAGTCCCTCACTGTGGTTTTGATTTGCGTTTCCCCAGTGATGACTAATGATGTTGAACAGTTTTTTATGCACTCAGCTGTTTGTATATCTACTTTGGAGAATGTCTATTCAAGTCCTTTTGCCCATTCTTCCTCATTCTTTTTAAAAATTAATTTTATTGGAGTATAGTTGTTTTGCAGTATTGTGTTCATTTCTACTGTAAAGTGAAGTGAATCAGCTATATGTACATACACATATATGTATACATGTGTGTATATATATATACATCCTCTTTTTGGGATTTCCTTCCCATTTAGGTCACTACAGGGCACTAAGTAGAGTTTCCTGAAATATACAATAGATTCTCATTATTTATCTATTTTATACATAGTATCAATAGTGTATATATGTCAATCCCAATATCCCAATTCATCCCACTCTCCCTTTCTCTTGGTGTCCATGAGTTTGCTCTCTACATCTGTTTAATTTCTGTTTTACATTTTCTAGATTCCACATATATATGTTAATACATGATATTTGTTTTTTTCTTTCTGACTTGTTTTACTCTGCATGACAGGATAAAGAAGATGTGGTATATATAAAAAAGAACAAAACTGAGTGATTTGTAGAGACATGGATGGACCTTTGCCCATTTTTACGCTGTTTTGTTGTTGATTTGTATATTCCAGATATTATTTCCTTAGTGGACAAATGCTTTTCAAATATTTTTTCACATTTCTGGCTTGTGTTTTCACTCTCTTGGTAGTGTCTATTGACATACAAGGTTTTTATAAATTCAGTTTTTTATTTTTATTTTTTGATTTTAGTACACATGTTTTTTTGTGTCATATCCAAGAAGTCAGTGCCAAATACAAAGTGATAAAGCTTTTCTGCTATATTTTCTTCTAAGTGTTTTATAGTTTTAGCTCTTATGTTTATGTCTTTCATTAATTTTGAATTAATTTCTCTATACGGTATAAGGTAAACCTCCAAGTTCCTTCTCTTACTTGTGGATATCCAGTTTTCTCAGTACCGTTTGCTAAAAAATTGTTCTTTCCCCATCCAAAGATCTTGATACCCTTATTAAAAATCACTTAGCCAAAAATGTGAGGGTTTGTTTCTGAGTTCTATATTCTATTCCATTGGTTTAGATGTCTATGCTGATGCCAGCTCTATACTTTAGCTTTCATTATTGCAATTTTTATTGCTTTGTAAGTTTTGAAATAACTAAGTGTAAACTCCCCAACTTTGTTCAGTTATTTGGGGTGCCTTTAAGACTCCATATGAATTTCAGGATAGGTTTTTCTATTTCTGCAAAAAACACTAATGAGATTTAGATAGGGACTGTATTGATCTACAGATCACTTTGTGTAGTATTGTTACCTTGACAATACTGAGTCCTCCCACCCATAACGCAGGACATCTATCCATTTATTTATGTCTTCTTTAATTTCTTTCAGGAATATGTTGTAGTTTCAGTGTGTTTTAAGCTCTTTGGTTTTGGAGTGCTTTGTTACACAACCTTATTTGTGATAATAGATGACTACTGAGAAGGCTCCCAGCAAGGGATTAATCTTCCTCATTTGTTAAACAAGTTGTCAGGGAAACTGCTTATCCCCTGTCCTCCTGTTTCCATGATGGGTCTACCACTGTAACAATACTTTCCTTCTCTCGCTTTTGCTAAGCTCTTGTCTGCATGTGACTGGGAGCATGGCTTATCTGACTGAGGGTAAAGGGGAAGGGTTAGGGAGCATGCATGGCTCCAGGGCCCTTCTCTTTATTGTTCTGGACAATCTTCTGTCTGCCTGCCATGGATATTCTTCTGCTTCCATGTGGTAAGGACCCAGGATGTCTTGTCTATAGGTCAGCAGTCCTAATCTGATCAGTGTATGAGGCCTCGCTAGTAAATGGGGCTTCACAATCATAAAGCTGATATCTGGATCTCAATCGATCTTTCCCATAGTCGAAGAGAAAAAGTTAAAATTTTACATAACCTCCTTCTTTTGCTTCTGTAACTCAGTTTGCTCCTTGCAAAGTCTGGATCATGTAGGTCACGTAGTCTCAGAAAGTGGTGACTTGCAATACTAGGAACTGGAGATTATCTCACTCACCCTTGTCCTGCTCTTTGCAATTGCCCAGCCCCTGCAAACCTGCTTAATCGTGCCTGTCTGTGTAAAGGTCAGACATCTCCCTCCCCATATTGACCACTGTTCGTGCGCATTCGAAACCCCTTAGTTTAAACCAGCCTATTAGCAGCTAGTACAGGAGAAGGCAATGGCACCCCACTCCAGTACTCTTGCCTGGAAAATCCCATGGATGGAGGAGCATGGTAGGCTGCAGTCCATGGGGTTGCTAGGAGTCGGACACGACTGAGCAACTTCAATTTCAATTTTCACTCTCATGCATTGGAGAAGGAAATGGTAACCCACTCCAGTATTCTTGCCTGGAGAATCCCAGGGATGGGGGAGCCTGGTGGGCTGCCGTCTATGGGGTCGCACAGAGTTGGACACGACTGAAGTGACTTAGCAGCAGCAGCTAGTGTCGCTCACTACAGTCTGTCTATAAAAACTCTGTAACCCCTTTGTTCAGGGCTCAGAGCTTGGAGTGTTAACTCCTCTGGGCCCGCTGGCATAATAAACCTGAGTTCTCCAACTCTTAGTTTCTTGAGTACTGGTTTCTGCAACAGAAACATAAGGGAGAGTCTGCAAAGAAGCTCGCATTTCCCTCACCTCATGCACGACTATAATATTTGAATCAGTTCTGGAAATGAGAAGAGGTCAGGCAGGAGAATTCAAGAATTGAAGAAGCGACATGATGCTGTTGGGGTGGTGGAGAAGAGATCAGGAGAGAAAAACAGTTTAAAGGGAAAGGGCAGATTCTGCTACAATCAAGGTCCCTTCGTTAATCACTCACTATGTGCTATCCTCTACCTTCTGCTTTTATCTTGTCAGCAGCTCTAGGTAGCAAGCACTTGCCTTACAAATGACAGAAGAGAAATAATCAAGGTTTTCAGCTTGTTAATGGTGGTGATAGATGAAATACTGTTTCAATTCTTCACCCCCCTACTTGTAATTTTGAACTGTGGTGTTGGAGGAAACTCTTGAGAGTCCCTTGGACTACAAGGAGATCCAACCAGTCCATTCTAAAGGAGATCAACCCGGGGATTTCTTTGGAAGGAATGATGCTAAAGCTGAAACTCCAGTACTTTGGCCACCTCATGCGAAGAGTTGACTCATTGGAGAAGACTTTGATGCTGGGAGGGATTGAGGGCAGGAGGAGAAGGGGACGACCCAGGATGAGATGGCTGGATGGTTATCACTGACTCGATGGATGTGAGTCTGAGTGAACTCCGGGAGTTGGTGATGGACAAGAAGGCCGGGCGTGCTGCGATTCATGGGGTCGCAAAGAGTTGGACACGACTGAGTGACTGAACTGAAATGAACTGAACTTGTAATGATTATAAAGTCAACCCTTTGTATATGACTTTTTAGTGTCTATTAGTACAGTATGTGGAAGACATATCCCCAGTCCATGGACTTTGACCTTGGTCACGGGGCTTGCTTTGGCCATTGGAATGTTGCTGAATGCACGCAGGCAGAGGCTTTAATGTGTCTGCATGATTTGGCTTGGTTCCTGAGTCCTTGCCATCTTCCCTAAAAAGAACCTGACCTGGGCACTTGTTCATCCAAGGATACCAAGAGGCATCCAAAGCAGACTTGAACACAACCTAAAGCCTGAAGCCAACTTTAGGTATCCTGAACTTGAAGCAGAATAACCTTACCAGGCTGTAGACACAGAAGAAAGAAAAAGAAGTGTTTGCAATTATAACCCATTACATTTTGGGGGTTGTTAAGCAGCATTTTTGAAATCATAGTTGACTAATACAGCGGTCAAGTCAGTATTAAATTCCAGGAATATCTGAATTCAAAGGCTTTGCTCCACAACTACTTAATATAGGATCTAGGGAATCATGCTGCCCATGGCTAGCCCCATTGTATTCAGGTGGAACAGAGCCTCTGGGTATCTGGGATAAGCCTAGTACAGATGCTCACCTGCCATAGTTTAATCATCTTCAGGTTGCCTTGTCAATCAGCTCCTCAGAATCTAAAGATTTCTTTTGCAGTTCATTCTAATCATTTTGCACTGGAAGACTTTTCCATGCTAGATTGGTAGCTAGTAAAAAGCTTGATTTACATCCAACATTTGACAGAGCTGAGATTTCAGAGCTGCTTCAAATCGGTCAAACATGACCACAACATCTGAGCAAAATACAGAAAAGATCCACTTTATCAACCAAAGTTTGCTTTCCTCTTGGGGAATAATTTGAACTTAATCCAAGAAATTTCTCATCTTGCCTGAATTGATATGTAATAGAGCTTTTCCAGGCCAAAAACTGGGGTGGGGGTGGGGCTTCCCTGCTAGCTCAGCTAGTGAAGAATCCACCTGCAATGCACGATACCCTGGTTCGATTCCTGGGTCAGGAAGATCCACTGGAGAAAGGATAGGCTACCCACTCCAGTATTCTTAGGATTCCTTGGTGGCTCAGCTGGTAAAGAATCCACCTGCAATGTGGGAGACATGGGTTAGATCTCTGAGTTGGGAAGAGCCCCTGGAGAAGGGAACGGCTACCCACTCCAGTATTCTGGCCTGGAGAATTCCATGGACTGTATAGTCCAAGGGGTCACAAAGAGTCAGACACGACTAAGCAACTTTACTTTCACTTTCACTTTACAGGCAAAAATAAGCATTGACTTAATCTAGTCTTTAACCAGAAAACAAAACAACAAAACAAAACAAAGCAAGAAAGCGAATGATCTAAAGAAAAATAACACGTATGCACTTTATTTCCTATTCCTCTCAACCCAATCGTGGTTGAGACAGAAGTGTCTTTGATGGGAAAGACAAGCTGGATGGGACCACTTTCAACACAGAAGCATCACAAAACATAGAAGGGTGGCAGGTATAGTGACCTGGAGAGAAAAAAATCACAGTCACCTCTAGATATTAATACAAAAGTAGCCAAAAGCCTGGACAGCTACCTGGCCAATGACATAATGGCTTTCTGGGTAGATGGAGCCCCTAGGGAGGGACCCCCCGTGGCTTCTCCTGGGAAGTGCCTGTAGGTGGGGAGGTGGGGACAGGTGAGCAGCAGCTGGCTTTACCTGGTAGGGAGGAAGCAGCCACCCATTTTCTTGAGCTCCATTCGCTCCTTCTCCTCTGTTCTTCCTCCCGTTTCTGTGAATCCCTTCTCCTTATGCCACCTCATTGCCCAAAGCCTTCAAGTTCCATCCTAATCAGAGAATCAGCACCTCATAGCTCCTGGGGATTTGGTCTCCCCCAGCTCATCTCCAGTGCATAAAGGGCTTCTTCCCAGAGGGAGAGTCAAGCCTGACTTTCTACACTGATCTCTGTGACTGGCCAATGTTCCTCCTGCACGTGGTCAGCCCACACCCTATGGTCCTACACTCCACGACCATCTTCCGAGACACTGTCTCCAAGTTGTTTGTCTAGATTTTCTAGTATTTTTGATGCATTACACATGGTTTAAAGGTCCCTCTCTGAAGGAAAGATGCACGGCTCAAAATAGCCTGGAGTTAAAACTCCCCTCCAGGTCCTCCCCACCATTCTACACAGAATAAAGAACTTGCTCCCCTGAAGAAAGGAATGGATATTAAGATTGATTACGTTCAGCTCCCAGCCGATCCCAGTCTCCAGCCGGTCTCAGGAATTCCTTGCTGCTGTTGTTGACAGCTAACTAATCAAAAATAATCATGAGGAAAAACAGACCCCCTCAAAACAATGTATCTCCGCATATATATGTTTTCTATATATACCTACTCTCTTCTTGACCTAGCGCAGCAGCCCACTGATCTAACTGCTGCCCCTTCTCATTTCATTAAAGGTGATCTGTTCCTGTAAAGTGCTGGTCTTGTTTTTATTTCCCTGAACCTCGCCTTCTTTAACTCCCTTACCTTACACTGTCCCTCTCTCCACCCTTCTCTGTTTCTCTCTGTATTTAATCTTCATAACAACTCTATGAGGTCTATACTCTTATCATCCCCATTTTACAGATGTGGAACTGAGGCTTGACGCAGTAAGTAGGAAAGCTGTGCATCTGAACCCAGCCTTCCAGCCAGCACACCCACATGGTTAAGATTTCTTTTCCTTTAAAAAAAATATTTTTTTATTATTTTTATTTTATTTTTAACATTTTGCTATATTTAATACAGATTTACTTTATTTTTATTTTTTTTAAATTTTTATTTTTACTTTATTTTACTTTACAATACTGTATTGGTTTTGCCATACATTGACATGAATCCACCACGGGTGTACATGTGTTCCCAAACATGAACCCCTCTCCCACCTCCCTCCCCATAACATCTCTCTGGGTCATCCCTGTGCACCAGCCCCAAGGATGCTGTATCCGGCATCAGACATAGACTGGCGATTCGTTTCTTACCTGATAGTATACATGTTTCAATGCCATTCTCCCAAATCATCCCAACCTCTCCCTCTCCCTCTGAGTCCAAAAGTCCGCTCTACACATCTGTGTCTCTTTTGCTGTCTTGCATACAGGGTCATCATTGCCATCTTTCTAAATTCCATATATATGTGTTAGTATACTGTATTGGTGTTTTTCTTTCTGGCTTACTTCACTCTGTATAATCGGCTCCAGTTTCATCCATCTCATCAGAACCGATTCAAATGTATTCTTTTTAACGGCTGAGTAATACTCCATTGTGTATATGTACCACAGCTTTCTTATCCATTCGTCTGCTGATGTACATCTAGGTTGTTTCCATGTCCTGGCTATTATAAACAGTGCTGTGATGAACACCAGAGATAAATCTGCACATATATGGACACCTTATCTTTGACAAAGGAGGCAAGAATATACGATGGAGTAAAGATAATCTCTTTAACAAGTGGTACTTGGAAAACTGGTCAACCACTTGTAAAAGAATGAAACTAGATCACTTTCTAACATCGCACACAAAAATAAACTCAAAATGGATTAAAGATCTAAATGTAAGACCAGAAACTATAAAACTCCTAGAGGAGAACATAGGCAAAACACTCTCAGACATAAATCACAGCAGGATCCTCTATGACCCACCTCCCAGAATTCTGGAAATAAAAGCAAAAGTAAACAAATGGGATCTAATTAAAATTAAAAGCTTCTGCACAACAAAGGAAAATATAAGCAAGGTGAAAAGACAGCCTTCTGAGTGGGAGAAAATAATAGCAAATGAAGCAACTGACAAACAACTAATCTCAAAAATATACAAGCAACTTATGTAGCTCAATTCCAGAAAAATAAATGACCCAGTCAAAAATGGGCCAAAGAACTAAATAGACATTTCTCCAAAGAAGACATACGGATGGCTAACAAACACATGAAAAGATGCTCAACATTACTCATTATTAGAGAAATGGAAATCAACACCTCAGTGAGGTACCACTTCACACCAGTCAGAATGTCTGCGATCCAAAAATCTGCAAGCAATAAATGCTGGAGAGGGTGTGGAGAAAAGGGAACCCTCCTACACTGTTGGTGGGAATGCAAACTGGTACAGCCACTATGGAGAACAGTGTGGAGATTCCTCAAAAAATTGCAAAAAAAATTATTTTTTTAAATTGGAGGCTAATTACTTTACAATATTGTGGTGTATTTTTGCCATATATTGACATGAATCAGCCATGGGTGTACATGTGTTCCCCATCCTGAACCCCATTCCCACCTCCCTCCCCATCCCATCCCGCAGGGTCATCCTGGTGCACCGAACATGAGTACCCTGTCTCACGCATCAAACATGGACTGGCAATCTATGTAACATATGGTAATATACATGTTTCAATGCCATTCTCTCAAATCATCCCACCCTCGCCCTCTCCCACAGAGTCCAAAAGTCTATGTTTCACATCTGTGTCTCTTGCTGTCTCACATATACATACTGCCTCTCATCATTACCATCTTTTTAATTCCATATATATGCATTAGTATACTGTATTGGTATTTTTCTTTCTGGCGTACTTCACTCTGTATAATAGGCTCCAGTTTCATCCACCTCATTAGAACTGATTCAAATGTATTCTTTTTAATGGCTGAGTAACACTCTATTGTGTATATGTACCCCAGCTTTCTTATCCATTCGTCTGCTGATGGACATCTAGGTTGCTTCCATGTCCTGGCTATTATAAACAGTGCTGTGATTAACATTGGGGTACACATGTCTCTTTCAGTTCTGGTTTCCTCGGTGTGTATGCCCAGCAGGGGGATTGCTGGGTCATATGACAGTTCTATTTCCAGTTTTTGAAGGAATCTCCACACTGTTCTCCATAGTGGCTGTACTAGTTTGTGTTCCCACCAACAGTATAAGAGGTTTCCCTTTTCTCCACAACCTCTCTAGCATTTATTGTTTGTAGATTTTTTAAAACAGCCATTCTGACTGGGGTGAGACGGTACCTCATTGTGGTTTTGATTTGCATTTCTTTGATAATGAGTGATGTTGAGCAAGATTTTTTTTTTTTTTAAATATTGTCTCCTGGGAGTTGTATTTAGAGCTTTACCTACATTTCCAAATTTAATCCACTCAACAACCCCGCAAAATTGGCGGAGTTATTATCACCCTTTGGCATGAGGAAAGGCAGGTATGGAGAAGACTAGCTGACTCAGTAAAGGTCATGGCCAGTTTCAGTGGAGGAGTCAAGGTTTGAAATCAGATTTCTTTAGATGCAAAGCTTTTGTTTGTAAACAGTTTTAAATGTCTACTCAAAATAGTTTCATCTAAGCTTGGGAAGTTGTGCCGATTTGCCACCCACACACCAATACCAGCCTTTCTCCTCTCTCCTTAGACACGCTCTGGACAGAAGAGAAAGATGCCTGATGGTCTTGACACTATTTTCTTCCCTCAGAGGTGCCACTGAATGCTGAAACCAGGCATCCCATGGGAGGGAGGGAATAACCCAGGGCTCATACAGCAGCCACGTGCTGTTATTGGGGATGCTACTCTATCAGAGGCATTTGATGCCTCGTTAGGGAACTGCATTAGAACTGGTGTCCTAATCTGGGTTCTCCTGAAAATGGACCCTGACAAGGGACTTTAGTGCAGGTTCTTTACATGGGAGGAGATTCCAGGAAGCCATGGAGAGACTGAGGAAAGTGCAAAGGAAATGAGAGAAATCCAGAGAGGGAGCATGAGAGAGTTGGTTACCAGCATGCGTGACTGGGGGTCAGGGCTGCAGTGGCTCTTCTAAGGATGCAAGCAGAAGGCACGTCAGAATTAACTCCCAAGTGAAAGGACTGCAGTCAAAGTGTGTCTCTCAGTGCCAGTCTCTGCCTAATGTTCCAGATGTTCTGCAGGATTTTGTGAAACAAAAGAAGAAATAAAAAAACCCAATTCTGGACAGTGGCCTGGGGGGAACAGTAATGAAAACTGAATAAGATGGCACAGATGAGAGTGAAGCTCATAATGAAGAGTGAAAGATGTAAGGCAGATCGTCAAGTCTGCAAAAAACAAATGCTGGAGAAGGTGTGGAGAAGAGGAACCCTCCTACACTCTTGGCGGGAATGTAAACTGGTGCAGCCACTATGGGGAACAGTGTGGAGGTTCCTTAAAAAACTAAAAACAAAGCTATCCTATGATCCAGAAAACCCACTCCTGGGCATATACCTGGAAAAGAAGAAAACTTTTATACAAAACTAATTAATTTATTTTAATTGGAGGATGATTTCCTTACAATACTGTGGTGGTTTTTGCCATACGTTGACATGAAGCACCCATGGGTGCCCATGTGCCGCCCCATCCTGACACCCTGCCCACCTCCCTCCATACCCCATCCCTCTGGGTGGTCCCAGTGCACCAGCATTGAGTGCCCTGCTTCATTCATCAAACTTCCACTGGTCACCTATTGTACATACAATAATATACATGTTTCAATGCTATGCTCTAAATCATCACACCCTTGCCTTCTCCCACATAGTCCAAAAGTCTGTTCTTTACATCTGTGTCTCTTTTGCTGCCTTTCATATAGGATCGTCATTACCATCTTTCTAAATTCCATATATATGCATTAATATACTACATTGGTGTTTCTCTTTCTGACTTACTTCACTCTGTATAATAGGCTCCAGTTTCATTCATCTCATTATAACTGACTCAAGTGAGTTCTTTTTTTACAGGTGAGTAATATTCCACTGTGTGTATGTATCACAACTTCCTCATCCATTCATCTGCCGATGGATATCTAGGTTGCTTCCACTTTCTAGCTATTGTAAACAGTGCTGTGATGAATATTGGGGTAGATGTGTCTCTTTCAATTCTGGTTTCCTCGGTGTGTATGGCCAGCAGTGGGATTGCTGGGTCATATGGCTATTCTAGTTCCAGTTTTTTTAAGGAATATCCAAACTGTTCTCCATAGTGGCTGTACCAGTTTGCATTCCCACCAGCAGTATAAGAGGGTTCCCTTTTCTCCACACCCTCTCTAGCATTTATTGTTTACAGATTTTTTGATGGTGGCCATTCTGACCAGCATGAGAAGATACCTCATTGTGGTTTTGATTTCCGTTTCTCTAATAATGAGTATATGTTGAGTATCTTTTCATATGTTTATTACCATATATATGTCTCCTTTGGAGAAATGTCTGTTTCGTGCTTTGGCCCACTTTTTGATTGGGTTGTTCCTTTTTTCTGCTATTCAGCTGCATGAGCTGCTTGTATGTTTTGGAGATTAATTCTTTGTCAGTTGCTTCTTTGCTATTATTTTCTCTCATTCTGAAGGCTACCTTTTCACCTTGCTTATAGTTTCCTTCGTTGTGCAAAAGCTTTGAAGCTTAACTGGCCCCATTTGTTTATTTTTGTTTTTATTTCCATTACTCTGAGGGGTGGGTCATAGAGGATCCTGCTGCGATTTATTTCAGAGTGTTTTGCCTATGTTTTCTTCTAGGAGTTTTATAGTTTCTGGTCTTATGTTTAGATCTTTAATCCATTTTGAGTTTATTTTTGTGTTTGGTGTTAGAAAGTGTTCTAGTTTCATTCTTTGACAAGTGGTTGACCAGTTTTCTCAGCACCACTTGTTAAAGAGATTGTCTTTTCCCCACTGTCTATTTTTGCTTCCTTTGTCCATAGGTGCATGGATCTGTCTTTGTGCCAGTACCATACTGTCTTGATGACTGTAGCTTTGTAGTATAGTCTGAGGTCAGGAAGAGTGATTCCTCCAGTTTCATTCTTCTTTCTCAAGATTGCTTTGGCTATTCGAGGTTTTTTTGTGTTTCCATACAAATTGTGAAATTATTCTAGTTCTGTGAAATATACCATTGATAGATTGATACGGATTGTGTGTACTCTTGCCTGGAAAATCCCAAGGACGGAGGAGCCTGGTGGGCTGCTGTCCATGGGGTCGCTAAGAGTTGGACACGACTGAGCGACTTCACTCTCACTTCTCACTTTCATGCATTGGAGAAGGAAATGGCAACCCACTCCAGTGTTCTTGCCTGGAGAATCCCAGGGGTGGGGGAGCCTGGTGGGCTGCCATCTATGGGGTTGCACAGAGTCGGACACGACTGAAGTGACTTAGCAGCAGTGTTGAATCTATAGATTGCTTTGAGATAGTATACTTATTTTCACTATATTGATTCTTCCAATTTACGAACATGATATATTTCTCCATCTATTTCTGTCATCTTTGATTTCTTTCATCAGTGCTTTTTAGTTTTTTATATATGAATCTTTTGTTTCTTTAGGTAAACTTATTCCTAAGTATTCTTTTCATTGCAATGGTGAATTCTTTTTCATTGTTAGTGTATAGGAACGCAAGGGATTTCTGTGTTTAATTTTATGTCTTGCAACTGTAATACATTCATTGATTAGCTATGGTAATTTGTGGTATCTTTGGGTTTTTCTATGTAGAAGATCATGTCATCTAAAAACAGTGAGAGTTTTACTTCTTCTTTTCCAATCTGTATCCCTTTTATTTCCTTTTATTCTCTGATTGCTATGGGTAGGACTTCCAAAACTATGTTGAATAGTAGTGGTGAGAGTGGGTACCCTTGTCTTGTTCCTGATTTTAGAGGAAATGCTTTCAATTTTTTGCCATTGAGGATAATGTTTGCTGTGGGTTTGTTGTATATAGCTTTTATTATTTTTAGGTATGTTCTTTCTATTCTTGCTTTCTGGAGAGTTTTTTATCATAAATGGGTATTAAATTTTGTCAGAGGCTTTCTCTGCATCTACTGAGATAATCATATGGCTTTTATCTTTCAATTTGTTAATATGGTATATCATATTGATTGATTTGTGAATACTGGAGAATCCTTACATACCTGGAATAAAGCCCACTTGGTCATGATGTATGATCTTTTTAATATGCTGTTGGATTCTGTTTGGTAGAATTTTGTTGAGGATTTTTGCATCTATATTTATCAGTAATATTTGCCTGTAGTTTTTTTTTTGTGTGGCATAAAAGATGAAAACTTTAATTCAAAAAGATACATACACCACAATGTTCACAGCGACACTATTTATAATAGCCAAGACATGGAAATAACATAAATATCCACTGACAGATGAATGGATACATAAGATGTGGTATATACGTATGTTTATATATAAAATGGAATACAACTCAGTCATAAACAGGAATGAAGTAATGCACTTTAGAGCAACATGGATGGATCTAGAGGTTGTCACACTAAAGTGAAGTAAGTCAGACAGAAAAACAAAAATCATATGCTATCAATTACATGTGGCATCTAAAAAATGATACAAAGGAACTTATTTACGAAACAGAAATAGACTCACAGACATAGAAAACAAATGTTTGGTTACTAAGGGGTGAGGGAAAGGGAGGGATACATTGAAATTTTGGGGTTAACAGATATATAATTGTGTGTTAGTCGCTCAGTTGTGTCTGACCCTTCGTGACCCCATAGACTGTAGCCTGCCAGGTTCCTCTGCCCATGGAATTCTCCAGGCAAGAATACTGCAGTGGGCTGCATTCCCTTCTCCAGGGATCTTCTTCCCAGCCCAGGAACTGAACTCGGGTCTCCAGCATGACAGGCAGATTCTTTAACATCTGAGCCACCAGGAAAGCCCCAACAGATACATACTACTATATATAAAATAAACAAGGACCTACTGTATAGCACAAAGAACCATATTCAAAATCTTATAATAACCTACAACAAAAAAGAATTCAAAACAGAATATATATATATGTACACATACATACACATATGCATATATTAAACGGAATCACTTTGCTATACATCTGAAACACTGCAAGTCAACTATACTTCAATTAAAAAAAGTACCCCCCTCCCCCCCACCAAAGTTAGAAACAAGATAGCAGATCCTGCCTAATTCAATCATAGTCAAATCCTCGAACTGGCCAACCCTATGATGGACAGTGGTTACCTCTGGGCGTGACTGGGGATGGAAGTGGGCCCGGAGGGGCATCTGCTGGGGCGGGGGCAGGTGATACAATAAGCTGACTCCAGTTGGCCCTTTGTTAGATGTGTTGGGCTGTTCATTTATAATTTGTGCACTTTTCTGTATAAAGTTAAACATCAAGACTTTGAAAAGTGGAAGTGGGGCCATGCAGGCTTGGCTTTTAAATGTTTTTAGGGCTTGTGTCCCCACCAAATGAGAAACACAGAGACACTCAGGGTTAATTTCCCTCTGGGTGCATTGAGGGAAGTTCTAAAACAACTTCAGAAAGCCAAGATTTTTAGAAAAGTAACTAACATTTAGAGTCAGAAAACCTTTTACCGATGGCTGTTTTTAAAATGAAGGATCACATTTCATCTTCTTGAACTACCTCCCCCTCCAATACTTACTGTGAATTACAAAGGGGAAAAGAGTAACCTTACAGTGGAAGAGGCCTGGCACACACTACCTTCACTGAGTGAGCCCAGCAGCAAGGGGACACCTGGAAACTGACCAGACACAAGAGGCAGGCCCAGCATCATTTCTGACAGCATTTCAGAGGTGATTCACCTGAACCCCATTACAAGGAAGTGACAGACAGAACCAAGCCAAGGAACATTCCATGAAGTGAGTGGCCTAGGTTAAGAAGTGCCATGGCCAAGAAAGACAAAGTAAGGCTGAGGGCCTAGTCCAGACTCAGTGAGACCAAAGAGACATGACAAGCAAATGCAACATGTGACTTTGTTTCATTCTCTCTCTCTCTCTCTTTTGGCGGCAGGGTTGGGTGGGGTGGGCGGTGGCGGTGGGGTTACACCATGTGGCTTGTGGGATCCTAGTTTTCTGACTGGGGACTGAAATCTGGCCTTGGCAGTGAAAGTGCTGAGTCCTAACCCCTGAACCACTCCACAACAAGGAGTTCATTTCAGCTGGATCTTTCTGCTATAATGGCTGTTACTGGGACCCTGGAGAATCTTACTGGGGCCTAAGGGTGAAATGGCTGTAAAGTCTCAGCATTAATGTTCTGTATAGGTGGTGGCATGTGGCTCTTCTGAAGATGCTATTTTTTAGTAGGAAAAATGCACTGTGGGATTTGGAGGTGACGGAGCATTGGGTTGACAACTTACTCTCTGGAGATTCAGGACAAAGAGTTCTTTACATGGTGCTTGTGACCTTTGCATAAATTTGAGACTATTTGAAATAAAAGTGAAGCATAAAGGAGTGTCCACAAATGCTTTAACCAAGATTTCTGATCTCAGAGGGCAGCCACGCAGTTCAAGAACACGATGTACAAGTGTTTCTTCCTAGAGTGGACTTAAGCTGATGAGTGAGTTTCAGTTATTCCTGTCTAGACAAGGTGTTCAGACACCCTTAATCCTGTATAACATCTTCTTCTTTGATTTTTATACTTATATTCGAAGCCAGAGGGAAACAATTTAAATATCCAATATCTTCTCTTCAAAATCTGACATGTTTTTTTTTTTTTTAAAGAGAAGTGCCTGTATAATGTACACATATTTTCAAATTAAAACAAAATCAATAGGAAGACTCTAAAATGAATTAATGTATTGGAAGCTGCTGAAACACTATAATCATTCAAATTAAATCTGCTTTGCTGGATGAGTCCACTCCCACCATCCTCTATTATCAGTGGTAGATTGGCATGACAACACTAATAAATTAAACAGTCCGGCTGCTGCGCCTTCATCGGATGCCACTGGTCACAGCAATGAGACTGAAAGAGGAGAGAGGCAAATCTCAAGTACCGGAAGCTATTCAGTGTGATTAAGAAAAGAGCAAAGCATCTCCTGAATGAACAAAGTACTGATGCCGTTTCACCAAGTGATACTCCTCATCTGGAACCTCTGAATTCAACCACCTTCCCAGGATCAAAGAAGGGCTTCCCTTTACAGCCAGACACCAGGCTTTGTGTAACAGGGAATCGGTGGCCCTGTGATGCTGGTGTGTGTGTGTGTGTGTGTATACACATGTGTGTGAATATTTATGCAGAGCATCCTCCAGGCCCTCTCCTTAGCAGTAAAGAGCGACTTTCCTTCACTTCCTTAGGCCCAGGCTGGTGGCTCTCACCTGCCAGGTGGTTAGCTGGTCTTCAGATAGCATCTGAGCTGTGAGCATGAATGACCAGGTCACCTGCCTTTGGAGCCCATTTGTGCTGCCCTAAGCGACTGAGCTAGAACCATCACCTTCTAGACAGATGAGGACCAGACACATCACAGTTTTATCCTGCACAGGAGCCCACACAGCCAGCTGAGGGCAGACACCAAGGATATGAGCAGGCACAGATGCAAACCCTTCCCTCCCCTCTGTGAGGCTGGCATTCACGGTGAGGGGTCACACAGGGCATACGAGCCCACGGTTCTCAACTCCGTGGCCAAGCCTCCGCCACCAGTGGTCAAGGCCACTAAAGGCAGGGCCATGAGGGCTTGTGTGCATTTGGTCACTAGGCATATTTTACTGGAAGATTTTACACTAGCAGAGCAAGAACACACTAAAAATGACTAATACTGGGGGGCTTCCTTGGTGGTTTAGTAGCTAAGAAGCCACACTCCCAAGGCAGGAGGCCTGGATCCGATCCCTGGTCAGAGAACCAGATCCTGCATGCTGTGCCTGAAGATCCCACATGCCCCAGCAAAGACCCAGGGTCCTGCGGGCTGCAACCAAGATCCAGCACAGGAAAACAACAACAACAATTTTTTAATGACTAATATTGGTAAATTTCCTATTTTAGGGACTTGTAAACTGTGACCCCATATTATCTGGTGGGTCTTTACAACAGATAATATATCCTCCTGTGTAAAACTCAAATGTATCCTTAAAAATTGTCCCAAATGGAGTAGAAAGAAAACACAGACTGGACAGACGGAGAGAAACACGTTTAAACCTAGTCCACAGAAGGTTTGTAACCGGCCCATGACAGTGAAAGGAGTAAAATGCCGGATGGTAATTTTCCTTGCAGGTAGCCAAGTGTAGTGGGTTTTGGTTTTGGTTTTATTTTCTTTTAAAATTACACTCAGCTATTGTTTTTTCAGGAGACACAACGCATTTCAGACTCAAGTCTACCCCCTGGTGTTGAAGATAGTAAAAGCAACTGAAGCTACTTCAGTTCTGTTCTGTTCAGTTCAGTTCAGTGGCTCGGTGGTGTCTGACTCTTTGTGACCCCATGGGCTGCAGCAGCTACTTGAGGCGCCTAAAAGACATAATACCTTATATATATATAAGTATAATAAAGAATAAGGCTAAAATCACTCTGCTATACAAAAACTGTAGTATGTAAGCGGGGCTATCGAAGTCCACGATGGTTTTTGCATTGAATAATTCTAAAGCAGACTAGCTACTAAGAAGGATGTCAAAGAATGGAAGAATTCGCCTGTGTCTTCTAGATAGTCAGACTGTCACTAAACATTTCCCGATTTGCTGCCCCAGGTAGAGTTTGCATGTGGCTTTGAACATAGGGCTGGTACTATCAGCTATCTCTGCTTTCCTTTCTGACTTTCTAAAACAAAATTGCTTGGGCATGGGGTCACATTCCTTGAGTGGAGAGTGAGTGTGTTCACAGTGTGTTTATCACATCCTTAACCAGAATCATATATTTAATAGAGTTGACTGAATCAGATATAGGAGATGTACCTAACATTTGAACTACAAATAGGCAAGTATAAGGTGCAGACATATTTACAAGATCCTACGCTGTTTCCTCTTTCTTCTTGTAATTTCTCTTCTAGCCTGTTTTCCTGGCTCTCTGACCAGTTTCTCCTGGAATCATGCCCTTTAGAAATCCTTCACACATGAATCTTTGCCTTAAGGAATCCATCCTGAGACAGCTCCGTTCTCCTCTTAAAAAATATTTTAAAAATTGAGGTGCTCTAAATTCTTTAAACAGGTATGAAAAATGTTATCCTGCTGCATTATGGAAATCCAAGATGCCTGGTCCATTACGGAAAAATGGCGCAGTGGTATGTGTTGATCAGACTCTGAGGCAGGATGGATAGTGAACATCCGAACCCACAGTGTCCTCTGAGGTGCCACCTCTGGGCCCTCCGGCTCCCTGCCTGCAGGCTGCTGTTCCCCCTGAGTGCCTCGCTGGGACACTCATCGTCAGCCTGCCTTGTCTGCCTGGAGAGCGCACCCCCAGACTTGCTCCCTCACCCTCTCCCTTCCGTGCTGGCTCATCCCTCACCACCTGTCTATTCCCCCGCACTTCCTGTCCCCTTTACTTTTCCTCTTGGCACTATTACCACCTGATAGTTATTAGCTTTTCCTTATTCTTCCCTCATTACAGGACAAACTCCACAAAACCAGGAACTTAATTCACGTATCATTGGGTCCCTATCATCTAGAGAAGGGGTCGGCACAATTTCTCTGCAAATGCCCACATAGTAAGTCTTCTCAGCTCCGTGGGCCAGTCTGTGGCAACTACTCAACTCAGCAGCTGGAGCACTCAGGCAGCCAGAGACGGCATGGAAATGAATGCGTGTGGCTATGTTCTAATAAATCTTTATTTGTAAAAAAACCAGACTTCTGGTTTCTAGTCCAGCATGTAAGAAGCTTGGAAGTTGCCAGTCCTAGCAGCAAGTAACATGCTAAACAAACTGAAGAAGTCCAATAGCTTTTCTTAGCTCTGTCAGAGAAGTGAGGTCTCAAGCCAAACTTCTGCCCCCTAAATTGGAGAAACAGATGAATACAGCTTATCAGAACAGAAACTTCCATGGGAGCTAGTGCCCTGGTAGGAAATCTTGGACTATAACTGACAAACTGCTGGAGGCTCAGTCATTGGGGGTGGGGGTGGGGTGTGGAGGGGCGGGGTCCCCCGCTTTTGTGTTTTACCTCTAAGGGTTCAACCAGGTTCTCATAGCAAATATCGGAGAAAAATCCACTCCTGATTCCCACAGAGGACAAGAAAAGGAACCATTTTGAAAAATGTCAGAACACTCTGTTTTTCTTAAGAAGGTCTGCCTTCAAGGGAAACTATCTTACCAGAGTTAAAGTACTTTTTTTTAATTTAAGAGCCTAATATTTAAGGATGAAATTATACCAATTTCCTACAATCTTTTCCAGAATATAGAAGAAGAGGGGATTCTTCCTAATTCATACTCTGAGACTGGCATTTCTCTCATACCAAAATCAGACGAAGATATCACAAGAAAAGGAAACCACAGGTCAACACCCCTCATGAACAGAGATGCAAAAGTCCTCAATATAATATTAACGAGCTGAATCTGGCAAGGTATAAAAAGAATTATACACCATAACCACAGATTTATCCCAGGTCTACAAGGTGGGTTAAACATTCAAAAATAATGCAATCCGTAGAGCTTCCCAGGTGGCACTAGTGGTAAAGAACCCGCCTGCCAATGCTGGAGACGTAAGAGAGGCAGGTTCGATCCCTGGGTCGGGAAGCTCCCCTGGAGGAGGGCATGGCAACCCACTCCAATATTCTTGCCTGGAGAATGCCATGGACGGAGGAGCCTGGCGGGCTACAGTCCAAGCATGCTTAGTTTCTCAGTCAAGACCCTCTCAGTGACCCCATGGACTGCCAGCCAGGCTCCTCTGTCCATGGGGATTCATCAGGCAAGGATACTGGAGTGGGTTGCCATGCCCTCCTCCAGGGGATCTTCCCAACCCAGGGATTGAACACAGGTCTCATGCATTGCAGGTAGATTCTTTACCAGCTGAGCTACCAGGCTATGGTCCATTGGGTTGCAAAGAGTCAGACACGACTGAAGTGCTTTAGCACAAAAGCATGCATTACATCAACAGAAGAAAAAAATCACATGATCATATCAATAGATTCCAAAATAGCATTTGACAAAATCTAATTCTTATTCATGATCAAAAATTTTCAGCAAACTAGGATTAGGGAAAACTTCCTCAACTTGACGAGAACATCTATAGGAAACCTATAGTCAACACCATACTTAGTTGTGAGAAACCAGAAGCGTTACTGCTTAGATCAGAAGCAATGAAAGATGTTTCTCCTTTCCACTCCTTTAAGCACTGTACTGTAAGTCCCAGATAATACAATGAGATAAGAAAAGGAAATAAAAGGTGCCCTGATTTGGAAGGAGGGAATTACACTGGTTTCTTGCAGATGATGTGATTGTCTGTCTATGCAGAAAATCTGAGAGAACTGACCGTCTCCTGAAACTAATAAGCAGTTATATCCAGGTTATAGGATAAAAAATTAATATAAAAAGTCAACCACCTTCCTTTACACCAGTAATGAGCAACTGGAATTTGATATCAAAACATAATGCAATTTACCTTTGTATCCCTTAAAATGAAATACTTAGGATGGATAGGAAGGTTCAATATTATAAAGATGTCAGTTCTTCTCAACTTGATCTATAAATTCAGTGCAATCCCAATTAAAACCCCAGCATGTTATTTTGTAGATATTGACAAACTGACCCTAAAAATTATATGAGAAGCAAAGACCCCAAACAGCCAACCTAATAATGAAAAAGAAGAACGAAGTTGGAAGGCCGACGCCATCTGACTTTGCACTGTGCTGTGCTTAGTTGCTCAGTCGTGCCTGACTCTTTGCCAGGCTCCTCTGTCCTTGGGGATTCTCCAGGCAAGAATACTGGAGTGGGTTGCCATGCCCTCCTCCAGGGGATCTTCCCAACTCAGGGCTTGGACCCAGGTCTCCTGCATTGCAGGTAGATTCTTTACTGTCTGAACCACAGGGAAACCCTATCTGACTTTAAGACTTATTATAAAGCTACAGTAATCAAGTCAGTTTGGTATTGGTGAAAGAAGAGAGAAAGAGACCAATGGAAGTGAATAGAGTATATAAAAATAGATCTGCATAAATATAGTCATCTGATCTTTGATAAAGAGTAAATATAATAGAGCAAAGATAAGCTCTTCAACAAATGGTGCTGGAATAATTAGACATCCATATGCAAAAAAAAAAAAAAAAAAAGAATTTAGACCCAGACCTTATACTCTTCACAAAACTAACTAAAAATAGATCATAGAACAACATATAAAACAAGTAACTTAAAATTCCAGAAGATAATTTAGATATATAACCTTGGGCATGGCAAAAACTACTTAGATTCAACACAAAAGGCAGGATCCATTAAAGAAACACTTGATAAACTAGGTTTCATTAAAATTAAAAATTTCTGCTCTGTCAAAGACACTGTCAAGAGAATAAGAAGACAAGGCACAAACTAGGTGAAAATATTTGAAAATGATATTTTTGACCAAAGACTATTAACCAAAACATACAAAAAATTTTAAACTCAACGCTATGAAAATGAACCATCTAATTAAAAAGTGGGCAAAAGACCTGATGGCCACTTCACCAAAGATGATATACAGATGGCAAATAACGGTATGAAAAGATGCTCAGCACCATTTGTCAGTAGAGAACTACAAAATAAAACAACAATGGGATACTACTACACACCTATTAGAATGGCCAAACTTCAAAACACTGGCAATACCAAATGCTGGAGAGGATGTGGAGCAACAGGAACTCACATTCATTGCTGGTAGGAATGCAAAGTAATAACAGCCACTTTGCAAGACAGTTTAGTGGTTTCTTATAAAAGTGAACGTATTCCTACTATATGATCCAGCAATTGTGCTCCTTGGTATTTATGTGAATGATTTGAAAACTTGTGTTACACAGAATCCTGCACATGAGTGTTTACAGTGACTTTTATTTATAACTGCCAAAACTGGAAATAAACAAGACATCCTTCAGTAAGTGAATGGATAAATAAACTGTGGTACATCCAGACAATGGAGCACTATTCAGTGCTAAAAACAAATCAGCTATCAAGCCATGAAAGGACACAGAGGAATCTTAAATGTAAATTACTAAGTGAAAGAAATCAACTTGAAAACACTACACACTGTATGCTTCCAACTATATGATATTCTCAGTTCAGTTCAGTTCAGTTTTTCAGTCATGTCCAGGTCCTTGTGACCCCACTGACTGCCGCACGCCAAGCTTCCCTGTCCATCTCCAACTCCTGGAGCTTGCTCAAACTCATGTCCATCGAGTCGGTGTTGTCATCCAACCATGTCATCCTCTGTCATCCCTTTCTCCTCCCGCCTTCAATCTTTCCCAGCATCAGGGTCTTTTCAAAGGAGTCAGTTCTTCACATCAGGTGGCCAAAGTATTGGAATTTCAGCTTCAGTATCAGTCCTTCCAATGAATATTCAGGACTGATTTCCTTTAGGATTGACTGGTTAGATCTCCTCACTGTCCAAGGGACTCTCAAGGGTCTCTTCCAACACCACAGTTCAAAGCATAAATTTTTTGGTGCTCAGCTTTCTTTATAGTCCAACTCTCACATCCATACACGACTACTGGAAAAAGACAGACTTTTAGCAAAGTATTGTCTCTTCTTTTTAATATGCTGTCTATGTTGGTCATAGCTTTTCTTCTAAAGAGCAAGCATCTTTTAATTTCATGCCTGCAGTTACCATCTGCAGTGATTTTGGAGCCCAAGAAAATAAAGTCTGTCACTATTTCCATTGTTTCCCCATCTATTTGCCAGGAAGTGATGGCACTGGATGCCATGATCTTTGTTTTCTGAATGTTGAGCTTTAAGCCAACTTTTTCACTCTCCTCTTTCACTTTCATCAAGAGGCTCTTCTGCCATAAGGGTGGTGTCATCTGCATATCTGAGCTTATTGATATTTCTCCTGGCAATCTTGATTCCAGCTTGTGCTTCTTCCAACTCAGCGTTTTGCATGATGCACTCTGCATATAAGCTATTAAATAAGCAGGGTGACAATATACAGCTTTGACATGCTCCTTTCCCAATTTGGAACCAGTCTTTTGTTCCACGTCTGGTTCTAACTGTTGCTTCTTGACCTGCATACAGACGCCTCAGGAGGCAAGTTAGGTGGTCTGGCATTCCCATCTCTTGAATTTTTCAGTTTTTTGTGAAACACAACACTATGTGACTATGACACAGTCAAAGGCTTTGGCATAGTCAATAAAGCAGAAGTAGATGCTTTTCTGGAACTCTCTGGCTTTTTTGATGATCCAATGGATGTTGGCAATTTGATCTCTGGTTCCTCTGCCTTTTCTAAATTTAGCTTGAACATCTGAAAGTTTATGGTTTGTGTACTGTTGAAATCTGGCTTGGAGAATTTTGAGCATTACTTTGCTAGCATGTGAGATGAGTACAATTGTGTGGTAGTTGAACATTCTTTGAACATACGACATTCTGGAAAAAGCAACACTACAGAGACAGCAAAAGGATCAGTGGTTGCTGGGAGTTGGGGAGGAGAGAGGGATGAACAGGCGGAGCACAAGGACTTTTAGGGCAGTGAAGCCATTCTGCACAATGTAATAATAATGGATACATGTCAGAATCCAGAGCTAGTATAACACTGAGAGTGAACTGTCACCTCAGGTACGGAGTTTGGGTGGTAACGATGTGTCAGTGCAGGCTCACCCACTGTAACAGATGTCCACACTGATATGAGATGCTGACACGGGAGATGCATACCCGAGGCAATGGGTTAGGTGAGACATCCCCCTCTTTTCTGCTCAGCTGTGCTGTGAGCCTAATACTGCTCTAAAAAACAGAGTCTGTTAACAACAACAATAAAACCCCTGTAAGATATGGCAGGTTATATTTGGCCAGTAGATTTAGTTTATTGACTCCTGACTTAGGTATGTTTTTGAAGAAATAAATGAAACAATCCCCAAACCACGTAATGAATGATCCTCAAACAACTGTTTCTTTGCTCATCATCATGAGGGTCAGGAATCTGGAAGGGCGTGGCTGGGCAGGAGCCTGTAACTGAGGTCAGACACTGGCTGGGGCTGCAGGCCTGGGACTGAGCATCCAAGAGGCTCACTCATGAGGCAGCTGGGGGCAACTCCGGGCGTGGAGCTCTGCAGGCTCCCTGAGAACCCACATTAAGTCTCGCCAGTATGGAGGTTTCTCACACCTTGCCTGGCTCCTCCCAGAGACAGCATTCTGAGAGAACCAGGTGGGAGCTGCAAGGCCTGTCCTCATCCACCCTGAGAGTCCCGTGGTGGCACTTTCCCCAAATTCTCCTGGGTACCAGGGAATCAGAACCCAGCCTGAGTGGAGGGGAGGGAAGTTAGACACCACCTCTTCAGGAAAAGTATCAAAGAACAACGCCATGATGAAACTACACTCGAGTACATTTTCACCAGGAGCAGGGCTGGGTCGGTGGAGAAAGGAACGGATATTCAAGGGAGACTGTGAGGAAGATGCTGGGCCAGGTGCTTTAACCTCAGCCTGCGACTCTTGAAGCAGGAATCACAGCCCCCACACAACACCCAGGGACTGGAGGCAGAGTGATGAAGGAGCTGCCCATAACGGTGGCCATCAGTGGCAGATTCTGATGGAAAAGCCACAGCGGCCTGGCGCCCACCCTTCCAGACTAGCTGATGCCTCTGGGAATGCAGCAAAGAAAAGCAGCACATTGAGAAGTGAATCGGAATCCTCTGGCTAAAACCTCTGTGTTCTCCAGTGCTCTTTAAACTTTATCGTGTGTGTGCATCACCTGGGCATCTTGTTGAAATACAGATTCTGGTTCAGCAGGTCTGGGTTGAGCCTGAGATTCTGCATCAGACAAGCTCCCAGGGGATCCAAAGCTGCTTGTCTGTGGCCTGCACTCTGGGAAGTAGGGCTTTATGGTACAAAAAGGATTCACTGCCCAGACAAGGCCTGTGATGCAAGAAAAGTATGTCTTCTTCTCCAATGAGCCTGATAAACTTAGCTTTCTGTGGGCAGTTAGAAACTAAGGCTAGAAGTCCAGGGTGGGTGGCAGGTGGTGCAGGAAAGCTGCTGGATTCCTTGGCAGTCTGCTGCTCACCACCAACAGGAATAGGGTGGGGTGAGGAACTGCATTTTCCTCTGCAGAAGTCTTCTGTTCCTTCATTCTGGTCTTCCAACTGTGTGTGCTTGCTCAGTTGCCAAGTTGTGTCCGACTCTTTGTGACCCCGTGGACTTCAGCCCACCAGCTCCACTGTTCATGGGATTTTCTAGGCAAGAATACAGGAATGGGTTGCCATTTCCTACTCCAGAGGATCTTCCTGACCCAGGGATCAAACCTGCATCTCTTGAGTCTCCTGCATTAGCAGGTGGATGGTTTACCACTGCAGCACCTAGGAAGGCCCCCATAGTTGTGTGTAAAAATACAGATATTTGCAAAACGTTGGACCACCTCAACTGTGTGTGATTCAGATACAACAAGGTTGAGAGGCATAACTGAGTTCAGAAAAAAAGCCTAACTCATAAATCAATGGGATAGCTGCCCAACTATTCCAAGTGAGTTCCAAGATAACACTGACTTATCTTGTGACAGCATTGACTTCACTAATTCAATGCAAATTTTATTGCATTTTTAGCTGGGAACACTGACAAGTTAATGCTTCAGTATATCCATATTAGATGTAGCAAGATGAAATTCCAGGGGCCTCCACTGCTTCACCCTTCAGCCTAACTCTCAATGTGAGGCTGTACAAACTGTTTGGAACCACTAGATGGTGCCATAGCATCTTTCTTTATAAAACCAGAATTTAAACCTGGAATCAACAGAAAACATCTGTTAGTTCAGTGGTTCTTAAAGACACTGAATTGAACTCTGGAGACTGGAACTTGAAAAATAGTATTTTAAGTAACTCTTCTCAGATGATTTTTCTACATTGTCAGTTGGCGTGCTGGCATGAGGTGGCATTAAACACAACAAATGATTAAACCCTTTGCTGAAAAATAAGGAAACTGCCACAGTACATGGGGTTGCAAGGAGTCAGACAGGACTTGGTGACTGAACCACACCTAGAAGGAAACTTAGGCTATTTATTCAATTTTCAGGGACCAGACTAGGAGCCAGGAATCCAGATTGTTTTAGTGAATCTAGCTTGTTTCAATGGCTTTTCTACCAAATCACGGAAAACAAAAAGTGAAAATTTTAAAGTTTTATGGTCAAAGTATCAGAGAGACTGTTAAACCTCTAAACTGGGTCCTGAAATTGAAGCTGCACCATGGAAGAAAAGGTCAAGGCCATCGAAAGAAATTATGCAAGTAGCCTTCAGTTGAGCTTCATATTAATAATATAATGAAAAACAAGCTTTTTGTAAGGATACAAAACAGGTGGGCTTGTAATGTGAACCCAGTCCCAGCAGATGGCAGCGTACTCTTAGGAATGCCCAGAGCTTGGGCCCATCAAGCGTGAAGCTTTGCGTAATGCAGTAAATACAAGTTCAACAGATGAGCTAAATGCTTAATGTGTAAAGTTTAAAGTTACCTCTTGTAGATGGATAAAACAAATCATTAGTTTCCCAAATTTTATTAGCCTACATTATAATCTGATTGAAGAAACAGCTCTACCCCACGGGGCTGCAGCATTTTCTATAAGATCCAGGATCAAGTGTTATTGCTGGGGCATATGTTGATACATATGACAAACCATTATGGGCTTGAGAGGATGAATTCAATCATTAAATATTTATCAAGCACCTGCCTGGTGACAGGCTCAGTTCTATAAGGAGAATGTTACAAGTAAATTAAAGAAAGTTCAGATGAATGAATATTTCATGACATAGCATATGTTTTAGGACTAAGGTTTTGAAAAGAGGTAAGCAGCTAAACTCTATTCTTAATTATTGTTTTACTGTAGGTGGACCAGAGAGAAGAAGGAAAAAAAAAATGGGAAAAAGAAAGCATGGCTGTATCCAACCTTAGGCAATTTAGATGTGCCCCAGGGTTTGTAAAGATATAATTGAAAAGCAATTCCACTCTTGCTGACTTGTCCTTGAACCGCGGTCATACTTCTCAGACCTCCTGCCCTTCCCTTTCCACCCTCCCCACTCTCCTGTTCCGGGCATCCTCAGCCTCTGAGACACCAGGTCCCAGCACGCCTCTCCTCCAGTCCTCCTGGTCTCATCGCTGCCTGTCTGCATGCAGGTCTGTAGTTGGGCCAGCACTCTCCAAGGCAGCTCCGTCCACCAACAGAGGACTACAGCACTGAGTCCACTCTGCCTGCTCTCCTTAGCTCCTCCCACATTTCGTTCCTGGGGATTTTAGAGGATCCTGAATTCTCCTCTTGTGGGGCAGCCACTTGGCAATTGAAGAAAGCCATCATGTCCTGCCTCCCTGGAGTCTTTGACTGAAGATCACCAGTGTTCTCGAAAAGTGAAAGTGTTAGTCACTTCAGTTATGTCTGACTCTTTGTGACCCCATGGACTGTCGCCCACCAGGCTCCTCTGCCCAGGGGATTCTCCAGGCAAGAATCCTGGAGTGGATTGCCATGTCCTTCTCCAGGGGAATCTTCCTGACCTAGGGATCGAACTTGGGTCTCCCGCATTGCAGGCGGATTCTTTACCGAGCAGCTGTCAAACAACTTCCATCCTAGACTCTCCATCATCTTGGCCACCTTTGTTTGGATGCCCTTGGTAAACTCTGTCCAAGATGAACTGGAGTGAAATGGATACCTTCTGAGTGAACCTAACAGGGCAGGGTGTTTGTCGTGACACTGAGGTGGACGCGGAGAGCAGAAATGTGGGAAGGACACACTGGTGCTGCAGGCAGCCCTCTACAGCTCCACCTCTGGACACATCTGCAATTATTTCCCCTCTGGAGTAAACATTCTTGGAAGGGCTCATGCCTAAGTTACCCACTGCTGTGTCCCCAGCAAGGCGCATGCAGCTTGGCACATGGCAGGCATTTGTTGAAACAAGATAACCTGAAATGGGAGAATGGAGACTTGCATTCAAGTCTCTCTGGAAGGACAGAGTGGAGGAGCATGGAGGGGGACTCTGGCAGCAGGAGGACCCAGACACTGCCCCCTTCCTCCCCATGTTCAGTGCCAGCCTGCTTCCCCTCTAAATGGCTCCTGAGGGCCGTGGGCAGCTGGCCAAGCAAGGCTGCATATTTAGGATGTCTCAGTGGAGAAACTGGTGGGTTGCCTAGTGATGCAAATCCTTATCGAATGGATAAGGGGGAAGGAGAGGAAGAGGTGGAAGTTTTCTACATATCCTATGAGAGAACAGGATAGGCAGCCAATATAGCATCTTTGAGGGGACACAGTATATCTTATTGGAGGAATTGTTTGGGATTTGACTTACACAGTATAGTAAGAAGGGAGGTATCTGATTCCGAAAGCAGAGAAAGGGGAGAATTCAGTTATGGGACTTCAAATTAATAAATGAAAAGCAGTGATGTCAATTAGCCAGAAAATAAGTGAAAGAAGAAGATAAAAATGTACATTAAATAAAACACCAATATGGGAGAAATAAAATCAAGCATATGAGTCATGATGAAAAGTGAAAAAAATGTGAAAGTGTTATTGTTCAGTCATGTCTGACACTTTTGTGACCCCCATGGACTATAGCCTGCCAAGCTCCTCTGTCCATGGGATTCTCCAGACAAAAATACTGAAGTGGATCACCATGCCCTCCTGCAGGGGATCTTCCTGACCTGGGGATCAAACCCATGTCTCTTATGTCTCCTGAATTGGCAGGTGGGTTCTTTACCAGTAGGGCCATATGGAAAGCCCTTCAGTTCAGTTCAGTTCAGTTCAGTCACTCAGTCATGTCTGACTTAGCAACCCCATGAATTGCAGCATGCCTCAAACTCATGTCTATCGAGTCCGTGATGCCATTCAGCCATCTCATCCTCAGTCGTCCCCTTCTCCTCCTGCCCCCAATCCCTCCCAGCATCAGGGTCTTTTCCAATGAATTAACTCTTCGCATGAGGTGGCCAAAGTACTGGAGTTTCAGCTTTAGCATCATTCCTTCCAAAGAACACCCAGGGCTGATCTCCTTCAGAATGGACTGGTTGGATCTCCTTGCAGTCCAAGGGACTCTCAAGAGTCTTCTCCAACACCACAGTTCAAAAGCATCAATTCTTCGGTGCTCAGCTTTCTTCACAATCCAGCTCTCACATCCATACATGACTACTGGGAAAACCATAGCCTTGACTAGATGGACCTTTGTTGGGCAAAGTAATGTCTCTGCTTTTGAATATGCTATCTAGGTTGGTCATAATTTTCCTTCCAAGGAATAAGTGTCTTTTAATTTCATGGCTGCAATCACCATCTGCAGTGATTTTGGAGCCCAGAAAAATAAAGTCTGACACTGTTTCCACTGTTTCCCCATCTATTTCCCATGAAGTGATGGGACCGGAGGCCATGATCTTCATTTTCTGAATGTTGAGCTTTAAGCCAACTTTTCACTCTCCTCTTTCACTTTCATCAAGAGGCTTTTTAGTTCCTCTTCACTTTCTGCCATAAGGGTGGTGTCATCTGCCAATGTGAGGTTATTGATATTTCTCCTGGCAATCTTGATTGCAGCTTGTACTTCTTCCAGCCCAGCGTTTCTCATGATGTATTCTGCATATAGGTTAAATAAGCAGGGTGACAGTATACAGGCTTGACGTACTCCTTTTCCTATTTGGAACCAGTCTATTGTTCCATAAGCTTATGACCCAGCAATCCCACTCCAGAGTACATCTTGTGTATGTTAGTCACTCAGTCGTGTCCACCTCTTTGCAACCCCATGCACTGTAGTTGTCCAGGCTCCTCTGTCTATGGGATTCTCCAGGCAAGAATACTGGAGTGGGCTGCCATTTCCTTCTCCCATGTCCTGTAGTCAAGAAAAAGTTTAACTCAACTCTGCATCTGAAGTCTAGCATCAGAGAATAAAATGTTACAAGAAAGTATATTAAAAGTCACAATCAGAGAGACACTTAAATATACCTCTCTTGTGATTTGGCAGAAATAGGGAATTTTTGCTATTAAAAAGAAATAAGGCATAGGAGAATTATATCAGGAAATTAAAATTTGGTCCAATTCTATAAAAATTTTAGCTTTAGAAGTTACCCATATCGCAGCCATGAGTACACATTTCACATCTCAGCAAGTACCATGCAACACCCAGCTCGACGAACAAATGAAACATTGAAAACCTAATAAAGGCATTGCCACAGCGAAAAAATCAAGAGCATGTGAACACTTGGAAGGTGTTTACAGGAAGGTTTTTCATGCAATGCCGAGGACTGACTGGGTGGAAATTCTATAGAGATAAAGCAAAGAGAGCTTCTTTCAACTTATCTGTTTCCTTGATGATTGAAGTCTCTGCTTCTCCACACATCTCTGCCTTGTAATATGCTATCAGTGCAGCTATACCCTCAGCAATTAACCATTGCCCTAAACCAAGTTTTCAAGTTCCAGCTCTACCACGTGATGATTGTGTGGCCAGTGTGGAGTGCTTTGTGCTCTGAGCCCAGATTTCCCATCTGTAAACCAAGACAGACGTACCTGCCCTCACAAAGGCTCAGATGAGGTCATGTCTTTTCAAATGTGTTAGTACAATGAACTCCAGCCCTGATCCCCAGAAGTTCATATGCCACAGAGAAAACCATGTTAGCAACAGATCTGGAAGCAAGGAACACATGTGCCCAATATCCATACTGGTTTGTATACACCAAACTTTCTAACTGGGCTTAAATTAGTTGTGGGCCTCTTCTATTTACATGGAGCCTTTCATCAATGTTTTAAAAAATATTACTGGGATTCCCCTGATGGCCCAGTGGCTAAGGCTCCTTGCTCCCAGTGCAGGGGTCTGGTTTGAGCCCTGGTCAGGGAACTGGATCCCACAGGCTGCAATTAAGGCCTGGTGCAGCCAAGTAAATAAAGGTTAAAAACAATAAAACAGTCAAAGGATTATTACTTGTCCCCACCTCTACCCCCACCTCCACCAATCACCTCTACAATTATTACCCCAACCATCACCACCTTTTTGCTTTTCTTTCTTTCTTCTTTGACTTGACCCACATAATAACTTTAAAAGGCGGAAATATGTAGTTTGGAGCTTAGGGAACGTTAACCCAGCATAGGGCAGGGATCTATTAACCTGACACGGGGAGTTCAGATTCCCAACCTGAACTATTGCCAATAAAACTATGCCAAGGAGAGAAGCAGAAAGCTGAGTAGCTCATTAATGTGTTTCTTGTTGAGACAAGCTCACCAATGGGGTAGGAGATACTGTGAGCCCAGGTTTTTGGTGTGAAGCTACCAAAAATCAGTTTTTGGAATTTGACCACTTTTTTTTTTAACTTGCCTGCATTATTTTCGGTGTTCTAGGTTAACTTCTCTCCAGTTGTCACTAATCCACAAAGTCTTAGCTTTATTTTTAGTCGTCAACTTGGAAACGTGAAGCAGGGCTGATGGGTTACAAAACTGCTTCCTGTTTTAGGCTCGATGTTCCTAAAGCCAAATCACCGACAAACCATGAAGATCATAGGATGTGGAAGACAGAAAATCACAGCACTCAAGACTGCAGGTGCTACCAGTTAATTAGGCTCTGAAACTGCAAGGTGAGAGTGTGAACAAGCCAAGTAACTCTAGGTGTTAACTGTGCACTCAGAAATTTCACTTGTACAGAACTTCCTACCCTTTTGAAGATAGTGAACTTATCAATAAAAAAAATAAAATAGCAATCAACATAAATTTCCAACAACAGGCAGGTTTTCAAATCTTGCCGTATCTGTCCTAATGTGGCACTGAAAATAATATTGCAGAAAACGTAACAATATGTCAGGTTCATGGTTCCCAAACTGTATATCCAAGTGTCTCAGAGACTGTGAACTCTCACGAGTGTGGTAAGATATTTTAAAATTTCAAAGGTATCAGTAACGCTTAACCTTTTTTTAAAAAAATAGTTAACAAGACTTTTTATTATAATAGTTTTTATTTGTGCATGGCTGTAATAACAAATATATTTTTCACCATTCATCCAAATACTGTATATATGATATGATGCCTTGTAACACTTGATTGGGCTACAAGCCTGTTGATGACATCACTGAATGTAAAGCTGCACGTCTGGCAGTTGTCACAACACAAACAGCAGACTCTGTGTGAAATTACCATGGAAGAGGAAGGGAGGGTGAGAGACTGAGGGCTACAACCTGCTTCCGAGGCTGAAGACCACACAGTGCCCAGCAGACCTGCGTGTTTGCATCAGTGCTTCTTTAAGAATGGCAGAAGGCCTTTCTGGGCAGTCCACTGGTTAAGAGTCTGCCTGCCAATGCAGGGGACACAGGTTCGATTCCTGGTCTGGGAAGATTCCTGTGCTCTAGAGTCCATGCTCCAAAACAAGAGAAGCCACCACAGTGAGGAACTCACGCACCACAACTAGAGAAAGCCTGCACTCTGCAGAGAAGACTCAGCACAGCCATTAAATTAAATGGTTTCAAAAAGAACACATAAAGTGTGCTAACTTTGTGTACTACTTGTTTTCATCCACATTGCAGGTGGATTCTTTACAGTCTGAGCCACCAGCAAGCCCACTATTTGTTAGGACATAAATACTTAAGCTGTTTGGACTGAACTATGTATTTAATAAATAAATGATTAATGATTGCTTTTTGCCTAAGGGCACTGTGACAAAATTACTGAGATGCTAGAGTCATTGGTGCTGTGAACCAAGAAAGTTTGCAAACTGCTGCATTAGGTGAAAAAAATAAAATAAAAGCTGCATAATCACTGCACTCAATAAAGGACAGAAATGGTATGGACCTAATAGAAGCAGAAGATATTAAGAAGAGGTGGCAAGAATACACAGAAGAACTGTACAAAAAGATCTTCACAACCCAGATAATCACGATGGTGTGATCACTCACCTAGAGCCAGACATCCTGGAATGTGAAGTCAAGTGGGCCTTAGGAAACATCACTACAAACAAAGCTAGTGGAGGTGATGGAATTTGAGCTATTTGAAATCCTAAAAGATGATGCTGTGAAAGTGCTGCACTCAATATGCCAGTATATTTGGAAAACTCAGCAGTGGCCACAGGACTGGAAAAGGTCAGTTTTCATTCCAATCCCAAAGAAAGGCAATGCCAAAGAATGCTCGAACTACTGCACAATTGCACTCATCTCACACACTAGTAAAGAAATGCTAAAGATTCTCCAAGCCAGATTTCAGCAATACATGAACCATGAACTTCCAGATGTTCAAGGTGGTTTTAGAAAAGGCAGAGGAACCAGAAATCCAATTGCCAACATCCACTGGATCATCAAAAAAGCAAGAGAGTTCCAGAAAAACATTTATTTCTGCTTTATTGACTATGCCAAAGTCTTTGAGTGTGTGGATCACAATAAACTATGGAAAATTCTGAAAGGGATGGGCATACCAGACTACCTCACCTGCCTCTTGAGAAAGCTGAATGCAGGTCAGGAAGCAACAGTTAGAACTGGACATGGAACAACAGACTGGTTCCAAATAGGAAAAGGAGTACACCAAGGCTGTATATTGTCACCCTGCTTATTTAACTTATATCGAGAGTACATAATGAGAAATGTTGGGCTGGAGGAAGCACAAGCTGGAATCAAGATTGCTTGGAGAAATACCAATAACCTCAGATATGCAGATGACAACACCCTTATGGCAGAAAGTGAAGAAGAACTAAAGAGCCTCTTGATGAAAGTGAAAGATGTTGGGAGCCGTGTTAGGCATTACTGACAAAATGGAGGCATGGTCCCCAGTCCCCTCTCATTTAGCAGGTACAGATCCTGGGATGAAGGAGTTAGGCCTTGTAATTCTGACTTGTCTTTTTCCTCTCCTCAGCTGAGTTGACTGAAAAGGAATATTAAGGTGCTTATTGCTCTTGAGAGGAGCATGAGAAGGCACAAAGCCTTCTGCAGCATTGCTCAGAAAATAATTCATAAAGTTAATCACTGACATTTGTTCAAGGACTTTTACAAAAGAGTGTTCCAGGATTAGCACATAGGCTGTAACTTGAGGCCATGGGAGGGATTGATATCTGAAGCCTATTTGTGAGGAGAATGTTTATGGTAAAGGAGTTTACTGAATTTAGGGTTTGCTGCTGCTAAGTCACTTCAGTCGTGTCCGACTCTGCGTGACTCCATAGACGGCAGCCCACCAGGCTCCCCCATCCCTGGGATTCTCCAGACAAGAACACTGGAGTGGGTTGCCATTTCCTTCTCCAATGCATGAAAGTGAAAAGTGAAAGTGAAGTCACTCAGTTGTGTCCAACTCTTAGCGACCCCATGGACTGTGTAGCCCACCAGGCTCCTCCATCCACGGGATTTTCCAGGCAAGAGTACTGGAGTGGGGTGCCATTGCCTTCTCCAGAATTTAGAGTTTAGAAATAATTAAATAGTTAGAAGTTAAAGATTTAAGGAATGTTGTAAAGTTAGCATATTTTACTATCGCTTATAGAAGTTAGGAATTTTTAGAGACACTATAGCTAGAAGCCTTTTTAAGAGATAGTGAGCTCAGGATGTAACGGGCAAACAGGAGTTAGGAAGATAAGTGGTAAACTGAGGAATGTAGCATGAGTTACAATGTAATCACAAGTTAACTATAGGACACATTAGAAAAGGTAGATAAGAGATGATAAGGCTGATTCCGAGAGAATCACTGAAGCAGGAACTCTGTTTGAAGAGCAACAATGATTTATGGAGATAATAAATCTGGGAGAGGGGGATCTGAAAATGTCAAACCTCTGGCCTAATGTTTTTGTAAAGGTATAAAAGAGAATGTTAACCTTGGAATAAACAGGCAGTCCATAGAAAAATGAGAGGCTGTCTCATTCGCTGACACCGTTCAACTCTTCAGGTTGAATCCCTGGCTGCTGGAGTTGGACTCTGGCAGAAAGAGAAGAGTGAAAAAGTTGGCTTAAAGCTCAACATTCAGAAAACTAAGATCATGGCATCTGGTCCGATCACTTCATGGCAAATAGATGGGGAAACAGTGGCTGACTTTATTTTATTGGTCTCCAAAATCACTGCAGATGGTGATTGCAGCCATGAAATTAAAAGAGGCTTTCTCCTTGGAAGGAAAGTTATGACTAATCTAGTCAGCATATTAAAAAGCAGAGACATTACTTTGTCAACAAAGGTCCGTCTAGCCAAGGCTATGGTTTTTCCAGTAATCACATATGGATGTGAGAGTTGGACTGTAAAGAAAGCTGAGTGCCGAAGAATTGATGCTTTTGAACTGTGGTGTTGGAGAAGACTCTTGAGAGTCCCTTGGATTGCAAGGAGATCCAGTCCATCCTAAAGGAGATCAGCCCTGGGTGTTCAGTGGAAGGACTGATGTTGAAGCTGAAACTTCAATATTTTGGCCACCTGATGCAAAGAGCTGACCCATTGGAAAAGACCCTGATGCTGGGAAAGATTGAGGGCAGGAGGAGAAGGGGACGACGGAGGATGAGGTGGTTGGATGGCATCACCGACACAATGGATATGGGTTTGGGTTAACTCCAGGAGCTGGTGATGGACAGGGAGTCCTGGAGTGGTGCAGTTCATGGGGTCGCAAAGAGTCATACACGACTGAGCGACTGAACTGAACTGAAACACTGTAATCAATCTCGCGTTTCCATGCGTGCCTGTGTGTTTTAAGATAATGGAAGAAAGTACATCCGAATTCAGCAGTGGCGACATGGTAGGACTTTATTTCTGTAGTTTTTTAAATTTACTAATCTACTTGTGATGAGTAAGGATTAACTCTAACAGGCTGAAAATAATGAAAGGTTATTAAAGATTACTTCCCAGGGGATCACATTTGCTCCTTTGAATAAAATAACACCAGAAAGTTTCATTTTTGGAGAAGATTCTATTCCACTCTGCTAACTCCTCCAGCTTCCTGCTCCATACATACAGGATCTGGTTTTAGGACACTGAAGCTTTGGAGAAACCTGTTTTTTTGCGTCTCTCTTCTTTTTTGCTGTTAAAAAGAAAACCCACCCATTTCCCACCTCTGCAGCCCACAGGAAGTGACTGTGGCTTGGAGTCACTAGCAGATGGGGCCTCTCAGCCTAAAGGTTGACAATCTATCAAAGATGGTGGCGGTGCCGGCTGATATTACAGATGCCCTGGGGGACCATCGCTTCTCCACCTCCTGCTTCCTGTGCAAGGCCCCACAGCATCCTGCAGCTCTTAGATGGAAGATGCCATTAGGAGCCTGCCCTGAGGATTGCACATGTGAAAGCACCCCTGAGTGACAGAGATCTGGAGTGCTTTGCTGTTAAAACCGACCAACTCCTGAAAACTCACAGTTTATAAAGCTACTGAGTTATCTGTACAGTTGAAACATACACAGGTAGCCCTTGATTTTTTGATTGTGAGAGAAATCGAACTCAAAGTTATTTCTCTCCTACTAACTTTGGTGACCAAAGGGGAAACGTGGGAGGAGAGGGATAGATTAGGAGTTGGAGATTGATATTTACACACTACTGTGTGCAGAGAAGTCAACAAGGACCGACTGCACAGCACAGGTAGCTGTCCTCAGTATTCTGTGATAATCTGTACGGGAAAATAATCTGAAAAAGATGGATAGATGTATATGAAAGACGGAATAACTTTGCTGTGCACCCAAAACTAACAGAACATTGTTCATCAACTATAAGTAAGTAAAGTCACTCAGTCGTGTCCGACTCTTTGTCACCCCGTGGACTGCAGCCCACCAGGCTCCTCAGTCCATGGGATTCTCCAGGCACGAATACTGCAGTGGGTTGCCACTTCCTTCTCCAGGGGATCTTCCCGACCCAGGGATCGAACCCGGGTCTCCCTCATTGGAAGCCGATGCTTTAACCTCTGAGCCACCAGGGAAGCACATCAACCACACTCCAATATAAAATAAAAATAAAATTAAAAATTCAAAAAAGAAAACAATATACAATATTTTTTTTATCCTAAAAAGGCAACTGTCATTATACTTTGTACTTGAGATCACTGGGTTTGTTTTATTTTAAAATTTATTCATCACTAATATTTTCAATGTATTCAACTCTTCAGCCCTCATGCTAATATTTTAAATGCTTTCGACCCTTTGGCTTTATGAGGCAGTAGTATTATATCTACTTTTAACTGAGGTACACAGAAGGCAAGTAACTTGCACAAGGTCAAGCATCTAGAATGGGCAGAACCAAGATCTGGGGTTTATTTTGGAAAGTCTGGCTCCAGAGGGCTCCTCAGCAAGACGATCTCACTGACTGTTTGTAAATTTGTTTTTCTGTAAGGTATATCCTTTCCTTGTTGTTGTTGTTCAGTTGCTAAGCTGTGTCTGACTCTTTGCAATTCTATGTAGCTGCCAGGCTCTTCTGTCCATGAGATTTCTCAGGCAATACTGGAGTGGGTTTCCATTTCCTTTTTCAGGGCATCTTCCCAACCCAGGGATCAAATGCATGTCTCCTGCATTGGCAGGAGGATTCTTTACCACTGAGTCACCTGGGAAGCCCATCCTTTCATTTGATGTTGTTATTGTTCAGTCACTAAGTTGTGTCTGACTCTTTGTGACCCCATGGACTTTCAGCATGACTAAAAGATTGTAATCTTTCAAAATCCACAAATCACCCATTCCTTGCATTTTCTAGGAAGTAATTCCACTTTCAAAGATTTCATAACAAAGTGTTTACATAATCTATTGTGTTATATATTCCATTAAGAGTTAGATATACTATTGTAACATTTATTTTATTTTATCTGTGTTTATAAATCTATCCCTGACTAGAGTGTGTGCCTGTAGAGATGGGGACCGAACATTGTCTTTCTCTAGCACTTCACTGACAAGAACCCAGTAGGTCCAGAGAAAACATTTGCTGAAGATGTGAAAGCTGATGTTAATGCTGACAGCAGCTGCCTCCTCTGCTGCGCTGTTACAAAATCCACCTCGGAGGCCCCCTGCAGCCATTGCCTGACAGCTGTTCGAGTCTCTACCTGAAGGGGTATTCTGGCTGCTGGGGAAGGCTTGGTCACGCATGGGGAGGCTAGATTTTGCCAGGAATTGACTCTTATGAGCTGGAGAAGGCAATGGCAACCCACTCCAGTGTTCTTGCCTGGAGAATCCCAGGGACAGAGGAGCCTAGTGGGCTGCCATCTATGGGGTTGCACAGAGTCAGACACGACTGAAGCGACTTAGCAGAGCAGTAGACTCTTGTGAGCAGCTTGCAACCAGGGAGCGGATGGAGTTGGTGGACAGATGGCCCAGCTTCCCTGCACCATGGAGGCACACTTGTAGCTGTGTCCTGCGAAGTCACTTCCCTGGCAGGCAGCCCCAGGGGGTCTAAACCCCAGTTGCCCACGAGCAACTGGTGTCTTCACTAACACACCTTCTCTTGGCTTCTCTCTTGTACTATTGGAAGCTGGAAAGTTTATGATAATTTACTACATAGCAATAGAAGATGAGTATGAATTCTGGTGCCTGGAAGTTGGGTGCTGCTGTAACAATACCTAAAACCTGAGTGTTTGCTAGGGCTGCCATAATACGGTACCATAGGCTGGTGGCTTAACCAACAGACATTTATTTCCCACAGTTCTGGAAGCTGGAAGTCTGAGATCCAGGAATATGCAGGGTTGCTTCTTCTCAGGCTGCTGACCTTGGCTTGCAACCGTTTGCACTTAGGCATCTGTGGCATCTCTTCCCTCTCTTTGTAAGGACACTAGTTCTATCTGATTAGGATGCATCCTGACAACCTCATTTAATCTTGACTACCTCCCTGAAAGATCCTATTACCAAATAAAATCACACTGTGGGTAGGGGCTTCAGCATGTAGCTTTTGGAGGGGATTCACGACTGAGCGACTTCACTTTTACTTTTCACTTTCATGCACTGGAGAAGGAAATGGCAACCCACTCCAGTGTTCTTGCCTGGAGAATCCCAGGGACACGGGAGCCTGGTGGGCTGCCGTCTCTGGGGTCGCACAGAATCAGACATGACTGAGGTGACTTAGCAGTAGCAATCCATAACAACACAGGGATTTTGCAACCAGAAGTGGGTGGAGGCTGGAGGGATGTTGAGGAATACGGTAGAAAATAGTCTAACTTGCCATGAATTCTTACTAGAATCTGGACTTGGACAAGGTGGATGGTGAGGGCACAGAAACAAATGAGGAACAATTCAGTTCAGTCGCTCAGTTGTGTCTGAATCTTTGCAGCCCCATGGACTGCAGCATGCCAGGCTTTCCTGTCTATCACCAACTCCTAGATCTTGCTCAGAGTCAAGTCCGAGTTGGAGATGCAATCCAACCATCTCATCCTCTGGCTTCCCCTTCTCCTCCTTCCCTCAATCTTTCCCAGCACCAGGGTCTTTTCAAATGAGTCAGTTTTTTGCATCAGGTGGCCAAAATATTGGAGCTTCAGCTTCAGCATCAGTCCTTCCAATGAATATTCAGGACTGATTTCCTTTAGGATGGACTGGTTGGATATCCTTTTAGTCCAAGGGACCCTAAAAAATCTTCAACACCACAGTTCAAAAGGGTTAATTCTTCGGCACTCAGCTTTCTTCATGGTCCAGCTCTCACATCCAGGCATGACTACTGGAGAAACCATTGCTTTGACCAAACGGACATTTGTCGGCAAAGTAATGTCTCTTCTTTTAAATATGCTGTCTAGGTTTGTCATAGCTTTTCTTCCAAGAACTCAGCGTCTTTTAATTTCATGGCTGCAGTCACCATCTGTGGTGATTTTGGAGCCCAAAAAATAAAGTCAGCCACTGTTTCCCCGTCTATTTGCCATGAAGTGATGGGACTGGATGCTATGATCTTCGTTTTCTGAATGTTGAGCTTTAAGCCAGCTTTTTCACTCTCCTCTTTCACTTTCATCAAGAGGCTTTTTAGTTCCTCTTCACTTTCTGCCATAAGGGTGGTGTCATCTGCCAATGTGAGGTTATTGATATTTCTCCCAGCAATTATGATTCCAGCTTGTGCTTCATCCAGCCCAGTGTTTCTCATGATGTACTCTGCATATAAGTTAAATAAACAGGGTGACAATATACAGCCTTGATGTACTCCTTTCCTGATTTGGAACCAGTCTGTTGTTCCATGTCTCGTTTTAACTGTTTCTTCTTGACCTGAATACATATTTCTCAGGAGAAGGTCAGGTAGTCTGGTATTCCAAAATTCTTGAAGAATTTTCCACAGATTGTTGTTCCACACAGTCAAAGGCTTTGGCATAGTCAATAAAGCAGAAGTAGATGTTTTTCTGGAATTCTCTTGCTTTTTTGATGATTCAGTGGATGTTGGCAATTTGATCTCTGGTTCCTCTCTGCTTTTTCTAAATCCAGCTTGAGTATCTGGAAGTTCATGGTTCATGTACTGTTGAAGCCTGACTTGGAGAATTTTGAGCATTACTTTGCTAGTGTGAGAGATGAATGCAATTGTGAAGTAGTTTGAACATTCTTGGGCATTGCCTTTCTTTGGGATTGGAGTGAAAACTGACCTTTTCCAGTCCTGTGGCCACTGCTGAGTTTTCCAAATTTGCTGACATATTGACTGCAGCACTTTAACAGCATCATCTTTTAGGATTTAAAATAGCTCAGCTAGAGTTCCATCACCTCCAGAGGAACATGTTATTGGAAATTGGATGAAGGGAATTCTTGCTGTGTTACTGGTGGAAAGTTCAGAAAAAATGTCTTTTGGAGTTATGTGGAAAGCAGAAACTATGTGATAAATCTCATGATGTATCTACAGAGATTTTCAAGGCAAGTGTGGTAAGTGCCGCCTGGTTTCTTCTTTCTGCTTATGGTAAAATGCAAGAGGAGAGAGATGCATTGAAGGAAGAACTTTCTTTAAAAAAAGGGAAAAAGAATTTCATGACTTAAAAGATTCTGAGCCTCTTTATATGGCCAAGGTGAGAAAAGTTGTACCACCAACACTTAGCTACAAATCAGAAAGATGCAGTCACGCAGAAGGCCTTCTGAGGAAATTAAAGGTGTGCCCCACAGAGTTTCTCGGTCAAACGACAGAACTTCTAGAAAACGTAAAGGCAGCGCCCCTCAGTCATTTCAGGAGAGGCTGAGGTATGGGATGGTTTATCATAACAGTATCTGTGGATATAGCTTTATATATGTGCCCAATGGAGGCAACCACAGTGACAACCACACAAGGTCTACAATTCAAAAATTGTTTCAATAGAAACACTGCTGGGACTTTCCTGGTGGTCCAGTGGTTAAGACTTTGTTTTCCAATGCAGGAGACAAGGGTTCTATTCCTGGTCTAGGAGCTAAGATCTTGTATGCCTCATGGCCAAAAATCCAAATATAAAACAGAAGCATATTGTAACAAATTCAATCAAGACTTTAAAAATGGTCCACATTTAAAAAAAAAATAAAAACAACCCTGGCAGCTTGAACTGCAAGAGACTGAGATATTATGATAGGAAGCTTTCAGAGAAACGTGAATAATCATAACATAACCATCACTTCATAATTGTGTTATGATAAATATATGACTCCAAGCAGGTAGCTTGCACTCTCCTGCTGGCTTTGAAGAAGCAAACTGCCAGAGCAGTTTCTTTGAAAGTACACTTTCAGAGGCCCCAGTAGGAAACAGGCTGATAAAACTCTCAACTGCAAATACGGGTTACTTTTCATGGGAAAAGAGGGCCGAATCAAGACTCTGAGAGAGCGGGGCCTGAGCCACAGAGGAGTATTCCCAAGCTTGAAGCCTAATCAAGGAACTCCCACCATCTACCAGGCTGGATTTCTCAGCAGTATTGGACTAGGGACTCCTTTTAACCTTCTGTTTCTCCTGTTTTGAACCCAAATGGCTATGGCGATTATCCTATGCCTGGTCCACAAGCAAGTGTTGGGAGGGCTGGGGGCACACAGTTCATCTCTGTAGGTTCACAGCTGCACAGATGGAGTGGAGCTGTGCCCTTGCAGCTGTGCCTAATAGATAGCCCCCCAAGAGCTTTGTCTACACCTGACCCCAATTTAACTTGAGATGATGCTCTAACAGGATGAGATGGGAACCCCTGGGCTGGAGTAAACACATTCTGCAGCCGGGGGGACAGTGAGGATCAGAGTGGACAGACCTTCAAGTGGCTCCTCAGTGCCTCTGGCCTCCTGGTGCTCATGGCTCTGTGTGGTCTGCTCGCCATGAGCCTTGGCAGGACCTGTGCCTTGCTTCTAACCGACAGAACTTGACAGAGGTGATAGGATGCCGTGTTCACACTTCAGTGTTATGTTATATGGCAAAGGTCATGGGATGTCACCTGTCCCATGGTTATGTTACATGATTTGGCAACCATGATGGGGCATTACTTCATGACTGAAAGTGAAAGTCACTCAGTTGTGTCTGACTCTTTGCAACCCCATGGTCTATACAGTCCATGGAATTCTCCAGGCCAGAATACTGGAGTGGGTAGCCTTTCCCTTCTCTAAGGGATCTTCCCAACCCTGGGACTGAACCCAGGTCTCCCACATTGCAGGCGGATTCTTTATCAACTGAGCCACAAGGGAAGCCCAAGAATACTGGAGTGGATAGCCTATCCCTTCTCCAGCGGATCTTCCTGACCCAGGAATCCAACTGGGGTCTCCTGCATTGCAGGTGGATTCTTTACCAACTGAGCTATCAGGGTCATGTTTATGTAATGCCAAATACAGAAACCCTAAGTAGGTAGCTCTCACTCTCCTGCTGGCTATGATGAAGCAAACCACCACGAGCTCTACAGAAGCAAGGAGGTGAGTTCTGTCAACAACCTAAATGAGCCTGGATGTGGATTCTTCCCCAGTCAAGCTTCTGGATAACCATGAAACTCAACTGATCTCCGACTGTAGTCCTGTGAGAGATTAAGCACAGAACACTGATTCCATATTCACAGAAATTGTGAGATAATAAATGTGTGTTCTTGTGAGCCATGGCATGTGTGGTAACTTATTATACAGCAACAGAAAACTAATACAAAGATTCTCAATAGGCAATGCATTGTGTGAGTGCAGCAAACTTAGACTAGCGCCCTCCTGGGTTTAGCATTTGCATCGCAATTTTCACCTTATAGGTGAAAGTGAAAGGCACTCAGTTGTGTCCAGCTCTTTGCAACCCCATGGACTCCATGGAATTCTCTAGGCCAGAATACTGGAGTGGGTAGCCTTTCCCTTCTCCAGGGGATCTTCCAAACTCAGGAATCGAACCCAGGTCTTCTGCATTGCAGGTGGATCCTTTATTAGCTGAGCCACAGGGGAAGCCCAAGAATACTGCAGTGGGTAGCCTATCCCATTTCTAGCAGATCTTCCCGACTCAGGAATCGGACTGGGATCTCCTGTATTGCAGGCAGATTCTTTGCCAACTGAGCTATCAGGGAAGCCCTATAGGTAACAATAGTAGCATCCAATCAGGTGGATGGTGATGTGTGGCTTCGAAATGATCAAAGAATTGATCAACTTCTCTAGTCCTAATTTAGAGTCAACAACATAATGCTCATAGTTAAAATCACATGACAAAATGATAAGGACTGTAGGATTTGACAGTAGCCCCAAGAAACATATAGCTGCCATCTTTGTGCCCCAATTTCTGTGAGATGCTAAATCAAGATAAAATTAAATCTTTCAAGTTCTGAGTATGTGTGGGAGTCACAGGGAGTCCATGCTTTTTCCTCTGGATTTAGAAGGACTATTTTCAGTTAGGTCACCCCTGCCAGGAGAGAAGAGTTGGGGCAAATAAGGCATCTCTGAAAACAGAGTCTCTGAATATAGAGTTTCCCAGCTATCAAAGCACAGCCATTCTCCCTGGGCGAGTTCAGCTGTCAGGAGTTCAGAGCAGGCCACTCCACGGGGAAGCCACACAAATCTGGAGGCATGCCTGTGATCTGAGTGCTCGCTGTTTGACCTCTGATGTGATCAGCTCGGGGGGCAGGGAGGCCACCGTGGACAGAGGAGGGGCAAGAGCCTTTGAAGGCTTACTCACTTGCTCCTTGGTGCTTGATTCTGTCACCGTGTGGGATCTGTCCATCTTCTCCTTGGAATGACAGCTGGGGACAGAGTCACTACAGGAATGCTGGGAGAGGGATTTTCTCGGAAATAGACCCAACTATCAAATTGTCATAAGTTACTTCCCAGTACAAACGATGACTGACAATTGCTTTAAAATGGTACATCCTATTTATGTTTACCTTCAGGGTGACTACAGATACCGAACTCTTGAGAGGGAGTGTCTGGGAGCATTTGTTCATGAGGCCTTAGTGGTCCAATTTTCACTGGAAGCCTAGGATCTTCTGTGTTCTAGCATCATGGAACACGAACGTCAGGCTGTTCTCTACTTGTTCTCTGAGCTGAAGTTGTGAGATCCAGTCATTTGTGATACAGAAACGTCACGTGGATGTTCAGTGTTGGCCAGAGAACCCAGAGGAGGTGTTTGTTTAATGCCTAGCTCTCCTCAGAATAAAAGAAGGGGTGAGTACCGGCAGGGCTCACTCTCCTGGGATAATTCCTTCTGCCCTGAAAATATCAGTTTTTGCTTTTGCTTTTTGGAGTAACATCTAGGCCATAGGTGCTGAAGGCTGCTCCAACTGTGAAAGGAAATGTCAAGGTAGCTTAGGTGAAGCACTGCTCTAAAAGAGGAAAGATGGTAACGATAAGCAGAGGGGGTCAACTTTTACTTTTTTTTTTTTTTGACTTTCAAAGGTGGCTGTGTGGGTGGTGGGGAGCGGAGGTGGGGTGGGGAGTGGTGGGTGTGTGTGGGGCATGCCTCACTTACACAACAGAAAACGCTTTTCAGAAGTTTCCAGATTTGGTTGGATCATAGAAATGAAGACGGACAATAAACCTGGCTTTGGCTTTGGCCTTACCCACTACTCTGGGACTGAGCTCACTTGCCCCAATCTCCTGAATTTAGGTAAGGGAGAGAATGGGTCAGGTGTAACGTTTTCTTTCCACAGTCTCTGGTGCTGGGAAGGTTGAGAAGGCACAGTGAAAATGGAAGGAGGTTCCAGAAAGCAATGGGCACCAAGAGAGCTGTGAGACTCCAAGTCTGTTGTCCTCACTGATTTTAAAAGTGCAGAAATGCTTGGGGCTGTTACACTGGGATGACCCAGAGGGATGGGATGGGGAGAGAGGTGGGAGGGGGCTCAGGATGGGGAACACGTGTATACCCATGGTGGATTCATGTTGATGTATGGCAAAACCAATACAATATTGTAAAGTAATTAGCCTTCAATTAGGACAAATAAATTTATATTAAAAAAAGTGCAGAAATACTAAAACTTTAGTGAAGGTTAATCACCTGTTCTGCCAGTGAAAGTCTGCATTCTAATCAACCTAATAGACACTGCTGTGGGTATTTCTTTTTTTTTTTTAAATTGATTTGTAAATTTTTGTGACTTGTTTTCCTTTTTAAATTTATTTATGTATTTCCTTATTGCTTGGCTGTGTTGAGCCGTGGGTGTAGCATGCAGGATCTTTGCTGCGTCACACAGAATCTTTTGTTGCAGCACACAGATGAGCTGTGGCGTGTGGGGTCCAGCACATGTGGGCTTTGGTAACTGTGGGACATGGGAGCTTACTTGCTCCCCAACACATGGAGCTTAATTCCCCTACCAGGGATTGAACCTGCACCCCCGTACTGCAAGGCAGATTCTTAACTGCTGGACCCCCAGGAAAGACCCTGCTGTAGGTGGTTTTTTTTTTTAAACATTAAAAAAAATTTTATTTTTACTTTATTTTACAATACTGTATTGGTTTTGCCATACATTGACATGAATCCACCACGGGTGTACCTGTGTTCCCAAACATGAACCCCCCTCCCACATCCCTCCCCATAACATCCCTCTGGGTCATCCCCGTGCACCAGCCCCAAGCATCCTGTATCCTGCATCAGACATAGACTGGCGATTCATTTCTTACATGATAGTATACATGTTTCAATGCCATTCTCCCAAATCATCCCACCCTCTCCCTCTCCCACAGAGTCCAAATGTCTGCTATACACATCTGTGTCTCTTTTGCTGTCTTGCATACAGGGTCATCATTACCATCTTTCTAAATTCCATATATATGTGTTAGTATACTGTATTGGTGTTTTTCTTTCTGGCTTACTTCACTCTGTATAATCCGCTCCAGTTTCATCCATCTCATTAGAACTGATTCAAATGTATTCTTTTTAATGGCTGAGTAATACTCCATTGTGTATATGTACCACAGCTTTGTTATCCATTCATCTGCTGATGGACATCTAGGTTGTTTCCATGTCCTGGCTATTATAAACAGTGCTGCGATGAACATTGGGGTACATGTGTCTTTTTCTATTCTGGTTTCCTCGGTGTGGATGCCCAGCAGTGGGATTGCTGGGTCATATGGCAGTTCTATTTGCAATTTTTTAAGGAATCTCCACACTGTTCTCCATAGTGGCTGTACTAGTGTGCATTCCCACCAACAGTGTAAGAGGGTTCCCTTTTCTCCACACCCTCTCCAGCATTTATTACTTGCAGACTTTTGGATTGCAGCCATTCTGACTGGTGTGAAGTGGTACCTCATTGTGGTTTAGATTTGCATTTCTCTAATAATGAGTGATGTTGGGCATCTTTTCATGTGTATGTCTTCTTTGGAGAAATGTCTATTTATTTCTTTGGCCCATTTTTTGATTGGGTCGTTTATTTTTCTGGAATTGAGCTGCATAAGTTGCTTGTATATTTTTGAGATTAGTTGTTTGTCAGTTGCTTCATTTGCTATTATTTTCTCCCATTCTGAAGGCTGTCTTTTCACCTTAAAGTGATGTTTTTGATGAGAAGTTTTGGCATATATGCAATCTGCCCCCAAAATTTCATTTATAATTAACTTTTTCTTTTAAAAAAATTAATGATTGCTGCAAGACACACATTACTTCTTCTGTAAGAGGTTTGTGCTTCTCTTAAATATCTTTTGATAAGCTCAGAGTCAGAAGGACTTCCTAAATCTTAACTGTTCATATCCATTTAATTAACATGCCCTGAAAATCTGCAGGATTGCATATCAAATCAATATTGCCAGCACATTATAAAATTGAATCTGACCTTTATATGAATAAATTTATTTTGCAATAGAACAATTTCTTGATCTGAGACCTGTGTCCTTCATGGACAGGAATTTAACCAACGGCCTGACTGTGGCTCACAAAGGCCCCACCATCCAGTGTCTGAATGGACTTCCCCACCCCTTCCCTGCCCACTTTTTCCCAGCTCCCCCGGCCCCAGGCTGATTCCCCATGCCTGTTCCCACCCCCAGGGTCTTTGCACATGTTCTTCCTTCCTCCTCTGAATTCCTCCCCCTCCTAGGTCTTCTTCCTGGTTCCCTCATCACCTTCTTGAAGACTCTCCTCAAGGGCTCTGCATGGCTTCACCCTCAGATACTTTATATTATGATGATACTTTCTTTTCTTCATCATATTTATTGCTACATAGGTGTGCTGTTTGTTTATTTAGATCATAGTCGTCTTTCTGTGAGATTACAGCTCCTCAGGACAGGGACCTAGCACTTATGGACATCCCACTCACCTAGAGTGAGGCTCCAGTAAATACCTGTTGAATGAATGGGTGATATTAATGTAAAATTTTCTGCATTCTGGGGGTTTTAAAGATACAGATCTCAGAATTGACTCTGAGGTAACAAACAAGTTTTGACTGGGTAAATAGGAAGACATAAACTGTGAGGCAAATTCTTTATCACCAGGGAAGTCCTGAGATGGTATCTTTCAGATTTGGTAGGACTTTGTAACCCTAAGAAGGTTTAAAAATAAGTACTGCAGCATGAGCCAAGAAATTATATAATGTCTATTGAAATAATGAAGAAAGGAAGAAAAACCAAATTATTAATATTTTTGTAATAACCAAAGTATTAATATTTTAGTAAGAGGTTAAGTGTTGGTGAAACAACATATTTTATAGCCATTATGACAATTATGATATTTGATGTGTCTTTACTATTTCTCTTTGAACACATTTACTTTCTTGTGTTAATGTTTGAACCAGCGAAGAAAACTTAAAATATTTCACCTGTGATGTTCTTGAAATATTTGGGAGCATGTGACTACTTAATACTTAAATGCATAGTTTGATTAATGTTACTAATTTAATATTAGGTACTGGTATTTTTCAAAAATATTTAAGAGATCCATAATTTTTATCACATTGTTAAACTAAGTACAAATAGTAGAAGGTATTCTCCATACACCAAAGCTCCTTAGACAGTTGGGATCTGGCCACTGAAGCATCGCAAGGGGAATACTAGCACCCTCCTTTTATAGACAAGGAAACTCCTGTCTAAAGCAGCAGGCAGGTGACTTATCTAAGGCCGCCCAGTTTGTAGTTGGCTGATCTTGGCCTTACACATCATGTGCTCACTCCTGGGATCTCCTCTTCCTATTTCTAAATGCTTTTAAAATAAATTTATATTAAAAATAAATAAATAAATAAATAAATAAAAAGTACCCCCCCCAAATAAAATGGCCATTCTTTTTATTTTTTTATTGGAGTATAGTTGATTTACAATGTTGTGATATAAAGGCTTTTTTAACATTATTCTCTCTGTGTGTATTAACATTTTAAAATGATTTCTAGGCTATTAAAAAGGGTGATCATTAAGTTCAAGCTTCAGTCCACCTAAAAGAGTGGTTCTTAAAGTGTGTCCTCCACCCATCAGTGGCATCAGCAGCATCTGAGAGTTTGCTAGACAGGCAAACCATCCACCCAGAATGAGTGAATCAGAATCTCCAGGGTGGGGCCAGGAATCTTGGATTTAATAAAATCCTTAGGAGACTCGGCTGAAAGTCCAAGAGAACCACTAGGCAAGAACAAACATGACCATTTAGCCAGCCCTTTATATGAAAGTGTTAGCTGCTCAGTCATACCTGACTCTTAGAGACCACATGGACTATAGCCCACCAGTCTCCTCTGCCCATGGAATTCTCCAGGCAAGAAAAGTGGAGTAGGTTGCCATTTCCTTCTCCAGGGGCTCTTCCTGACCTACAGATTGAACCCAGGTCTCCTGAATTGCAGGCAGATTCTTTATCATCTGAGCCAGCAGCAAGGCACATTCCTAACCACCAGACCATGAAGACCCTTTATATAAAATATCTAATTCAGCAGGAATTTTGGTAATGACATGCTTATGACATTCTTGCAGACAAAACAATGTCACATAAAAAAGGAGTTTCTCAAAGTTATTTTCCAAAAGTTTTATGTTTTACAGGGTGCTCCCCACCCCACCCTCACCTTGCTGACAGGCCTTTGGCTTGGGTACCTGAAGTTTAACTTTTGACACAATTCTAAGCTAACCTTTGGCTCTTGGTTTCTGAGATTTGGAAATGTTGGCCGGTGTAAACTTGCACTGCTATATTATGTGGACAAATTCCTTTGCAATGATCTAAATCAAGGTTCTCAAAGCAGGTCCCCACACCAGCAGCATCAGTGTTACCTGGAATCTTTTCAGAATTGCAAATTCTCAGGCTCCATCCTAGCCCTGCTCAATCAGAAACTCTGGGGATAGGCCTGGCAATCTGTGCTTATCAAGCCCTCCAAGTGATACTGTTGGACTATAGCTTGAGAAATACTGATCTGCAAGAATCTACGTAGAAGAGTATATCCGAGTGACTTTGACATGTGATTTAAATAAGGTTTGGACCGAAGCAGCTGACACAACCAATCAGAGAAGACAGTGTTGGTTGTAATGGTGAAGTTACATTCAAAACCAGCCAGCCTAAAGTTTACAGTTCTGAAGAAATAGTACTTTGCCACAACCTAAGGAACTGTATACCTCTTCCACTACTGCTTTTATATCGCAATCTCTTTTCTCATTTTCCTTTGTCTATTTTAAAGGACAATTTGACTCCAAATTAGAATTGTCAGTTCTACTTTAAAAAAAAAAAAAAAAAAACTTTGCCAAAATGGGCTTTAAACATGTACAACTCTACCTATTCATTACTTTCTATCAATTCATTCAAGGCTTCTTATTCCAAAGACTGTTCTGACTTCTGCAACGTATTCTGCATAGTTTATCTCTGGTCCTTCTCAGGTCATTTGCAAGATTTCGCCAGAGGAGTCTTATCTAAAGAAATCATTCAAACTTCGTGGTGCACTCTTGCCCCTTGAACCTATTATTTTCCTAATTTGAGGAGCTGGTACAGTCAGCAGATTCACTATGATACAAAAGTGCTGACAGCACCAACTGCATTCATAGGGTCTGAAGAAGGAGAAGCTTCATCTAAAGGGGTTTGGTGAGAGTATGAAGGATGGATTTCTTGGGTGTCTTTCAGTTAGGAAGCATTTAATTAACTGGTCTTTCTGGGGAAAATTCAACCCAGACTTCCAGATGTTCAAGCTGGTTTTAGAAAAGGCAGAGGAACCAGAGATCAAATTGCCAACATCTGCTGGATCATCAAAAAGGCAAGAGAGTTCCAGAAAAACATCTATTTCTGCTTTATTGAGTATGCCAAAGCCTTTGACTGTGTGGATCACAATAAACTGTGGAAAATTCTGAAAGAGATGGGAATACCAGACCACCTGACCTGCCTCTTGAGAAACCTGCATGCAGGTAAGGAAGCAACAGTTAGAACTAGACATGGAACAACAGACTGGTTCCAAATAGGGAAAGGAGTACATTAAGGCTGTATATTGTCACCCTGCTTATTTAACTTATATGCAGAGAACATCATGAGAAACACTGGGCTGGATGAAGCACAAACTGGAATCAAGATTGCCAGGAGAAATATCAATAAGCTCAGATATGCAGATGACACCACCCTTATGGCAGAAAGTGAAGAAGAACTAAAGAGCCTCTTGATGAAAGTGAAAGAGGAGAGTGAAAAAGTTGGCTTAAAGGTCAACATTCAGAAAACTAAGATCATGGCATCTGGTCCCATCACTTCACGGGAAATAGATGGGGAAAAAGTGGAAACAGTGGCTGACCTTATTTTTGGGCTCCAAAATCACTGCAGATGGTGATTGCAGCCATGAAATTAAAAGAGGCTTTCTCCTTGGAAGGAAAGTTGTGACCAACCTAGACAGCATATTAAAAAGCAGAGACATTATTTTACCAACCAAGGTCCATCTAGTCAAGGCTATGATTTTTCCAGTGGTCATGTATGGATGTGAGAGTTGGACTATAAAGAAAGTTGAGCACCGAAGAATTGATGCTTTTCAACTGTGATGTTGGAAAAAACTCTTAAGAGTCCCTTGGACTGCAAGGACATCCAACCATTCCATTCTAAAGGAGATCAGTCCTGGGTGTTCATTGGAAGGACTGATGTTGAAGCTGAAACTCCAATACTTTGGCTAGCTGATGCGAAGAGCTGACTCATTTGAAAAGACCCTGATGCTGGGAAAGATTGAGGGCAGGAGGAGATGGGGATGACAGAGGATGACATCATTTGATGGCATCACCAACTCGATGGACATGAATTTGAGTTGGAAGTTCGTGATGGACAGACCATCCCCATGGAAAAGAAATGCAAAAAAGCAAAATGGCTGTCTGGGGAAGCCTTATGAATAGCTGTGAAAAGAAGAGAGGTGAAAAGCAAAGGAGAAAAGGAAAGATATAAGCATCTGAATGCAGAGTTCCAAAGAATAGCAAGAAGAGATAAGAAAGCCTTCTTTAGTGATCATTGCAAAGAAATAGAGGAAAACAACAGAATGGGAAAGACTAGAGATCTCTTCAAGAAAATTAGAGATATTAAGGGAACGTTTCATGCAAAGATGGGTTCGATAAAGGACAGAAGTGGTATGGACCTAACAGAAGCAGAAGACATTAAGAACAGATGGCAAGAATACACAGAAGAACTGTACAAAAAGGATCTTTATGACCCGGATAATCACGATGGTGTGATCACTCATCTAGAACCAGATATCTTGGAATGTGAAGTGAAGTGGGCCTTAGAAAGCATCACTATGAACAAAGCTAGTGGAGGTGATGGAATTCCAGTAGAGCTATTTCAAATCCTGAAAGATGATGCTGTGAAAGTGCTGCACTCAGTATGCCAGCCAATTTGGAAAACTCAGCAGTGGCCACAGGACTGGATAAGGTCAGTTTTCATTCCAACTCCAAAGAAAGGCAATGCCAAAGAATGATCCAACTACCACACAACTGCACTCATTTCACACGCTAGTAAAGTAATGCTCAAAATTCTCCAAGCCAGGCTTCAGCAATACGTGAACTGTGAACTTCCTGATGTTCAAGCTGGTTTTAGAAAAGGCAGAGGAACCAGAGATCCAATTGCCAACATACGCTGGATCATGGAAAAGCAAGAGAGTTCCAGAAAAACATCTATTTCTGCTTTATTGACTATGCCAAAGCCTTTGACTGTGTGGATCACAATAAACTGTGGAAAATATTGAAAGAGATGGAAATACCAGACCACCTAACCTGCCTCTTGAGAATTCTGTATGTAGGTCAGGAAGCAACAGTTAGAACTGGACATGGAACAACAGACAGGTTCCAAATAGTAAAAGGAGTACGTCAAGGCTGTATATTGTCACCCTGCTTACTTAACTTGTATGCAGAGTACATCACGAGAAACGCTGGACTGGAAGAAGCACAAGCTGGAATCAAGATTGCCAGGAGAAATATCAATAAGCTCAGATATGCAGATGACACCACCCTTATGGCAGAAAGTGAAGAGGAACTAAAAAGCCTCTTGATGAAAGTAAAAGAGGAGAGTGAAAAAGTTGTCTTCAAGCTCAACATTCAGAAAACAAAGATCATGGCATCCAGTCCCATCACTCCATGGGAAATAGATGGAGAAACAGTGGAAACAGTGTCAGACTTTATTTTTGGGGGGTCCAAAATCACTGCAGATGCTGATTGCAGCCATGAAATTAAAAGATGCTTACTCCTTGGAAGAAAAGTTATACCAACCTAGATAGCATATTGAAAAGCGGAGATATTACTTTGCCGACTAAGGTCCGCCTAGTCAAGGCTATGGTTTTTCCAGTAGTCAGGTATGGATGTGAGAGTTGGACTGTGAAGAAGGCTGACTGCTGAAGAATTGATGCTTTTGAACTGCGGTGTTGGAGAAGACTCTTGAAGGTCCCTTGGATTGCAAAGAGATCCATCCAGTCCATTCTGCAGGAGATCAACCCTGGGATTTCTTTGGAAGGAATGATGCTAAAGCTGAAACTCTTTTGGCCGCCTCATGCGAACAGTTGACTCATTGGAAAAGACTTTGATGCTGGGAGGGATTGAGGGCAGGAGAAGAAGGGAACAACCAAGGATGAGATGGCTGGATGGGATCACTGACTCGATGGACATGAGTCTGAGTGAACTCCAGGAGTTGGTGATAGACAGGGAGGCCTGGAGTGCTGTGATTCACGGGGTCGCAAAGAATCGCGACTGAGTGACTGAACTGAACTGAACTGAACTGAACTGAACTGATGGACAGCGAGGCCTGGCGTGCTGCAGTTCATGGGGTCACAAAGAGTCGGACATGAATGAGCGACTGAACTGAACTGAACTGACTCTTGTCGTTCCTTGTCTGTACTTATTTATTTTTTTCACAGACATTACTGTGCCTGAAATGTGCAGAAATCCAGGACTGGATTCACACTTGAGATTTATTTTCCAGTCATTTCTCTGTTAGCATTTAAATGTCTATAACCGACATTCCCCCATACAGACTGGATTCTCACACATTTGGCATCCAAGTTGGGAAGCCCATTATGTGAGTAAGAGAAACATGGGGCTCAGTTAGGTAACTTTGCTCCAATTCTCTGTGGGGCTGATAAATTCTGTCAAAGAAGAAAGGTAGCCAGCTCACCCAGGAGATGGAAGAAATGAGCTAGAAGATTCTCTTATGTCCAACAGCCACTGCACATGATGCATTATCACTGAGATGGGAGCTTCCTACTTTTCTGCCAGCCAGGACCTGCTAGGACTAGCACAAGTGAAAAGCCATGGTGCAATAGATGTTACTCTAACCTCATCCCATAATAAGAACATTCCACACTCCCTGACAAGAGAGCACACCCTGGCCTTTAGCTAGGATGATACACTAAAACAGCTCCCTTCCAGAATACTCCTCATCAAATGGCAATTTCTTAAAGTTAAGCAAATAGCCCTTGTTTCATTTGGACATTCTCCTTTGCCATGATGATCAATAGCAGACAACTTTTTGGGGCATACTTCATCTTCCTTTTCTGGGTTTTATAAAAACTTGGAATATTGCAAAAAATAATGAAACGATAAAGCAAATTCTTTCCAATCTCAATTTCTTTTTAGATAAGTTCCAGCCTATTATTTAGTCATTAGTGAGGCATTTATCTTTTTTTCCAGAGAAAATCATCTTCAATAGAAGGATCAGTTCAGTTCAGTTCAGTTGCTCAGTCGTGTCTGACCCTTTGGACTGCAACACTCCAGGCCTCCTTGTCCAGGATACTGCCTAATATTAACAAGTAGAGTTGGTTAACTGGTCAGCTTCTATTAAATGTTGATCAATAACTGTTTAAGATGAGAGGTTCCTTTTTGTCCCTAAAGATTTATCTTCTTGAATATCCACCTCTTTTTTATATTTCAGCTGGCCTGAAAAGTTTCAAAATCTTATCAGAACATAAAATTTACAAGATGCAAGATTAAAACACTCTGTATCAATCTTTGGGCAGGACAGACCCACATGTTCAGTACTAGAATAAATTGACTAATAAGACATGAATAAATGACAGAATCACAATTCCAAGTTACTCAGTGCAAGTGATCTCTTACAAGCATTTCTTGTAATTTATCAGTTAGGTTCCTTCTTTACACCCTTTAAAAATGCATCCATTGTTGTTTTACATATCATTTAAGCCCAGTGTATTCAATATGCATGTTAATACAGAATAAGGTATTTACATAGCTCAGATGCCTACTGATATAAGAAGTGAAGACAGAATTTGACCTATTGGATAACATGATGATAAGCTTCAGTGATGTTTAATTCCCATAGGAAGCCTTTGGGCAATGTGATGGCCCAGGGAATTCTTATCATCCTGATGTACAGAAGGAAACTGCAAAGGCTAAGTTTTTGGTAGTCTCTTGACCTATCTGAAATGTTTTGAGTCTGATTTCCACTTTAATGCAATGATCCTGATGAACAGTCCTTTTAAAAATCTACTAGCTATTTGTTTAAGGTAAGTTATATCTTATTTTAGGAATCTCATAATTCATTTTTATTTGAAATCTCTCTCTCTCTTAGACTATGAAGACTATATATGTATAATTTATAAGTATGTATACACTTAAAATATATTTTATTATATACAAAATATATATGCATATGTATATATGTGTGTATAATACATAAAAATCATTTAGTATAGTTAAAACCTGTTCTTACTAAACTTTATATAAAAGTTTAGACATTCTGAGGGCAAATGCATAACAACACAAGGCTGCCTAATATAATATCTACTCAGAGGTTACTGACACAAACACCATTTAAAGTAGAAATAAACATTTCCTATTTTGTGATTGCATTGTATGAATATGAGTAAAAATGACTCACATCTGAAAGTTGAGGTTGCTTTTCATGTTCTGCAATTTACAATAAGTGGTGAACATTATAATCACTGAAGAATAACTGTGGATAATATGTGGATATTTAACAACAAATACATGATTTAGGCATTTGAGAGCTCACCCTGCATCAAATGAGGTCACGCTTTTCAAGCCAACTTAAAGAGCAAGTCCTGGCCATACCTTCATGGGCGCCAGCTGGATGGGCGTGATGCAGGAAGGGTCCACCATGGGCTTCGGCCTGTTGGCAGTGTCTGCTAGCAGGCTGTGCCACTGCTGTGGGAGGCCAGTAAATTTCTGTTCCTGTGGATCAAACCCAGTGTGAACCCTGTGTTCAAAGTTGGATGGGCCCGATATTTCAATCTTTTTCTTTTTTTTTCCAAACATGATGCAAAAACCTGAGAAATGAAAACAGAAAAGGAAGTGGTTGATTATCTTGCCAGCCAGAAGACACAGGAAAATCAGTAATTCACTCATCATTCTATCTTTTCAGCTTTTCCACTATTAGTTGCAGACAATGCAAGTTGTACTTTCAGAGTCTGTAGATGAGGCTGCTACTGCTAAGTCGCTTCAGTCGTGTCCGACTCTGTGCGACCCCATAGATGGCAGCCCACCAGGCTCCCCCATCCCTGGGATTCTCAAGGAAAGAACACTGAAATGGGTTGCCATTTCCTTCCCCAATGCATGAAAGTGAAAAGTGAAAGTGAAGTTGCTCAGTCATGTCCTACTCTTAGTGACCCCATGGACTGCAGCCCACCAGGCTCCTCCGTCCATGGGATTTTCCAGGCAAGAGTACTGGAGTGGGGTGCCATTGCCTTCTCCGGTAGATGAGGCAACTTCATTCAGAAATTTTGCTTTTTCCTTATATTTGCCACGTGGAGTAAGGTTTCCTGACTCGCTGAGTTTGGTCATGTGACTCACTTTAACTAATGGACTGTGGAGGAAGAAAAAGTCCTTCAGTTCAAGGTGGAAAAGTTTTAAGATTTTTTTGATGTGGACAATTTTTATTATCTTTACTGGATTTGTTACAAAACTGCTTCTCTGTTATGTTTTGTTTTGTTTTCTTGGCCCTAAGGCGGGTGGGATCAAACCTGCACCCCTTGCACTGGAAGGCAAAGTCTTAGCCACCGGGCCACCAGGGAAGTCTCCAGGGTGGAGGTTTTTGAAGGCATTGTGTTTCCACTTCCCTCTTACACTTCTGCCACTTGGCATGCACATCTCTCTAGTGGGCGATGCTCCCTCAGCCAAGATTCTGGAAGGAGAGATGCATGAAGCAGACACAAATCTGACCTCCAGCCTGGAGTCAGACCAACAACTGACTTGTGAGTATGAAATAAATGTTTGTCATGGAGCCATTAAGACCTTGTATTTGTTTGCTATGTGGCGTTACCAAAGCAAAAGGTGACTAGCACACATGGAGAAGCATCTCAAAGTCTGATGTGCACTTAAAATCTAAAACATGTGTATGGAAAAATGTGTGTAAACATGAGGAATGGGGTTAATAATTATATTTACCACAAAAATTTTATTAGGATTAAACAAGTAAAAAAGTGCAAAAAAAAGGTCTGAAAAGCACCTGGCACAAAGTGAGTGCCAAGTGCTACAAGTATGAAACATACCTCTGGACGAATAGACCAGAGATTGACTGGTATTGCCTGCAGAGAAGGGAGCCAGGAGGAAGCAGGGAACAATATCTACTTTATATTGGATATTTAGAATTTTATACAACGTATTTCACTTGTTTGAAACAATGCAGTTTACCTATTTAAAACCTCCTATGGTTTCCCTGGTGGCTCAGTGACAACCTGTCTGCCAATACAGGAAACACAGGTTCAATCCCTGGGTTGGGAAGATCCCTGAAGAAGGAAAGGGCAGCCCACTCCAGTATTCTTGCCTGGGAAATCCCATGGACAGCACAGCCTGGTGGGCTACAGGCCATGACTTTCCAAAAGAGTTGGACATGACTTTGCCACTAAACAACAACAAAGGACAAAGATACACATAGAAAATATGTAAAATAGTCACGTTATGCTTTACATTTATTGAAAACACGTAAGGTACCCTGGGCTTGAATGCCACTTAGTATTCACTGTGATTGCAGGTGACTGCTTTTCCCTCTCTGAATTTATTGTGAACAGGACAATCACAATCATTTGGGGAATCCCAAGGACCCTGTTGCACCTTTTACAAAACATGGTGCATTGACTTCAATGTTACTTTGTGGGGGAAACCTTGTCCCAGCCCTCAGACTTGAGTAGGTGGGTTATACATACATTGCTACAGTCACGTACATATTTTTCTCCATGCTTATTCACTTGCTGTCAGTTAAACAGTGGCATGCTTATTATCTGTCTTCCCTTCTAGAATATAAGATCCATAAGAGCAGGGATGCTGTCCACTTGTTCATTACTGTTGGCCAATATCTGGCACATGGTAGGGGTCAAGAAATATTTGCTGAGAGACTAACATCACCCAGAACAGAACTTTTAGTGAAGAACACTTAGGATTAGAGCTCCACAGATGTTAACATCGTCTTTTTCACTCTCCCTCCCTCCCTTCCCTTCATCCTCCTTTGGAACTTCTGTTGTTGTTGTTTTTTTTAACTGTTTATCCCTGCTCAGCCAGCAGGGGTTTCCGACTTCCTTCTAGTTTTCTAATGCTTCTGTTCTTTCACTGCCTGGTGAGAACCTGCTTTCTGGTTGGCTGTCTTTTTGCTGTAATTTCACATGTTGGAAGGGACAAAGGAGCTCGCATTGATCTCTTCTAATAAAGTGAAAGAAAGTGAAGTTGCTCAGTCATGTCCGACTCTTTGCGACCCGTGGACTGTAGCGCACCAAGCTCCTCTGTCCATGGGATTCTCCAGGCAAGAATACTGGAGTGGGTTACCATTTCCTTCTCCAGGGGATCTTCCCGACCCAGGGATCGAACCCAGGTCTCCCACATTGCAGGCAGATGCTTTAACCTCTGCGCCACCAAGGGCACTAATACCATTCATGAGGTTCCGACCTCAAGCAACAATCACCTCCCAAAGGCCTCGCTTCCTACTGCCATCACACTGGGGCTTTGGGGATGGCTCAGCAGTAAAGAATTCACCTGCAAATGCAGAAGATGCAGGTTCGATTCCTGAGTTGGGAAGATCCCCTGGAGAAGGGAATGGCAGCCCACTCCAGTATTCCTGCCTGGAGAATCCCATGGACAGAGGAGCCTGGTTACAGTCCATGGAGTCACAAAAGACTCAACTCATTAAGTCACAACTTAATGACTAAACGACGTTTGGATTAGAATGTCCACACATGGATTTTGGAGAGACACATTCAGACCACAGCACAGCATATATAGTCTCTTGACAGGGATCAGAGTCTTCATAGCATTAACTCCCCTGACTTTATCAAAACCCATTTTTGCATCCATCCTGGTTGTTACTTCAGACTCATTTAGCAAACTCACATAAGGTGACAATGAAAAACTAAGAAAGATAGGAAGGGCTCAGAAATACCTTGGCACGTTGTCTGTCTTGGAAAACATAATGACATTAAAAAAAAAAAACAAACTCTTTAAGTACCTTACCATAATTAGGTTAATAAGTACAGGCCAGTTGATTTCAAACATTTGAGAACATCTCAGGCAGAGCATAAAGAAGTAATGGACGCAGCGGCGGTAGACTGTTACAGGAATGGCCCCGATGTCTCGTGCCTGCCAGTGTCCAGCCCTTGGGTGGGTCTCTCCAGCACTGACTCTGGACTAGGATATGTAATCCACAAAAGGACTACAGAAATTATGACACAAGCCTGGAACGTGCTTGCCCCCTGGGGGGCATGCCTCCATGCTGCTTTTGGAAAGAGCCAGTGTGAGAACGAGGCCAGGCCATCTAGTTAGGGGGTGACAGATCATGTAACCAAGACACTCATCAGTCCAGGCAATGAGCCCTGGAAACAGCTGTCTCGCTGATCGGCAGCTGTCCACTAGTGAGCCCAGTCAAAACAAGCAGGAAAACAAACAAACAAACAGCTGAGCTGGACCCACAGTATCAACCTACAGAATCAGAACATAAATAAAATGGCTGTTGCTTTAAGCCATTACATTTTGGAGCAGATCTTTGCACATAAAATGCTAACTGATATGATCCCATCCCCTGCCTCTTCAGATGCCCATCACTTTTCTCTCTTTTAGTTGCTTCATAGTCTCAAGCACAGTGCCCAATCTGGGTAACCATATTAGCTGTTACATTGTGTCCACTCATTGGAGTCTTAATTGTGATGCTATTGTCTGGTTTGTCAAGGGCCTAGAAGGTTTTTAATGGCCAAGAAATTTTGCCAAATAAGTAAGTGACTCTATACACCATCTCTCAGTATTATTTTATGAAAATATAAATAAATTTGAAACATAATTTGGTCATGCATTGGCTGAGTCCACTTGACATTTTAAAAAAACTTCATGATCATTTTTAGAAACAAGGTGAAAATTGTTATAGAAAAATCATTTGAAGATTTGCATATATTCATACTTGAATAAGAACTGAGAATGTTAGATCAAACATTTTTAGAACCAGAATAGAAATGTCTTACTATTTCCTTCCTGACTGGGAATTTCTCACTGGTTGCTATGGCATTCAAGTGAGAATATAAAAAAAGAAAATATTAATGAACTAATACTATTCTTGTTGTAAAATAAGACAGAGGACACCCACAGCTGAATTAATTTGCCTACATTTCATCATGTGATACAACTGTAGTTTAAATGGTAGTAAACATAGTTCTAGGTTGTCTAGTAAGTTTGAGTTAAAGAAGAAACAACTTAAAAAGAAAATGAAGCTGTAAGCCCTACAGTCATGTTCCTGTGATGCTCATACATGACTAAAAGCAGAGAGGGAATCTCCAAAGTGTACAGTGACACTCCATGAGTGATGTCCCTTCCCCTGATAGCACTGAGGAATCTCACATTCAGGCCAAAGATAGTATGGAAATCCTCCTCAACTCCAGACCTGCTTGGTAAAGGACTTCTCTCAGATGAGCACCTGCTTAGTCTGAAAAAGTGCTAACTGTTCAGTGTGTCTGAGCTCACTTAAAATGCACGATAATCCTCTGGTGCAGGGTCCTCAAGACTACCCCTTGGTTTGACATATTAGGAGAACTCACAGGACTCAGCACAGAGCAATACACATGGCGATGATTATTGCAGTGAAAGAACACAATGCAGAATCAGCAAAGGAGAAAGGAGTATGGGCGACGTCTGCAGGCATGAGCCCCCAGTAGTTCTCTCCCAGCAGACTCACGTAGGAGGTAACCAGTTCCCCTAAGCACTAAATTGTGACAATACACGTGAAATGCTGTCTACACAGGGAAGCTTGGGAAAGACTCAGTGACTGAGAATTTTACTCAGTACCTGTCACATGGGCACCTCTGCCTGGTCCCTGCAAAAATTCCAAACTCCAGAAGGAAACATGGGTTCAGCAGAGACTAAAACAGTCTGGATAAACAGTTTAGTCGCAGTGAGCCATTATTATCAGGGAACAGCGGGAACTCTCCTAAAACCCAAGTTTCTAGATGCCAGCAAAGGACCAATCCTGTAATTAGGTTTCTCAAAGACAGAGTCTTGGGCCTGCTGTGTGAACTCCTTCAGATAAGGGGTGTTATAGCACAAGGGGTGATATCATCATACCTCTATTCTACAGAAGTAAAAAATAGAAGCTAAGAGGTAAGAAATTGACAAAACTGGAGACTCAGAAACTCAAAGCACATTCTTTTGATCAGATGAAAGATTGTATAATAAAGCTAAATTCTATTTACCATAGCAGAAAAAGTATTGAGATGCCTAAAATTGACATAGTTGCACACATATATTTTTGGTGATATGGAAAAAACTGAAAAAAAAAAATTGTTGAAACCAAAGAAATGTCATGTCATGGTGCCCTCCAAAGAAGCAGAATTTGGAGTTTACTCAGTTCAGTTCAGTCCAGTCCCTCAGTTGTCTCCAACTATTTGCAACCCCATGGACTGCAGCCCACCAGGCCTCCCTGTCCATCACCAACTCCCGGAGTTTACTCAAACTCATGTCCACTGAGTTGGTGATGCCATCCAGCCATCTCATCCTCTGTCATCCCCTTCTCATCCCGCCTTCAAACTTTACCCAAATCAGGGTCTTTTCAAATGAGTCAGCTCTTCACATCAGGTGGCCAAAGTACTGGAGTTTCAGCTTCAACATCAGTCCTTCAAATGAATATTCAGGGCTAATTTCCTTTAGGATGGACTGGTTGGATCTCCTTGCAGTCCCTTTCCAAGGGACTCTCTGGAGCCGATTATACAGAGTGAAGTAAGCCAGAAAGAAAAACATCAATACAGTATACTAACACATATATATGGAATTTAGAAAGATGGTATCGATAACCCTGTATGTGAAATAGCAAAAGAGACACAGATGTATAGAACAGTCTTTGGACTCTGTGGGAGAGGGCGAGGGTGGGATGATCTGGGAGAATGGTATTGAAACATGTATAATATCATATAAGAAACGAATCACCAGTCTAGATTCAATGCAGGAAACAGAATGCTTGGGGCTGGTGCACTGGGATGACCCAGAGGGATGGTATGGGGAGGGAGGCGGGAGGGGGGTTCAGGATTGGGAACACATGTACACTCGTGGCAGATTCATGTTGATGTATGGCAAAACCAATACAATATTGTACAGTAAAAAAAATAAAAAAATAAAGAGTCTTTTCCAACACCACAGCTCAAAAGCATCAATTCTTTGATGCTTAGATTTTTTTTATAGTCCAACTTTCACATCCATACATGACTACTAGAAAAACCTTAGCTTTGACTAGATGGACATTTGTTGGCAAAGTACTGTCTCTGCTTTTTAATATACTGTCTAGGTTGGTCATAACTTTGCTTCCAAGGAAGAAGTGTCTTTCAATTTCATGGCTGCAGTCACCATCTGCAAAGATTTTTGAGCTCCCCATTATAAAGTCTGTCACTGTTTCCACTGTTTCCCCATCTATTTGCCATGAAGTGATGGGACCAAATGCCATGATCTTTGTTTTCTGAATGTTGTTTTAAGCCAACTTTTCACTCTCCTCTTTCACTTTCACAAACAGGCTCTTTAGTTCTTCTTCACTTTCTGCCATAAGGGCGATGTCATCTGCATATCTGAGGTTATTATTTCTCCCAGCAATATTGATTCCAGCTTGTGCTTCATCAAGCCCAGCATTTCTCATGATGTCCTCTGCATATAAGTTAAATAAGCAGAGTGACAAAATACAGACTGATGTACTCCTTTCCCGATTTGGAACCAGTCTGTTGTTCCATGTCCAGTTCTAACTGTTGCACTCTGACCTGCATACAGGTTTCTCAAGATGCAGGTCCGCTGGTTTGGCATTCCCATCTTTGATGAATTTTCCACAGTTTATTGTGATCCACACAGTCAAAGGCTTTGGCATTGTCAATAAATTAGGAGCTCATATTTTTCTGGAACTCTCTTGCTTGCCAAATAACGCTCAAACTACTGCACAATTGCACTCATCTCATATGCTAGTAAAGTAATGCTCAAAATTCTCCAAGTCAGGCTTTAGCAATACGTGAACCGTGAACTCCCTGATGTTCAAGCTGGTTTTAGAAAAGGCAGAGGAACCATACATCAAATTGCCAACATACACTGGCTCATGGAAAAAGCAAGAGAGTTCCAGAAAAACATCTATTTCTGCTTTACTGACTATGCCAAAGCCTTTGACTGTGTGGATCACAATAAACTGGGGAAAATTCTGAAAGAGATGGGAATACCAGACCACCTGACCTGCCTCTTGAGAAATCTGTATGCAGGTAAGGAAGCAACAGTTAGAACTGGACATGGAACAACAGACTGGTTCCTAATAGGAAAAGGAGTACGTCAAGGCTGTATATCGTCACCCTGCTTATTTAACTTATATGAAGAGTACATCATGAGAAACGCTGGACTGGAAGAAACACAAGCTGGAATCAAGATTGCTGTGAGAAATATCAATAACCTCAGATATGCAGATGACACCACCCTTATGGCAGAAAGTGAAGAGGAGCTAAAAAGCCTCTTGATGAAAGTGAAAGAGGAGAGTGAAAAAGTTGTCTTCAAGCTCAACATTCAGAAAACGAACGTCGTGGCATCTGGTCCCATCACTTGATGGGAAATAGATGGGGAAACAGTAGAAACAGTGTCAGACTTTATTTTTGGGGGCTCCAAAATCACTGCAGATGGTCACTGCAGCCATGAAATTAAAAGACGCTTACTCTTTGGAAGAAATTTATGACCAACCTAGATAGCATATTCAAAAGCAGAGACATTACTTTTCCCACTAAGGTCCGTCTAGTCAAGGCTATGGTTTTCCCAGTGGTCATGTATGGATGTGAGAGTTGGACTGTGAAGAAGGCTGAGTGCTGAAGAATTGATGCATTTGAACTGCGGTGTTGGAGAAGACTCTTGAGGGTCCCTTGGACTGCAAGGAGACCCAACCAGTCCATTCTGAAGGAGATCAGCCCTGGGATTTCTTTGGAAGGATTGATGCTAAAGCTGAAACTCCAATACTTTGGCCACCTCATGCAAAGAGTTGACTCATTGGAAAAGACTCTGATGCTGGGAGAGATTGAGGGCAGGAGAAGAAGGGGACGACCGAGGATGAGATGGCTGGATGGCATCACGGACTCGATGGACGTGAGCCTGAGTGACCTCCGGGAGATGGTGATGGACAGGGAGGCCTGGAGTGCTGTGATTCATGGGGTCGCAAAGAGTCGGACACGACTGAGCGACTGATCTGAACTGAACTGAACTGAACATGCTTTTTTGATGATCCAGTGGATGTTGGCAATTTGATCTCTGGTTCCTCTGCCTTTTCTAAATCTATCTTGAACATCTGGAAGTTCACAGTTCATGTATTGCTGAAGCCTGGCTTGCAGAATTTTGAGCATTACTTTACTAGCATGTGAGATGAGTGCAATTGTGCAGTAGTTTGAGTATTCTTTGGCATTGCATTTCTTTGGGATTGGAATGAAAACTGACCTTTTCCAGTCCTGTGGCCACTGCTGAGTTTTCCAAATTTGCTGGCATATTGAGTGCAGCACTTTCACCGCATCATTTTTTTAGGATTTGAAATAGTTCAACTGGAATTTCATCACCCCCACTAGTTTTGTTCATAGTGATGTTTCCTAAGGCCCAGTTGACTTCACATTCGAGGATGTCTGGCTCTAGGTGAGTCATCATACCATCATGATTAAATGGGTCATGAAGATCTTTTTTGTACAGTTCTTCTGTATATTCTTTTTTTTAGAAAATAAGGACAGCAAATATTTATTAAGAATTGAACTTCTGTGTATTCTCACCACCTCTTCTTAATATCTTCTTTTTGTCTTAGGTCCATAACATTTCTGTTCTTTTTTGTGCCCATCTTTGAATGAAATATTCCCTTGGTATCTCTAATTTCCTTGAAGAGATCTCTAGTCTTTCCCATTCTATTGTTTTCCTCTATTTCTTTGCACTGATCACTGAAAAAGGCTTTCTTATCTCGCCTTGCTATTCTTTGGAACTCTGCATTCAAATGGGTGTATCGTTCCTTTTCTCCTTTGTTTTTCACTTCTCTTCTTTTCACAGCTATTTTTAAGGCCTCCTTAGACAGCCATTTTACTGTTTTGCATTTCTTTTTCCATGAGTCAAGGCAAATTTGAAGTGGTCAAACAGGAGATGGCAAGAGTGAACATTGGCATTTTAAGAATCAGTGAAAACTGGACTGGAATGCGTGAATTTAACTCAGATTATGTCTACTACTGTGGGCAAGAATCCTTTAGAAGAGTTAGAGCAGCCATCATAGTCAACAAAAGAGTCCAAAATGCAGTTTAGTTCAGTTCAGGCACTCAGTCGTGTCTGACTCTTTGCGACTCTATGAATCACAGCACGCCAGGCCTACCTGTCTATCACCATCTCCCGGAGTTCACCCAGACTCACGGCCATCAAGTCGGTGATGCCATCCAGCCATCTCATCCTCTGTCATACCCTTCTCCTCCTGCCCCCAATCCCTCCCAGCATCAGAGTCTTTTCCAATGAGTCAACTGTTCGCATGAGGTGTCCAAAGTACTGGAGCTTCAGCTTTAGCATCATTCCTTCCAAAGAAATCCCAGGGCTGATCTCCTTCAGAATGGATTGGTTGGATCTCCTTGCAGTCCAAGGGACTCTCAAGAGTCTTCTCCAACACCACAGTTCAAAAGCATCAATTTTTCGGCATTCAGCCTTCTTCACAGTCCAACTCTCACATCCATACATGACCACTGGGAAAACCATAGCCTTGACTAGACGGATCTTAATTGGCAAAGTAATGTCTCTGCTTTTGAATATGCTATCTAGGTTGGTCATAACTTTTCTTCCAAGGAGTAAGCGTCTTTTAATTTCATGGCTGCAGTCACCATCTGCAGTGATTTTGGAGCCCCAAAACATAAAGTCTGACACTGTTTCCACTGTTTTCCCATCTATTTCCCATCAAGTGATGGGACCAGATGCCATGATCTTTGTTTTCTGAATGTGAGATTTAAGCCAACTTTTTCACTCTCCACTTTCACTTTCATCAAGAGGCTTTTTAGTTCCTCTTCACTTTCCGCCATCAGGGTGGTATCATCTGCATATCTGAGGTTATTGATATTTCTCCTGGCAATCTTGATTCCAGCTTGTGTTTCTTCCAGTCCAGCGTTTCTCATGATGTACTCCTCATATAAGTTAAATAAGCAGGGTGACGATATACAGCCTTGACGTACTCCTTTTCCTATTTGGAACCAGCCTGTTGTTCCATGTCCAGCTCTAACTGTTGCTTCCTTACCTGCATACAGATTTCTCAAGAGGCAGGTTAGGTGGTCTGGTATTCCCATCTCTTTCAGAATTTTCCACAGTTTATTGTGATCCACACAGTCAAAGGCTTTGGCATAGTCAATAAAGCAGAAATAGATGTTTTTCTGGAACTCTCTTGCTTTTTCCATGATCCAGCGTATGTTGGCAATTTGATCTCTGGTTCCTCTGTCTTTTCTAAAACCAGCTTGAACACTTGAACATCTGGAAGTTCATGGTTCACATATTGCTGAAGCCTGGCTTGGAGAATTTTGAGCATTAAAAACTACCATTTAATAGAAAAACCTGTAATCACTTAAAATCCAGATGCATATCAAAATTATCTTGGAATGTTTTGAAAAATACAAATGCCCAGGCATTGCTTTTTTCTCCAGAGCACCAGATATGTTTCTAATGAGCACTCATGTTTAAAAATAGAACAGACTTTTGGACTCTGTGGGAGAGGGAGCAGGTGGAATGATTTGGGAGAATGGCATTGAAACATGTATACTATCATGTAAGAAATGAACCGCCAGTCTAGGTTTGATGCAGGATACAGGATGCTAGGGGCTGGGGCACTGGGATGACCAGGGATGACCCAGAGAGATGATATGGGGAGAGAGGTGGGAGGGGGGTTCAGGATTGGGAACTCATGTACAGCCATGGCGGATTCATGTCAATGTATGGCAAAAGCAATACAGTATTGTAAAGTAAAATAAAAAAAAAAAAAAAAACCCCAACTGGATTATATTATGATCTTTTATCTAGTTTATTTCATTTTTTCTATTTCATATTCACTGCTCCAATTTCATTTATTTTATTTATCCAATTTCTCTATCTCTTTTTTTTCTTTTTTGATGTCCTTTCTCAGACTTCTACCAAGCATAATAGAAAAACTTATGTATATATAAATAAAGTGTATAATATATATATTTTAGAAAACTTATGAATTTTTGCCTAGCTAAAAACTTTATGACATTTGCTTCCTCTTGTTTGACTTAGTGTTAATAGAATGCTAGATTTCTAATTTAAAAATAGATATGTAACAAGCAACAAAGGTTTGCTGTATGGCACAGGGCTATAGTCAGTGTCTTATAGTAACTTGTGATGGAAAACAATCTGAAGAGTAATAGATGTGTATGTATATGGCAGAATCACCTTGTTGTGCACCTGAAACATTGTTAAGTCAACTATATTTTAATAAAATATATATGTTAAAATGGGAAAAAATCTTAGGCATAAAAAAAAAATCTCTGCTCTAGATCAACATGAAACAGGCTTTTTATAAATTAAAATTGGAGTATGACTAATTTACAATGTTGTATAATTTTCTGGTGTATGGCAGGGTGATTCAGTTGTATATATATAAATATATATATCTACATACGTACACAGTTGTATACATCTACATATATACATACATGTGTACATATGTGTGTGTATATATATATATATTCTTTTTGCATTCTTTTCCACTGTAGGTTGTTGCAGGATGTTGAATATAGTTCACTGTGTTATACATAGATCCTTCTTGTTTGTTTTATACATGGTGGTGTCTGTTAATCCCAAACTCCTAATTTATCCCTCCCTGCCTTTTTCCCCTTTAGTAACCATGAATTTGTTTTCTATGTCTCTGAGTTTACTTCTGTTTTATATATAAGTTCATTTGCATCATTTTTTTTTTTAGAATCCATACTTAAGTGATATTTGACTTAAGTGATATTTGTCTTTGACTTACTTCACTTAGTATGATAATCTCTGTATGCATGCTAAGTCACTTCATTCGTGTCCAACTCTTTGTGACCCTATGGACTGCAGCCTGCCAGACTCCTCTGTCCATGGTATTCTCCAGGCAAGAATACTGGAATGGGTTGCCATGTTCTCCTCCAGGGGATCTTCCTGACCCAAGGTTAGAACCTGCGTCTCTTATGCCTAACCTGTATTGGCAGGCAGGTTCTTTACCACTAACACCATCTGATCATTGCTAGGTCCATCCACGTGTTGCAAACGACATTATTTCATTCTTTTTAATGGCTGAGTAATACTCCATTGTATATGTGAACCATATCTTCTTTACCCATTCATCTAGTCAATGGACATTTAGGCTACTTCCATATTTTTTCTATTGTATTAATAAATAGTGCGCCTAGGGAAGAAAAAATCCTAAAACAGCAAATGCTGTCTCAAGAGGGTGTGGACAGAAGGGGACCCTCCTACACTATTGGTGGGAATGTAAATTGGTACGGCCACTATGGAGAACGGTATGGAGGTTCCTTAAAAAACTAAAAATAGAGCTACTATATTACTATTTAATTCCATCAATTCAGTTCAGTTCAGTCTCTCAGTCACATCCGACTCTTTGCGACCCGATGAACCGCAGCACGCCAGGCCTCCTTGTCCATCACCAACTACCAGAGTCCACCCAAACCCATGTCCACTGAGTCATGATGCCATCCAACCATCTCATCCTCTGTCATCCCCTTCTCCTGCCCTCAATCTTTCCCAGCATCAGGGTCTTTTCAAATGAAGGTGGCCAAAGTATTGGAGTTTAGGACTGATCTCTTTTAGGATGGACTGGCTGGATCTCCTTGCCGTCCAAGGGACTCTCAAGAGTCTTCTCCAACACCACAGTTCAAAAGCATCAATTCTTCAGCGCTCAGCCTTCGTTACAGTCCAACTCTCACATCCATACATGACCACTGGGAAAACCATAGCCTTGACTAGATGGACCTTTGTTGACAAAGTAATGTCTCTGGTTTTTAATATGTTGTCTAGGTTGGCTGAAATCACCATCTGCAGTGATTTTGGAGCCCCCCAAAATAAAGTCAGCCACTGTTTCCATTGTTTCCCCATCTATTTCCCATGAAGTGATGGGACCAGATGCCATGATCTTCGTTTCCTGAATGTTGAGCTTCTGTTGTTCCATGTCCACTTCTAACTGTTTGCGTCCTGACTTGCATACAGGTTTCTCAAGAGGCAGGTCAGGTGGTCTGATATTCCCATCTCCTTCAGAAGTTTCCACAGTTTATTGTGAACCACACAATCAAAGGCTTCGGCATAGTCAATAAAGCAGAAATAGATGTTTTTCTGGAATGCTCTTGCTTTTTCGATGATTCAGTGGATGCTGGCAATTTGACGTATGGTTCCTCTGCCTTTTCTAAAACCAGCTTGAACATCTGGAGGTTCATGGTTCAAGTATTGCTGAAGCCTCACTTGGAGAATTTTAAGCCTCACTATAATTTCATACTTGGGCATATATCTGAAGAAGACATGATCCAAAAGGATACACGCACCCCAGTGTTCAGGGCTACTGACCATCATTTTCAAATTATAACTAGGGCAGCCATTCACAAGTGATTCAAGAAACTGCTCTCCTTTGGAGAAATAATCACAACTTAGTCTTCCCAATGGTTCCAGGTGTTTAGATTCTCATCTTGCCCGAGAAGTGGCAGTTCCTATAGAAGGAGTATTCAGCAAGGTATTTGAATCATGAGTAGATTTATAACCTTGGGCCCTTTCACCTTTGTTTCTATTGTTCTATTAATACATTACTTGCTGAAGTTTTTGAATATTGGCAAAAGCTACCCAGTTCTGTGGTAGCAGTATCGACTGAAAGTGACATGTAGGTTGGGAATGAAATTTTTTTTTTGACTGTTGAATTGAACATTTACAACTGGATGAGCAGGTGGAGATATTTTAAGAAACTACATATGATAGATAAAACTAATGCCTCCTACTTCTAGCCTCTCTAATGTCTCTTAGCTCACAGGTTCTTGGCTTATGAAACAATCACTGTATTAGTCAGGAGATCTCCTGAGAAACAGAAACAGTAGGATTTATATAGATGTATATAAGAGGAGATATTATAGATTGGCTAGCGTGGTTATGTTGGCCAGGATGCCCCATGATACACTGTCTACAAGCTGGGCAACCAGGAAACCTAGCTGTGTAATTCCGTCCATGTCAACAGCCCTGAAAATCAGGGGCTGGTTGTGTAGGACCCAGTCTGACTATGAAAACATAATAACTAGAGGCACCAATGTCCAAGGGCAGGAGAAGACAGAGGTCTCAGCTCAAGTTGGGAAAGAGTGAGTTCACCCTTCCTCAATCTTTTTGTTCCAATGGGGCCCTCTGGAAGTTCGATGATGCCTACCCCCATTGGGTAGGGTCATCTGCATTATTCAGTTCACCAGTTCAAATGCTAATCTCTTCCAGAAACATTCCCAGAAACAATATATACCAACTATCTGGACATTCCTTGGCCCAGTCAAGTTGACACATAGTGTTAACCATCACAAGCATGTAGGGAAAAACTTATAAGGACATTCTTCCTGTTTATGTAGAAAATGAAGTAATCTTGTAGATAGATTTTAAACCTCTATTTGATGGCAAGCATGCCCACTGGCCTAGAAAACACACAACTACTGGCCATTAACATTTTTTTTATTCTCCTGAATATTTTTGCTTCAAAAAGTCCATTTTAGGACTATGAATTCTATTTTAATTTTCTTGCTCAAAGTGTGATTTGTTTTATATATATATATTTATATATGCTAAGTAATTTTATATTTTTGCAACTTATGCCATTCTTTATTAATAAGTAGAGTTGGAATAATCAAAAGAGCAGTGTTATACTGATGTAAAATACCTGTAGTTTCCGAAACACTGGCATGCTCATAAGGTGCTCTGAATTGAGTTAGGGCCACAGTATAAACATTCACAAAGTATTATTTTTCTAGCATTTTCAAAATCATTGAAAAGTATTTGAAACACATGCAACAGTGTGGATAAACCTTGAAGATATTAACTGAAATAAGCCAGACCCAGAGGGCCAAATATTGTATGATTTCACATGTATGAGGTACTAAAGGAAACAAACTGATAGGGACAGAGGCTATAATGGTGTTGTCAGGGGCTGGAAAGATGGGAGAATGGGAACTTACTATTTAATGGGCACAGAGTTTGAGTAAATGAAAAGGTTCTGAAGATGGATGGTATTGATAGTTGCACAATGATGTTCATGTCCTTAAAACTGTACACATAAAATTAGGTATCATCTCACACCTATCAGAATGGCCATCATCAAAAAAAAAAAAAAATCTGCAAACAATAAATTCTGTGAGGATGTGGAGAAAAAGGAAACATCTTGCACAGTTGGAGGGAATGTAAATTGATATAACTATGAAAAAAACAGAATGGAGATTCCTGAAAAATTAGGAATAAAGTTACCATATGACCCAGAAATCCCTCTACTGGGCATATGACCTGAGAAAACCATAATTGAAAAAGACATATGTACCCCAATGTTCACTGAAGCACTATTTACAACAGCTAGGACATGGAAACAACCTGGATGTCCATTGACAGATGAATGGATAAAGAAGATGTGGCACGTATACACAATGGAATATTCAGTTCAGGTCAGTTCAGTCACTCAGTCGTGTTTGACTCTGTGCGACCCCATGAATCGCAGCACTCCAGGCCTCCCTGTCCATCACCAACTCCCGGAGTTCACTCAGACTCATGTCCATCGAGTCAGTGATGCCATCCAGCCATCTCATCCTCTGTCATCCCCTTCTCCTCCTGCCCCCAATCTCTCCCAGCATCAGAATCTTTTCCAATGAGTCAACTCTTCGCATGAGGTGGCCAAAGTACTGGAGTTTCAGCTTTGGCATCATTCCGTCCAAAGAAATTCCAGGGCTGATCTCCTTCAGAATGGACTGGTTGGATCTCCATACAGTCCAAGGGACTCTCAAGAGTCTTCTCCAACACCACAGTTCAAAAGCATCAGTTCTTCAGCTCTCAGCTTTCTTCACAGTCCTACTCTCACATCCATACATGACCACAGGAAAAACCATAGCCTTGACTAGATGGACCTTTGTTGGCAAAGTAATGTCTCTGCTTTTGAATATGCTATCTAGGTTGGTTATAACTTTTCTTTCAAGAAGTAAGCATTGGAATATTACTCAGCCATAAAAAATAATGCATTTGAATCAGTTCCACTGTGGTAGATTAACCTAGAGCCTGTCATACAGAGTGATGCAAGTCAGGAAGAGAAAAACAAATATCATACATTAATGCATATATATGGAATCTAGAAAAATGGTATTGATGAACCTGTTTGCACGGAAGGAATGGAAACCTAGTTATAGAGAATAGGCTTATGGACACAATGGGGGAAGAATAGAGTGGGATGAATGGAGGAAGTGGCATCAACATATACACTACCCTTTGTAAAATAGATAGCTGGTGAAAAGTTATTATATAACACAGGGAGCCCAGCCTGACATCTGATGACCTACAGGGGTGGGACTTGGGGAGGTAATGGAGGCTCAAGCAGGAGGTGATGCATGTATAATTATGGTTGATTTGTGTTGTTGTACAGCAGAAACCAACACAACATTGTAAAGCAATTTTCCCCCAAATAAAAATCATAAAAAATAAAAATAAGGCAGAATGAAAAAAATGGTGAACTTTATGTTATATATATTTTATGATAACAATAATAAGTAATAATGGTATAGACATGCTCCAGGAACTCTGGCCTGCAAGGAAGTAGTTAGCAGAGAGGGGCCACGTTGAAGATGGAGTGACGCAGCAGTAAGAAGGCAGAGCTGGAGCCGACTTATTAGAGCCAACTTATTAGACAATCTTTTTGTTCTTACCTCTCTCACCATCAAGATGGCATTGGTCTAAGCTTTGGCTCTGACAACTGCCTAGACTGTGTTTTCAGGCCCTACAGCAGAACTGAGGAGTCAGTGTAATTACTGGACTATTAAGGTTTTCAGCTGGACAGACAGCTGGATGGCTACCGGACAACCACAGAATTGAATGATGGTGCCTTGGATATACATCTCAAAAGGGAATCTTTGCTCATTGACCTCATGAAGAGAATTTTCTCCTTTTAGCCTCAGATCTCATTTGAAGAAATTGGTAAATGCAGTAATGGATATTTAAGCACTTCTGAATACCAACCTGTGTTCAGATAATTTAGGTTTAATGACTGGCCTGTCAGTGGTAGAAGAAAGATGGCTGTCTGAGAAACTGCACTTCAGGGGGATGGCACAGACACACCATTGCCCTGTTGAGATTTCATTGCTCAGACACATATTTGGCATACCTGCAGATTCAGGAATGGAAGATTCACCAGACTTTTAATTAAGTTGCTTTAGGTAAAATAGAACATGTATATAATTTGGGATTCAGAAGAAATATTAATACTTGGGATGGGTTTATAATATCACCTAAAATAAAGCTGTTTCCTAAGAAAAAATTTCATATCATATACAAAAAGGGGTAAATAACATGCTTTCCTTTCCTTGGATTCTTTTAATGCAGAATGTCTCCTGGACATCACCCATGGAGCAGCCTACTGTTCTACTGGGTGCTTCCCATTCCAGAAAAACTGTTTCAAAGCATGGTGTGTCAACAAAGGGACTATTTTTGTACCTGGCCTTCATTTGTATGCACATATACTCATAATCCAGATGCCCCCTCCTGCTCTGTGTACTCTTCTGACTTGCTCCCTGATCCAACACCTGCCTTCTCAACCTCTTCATTTTTTTTTAATTTTTATTTTTACTTTATTTTTGCTTTACAATACTGTATTGGTTTTGCCATAAATTGACATGAATCAGCCACGGATGTACATGAGTTCCCCATCCCGAACCCCCCTTCCACCTCCCACCCCATATCGTCTCTCTGGATCATCCCCGTGCACAGCCCCAAGCATCCTGTATCCTGTATTGAACATAGACTGGTGATTCATTTCTTACATGATTGTATACATGTTTCAATGCCATTCTCCCAAATCATCCCACTCTCTCCCTCTCAACCTCTTTAGAAGCATCTGACTTATAATTTTTATCCTTCGAATTTGAACTCAGTCTCCATCTGTAACTCCTTGCTTTTTCTTTGTGTGAATCGCCCAGGTACCTCTCATTGATCAAGCTGTTTGGATCTCACATATCTGCTGGTTCCTTCTCATCTTACCTTTCGGTTACTGTCCTGATTGTAGGCTGTGACTGAAGTTGGATTTATCATATCTATTTATCCAACTCCACACTGTCTAGACCATCCACATTGCAAGACCACTCTGATCTAACTCAGTTCTCCATCCTGGCTTCAATTCATCCAACTCATTTTATCTATCATCCAATATCCAGGGCTGACAAAAGGCATGCTTTGAGGAAAATATTTAAATCCTAATCATTTTCACAGTGTCCATAGTGATAGATAGTGTTAAAATAGGAGCAAGAAGAAAATTATGCTTTGTAGAATAGCATCAATAGAGCTGTTGTCATTTATTTGCTAAAGTAGTATCTGACTCTTTTGTGACCCCATGGGCTATAGCCTGCCAGGCTCCTCTGTTCATGCAATTTTCCCGGCATGAATACTGCAATGGGTTGTCATTTCCTTCTCCAGGGGATCTTCCTGACCCAGGGACAGAATCTGTGTCTCCTGCATTAAAGGGAGATTCTTTACCACTGAACCGTCTGCTGCCTCTGTGGTAAAGAATCTGACTGCCAATTCCAGTTTCCCTGGTGGCTCAGACAGTAAAGAATTTGCCTGCAATGTAGGAGAACTGGGTTCGATCCCTGGACTGGGAAGATCCCATGGAGGAGAGCATGGCAACCCACTCTAGTATTCTTGCCTGAAGAATCCCAGGGATAGAAGAGCCTGGTAGGCTGCCGTTTATGGGGTTGCACACAGTTGGACACGACTGATGCGACTTAGCAGCAGCAGCAGCAGTATAAAATCAAAACCAGGAATTTGACATTGGTAAAGTGTGTGTACTTTGTACAACATCATTCACGTGTGTAGATTCATGTAACCACTAGCACAATCAAGACACAAAACTGTCGCATTGCACAAAGCTCTCTCTCCTGTCACACCTACCTTCCTCAGCCCTGGCAACTGCTAATCTTGTTTTTTATTTCTATAAATTTGTAATTTTGATACTGTTATATTAATGGCATCACACAGATATGATCATTTGAGATTGGCTTTTTTTTGCATGCAGCATGATGCCCTTGAGATCCACCAAGCTGATTTGTGTTTTAATAGTTTGTTTCTTTTTATTGTGGAGTAATATTCTGTGATATGTTGTACCATTATGATCTGTTTAACCATTTACCTATTGATTGACAGTTTGATTGTCTCCAATTTTTGACTATTATAAATAAGGCTAGTATGAACATTACTGCATAGGTCTAATGTAGTCATGAGACTTACTAATTTTTTATATCATGTATTTAAATAATAATACTTGGAATTAAGGAAGATACATCATTTAAGTTAATTTCACTTCTTGCATTTTAAAATACAGTTACTAGAATATTTAAAATTAAATATACCTCATTTATTTCTATTGACTATCACTGTGATAGAGTAACTTTTGAAGGAAGTAGTTTTGTGGCTACTTGTAATGTGGATATTGGTGAAGAATGTTTAGATTTCAGCCTTCATAAATGAGAAGGTATAGTTCTTGAAAAGTTGAGACAGAACAGTCCAGAAAGAAAGAAGACTAAAGATAATGGCCCCCAAAGAGAAAAGAACTTGCCATGTTCAGGAAACTGAAATAGCCTGTATAGTAGAAGCAGTATTGATTGAAGGGGGAATGGCATGGCCCACCATCTTGAGGTAGACAATATTTACATAACTCTAGATTCTCTACTTTCCTTTTTCATTCTACTCCATTGATACTAATGCCCAAATATCCTTGTCTACTTTCTCTGAGGGCAATAGGTAGGAAAACTTAAGACAGAAAGTATTTTCAAAGTGATTCTTTAAGTGGAGCAGAAATTCCCAAATAGACACTGAATGATGTGCTAGTCCTGGCAATATACCCATTTGTTTAAAACTTAATGTAAATTACAAAATTAGTATATCAGTTGGCTTTTTTGCATAACAAACAATCCCAATAATTAGTGACTTAAAATGACAACCATTTATTTAGCTCACAACACTGTGGGCTGGCAATCTGTGCTAAGCTCAGTTAGGTGTCACTTCTGGTCTTGTCCACGCTAGCTTCTATGATCTGTGGTCAACTGTGGCTGGCTAGACACTGACTGGCCTAGGATGGCCACATGGACTCTCTTCTTTCAGTAGAATAGCACAGGCTTGTTATGATGATATCAGGGTTCTAGGAGAGTGAGGCCTCTTGAGACCTAGGCTAGAGACAGGCATACCACTGGTTCTGTTATAATCTATAATCAGTGCAAGTCATAGGACCAGCCCAGGTTCCAGGTGCAGGAGACAGAGTCTACCTCCTGAAGAGAAGAACTGTAAAGTCACGTTACAAAGGGTGTGGCGATCAGGACAGGTAGTGAATTAGGACCACAGTTAATAACAGTGGTATACTGGTAAATGGTGAATGATTGGCTCTTTCAAGGAGGTTAGAAAGGAGCAAACAGCCCTTATTGTTGTGTTTGCCAGCTTCCGTGGTGCAAATAGTTTCATCATGGCTGACTCCAAGCTACCATGTGACACTGTTGAACAAAGAAGCACATGTTGGCTCTCAACAGTCATGTAAGCCAGCTCCAGCATAGCACTGAGTGTGTGCTTAGTTGCTCAATCATGTCCAACTCTTTGTGAACCCCATGGACTATACCCCACCAGGCTCCTCTTTCCATGGGGATTCTGCAAGCAAGAATACTGGAGTGGGTTGCCATGTCCTCCTTCAGGGGATCTTTTCAAGCCAGGGAGTGAACCCAGGTCTCCTGCTGTGCAGGCAGATTCTTTACCATTTGAGCCACCAGTGAAGTCCATAGAACTGAGAGTGACCTCTAAATATGGAAACTGGCAGCAGAATGCTCCAATTTCTGGCATTCACCAATCAGGATGGCATACTAAGACCCTTGTTCTCTCTTTAAAAAGTCCACTGCAGGGAGCTACATTCCCCAACAATAGGAATGAAGTCCTCCAAATTCCCATATTAGGTACAAAGATTTTAGAGGTCTTTGCAACAGAAACTATGAAATAAATGGCACGTGTCATTATCGTCTAATTCTCCAACTTCCCAGGTGACTGAAGATAGGATTATGTGTGTATGGTTGGCAATCAAAAGAGATCTATAAATCATAATTGGAAACACTGTCAAGTTCAGGAATATTAATGACTGCTTTCTTTCCTTCAGTCTCCAAGAAGACAAAAATTGATGTATCAGAATTTCACATAGAGCAAAATAACCTTAATTTTTCTTTATTTAGATTGGTCAGATGTGCTACACAAATACTTGCCTAATTTTTTTGCTCCATCTCATCTGAGGTCAGATGCTAATACCACCTCCAATGAGTACATGGGCTTTTCCTAGGCAGTGGTAATGGTATCTATCTTATTTTCAAAAATAAGTCATTAGCCTTTTTGCCAAAAGTTTGAAAAACCTCATAGAGTTGGACTTCTGTTGGAGCTAATGGGAAGAAGACTGGTTCCTAATAGGAAAAGGAGTACGTCAAGGCCGTATATTATCACCCCGCTTATTTAATTTATATGCAGAGTACATCATGAGAAACGCTGGGCTGGATGAAGCACAAGGTGGAATCAAGATTGCTGGGAGAAATAACAATAACCTCAGATATGCAGATGATACCACCCTTATGGCAGAAAGTGAAGAGGAACTAAAGAGCCTCTTGATGAAAGTGAAAGAGGAGAGTAAAAAGTTGGTTTAAAGCTCAACATTCAGAAAACTAAGATCACGGCATCTGGTCCCATTACTTCACGGCAAATAGATGGGGAAACATTGGAAACAGTGGCAGGTTTTATTTTTGGGGGGCTCCAAATTCAGTACAGATGGTGATTGCAGCCATGAAATTAAAAGACACTTGCTCCTTGGAAGAAAAGTTATGACCAACCTAGATAGCATATTAAAAGGCAGAGACATTACTTTGCCAACAAAGATCCATGTAGTCAAGGCTATGGTTTTTCCAGTAGTTATATACGGATGTGAGAGTTGGACTATAAAGAAAGCTGAGTGTTGAAGAATTGATGCTTTTGAACTATGGTTATGGAGAAGACTCTTGAGAGTCCCTTGGGCAGCAAGGAGATCCAACCAGCCCATCCTAAAGGAGATCGGTCCTGGGTGTTCATTGGAAGGACTGATGTTGAAGCTGAAGCTCTAATACTTTGGCCACCTGATGCAAAGAGCTGACTCATTTGAAGAGACCCTGATGCTGGGAAAGATTGAGAGTGGAAGGAGAAGGGAAAGACAGAGGGTGAGGTGGTTGGATGTCATCACTGACTCAATGGACATGAGTTTGAGTAAGCTCTGGGAGTTGATGATGGACAGGGAGGCCTGGTGTGCTGCAGTCCATGGGGTCGCAAAGAGTTGGACATGACTGAGCAACTGAACTGAACTGAACTGATGGGAAGAAGTTGGCAAGCTGTCCACTTCTAAAGTCTTTAATCATGTGTAGTTTCACAGAGTATTGGGTGTAAGAAACTCTTCCCTGTTGAAGAATATTGGTCAAAACAGCAAAAGGGGATTTTGCTGCTATGGGTAAAGAAAGAAGTCTCCCTGCTAATTAAATACTCCAAACTCACAGTACAGTTCTGGACAAAGAATCATTGAGTTTGTGGTGGGTAGGGGGTGGGTCTTTTTTTTTTTTTGCTTTAGACCATTGGGTTTATCACTGACTATTGTTATGTCTTCAAGCCATCCAAAATCCTAAATAAACAGGAGCTATAGTCCTACTGATGTGTTAGCTTCAAACTGAGGTTTCCATGCATAGAAACGCCTGCCTTGGGACACAACATGCACCGTCTGGCTCTCCTCCTCATGCTGGCTCCTCCACGACAGCAAGCAGACTGAAGAGCAAGGGTCAGGATGGGTTTAGTTTATGCAGCCCAAGTCGGATCAGCCGAGGGGCCTCAATAATATCACCATCATCATCAATAACCTGCCTCTGATTCCACAGCTCCCTCCCAACCTTAAGGCGCCCACTCCCAGTGGAGACTGTCCAGAGCATCTTATTGTATGACTGTCATCCACCCAAGGCCCTCAAACCCCAGAAGACCTGAGGATGATGCTGGCAGCAGGGGCATAAAGGTATCCAGTGCACTAAAGGCTTTTGGGAACACACAAGGAAGCAGAGGTACTGCAAGCAAACGGGCTATGTGCTTTTGAGGTGTGGTGTGATGTGTATTCCAGGTGGACCAAATCTATAGTTGAATAAGACTGTTTTAACTTGCTTCTCCAGTCTGTCTCCCTTCACCCTCCCTGTCTTTTCTTCCACAAGTATTTTATTGCGAACTTACAAAACAGCTGGCACTGCTACGGGTGTGGAAGATTAAGAGAGAAACAGACAAAGACCACTGTGATCCTTGGGACTCATTCCAGTCAGCAGGGAGAAACAATCACAGATTAATAAGTACATTACTTAGTGCTTTAGACTATGGTGAGACTTGAGAAAAACCTAGACAGTGTATTAAACCTAAAAGGTAGAGACATCACTTTGCTGACAAAGGTCTATATAGTCAAAGGTATGATTTGTCCAGTAGTCATGTATTGATGTGAGAGTTGGACCATAAAGAAAGCTGAGCACCGAAGAATTGATGCTTTGGAGTTGTGGTGCTGGAGAAGACTCTTGAGAGTCCCTTGGACTGCAAGAACAACCCAGTCAATCCTAAAGGATATCAACCCAGAATGTTAATTGGAAGGACTGATGCTGAAGCTCCAATACTTTGACCACCTGATGTGAAGAGCCAACTCATTGGAAAAGACCCTGATGCTGGGGAAGGTTGGAGGCAAAAGGAAATGAGGGTAGCAGAGGATGAAATGGTTAGATAGCATTACTGCTTCAGTGGATGTGTATTTGAGAAAACTCAGGGAGACAGTGGAGCACAGAGGAGCCTGGTATGCTACAGTCCATGAGGTTGCCAAGAGTCAGACACGATTTAGTGTCTGAACAACAACAATAAAGGCTTGAGAGTAAATAAAAAGGCAGAGAAGGGGGCTAGTGAGTACTGAGTAAGGAAAAAATAGATTAAATTTCAGTTCAAGGAAGAGAAGATGTCTCTAAGAAGATGATATTTGGGCAAAAATCTGAAGGCAGTAAGGATGGAAACCATGAGAACATTTGGGCAAAGGGTTCTAGTCTGGGGCAAAGGGTTCTAGTCTGAGGCAAAGGCATGGACATGTAGATATGCTTAGTGGACCGACAAAAGGTGGCTCATAAGCTGGAGAAGCGTGAATGGGGACAGAGACACATGAGGACAGAGATGAGGAGGATAGACTTCTTGAAGTGTCCCAGAACAGCAGTATCAGCATTATCTTGTTAAAATGAAAATGTGGGATCCTCACCCTAAGCGTATTGTACCAGCAACTCTTAGGGGTGGAACCTAGAAATCTGTGTGTTTTACCAAATTCTCCACATGATTCCGATTCACACTGTAGTTTGAGAAGCCAAGATTTAGGGCATCATCTGCCATGGCAGGACTTTAAAGAAAAATCTGAGTAGAATAAGAGGTGATAATGAATGTTTGGTGACTTGATCTGAAATTATATCTGATTTTGGTAAAGATGTGTTTATCTGGTTGGATGTATGCTAGGTACATTCACTTTCCTGAATGCAAAATAGAACGATAGAGAGATGGTTATATAGAGTCTGATTTCTTAGTATGGCCTCCCAGGGGTTCTCTTCAGCCTCTCTGGGCAGTGGCAGGTCAGAGAAGAAAGGATGTTCGTCTGATATCAACACACTGCAAAGGAAACCTGGGTTTAGTCGCAGGTCTCTCTCATCACAACTCTTGAATTCCTGCAACATAGAAATTTTTCTGTATACAAACGATTGAGCCTAATCTTAAGATTGAACCTAATTTGGGGAATCCCTTACCTGATGGGGATCCATCTGTTAACTCAGCAAATGTTGTAATGGTGTAAACCCTGCATTGGGTGTTACCAGCAACTGTATTTCTTACTGGGATGACTCCTTGGTTATCTTTCCTAAAATAACACAGTGACATTCCATTTGACTATGGGATGCTGGAACAGAATGGTGATGCTACAGAGAAGAGTGCCTAAAATGTCACTTCACTATGTTGTGAAGTGATTCACAATATGTATAGATTTCACATGCTCCCCCTCTATACTGTGGAGCTCACCACCTAGGGGTGGGTGCCCAGCCTACCAGACTACATTCCCAGTGGCCATTGTATCTAAATATTACCATGTTATTTATCCTGGCCAATAGAATGTGTGCAGAAGTGCAGTCAGTCAGTTCCCAATGAGAGCTTTCATTTTGGCTGGATGCAGAGAAAGATGACAAAGATGACATGCAAGAAGATGGTAACACTTCAGGGCAGAAGGAGTCTGGGTCTCTGAGCTATTGCCTGGAGGAGACCCACCTGCTGACCAGGGGCACCAGCATTTGACTTCATCCAAGAGAGAAATCAAATTCTATTGGGTAAGCGAATGAAATTCCAGGGGTTAACTGTAATAATCATGAGCAATGCCATAATATGCATGTCACTTTTCTCTGATATCAACACTATGCTGTTAGCATATAGCTTTAACCTCATATCAAAGAGGAAAAAATTGAGTATTAGAATGAAATCACTTGCCTAAAGTGCTTTGGCTAGCTGGCAGCAGATATAGGACCCATGTCAAACTTTTCTGGCTTTTAATGTATGATTTTTACATTATGTTTAATGTGCCAAAGGATGACACACAAATATGAAACAGTAACAACAATGATTATTTACCACTTGGCAAAATTTCAGCATTTATATCCCAAGGAAGACTGCCCAATGATGTTGTTGACAAAATTATTGCGTATTTTGAAAGATGGACTCTATTGTAATATAGATACAGTTTTGCTTCTTTAAATACACAGATCTATAAAGGAAAAACATTGCAACAGTAAAATCTGCAGTGGTTGGGGCAATGTTTTGTTTTTTACTGTCTTGATTTTAGTCTAGAAATTGTATGTTCCTACAAAGCTACCCTACTATGTGGTGAACTGGTCAACCCAGTAATACAAACTAGAGGAAGGAAATACTGCCTGTACAGTAATTCCTAATTTCTGCATCTTGAAATGGTATCCAAAATGTATGGAAATTTCTAGAGAGGGTTATTTAAGTAGCACTGTCATTTTCCTTTCTCTGTTATGCATAATAATCATCCTTTGAAATTCAAATCTTTGAAAAACTGTCAAAATGCATTTTCCTCTCCAATTTATTATTGTGGTTTAATTTGGGTAGGTTTAGTGGAGAACAGTGGGATTTCTGACTCTCTTAAAAGGGAAGATGGTACTTCTGTTCCCACTCTCTGAAACATCAGTTTTATGAAATATACAAAACTCAGCAAAGACTGCCCCTCCCATTGAACATGTAAGGCTGGGTTACCCCTTGGAGGTCATATCCAGCAGGCTTGCTCTAAACTCTCAGATGAAGACAGGAAATTTATATTACCAATGAGAAGGGCAGTTTTAAAATATATTCCCTCTCAGTAGAAGAGAGAAACTTTGAATGAAAAGAGCATTTAAAATGATTGCCTTTCACGTCCACTTTTCTCCATGCAACGGACTTTTATTGCTTTAGTTGTTCAGGAATCCCAAACTGCCTTTCTCTGTCTGACTTCACTTAGTATGATAATATCTAGGTACATTCACGCTGTAATTTAGTGTGAAATCTAAAAAAAAAAAAAAAAGATACAAATGAACTTATTTACAAAACAGTAACAGACTCAGAAAACAAACTTATGGTTAACAAAGGGGAAAAGTTGAAGAGAAAGATTAATTAGGAATTTGAGATTAACAGACACATTACTACATACAAAATAATCAACAAGGACCTACTGTATAGCACAGGGCATGCTACTCAACACTCTAACCTGTAAGGGAAAAGAATCTGAAAAAGAATAGACATATGTGTATGTATAACTGAATCACTTTGCTGTATACCTGAAACTAACACAACATTGTAAATCAACTATACTCTAATAAAAATAAAAATTAAAAAAAAAAAGACTCTCAAACTGGAAATTAGCCACATACCCATCAGCCAAATGCATAAATAGTGGTGTATTCCTACGATGGAATAATGATAAAACAATGAGAGAGAACTAAGTGAAAAGCATCATGAATTCCAGAAACACAACATTGATAAGCCAGATACCAGCTTCATCCTTATCAGGAGGGGTTACAAATAGCTATTACACACAGGCAGAGAAATTTCTTATTAACATATCAAGGACACACTGCACGACAGAAAGAACCCCAGATAACATGTCAGAACTCCTGACACGGAGTAAAGGATCATCTCTGCGATTCAATTATCTCATCTTTGCAAAGCTTGAAAGAGAGAACTTGTGGATCCTAACCACATCTGCAAAGTTTAATAAAAACAGAAGGACATACAGCACTTCCCCTTTTCTTTCCAGTTCAGGAGACTGACACCCTCTTTTGTCCAAGAAAAAAGTAATCACAAGAGATTCTTTCACTTCCAATGGTTTCCTATAGTAAATCAGACCTCTAGTCACCCCATCCAGCTCTGAAATGCTATGGCTCTTTGACACTGTGGGAGTTTGGACTTTGAAAATTAACAAGCTGTGTATTTTACATAATTGGAAAATGGCATATCACAATATAATCTGTCTGGAAATAAACGTTTTGGTCAGACAGAGGAACTTTGTCAGATATCCATTAAATATCATGAAATATTTAATTTTTCAAAAGAAACAAGAGTGTATTTGCTGCTTCTGTTTTTTAAAATGATTTCTTTCACTTTCTTATGTAGCTTGCATCCTGTATCCTTGGCAGTACCAAAGGCAACCATCATGCATGGATGACAGTTACTGCTTTTTTTCTTTTTTTTTAAATGGCTCATGGCTGTGAGTTGCATGCTCTGTATCACAGCCTCATAAATACAAAGCTAAAGGACATTTAAAATCAGAAAAGTATTCACAGAGACACAGTTCTGACCTGTAAATGTCAAATTATTTTATTAAAGAAGACCTTCTCAAAAACAGGGAGGGGAGGCATATCTAGGCAATACAACTTGTGGGGTGTAAGTGACAATTAAACAGTTGTCACTGTTAATCAGTTATTCAAAAGTCATCCAAAAGTTGAGTTATTTTATAGAGTAGCAAATGTGGCATATGATGAATTGTGTACACCATACACCTACCCTGGCCTGAACCACTCCTAAATCCCTCCTTCCTGACCACATGAATGCCTGGCTAGAAACTACAATTCCCAGAGTCCCTTGCAGGTCCCAGAAGACCATGTGACTCAATACTTGCCATGAAGATAAGTGAAATTTATGTGTGCATCTTCTACATCATCTTAAAGACGTAAAGATGTTTTCCTTGTATTTGTTGCCTATTTTGTCCTGTTGCTTGGAAGCAACAGCAATTAGAAGGTTGGAAACCACATCTTGAAGATGGCTGAACCTCTCAGACTGGATCCCTGAATTACGTTGTAGAGAAGAGCTTGCCTCGATGCCTTAGACTATTAAGAAGGAGAAAAAAATAAGCATCTATCTTGTGGGACATCTTGGATACTTGAGACTCTTTGTTACAGTATCTTAACTTTTATCTTAAGAAAGAAAATACTTAAGAAAATGTTTTGTGTTTACTTTGAAATGAGCTAAAGAATAAGAAGGGAAGGAGGAAGAGAGCTGAGCATTACTTCTTGGCTTCTTTCTGAGAGAGAATCCAATAGAATTTAACAAAGATATTTCTATAAATGTACCCCTTCAAAGGGAATAACTTGAGTCATGTCACTGAAATCTGCCATCCACTGTACTGAAACAAGTATCATGCAATATCTTTACTGTACACAGGAAGCAACGAATGGCAAGCAGAAGCCTAGCAAGAGTAACAGGAATAAGAGAAAGTGCTTCATTCTTCAATACGATGGGTATTATGAGAAAATATCTTCAGGAAAAGCAAATTCAAGTTAGAAACAGTAAATTTTCACTGCATTTTGACAAGCATTATGTTGCTTGACTGGTGTTACCCATTGTCTCATTTTTCAAGAAAATAAGAATTCTCCTTCTTATAATGCCTTCTTCCCCCTCATAACCTCAGAAGAAATATAAAAAGATATAAACAACAGCAAAAACTTGTTGAGTACTTTTTGTTTGGGTTTTCCCAAAGAGGTATAGAAAATGCGAATGAACTTTTTGGCCAACCCAATATATTTGTATCTGTGGGTATGTGTAGGCTGTGTTGCTTATCGCATGGACTTATAGTACAACAACATGAGATATGGATAAGTATTATCACTGTTCTTTATTTTTAGATGAGGAGATGAGAAAGTGAAAGCTTCTCATCTAATCAGTTATAGCATGACTCTTCAACATTCTTAATCACTGTATCATATCTCTCCCTGTTAGCCAGGGCACAGAGTGTGATAGACTAAACATGGCTGCGAATTTGGTGTCAGTCCTCCCATTAAGACGTAGAGTAGAGTTTCCTGTGTTTAGAAATCCTGTGGTCCAGTGTTTAGAAATCCACCTTGCAATGCAGGGGACACGGTTTGGATCCTTGATCCAGGAAGCTCCCACATGCTGAGAGGCAACTAATTTGTGTGCCACAACCACTGAAGCCTGCAGTCTGGAGCCCACGCTCCACAACAAGAGAAGCCACCAGAATGAGGAGCCCACACACCTCAATTAGAGAGGAGCCCTCACTTGCCTCAAGTAGAGAAAGGCCCACATGCAGCAATGAAGACCCAGCATAGCCATAAATAAATAAATAAATAAAATCATTACAAAAGTATGTAGAGAAAAACTCTCTCCCCTTAAATCTGGGCTGCTTATAAAAAAATGTGGCATGAGTTATGTGATGCTAGGAGTTCTGGGTTCAGGCTTTAAGAGCCCGGCAGCTTCCATTTCCTGTTTCCTGGAATGCTTGCTTTGGAGTACAAAGTCCAGCTATCCTGAGGCCATCATGCTAGACTGACTGTGCTCCACTCAACATGGAGTTGAAGTTGTCTTGGATTCTCCAGATTAGTCCATCTGCTGACTGCAAATTTGAGATAAAGAATCACCTAGCCAAGTGTTGAATGAATTTGTGACTCACAAGATCATGAGATATCATAAACTGTCTTTTCTGAACCAACTTTTGGGATAGTTTGGTACAAAGCAATAGATCACCAGAACACAGAATTTCCTAATTTAAAGCTTATAATGTACACATGCAGATTTATAGATGTATTAATATATATACGTGTATATTTTCTTATATTCACATACTTAAAAGTGAATTGTTGTATCCTATCAATATATTTCAAAAATATTTCCTTCTTAATGTTTAATTGTGTTTTGAATCAAGTAATAGCAGCTTGTTATTATTCACTTTAGTTCAGTTCAGTCGCTCAGTTGTGTCCAACTCTTTGCGACTCCATGGACTGCAGCACGCCAGGCCTCCCTGTCCACCACCAACTTCTGGAGTTTACCCAAACTCCTGTCTATTGATTTGGTGATGCCATCCAACCATCTCATTCTCTGTAATCCCCTTCTCCTGCTGCCTTCGATCTTTCCCAGCATTAGGGTCTTTTCAAATGAGTTGGCTCTTTGTATCAGGTGGCCAAAGTATTGGAGCTTCAGCATCAGACCTTCCAAAGAACACCCAGGACTGATCTCCTTTAGGATGAACTGGTTGGATCTCCTTGCAGTCCAAGGGACTCTCAAGAGTCTTCTCCAACACCACAGTTCAAAGCATCAGTTCTTCAGTGCTCAGTTTTCTTTATAGTCCAGCTCTCACATCCATACATGACCACTGGAAAAACCATAGCCTTGACTAGATGGACCTTTGTTGTCAAAGTAATGTCTCTGCTTTTTAACATGCTGTCTAGGTTGGTCATAACTTTTATTTCAAGGAGTAAGCGTCTTTTAATTTCATGGCTGCAATCACTATCTGCACTGATTTTGGAGCCCAGAAAAATAAAGTCAGCCACTCTTCTCACTGTTTCCCCATCTATTTGCCATGAAGTGATGGGACTGGACGCCATGATCTTTGTTTTCTGAATGTTGAGCTTTAAGCCAACTTTTTCGCTCTCCTCTTTCACTTTCATCAAGAGGCTTTTTAGTTCCTCTTCACTTTCTGCCGTAAGGGTGGTGTCATCTGCATATCTGAGGTTATTGATATTTCTCCCAGCAATCTTGATTCCAGCTTGTGCTTCATCCAGCCCAGCATTTCTCATGATGTACTCTACATATAAGTTAAATAAGCAGGGTGACAATATACAGCCTTGACGTACTCCTTTTCCTATTTGGAACCAGTCTGTTGTTCCATGCCCAGTTCTAACTGTTGCTTCCTGAACATTCAATTTTGAATATACACTTTATAAGTGTATCAAATAGATTAGTAACTCATGGTCATGGAAATTTGCGCAGAATTTTCTTGATCTTTCTTAATTATTTGAGTCATTATAACCTCCATTCAGGAAGAGAGGAAAGAGCTGTTTTATTTCAGAACTGTTTTTGTATGATTTCTGTCCTCTAAAAACAGTAGCCAAGTATTGGCATATTTCTATTAGAATATATATCTCTATTTAAAATACATAGCTCTTGCATACAACCTAAAAAAATCGGACATACACTCCTAAACTCATACTAAAAGCAAATAAAACCACTCCAAAGGGTGACAGAAATCTAAACATAAAGCAACATAAACAACTCTCTATGTCTCTATACTTTTCAGAAGAAAATCTTGGACCCTACACTTTCATTTTTCCTCTTTGTGATTAGTTGCTGCACAAAGGCAGCATATAAGGCAATCCATTCCTGCCTGGATTTAAATCTTCCATGGCTGGAAGGATAACAGTATTGCATTCACATATAAAGATGATATCAACATACCTTTAACAGAATGGCATGTCAGAAGGGCCATTCACTTTTTCTCCATGGCCCTTTCTTATGACCAACAAAAATGGCCAAGATTAGGTAGGGAGTCAATGGAAAGGTCAGCAAAAAGGTAATCGGTCACTTGGAAAGGGAACCCATGGACTTTACCAGAGCATAACACTGCACACGAGAACCGTGTTTCTGTCCACTGTTATTAGTGTCATGTGGAAGTATCAGTTGCTCAGTTGTGTCTGACTCTTTGTGACCCCGTGGAATGTAGCCTGCCAGGTTCCTCTGTCCATGGAATTCTCCTGGCCAAGAATATTGTAGTGAGTAGCCATTCCCTTCCCCAGGAATCTTCTTGACCCAGGGATCGAACTCCGGTCTCCAGCATTGCAGGTAGATTCTTTACCATCTGAATACCAGGGAAGCCAGTCATTAGTGTCATGCTGCAACCAATAAACAAAAGCATCTTTTAGAAGCTGCATTCACTGTTTCTGGACACCAGGACAAGCACACCACTGACTTAATGATGCAATAACTTCTGTCCTATTGGGGAAATGAAACATTTTTAGTTTTGCTAATTTGAATGGGGAGTGCTGCATCTAAGACACAGTTAACTAAACACAGAAACGAAAGGGAACAGGCATTTATACACTGACCAGTCCACTGAAGAAAGAAGAATAGAGCCCTCCTGCAGATCAGCATGGACTCTTCTAGGGACCTGCTGAGTACCCACTGGCCACAGCATATTAAAGAGAACTCGTTTCCTTGAATCCACAGGATCACAAGAGACATTTTCTTAAATGGAAGTATAGTTGATTTACAATGGTGTGCTAATTTCTGCTGCACAGAATGGAAGCACGTTCCTCTTTACATTCTTTCCCATTATGGTTTATCACAGGATGTTGAGAATACAGTACGCCTCTGTTTCTTATCTGTCTGATATATACTAATTTGCACCTCTTAACCCCATACTCCCACTCCATCCTGACCCACCCTCTTCCCCCTGCTCTCTATGTCTGTGAGTCTGTTTCTGTTTCACAGATAAGTTCATTTGTGTCATACTTTAGATTCCACGTATGAGTGATATCATTTGGTATTTGTCTTTTGATAAGAGACATTTTTTAATGTATTGTGGAACACAAAATCTAACCTTGCCCTAATTGCAGAAGTCAGTGGAACTTTGTATAGTAAAACACATTTGACATAAATATGGTTGTAACTGTAACTGCACATGTTGTGACAGGCCTTCTAAGACATACACAGCAAATTTTAAATGGCTGGCCATACTCGCTTTTTAGAGGTAAAAAGTGATCTGATTATTATTTTATATTTAATGAAGTGTATTTAGGGTTGTTTCTCCAGAACTCAGATTACTATTACACTGGGTTGACCAAAAAGTTTGTTCAGGTTTTTCTGTAATATGTTATGGGAAAACCTGAACAGACTTTTTGGCCACCATAATATTTACATGCTCTTTAAAATTTCTTATATATTTATCTATACACATGGTCTCATTAAATAGTTAACTAGTGTCATTCCAGAAATATCTCAGAGAAACTTCCTTTTAATTTCAATTTTAAGGGGTTACCTTATTTTTAAGTGATTCACATGTCTTTTCTTCTACAATTCAGCACAATCATAGTCAATGTTTTCCTTCCTCTATTCTCCTGAGACTATGTTATACAGCAGAGATTGGCACAACATTGTAAATCAACTATACTTCAGCTAAATCTTAATATGTATTTTTTGTAAGGAAACATGTCAAAAAAATCTTGTTTTTCTCAAAGAAAAGAAGGACCATATATATCATCATTCAATGAACATTCAAGTTTGGACATCTCTGCCATGATATGGGACAAGAATTGGCCACTTCATGTTGGAGCAGAGAACTGGCTACACAGCTGTTTCCAATTTTGCTTTCTGATTTACTGGATGAGGAGAAATCTGGGCAAGCATTAGTGCTTGTAAAAATAGCCTTGAGTTTAAAACAGACCAAGCTCTTATCATAGAACTCCTGAATCTTCCCTGAAACTCAGAAACATCATGCAGAAAGCTAGATTAGAGAGAGCTTTGTTCTTATTTTTCGAGTGTAGAATTTGTTGAAGGAAAGATAAAAAATAGTGGATCAGAGGAGAAAGAAAGACCTATATTTTTTAATAGAAGTAATGCTAGAAATGATGGTTCAGTTCAGTTCAGTTCAGTTGCTCAGTCGTGTCTGACTCTTTGCCTCCCTGTCCATCATACACTCCTGGAGTTTACCCAAACTCATGTCCATTGAGTCGGTGATGCCATCCAACCATCTCACCCTCTGCTGTCCCTTTCTCCTACCACCTTCAATCTTTCCCAGCATCAGCGTCTTTTCAAGTGAGTCAGTTCCTTGCATCAAGTGGCCAAAGTATTGCAGTTTCAGCTTCAACATCAGTCCTTCCAATGAATATTCAGGACTGATTTCCTTTAGGATGGACTGGTTGGATCTCCTTGCTGTCCAAGGGACTCTCAAGAGTCTTCTCCAACACCACAGTTCAGAAGCATCAATTTGTCAATGTTCAGCTTTCTTTACAGTCTAAATTCAGCTTGTGAAGGCAGGCTCAGAACTAAAGCACTACTTTAAAAAATGACTTCCAGAGACATTTTTCATTCCAAATCATCCTTACTCAACGTCTTTGGAAATGCAGCCCATTTAGACACATAACACTGATCAAACACCTGATATATGTCAATGGCTGTGGTTGTTGGATTTAATACATGTGAGATCCTGGCATATAACAGACACGCGGTAAATTCTAAAAAGCCAAAGTTAGAAATGAGTACCTTCTCAAGCCCCAATTAGAATAGTGAGTTTTGTTTCCTTTTAAAAATTTTTATCGGCATATATAAGTAGAGGTAGACCAATACAAACTGATGGCTCTTAAACCATAGTCTACACTTGATAACTCTTGAGTAGAAATAACTTCCCCCTATAAAGGATGTGGCAAATACAGTCATTGCATTAGATGGGTTTGGTGTATAGAAGACCCATGAAGCCTCTTCTGGCTCTAAGAAGTAGAGGTTCAAAACATAAAATCCACTTCTTCTTTCTATCTGCTTATCTCTGTGCAAAACCACTCCCCATACAAAAGAAAGAACTAAAGGGGCAAGAAAGAAATCTTAACATGAATGGATAGGCACAGAATGTTTTTAGTGTGTTTGACATCTTATTGCATTTAAAATAACTATAAAATACCAGTTGTCCTTCCTGTTACAACAGATGAAAGGAATCTGGCACCTTGTCCTTAGCATGTTTCCAGGAAACAAATGCAAAATGTTTTTATTATAATGCCTATTGGAAAAGAGAAAAATAACTCAAAGAAATGAACCTCTCAAATCTCTTCCCTTAAATAAAAATAACAACCTTTTTAAAAGGCTGTTCAGCAGAACCTCTAATAATGCTTTATATGTTGGACATGTGAGCTATCAGTGAAGCGGCCATGAGCCACATGTGGCTTTCGAGCACCTGAGACATGTTAGTGCAAGTGAGGAACTGAATTTTTTATTGTATTTAATTTGAATTAATTTTACTAAATTTCGATAGCCGCATGTACCTTGTGGCTACCACGCTGGACATATCTAAAACCTTGGACTTCATAGGTGACCAGAAGGGAAATCAATAATACAAGTCATTCCTCTATAATTTATCTGATCAAGTCAACGGCACTTTCTTTAACTCCCAAATATCCAAATATCTGTTCTTAAAATAATCAAGTTAAAAACTCCTTTCTACCTCCTACTTGTCCACCAGTATACTGTGACAGGTTTATGAGACATTTATGCCCATAGATGCCCTTTGGGCAATTCACTATCACTCACTGTCCTACCATGAGGGATCCTAACCCCCTGGTACTCCTGGGAGGGTCAGCCACACCAATACAGATGATTTATAAGCTGGCTAATTAGTATCTTAAAATCCAGAGAGTAAAGTTAAACTGGGTTAATATCAAAGATGAATTTGGAATCAGACATATGGAAGATTCTGCTAGTTAGCATGCGGATGGGACCAAAGTAATACAGTATGATTTGCTGTGCTAGAGGGGAATCCACACAGTATAATGACCTTGTGTAACCTGGAAAGGGATGACAAGCTCCCAGGAAGCCAGGAACTCCAGCAGCAGAAATAGGAGAACAGTACAGCTCTGCTGAAGGAAGGACATAATTGCCTTCATTCCTAACTAGCAAGACTGATTCCAAATTCTGTTTATTCACTGTGATCATTATATCTTAAATATTCCTCAGATCCTCCTCACCCTTTTTCCTGAGCTAACCTGAACCTATGATGGTCTGTTACTAAGATATGTAGATTTACTACACATATGTGGAACTAAACTCTCCCTCACCATCAAAGGAAAAAAAACAAAAACACTTGATATCACATGGACCTAAAGTTGAATGAACCTGGGGATCCATCATAAAGGAAGAAGATATGTGATTTACAGAGTGGATTGCTTTTCTTACAGGTCTTTCTTTGAGGTTTTCCCTTACTAGGTATTACTGCTGAGAAATCTTTGTCACTGAAATCTTTTTCTGAAATATTGGAAAGAAAAATAGATTTTGGTTAGTCCTTGCATGTTCTGGGTTTCCATAGAAATCAATTCTTACCAAGTCCATCTTAGATTATATGGTCTGCAGGCAGATGCTCCATTTACTTCAAGAGGTGCAAAACAGCTGGAGCCAGTACGACAGCTAAGTGATCAGAAACAAAGCTAAACACATGGACTATGAAAACCGTAGAGGATCTAAAATATTTTTAAAGACCTATTTGCCATTGGCATCTTTTATTAAAAAAATTAAATTATTTATTTTAATTGGAGGCTAATTACAATATTGTAGTGGTTTTGCCATACATTGACATGAATCAGCCATGGGTGTACATGTGTCTCCCATCCCGAACCCCCCTCCCACCTCCCTCCCCATCCCATCCCTCAGGGTGCTGAGGGCCGGTGCACAGGGATGCAATTGGCATCTTTACTGACTCTGTGATTTGAATATCAGCAAGGTCACATGGAAAAGGCTAGGACTTCCTAATCTGGCAGATAGAGGGAGACAAAACTTGGCCCAATTCTTACTGCCTTAGGTTTGGCTGCAGCAGAGCCTGAAGCAGGCGTTTGGACACAGAGGACTAGCTGAGGGCATGTTCTCAGGGGAACAGGGTAGGTGGGGTGAGGAGCTGAGTGAGGGTGTGGTCTCAGATGGAGTCTGGCCTCAGCCTGACCTCAGAGGGAGCGCTGGAGCATTATCTGCCTCAGGAGATCAACATTCTTTCCTCTTGTGTCAATCACTACCTGTGAGTGTAGCATCTTGGATGTAGATTCTTCCATTGGACAACATCTACCACACGCCTCTTCCTAAAAAGAAACTCTAGTCCCCAGGGAAAAAATGGTGTGTTTAAAAATTGTAAGTACTGAATTGAGCAAATGAGATTTTTCAGACTAAGGATGGAGAGCCTGGGAAGTTTTTAAGGAGACAGAACTGAATACAGGTGACAATCAATGATATACAGTGAAGGCAGGGGTCAAAACAGTCCAGGTGATCACCCCGGGAAGCACAGAGGACACCTTTCAGAAATTAACTAATCATTCTCAATCTTCACTTATTTCCCATTTTGTTTACATTGTCCAGTTCACATTTTTCAAAATTAAAATTTACCAGAGAAAAGAATGCTCTTAAAGAAGAAAAGCAAGCTATACTGCCATCCAAAATATTTCTGGAAAATAAGCAAATTAGTCCAACATGTGTCTTACTGCTTATTTGGTAGTCACAAGGCTGTTTGGTAACAACTCGGTATGAGTAATGTTTAATTTCCAATTCTATAATGCTTGCAAGATAACTGTAAATTAGTAAAGCAAGACAGTGAAACAACTACTCTAAGCAATATATAAACTATTGCAATTGGATCCATCCAAATCTTTTCTGTGAATGTATAAAATATGACACATGATAATTTTTAAATTTTATAACTTGTTATTTTTGAAGGATCCAATAAACTATGATTACTATCTCCCCAGAAAGGAAAATAGGAGAGAATTCAATGAACATTATTGATGCCACTTTTTTTTTTTTAACAAACAGGAAAGAAGAGTGGAGTGGCTTCCATTTTAGCTTTGCTGGAAAACATGGTAGGGAAGGAGAGGTAGAGGTAGAGAAGGATTTTTCTGAAATCTCACTTTTGATTTCAAAAGCAACAAATAAATGAAAGTTTAGGACACTACTGAAAGGGCATATCAGTATAACCACAGATATATAAACACATATGTATGTATTAAATACAATCTTTTCTTTGATACAAAAATCATCCCGATGGTGATGATTCATTTCTCAGGGGGCAGAAGAAACTACCCATCAACTCTCGTAAGTTTGCACAGTTTTGTATATTGAGTGAGATTCAAAATGTTTACAATAATCTCCTAGTATCTGCAAGAGATTCATTCTGGGATTCCTTGCAAATACCAAAATCCACAGATGTTCAAGTCCTTTATGACAAAGTATTTGCATACAACCTATGCACATCCTCCCATATATTTTATGTCATCTTTAGATTACTTACAATACTAATACACTATAAATGTTATGTAAATAGTTGCTGGTATACAGTGAACTCAAGTTTTGTGTTTTGGAACTGTGTAGAATTTTTTTTTTAGTGTATTTTTGATCTGTGGTTGGTTGAATTTACAGATGCAGAACCCATGGAAATGGAGAGCCAACTCTATATATTATATAATTTTTATCATTTATTTGCTACATTTGTATTTACTTCAGGTGTTGAATTTTATGTATTAAGTGCATATCTGATATTCTAACAATAAAATAGTGGTTTTATTTTTTATAAGTGCCTACTTTATTTATCAGTACTTATAAAAATAGAGACTATTTATATTTGTTTATCTAGTTACAATAAAATAGTGGGTCCAAATGTTTGGCTAGTGTCAGGGATTCTTGACACTTTACCACTGAAGACTATCTAAAGACAGAGGAAAACAGACTTTCCTAAAGGAACTGAGAGCCATGCTGTTAGGGGCACAACATGGAATTCTGTACATGTACGTGTGTATCTATGTGTGGGGTGGGGGGAAGGGCACCTTTTCTTTTATCTCAAAGGAAAAATATTATCTTTCACTTTGTAATATGAAGCTGTGTTAATATGAAGCTCAGGCTTGCCTCCTCACTTGAAATCTCCCCTCCGACAACTCTAAAGTTCTTTGGCATTCCCTGGTTTCTACACTCCAGCCTCAGCTCAGTGCTCCATACATGCTGGAAGGAGTAGAAAAGTGCCAGGTCTGAGACGCTCAGGCTCTGAGAGACCAGTGACATCTACCTCTTATTCCTAGCTTCAGTCTGAATGTTTGGGAGGATGGGCTGCACCCAGGCTGTGGGATGTAGCCTTAGACACCAGCGTATCTAGCCATACTTATGCTTCTACAATGTTTTGATCACTGCAATCCCTCCCTTCACAATATTCTGCTGCTGCTAAGTCACTTCAGTCATGTCCAACTCTGTGTGACCTCATAGATGGCAGCCCACCAATCTCCGCCATCCCTGGGATTCTCCAGGCAAGAACTCTGGAGTGGGTTGCCATTTCACTGGCACCCATTTGTTCTAGCGAAAATGTCTAAACTCTTTTAAACACTGAACACTAGCCAATTTCTTATCTGTGAGTTCTTTACCGAATCCTGAAAGGCCAGGGTTTGGATGGGCAAAATAAAAAATTTCTCTTGCACTTCCCTGGTGGTGCAGTGGTTAAGAATCTGCCTGGAAGTTTTGGCCACAGCAATTAGAGCAGAAAAAGAAATAAAAGGAATCCAAATTGGAAAAGAAGAAGTAAAACTCTCACTGTTTGCAGATGACATGATCCTCTACATGGAAAACCCTAAAGACTCCACCAGAAAATTACTAGAGCTCATCAATGAATATAGTAAAGTTGCAGGATATAAAATCAACACTCAGAAATCCCTTGCATTCCTATACACCAATAATGAGAAAGTAGAAAAAGAAATTAAGGAAACAATTCCATTCACCATTGCAACGAAAAGAATAAAATACTTAGGAATATATCTACCCAAAGAAACTAAAGACCTATATATAGAAAACTATAAAACACTGATGAAAGAAATCAAAGAGGACACTAATAGATGGAGAAATATACCATGTTCGTGGATCGGAAGAATCAATATAGTGAAAATGAGTATACTACCCAAAGCAATTTACAAATTCAATGCAATCCCTATCAAGCTACCAGCCATATTTTTCACAGAACTAGAACAAATAATTTCAAGATTTGTATGGAAATACAAAAAACCTCGAATTGCCAAAGCAATCTTGAGAAAGAAGAATGGAACTGGAAGAATCAACTTGCCTGACTTCAGGCTCTACTACAAAGCTACAGTCATCAAAACAGTATGGCACTGGCACAAAGACAGAAATATAGATCAATGGAACAAAATAGAAAGCCCAGAGATAAATCCACACACATATGGGCACCTTATCTTTGACAAAGGAGGCAAGAATATACACTGGAGTAAAGACAATCTCTTTAACAAGTGGTGCTGGGAAAACTGGTCACCCACTTGTAAAAGAATGAAACTAGATCACTTTCTAACACCGCACACAAAAATAAACTCAAAATGGATTAAAGATCTAAATGTAAGGACCAGAAACTATAAAACTCCTAGAGGAGAACATAGGCAAAACACTCTCCGACATAAATCACAGCAGGATCCTCTATGATCCACCTCCCAGAATTCTGGAAATAAAAGCAAAAATAAACAAATGGGATCTAATTAAAATTAAAAGCTTCTGCACAACAAAGGAAAATATAAGCAAGGTGAAAAGACAGCCTTCTGAATGGGAGAAAATAATAGCAAATGAAGCAACTGACAAACAACTAATCTCAAAAATATACAAGCAACTTATGCAGTTCAATTCCAGAAAAATAAACAACCCAATCAAAAAATGGGCCAAAGAACTAAATAGACATTTCTCCAAAGAAGACATACGGATGGCTAACAAACACATGAAAAGATGCTCAACATCACTCATTATCAGAGAAATGCAAATCAAAACCACAATGAGGTACCACTTCACACCTGTCAGAACGGCTGTGACCCAAAAATCTGCAAGCAATAAATGCTGGAGAGGGTGTGGAGAAAAGGGAACCCTCTTACACTGTTGGTGGGAATGCAAACTAGTACAGCCACTATGGAGAACAGTGTGGAGATTCCTTAAAAAATTGCAAATAGAACTCCCTTATGACCCAGCAATCCCACTGCTGGGCATACACACCAAGGAAACCAGAATTGAAAGAGACACATGTACCCCAATGTTCATCGCAGCACTGTTTATAATAGCCAGGACATGGAAGCAACCTAGATGTCCATCAGCAGATGAATGGATAAGAAAGCTGTGGTACATATACACAATGGAGTATTACTCAGCCATTAAAAAGAATTCATTTGAATCAGTTCTGATGAGATGGATGAAACTGGAGCCGATTATACAGAGTGAAGTAAGCCAGAAAGAAAAACACCAATACAGTATACTAACACATATATATGGAATTTAGAAAGATGGCAATGACGACCCTGTATGCAAGACAGGAAAAAAGACACAGCTATGTATAACGGACTTTTGGACTCAGAGGGAGAGGGAGAGGGTGGGATGATTAGGGAGAATGGCATTCTATCATGTATACTATCATGTAAGAATTGAATCACCAGTCTATGTCTGACGCAGGATACAGCATGCTTGGGGCTGGTGCATGGGGATGACCCACAGAGATGTTATGGGGAGGGAGGTGGGAGGGGGGGTTCATGTTTGGGAACACATGTAAGAATTAAAGATTTTAAAATTAAAAAAAAAAAAAAAAAGAATCTGCCTGCCAACACAGGGGACATGGGTTCAATCCCTGGTCCAGAAACTAAAATCCCACATGCTGTAAGGCAACTAAGCCCATGTGCCACTGAGCCCACACACCCTAGAGTCCGTGCTCCACCAGAAGAGAAACCACTGCAATGAGAAGCCTGCGCATCACAACCAGAGAAAGCCGGTATGCAGTAATGATGACCCAGCACAGCCAAAAATAAATAAAAACATTATCGTTATTAACCATCAATAGAAACTGACTTTTCCTTAAATGATGCATGGAACAACAGACCATAAAAACAGTAGTCACTTGTGATGCTTTCACTCAGATACTTTCATATTTAATATCATAAGCTTTTTCACTGTTCTGGTCACTGCAGTTCAATAAAATTGAAGTTATTCTGAGATGGGTTTGCAGGATTCACCAGACTGCCAACCATAGAACAAATCAAGGTTAAAACCCTGTTCTGGCCTCAGTGTCTACCGACCCTCTACCTACTTCATGATTCTCCTATACCTAGGAGATGTCCTTCCCAAAACATCCTGTGATCTTTCATGACCTCATGTCTTGATCTCATAGCTCTTTTCAGGGGATCTTCATCACTGTTGGAAAATGTGCCCTTTAGAAATGTTCTTGGAAGAAAAGCTTGATGAGGTTTTTCCTGGTGTTACCAGGCAGAGTTTGAATATATTTCCTTTGTGCTTTGGAAACTGGTGGTACATTCTTCATCTTCAGTCTTTAGCACATTCTATTTTGAGTCTGTCTGCACCACGACACGTATGTCTCCAGAGGATAAAGACCATTTTTTTTTTCATCTCCCGACTTCTGGTACAATAATTTTCACATTGCAGATGCTTAAAAAATGCTTATGGAATAAAGGAAAGGTTATTTTCCTGGACATGGCAACCCACCCCAGTATTCCTGCCTGGAGAATCCCATGGAGAGAAGCCTGGTGGGCTACAGTCCAGAGGGGTGCAAAGAGTTGGACACGACTGGAGCAACTTAGCGTGCAATTGATTGAAAATATTCTCAACAGTCAGGACACAATAGCAGAGTGAAGTGGCAGGAACCACTTGCTTTCAGTGACAATGTCTAAGTATAGGATGGTTCTCTCATTTCCAAATAGAGTTTCCCTTAAAATCAAATAACTGATTGATTACAAGTAAAATCCTGAATCAACACAGCAAAACTTTATGTGATAAGCAAGGCTAGAGGACCAGGCAAAATGTGATAAGCAAAACCTGTTTCAGGAATCCTGACATTCCCCCTCAAGAGCCTTGCCCTCCTCTCATGAAAGCCCTGTGTGCATCTCCCAGGTAGGCCCTGAGGGCTCTTTCGACATCCTAGCAGCTCTAGGGATACTTCCTGCAGCATGTAATCCAGGCTTGCCCTTCTCGTTCACACTTGTCTCCAGTCTGTCTTTTGAAAATCCTGCCTGTGCGATCTCTTCAGGCAGCCCCGTCCTGAGGGAGCTGATGATGGCTTTAAAACAAGCTTCATTCACTGATTTGACAATAGCTACTGGATATTCACTGCACTCTTCTTAGGTGCCAGGTACCATGATCTAGGATGCAGAAATAAAAGAAGAGTCTGTGCCCTCCAAGAGTTCCATATTAGGTGGCATTGGGCAGCTATAACTTACTTGGTTAAAGCTATGTTAGGGAGCATAGCCAGGGGCACTGATTTCATTTGAATCTTGGAAGCAAACCAGTCCATCCTAAAGGAAATCAACCCTGAATATTCATTGGAAGGACTGATGCTGAAGTTGAAGTTCCAATACTTTGCCCACCTGATGGGAAGAGCCAACTCAATGGAAAAGAGCTTTCCATGATAGAAGACAGAAGGCAGGTAGAGAAGGGGATAACAGAAGACAAGATGGTTGGATGGCATCACTGACTCAACTGACATGAGTTTGAGCAAACTCCGGGACTTGATGATGGACAGGGAGGCCTGGCGTGCTGCAGTCCATGGGGTCGCAGAGTTAGACATGACTGAGCGACTGAACAACAACAGCAACTTGGAAGCAGACCCGTGCACAAGAGTTTCAGTATGAGCCTTTCATTTGGGAGGCAATCTCAGGAGGTATGGAGAGAGTAAGAGGAAGTGAGACAGGAAGGAAAAAGCTTCCAAAACAGGGGAGGTTTTCAGGCAGGTTATGCTAATTGGGATTCAATCCTGATAAAGACCTCTGGGTGATGCAGAATGTACTCCAGAGTTGTCCTACCTATGAGGCCGCAATATATTCAGCCATTCCCATTGTCCAGTGGGTAGAAACTGTACCTGGCCTGTTAACTCTGGAGTTTCCAGCTTGAAATATATGTGCCTGAGTAAGTTTCTACAAGGAGTAGAAAATCTTTAGGAGGGCATTCCAATTGCAGAAAGAAGTTGTAGGCATATGGGAAAATGTTGAGTGCTAAGGGACACTGACAAGGTCTGCTCCAGACCAGAGTGGGGGTGCTCCCAAGGAAGGTTTTCCAGGGGACAGAATACCTGAGAGTGCTTTGAAGCAGAAGGACTTCTGACCTAGCATGTGATCACATCAGTAAACATTTCATGTCCACTTCCAAAGGATGTGTGCTCCTCAATTGCTACGTGTTGTGTTTTATATGTTGATTAGTTCAAGTTTACAGCTTATTTTGTTCAAATCTATAACTTATTCTTTTTGATCAAGAGTTACTAAGATTTGTGGATTTGTCTGTCTCTGTTTTTAGTTTTACCAGTTTTGCTTATACAAAGCTGACCTTGAACAACACAGGTTTGAACTCTGTGAGTCCACTTCTATGCAGATAATTGTCAATAGTAAAATACTACAGTACTACATGGTCTGTGGTTGGGTGAATCTGCAGATGTGGAGGAACCATGACATGGACAGTTGACTATAGGTTATACGTCAATTCATCCCCAAGTTGTTCAGGGGTCAATTGTGTGTGTGTGCGCGTGCGTGTGTGTGTGAGAGAGAGAGAGACAGACAGACAAACAGACAGATAGAGAACAAGAGAGTGGAAGACTATTATCTCACACACAAACATTAAGAATTGTTATATCTTTCTGGTGGACTCACCCTCTCCTTTTACAAAGTATGATATGTTTTTCTCTCTAAAAATGCTTCTTGTCTTAAAATCCACTTTAGTTTTTTATACACATATCTGCTTTTTATTTTTAATTTTGCATGATCTATCTTACTTGCATTATTCCTTCAATACTTGTATACCATTATATGTAAGGCATGTCTCTTATAAGCAGCATATGATTGTAATTTCTTTTTTATTTAACACAACCTTAAAGATTTTTAAATCTCAGTTTAATTAATTAATTTTTTAACTTTACAACATTGTATTGGTTTTGCCATACATTAACATGAATCCACCATGGATGTACATATGTTCCCCATCCTGAACCCCTCTCCCACCTTCCTCCATCCCATTCCTCTGGGTCATCCCAGTGCACCAGCTCCAAGTACCCTGTATCATGCATCAAACCTGGACTGGCAATTCGTTTCATATGTGATAACTTACATGTTTCAATGCCATTCTCCCAGTCATCTCATGCTCACCTCTCCCACAGAGTCCAAAAGACTGTTCTATACATCTTTGTCTCTTTTGCTGTCTCGCATACAGGGTTATCATTACCATCTTTCTAAATTCTATATATATGCATTAGTATACTATATTGGTATTTTTCTTTCTGGCTTACTTCACTGTGTATAATAGGCTCCAGTTTCATCCACCTCATTAGAACTCATTCAAATGTATTCTTTTTAATGGCTGAGTAATATTTCATTGTATATATGTACCACAGCTTTCTTATCCGTTCATCTGCTGATGGACATCTAGGTTGCTTCCATGTGCTAGCTATTATAAACAGTGCTGCAATGAACATTAGGGTACATGTGTCTCTTTCAATTCTGGTTTCCTCAGTGTATATGCCCAGCAGTGGGATTGCTGGGCCATATGGCAGTTCTATTTCCAGTTTTTAAAGGAATCTCCACACTGTTCTCCATAGTGGCTGTACTAGTTTGCATTCCCACCAACAGGGTAAGAGGGTTCCCTTTTCTCCACACCCTCTCCAGCATGTATTGCTTGTAGACTTTTGGATAGCAGCCATTCTGACTGGCATGAAATGGTACCTTATTGTGGTTTTGATTTGCAGTTCTCTGATAGTGAGTGATGTTGAGTATCTTTTCATATGTTTGTTAGCCATCTGTATGTCTTCTTTGGAGAAATGTCTGTTTAGTTCTTTGGCCCATTTTTGATTGGGTCATTTATTTTTCTGGAATTGAGCTGCAAGAGTTGCTTGTATATTTTTGAGATTAATAATTGAAGTGTTTAGTCCTCTTACATTTAATATAACATAGTCGGGTTTAAATCTATGATCTTACTTAAAAAAATTTCCCTCACTTGTCCTATATTCCTTTTTCTCTTCTTTAGGAGCTTCTTTCGGATTAATCAAGTATTCATCATTCATTCTCCCACCTGCCATTAGCTGATTAATCATATATTGTTTTCTCTTCAGTAATTCTGTACAAATTAAAAAATCCTTTGAGACATTATGATTATTTTATATAGTCCATATTCACTTATGTTTACCCTTTATCTTGTTCGTCCTTCTTTTCTGCATGTCTGTTTCTCTCTTAGGTCATTTTCACTCCACAAAGATTCTCGTTTTAGTGTAGGTCTACTTGATGCAAGTGAAAGTGGAGAGTGAGAAAGTTGGCTTAAATCTCAACATTCAGAAAACGAAGATCATGGCATCTGGTCCCTTCACTTCATGGGAAATAGATGGGGAAACAGTGGAAACAGTGGCTTACTTTATTTTTTTGGGCTCCAAAATCACTGCAGATGGTGACTGCAGCCATGAAATTGAAAGATGCTTACTCCTTGGAAGGGAAGTTATGACCGACCTAGATAGTATATTCAAAAGCAGAGATATTACTTTGCCGACAAAGGTCCGTCTAGTCAAGGCTGTGGTTTTTCCTGTGGTCATGTATGGGTGTGAGAGTTGAACTGTGAAGAAAGTTGAGCACCGAAGAATTGATGCTTTTGAACTGTGGTGTTGGAGAAGACTCTTGAGAGTCCCTTGGACTGCAAGGAGATCCAACCAGTCCATTCTGAAGGAGATCAGCCCTGGGATTTCTTTGGAGGGAGTGATGCTGAAGCTGAAACTCCAGTACTTTGGCCACCTCATGCGAAGAGTTGACTCATTGGAGAAGATTCTGATGCTGGGAGAGATTGGGGGCAGGAGGAGAAGGGGACAACAGAGGATGAGATGGCTGTATGGCATCACTGACTCGATGGACATGAGTCTTGGTGAACTCCGATAGTTGGTGATAGACAGGGAGGCCTGGTGTGCTGAGATTCATGGGTTCGCAAATAGTTGGATATGACTGAGTGACTGAACTGAACTGAACTGGTAAAAAAAATTTTTTTTTTTTCTAGAGCTCCCAGGTTGCTCAGTAGTAAAGAGCCTGTCTGTCAGTGTGGGAGACATGGGTTGGATCTCTGGTCTGTGAGGATCATGTATGCCTGGAAGCAGATGGGCCCACACAACACAACTGCTGGGCTTGTGCTCAGAGCCCGAGAGCTGCACGTGCTGCATGGGCTGAGGTCCCTGCGTCCCAGAGCCTGGGCACCATGACGGCAGACACCCCCACAGTAAGCTCACACACCACAGCAAGACTGCACACCACCATGAGGAGAGGCCCTGCTCAGCGCAACGAGAGAAAAACGCCCACCCAGCAGCAAGGACGAGCAAAGCAAAATATAATTAATTAAAAAAATTTTCTTTCAGTTTTACTATTCTGTAAACATAGTTATTTTGCCTTAATATTTGAAGGTTTCTTCATCAAAGAGATAACCTTAAGTTTCATTTCAGAACTATTATAAAGATCTCATTCTATTGTTTATTATTTTTTACCATTTCTGTCAAAACTTCAGTTAAAAGTATTACTGAGGTTCTTTGGAAAGTAATATGTCTTTTTCTTTGACTGCTAGGATGTCCCTATATTCTTTAGTTTTAAACAGTTTTATTATAATGTGATTCCATGTAGATTTTTAAAAAAATTATCTTGCTTGGGATTCTTACTCCTTCTTAAATCTGTGAATTTTCATCTTTTCAAACAATTTTGACTATTATTTAAGCTACTACTTCTGTATTATTTCTTCTACCTTTCAGACTTCAATTATGTTAAACTTTCCAGGGGCTATTCTTTTATATATGCTTCAATTGTTTTCCTCTCTGCTTCAGTCTGGAAACGTTCCATTGACCTATGTTCTAGTTCACTTGTTTTATCATGTATTTAATCTGCTTTATGTCTATTTATTGAATTGTTTATGAACAAAAGGTAATGGAGGAAGGGAAAGATATAACCAATTGAATGCAGAGTTCCAGAGAATCAGTTCAGTTCAGTCACTCAGTCCTGTCCGACTCTTTGCGACCCCATGGACTGCAGCACACCAGGCCTTGCTGTCCATCACCAACTCCCAGAGATTATCCAAACTCATGTCCATTGAGTCAGTGATGCCATCAAACCATCTCATCCTCTGTCGTCCCCTTCTCCTCCTGCCTTTAACATTTCCCAGCACCAGAGTCTTTTCAAATGAGTCAGTTCTTCACATTAGGTGGCCAAAGTACTGGAGTTTCAGCTTCAGCATCTGTCCTTCCAATCAATATTCAAGACTGATTTCCTTTATGATGGACTGGTTGGATCTCCTTGCTGTCCAGGGGACTATCAAGAGTCTTCTCCAATACCACAGTTCAAAAGCATTAATTCTTTCATGCTCAGCTTTCTTTATAGTCCAACTCTCACATCCATACATGACCACTGGAAAACCATAGCCTTGACTAGATAGACCTTTATTGGCAGAGTAATGTCTCTGCTTTTGAATATGCTATCTAGGTTGGTCATAACTTTCCTTCCAAGGAGCTAGCATCTTTTAATTTCATGGTTGCAGTCACCATCTGCAGTGATTTTGGAGCCCCCCACCCAAATAAAGTAAGCCACTGTTTCCACTGTTTCCCCATCTATTTCCCATGAAGTGATGGGACCAAATGCCATGATCTTCGTTTTCTGAATGTTGAGCTGTAAGCCAACTTTCTCACTCTCCTCTTTCACTTTCATCAAGAGGCTTTTTAGGTCCTCTTCACTTTCTGCCATAAGGGTGGTGTCATCTGCATATCTGAGGTTATTGATATTTCTCCCAGCAATCTTGATTCCAGCTTGTGCTTCTTCCAGCCCAGCGTTTCTCATGATGTACTCTGCATATAAGTATTATATTGGTTTATGTCAAATATCAATATGAATCAGCCATAGGTATTCATAAATCCTTCCAACGAACACCCAGGACTGGTCTTGTTTAGGATGGACTGGTTGGATTTCCTTGCTAATATATTACTATGAGCATATAAGGAGGTTCAAGGCTTACTGGAAGTCAAATCTTCTGCCATCCTGTATCTAGTTGGTTCTAATTAGTTTTTCTCATGTCCTAAGGTTATGGTTTTTCCAGTGGTCATGTATGGATGTGAGAGTTGGACTATAAAAAAAGCTGAGCCCCAAAGAATTGATGCTTTTGAACTGTGGTGTTGGAGAAGACTCTTGAGAGCCCCTTGGACTGCAAGGAGATCCAACCAGTCCATTCTAAAGGAGATCAGCCCTGGGTGTTCTTTGGAAGGAATGATGCTAAAGCTGAAACTCCAGTACTTTGGCCACCTCATGTGAAGAGTTGACTCATTGGAAAAGACTCTGATGCTGGGAGGGATTAGGGGCAGGAGGAAAAGGGGACGACAGAGAATGAGATGGCTGGATGGCATCACCGACTCGATGGATGAGAGTCTGAGAGAACTCTGGGAGTTGGTGATGGACAGGGAGGCCTGGTGTGCTGCAATTCATGGAGTTGCAAAGAGTAGAACACGACTGAGCAACTGAAGTGAACTGAACTGATGGCTATACTATTCTTTTAAAGGTTGTGCCCTGCCCTCTTCCCTTCTGTTTCAATTCCACTATTCAAATATATGCCTCTTTTTAAAAATTATTCACGTCTGGAAAGGGTAAAGTGCAAAAATTTCCACTTAAAACAACTAGAAAAGCTTGACAGTTTACTTTGAAATCACGTTCACGGGCAATGAAAAGCTACTAAGGCAGTCAGAACTTGACAAGGATGTTAGAGAGAAGAGAAGCACATGAGGTGAGAGTTTGAGTCTCCTTTCAAGGCATTTAGTTACTCAGGAGAACTCCATATCCAGAAACTCAAAAGCCATGTAGAAGTAGTGGCCAAAAGGGAGTGATTTCAGCAGTCTAATTAGCCTGGTGAATTCAAACGTGAATATCAGGGCTACAAAAAGAAATGGGAAACACGCTGAGGTGAGTCCAATAATCTCTGTCACATATGTCCTTGAGGGTCTTTATGTTCTTAGACAAACCTTAGGAAGGATGGCCATCCCTACCTACATCATCTCTACATGAACTGATCACATACCCCACAACCCACCTCCCTCACTTTACCTTTAAAAATGCTTTCCTGAGGTGCATTGATTTATCTCTGGGCTTTCTATTTCGTTTCTTTGATCAATATTTCTATCTTTGTGCCAGGACCACACTGTCTTGATGACTGTAGCTTTGTAGTATAGTCTGAAGTCAGGCAGGTTGATTCCTCCAGTTCCATTCTTCTTTCTCAAGATTGCTTTGGCTATTCGAGTTTTTTTTTTTTACTTCCATACAAATTGTGAAATTATTTGTTCTAGTTCTCTGAAAATTACCGTTGGTAGCTTGATAGGGATAGCATTGAATCTATATATTGCTTTGGGTAGTATACTCATTTTCACTATATTGTTTCTTCCAATCCATGAACATGGTATATTTCTCTATCTATTTGTGTCCTCTTTGATTCCTTTAATCACTTTTTTATAGTTTTCTATATATAGGTCTTTTGTTTCTTTAGGTAGATTTACTCCTAAGTATTTTATCCTTTTCATCGTAATGGTGAATGAAATTGTTTCCTTAATTTCTCTTTCTGTTTTCTCACTGTTAGTGTATAGGAATGCAAGGGATTTCTGTGTGTTAATTTTATATCCTGCAACTTTACTATATTCATTGATTAGCTCTAGTAACCTTACCTGTGACAAAGGAGGCAGGAATATACAATGGAGAAAAGACAATCTCTTTAACAAGTGGTGCTGGGAAAACTGGTCAACCACATGTAAAAGAATGAAACTAGAACACTTTCTAACACCATACACAAAAATAAACTCAAAATGGATTAAAGATCTAAACATAAGACCAGAAACTATAAAACTCCTAGAGGAAAACATAGGCAAAACACTCTCTGACATAATCATAGCAGGATCCTCTATGACCCACCTCCCAGAATAATGGAAATAAAACCAAAAATAAACAAATGGGACCTTGTTAAACTTAAAGGCTTTTTTCACAACGAAGGAAACTATAAATAAGGTGAAAAGACTGCCTTCAGAATGGGAGAAAATAATAGCAAATGAAGCAACTGACAAAGAAGTAATCTCAAAAATATACAAGCAGCTCAGGCAGCTCAATCAAAATGACCCAATCAAAAAATGGGCCAAAGAACTAAACAGATATTTTCCAAAGAAGACATACAGATGGCTAACAAACATATGAAAAGATGCTCAACATAACTCATCAGAGAAATGCAAATCAAAACCACAATGAGGTACCATCTCACACCAGTCAAAATGGCTGCTATCAGAAAGTCTACAAACAATAAATACTGGAGAGGGTGTGGAGAAAAAGGAACCCTCTTACACTGTTGGTGGGGATGCAAACTAGTACAGCCACTCTGGAGAACAGTGTGAAGATTCCTTAAAAACTGGAAATAGAACTGCCATACAACCCAGCAATCCCACTGCTGGGCACACACACTGGGGAAACCAGAATCGAAAGAGCCACGTGTATCCCAATGTTCATCGCAGCACTGTTTACAATACTTAGAACATGGAAGCAACCTAGATGTCCATCGGCAGATGAATAGATAAGAAAGCTCTGGTACATATACACAATGGAACATTACTCAGCTATTGAAAAGAATGCATTTGCATCAGTTCTAATGAGGTGGATGAAACTGGAGCCTATTATACAGAGTGAAGTAAGTCAGAAAGAAAAACACCAATACAGTATATTAATGCATATATATGGAATTTAGAAAGATGGTAATGATGACCCTATATTTGAGACAGCAAAAGAGACACAGATATAAAGAACAGACTTTTGGACTCTGTGGGAGAAGGCGAGGGTGGGATGATTTGAAGGAATAGCATTGAAACATGCATATTACCATATGTGAAATAGATCACCAGTCCAGGTTCGATGCATGAGACAGGGCACTCAGGGCCGGTGCACTGGGATGATCCTGAGGCATGGGATAGGGAGGGAGGAGGGAGGGGGCTTCAGGATGGGGAACAAATGTACACCCATGGCTGATTCATGTCAATGTATGGCAAAACCCACTACAATATTGTAAAGTAATAAGCCTGCAGGTAAAATAAATAACTTAAGAAAAAACTAATGAAAAAAAAAATGCTTTCCTGAAATGCATCTAGGAGTTTAGGTGTTTTGATCACTAGCTGTCTAGATTCCTTGCTTGGTGCCTGCAAAAAATGCCATACTTTCCTTCATCACAACCTGGTATCAGTAGACTGGCTTTACAGTGCATGGGTGAGTAACCCAAGTTTGGTTCTGTAACACTACACAGTCCATTAGAAGCCTCCAGGGGAATTCTGTTCAAATATTCACATACTCTCTCAAACATCTATTTCACAAAAAATATCTCATGCTGCAATTAAGGCTCCTGCCTCTGGTTCTGTTCTTAGAAGGAATGGAAAAATACATGTCCTACACTGTGTGAATAATTATATTTTTCCAGAGAGTGAGACCTCATTAGCCATTATCTTGGGAATTAAGTTCCTATAAATGAAGTCATTCGTGTTGAAGATAACTTGTATTTCTCAGAAATTTCAGAAAGCAAAGTACATCTTTCTTTTAATGCAGAACCAAATGAAGATAAATAAGACTCCTTAGAAGATATTGCAAAATCTGGGGGAATCTAATTTTGCCTCTTCTTTCTTCTTTTTTTCCCACATGGATTGGTCTGTTAAACTTTTCAGAAACCATTTCCCTTTTTCTCTGTTAGATTACACATCCCAGCCACGCTTGCAGTTAGGTATAGTCACATGATTAAGTTTGGACACATGAAATAAGGATGATAGTTGATTTATCCCACTTCCAGGCATGGCCCTTACAATTCCTGAGTGATCTATCCCCAGTTGTTTTCCCTCATATGACAGTTAATAATGAGCAGAGAGTGGAAGCTTAAGTCAGAAGCAGCCTGGGACCCTGATAGCACGTGGAGGACTGCCAACGAGAACCACTCACATTAGACAGTGAAATGAATGAGATACACTTTTATTTTGCCAGGCCATCGGGAATTTGGGTTTTATTACAGAAATAAACTGCTTATCATTATAGAGAGACTGGAGCCAGGACCCACAGATTGTTAAGTGCCCATTTAACCCTCTAGAAATACACTGCCTGGGTTCCGATCATGGTTCCTAGTTACAAAACTCTGGGAAACTCCCTGAGGATTCTGGTTCCTGAACGAAGGTTGCTGCACAGGAACTCCCACGTTGAACTGGGAAATGAAGGAGAAATACACACATATTGTGTCAAGCCACTGAGAGTTCTGAAGTGGTTTACTATACAGATTTGTCTACTAGGACTAAATCAAAGGGCACTGAAAAATGGGAAAGTGATCAAGGCATGGAAGGCTTCAAGAAACTGCAGCATCCGAAGCTTGGAAGTATGCCCAGAGGAAGCTATCAATAGTTTGCCAGTTTCCTTTATCATGAATAACTGCCACTTATTGGCTTGTTAAAGTGACACTCTGACTCTTTTCCCTGCTCTTTTTCCTTCTGCCAGGGATGTTCAGAATGGCCTCTACTGCTTTTCAAAAAATGCATCTCTGTTCTCCAAACCGTCTAAAAACTAATGACCAAACTGACTGAACTCATTCATGTGGGTGCTTCTTCTTTCTATAATTTTTATTTATTTAATGTTTTGGCTGTGCTGGGTCTTTGTTGTTGTGTGGGCTTTTCCTTAGTTGCAGCGAGAAGGGGCTACTCTTTGTTGCAGTGTGAGGGCTTCTCAATATGGTGGCTTCTTTCGCTGCGAAGTTTGGTCTCTAGGTTGTATGAGTTTTAGGAATTCTGGCATGTGGGCTCTAGTGTTGTGTTTCCCAGGCTCTGGAGCACAGGCTAAAGAGATGTGGTGCATGGGCTTAGTTGCTCCACGGCACGTGGGATCTTCCAGAACCAGGGGCTGAAACAGTGTCTTCTGCATTGCAAGGCGAATTCTTTACCACTGAGCCACCCAGTAAGCTCCGTGTGGGTGCTTCTTCACTCAGGCATTAGCATCTTTAAGCCTTGTGGCATGTGGGCTCCAACCATTCCCAGTATAGAGGTGGAGGGTTGTCTTGTGACTAAGAGATTCCTGAGAAGCAGAACTGATGGCAGCTTGGGGAGCTTTGGGGTGGGGGTGGGAAGCTTGCCTGCCATGCAGATGCCCCTCACTCCCAGAGGACCTGCTGTCTGGGTGGGGCCTCTAACCTGTTCCCTTCCTTCTCCTAGAACTCCTGCCAGCCCCAGTCTCTCAGGGTCTACAGACACTCACTTTCCTTTCAGCCCTTTATTTAATCCCTTTCCTCCTTGGGGACAGCTTGGTCCTGCTATCTCTCTTAATCCAATTTTGTCCTCGCCTTTCCATAGCACCTGCCCCACGTTTTTGATGAAGGTTAGTTTTGAGCACATTGGATACATTTTAAAGCATTTTCTAGTTGGGCAAATGTTACATTGGTAAGCAATCTGTTTTCTCATCTGACAATTGTGTTATGTGTTGAACTGCGTGTCCCCCACCAGTACCCCCACCCTCACCAAACTCATCTGTTGAAACTTTAACCCTCAATGTGGAAATATGTGGTCTTATTTGAAAATAAGGTAATTATGAGAAGTTGCTCAGTTGTGTCCAACTCTTTGCGGCCCCATGGATTGTAGCCTACCAGGCTCCTCCCTCCATGGGATTCTCCAGGCAAGAGTGCTGGAGTGGGTTGCCATTTTCCTTCTCCAGGGGATCTTCCTGACCCAGGGATCAAACCCAAGTCTCCCACATTCCAGGCAGACGCTTTAACCTCTGAGCCACCAGGGAAGCCCAAGGTAATTATAGATGACCTTATAATTAGCTATAATGGGATCATTAGAGTGGGTTTTAATCCAATATGACTCGTATCTTTATAGAAAGAGAGAATCTGAACACACACACACACACACACACACACACACAAACACACCTCCCCCCACCCATTATGTGAAAATGAAGGTAGAGACCTAACAAGCCAAGGAATGCCAAGGATTGCCAGCAGACCATCAGAGCCAGGAGAAAACTGAGAAATAGCCTTTTCTCTCACAGCTCTCAGAAGAAACCAACACTGCTGACATCTTGACCTTGGATGTTTCCAGAAATTTAAGTCAGTAAATTTCTGTTTAAGCCAGCAAACTTGTAGTACTTTGTTATGGAAGCCTAAACAAACAGATTCAAAGGTAGACAGCAATGTCTATGCAATTGGGCTGTTTGGAAGATTTCAGAGGTGATACTTACGGGACTCATAACACGGAGTCTGGCACGTAGCCAGGACTTGATAAATGTCGGCTGCTAATGCTCCTTTTGCTTCTACTTCTTTACTGAACATTTCATCTGTCAATTGCACCATCTATGTTCTGAAGGGAAGCCCCATCCTGCCTGCATTATTTGTCTTTGGCCTCAAAGTTAATGATAAAAATATTTATTACAATTGATTCCATTTTCTCGATTTAGCAAAGTACTGCTACATGAAATGAACAATTTTAGTTTATCCTTCAGACTTCCTTTCTTTGTACTAAATGAGCCTTGATTATTTTCTCAATAGTTTTCCTTAATGCCTTAACATTTAAAATCATCTCTATAGTGGCTAAGAAAGACTCTTAGTTCTTTAGTAACAGAATCTGGAATCTGACACGGTATCAGCAGGAGCTAAAGCTCCACTGCGCTAAGCAGGGACACTATGTGGCTGCTTCTCCTCTGTGTGCTCTGCCAGATCCAGTATCTCCCTGCTGCTGTGTCCTCAGAGGGTGATGTATGGAGTCCATCTGGCCCAGATTTCCTTGGTGACTGGTGTCCAGATGGGTGCAGCCATGGGGGGAGGCACTGGCAGATGTCATGATGGCAGGAGGAGACACCAGGCAGGGTATTTCTCTCCTCTCTTCCTGACTTGGCACTGTCTCTAGGGGTAGCTGCATTGCTCCATGACCTCAATGTCTGGGAAACACCTGTGCGCCTTGACCCTTAGTCCCAGAGACAGGACGTTCCTGCTATCCCCAGTCCCTGGGGCCTCGCCACCTTTCCTCACTCCCGACCCCTGCCCACACCTCCACAGGCCTCCCTTCCATTGACTCTATTTGTCTGAATTACCTGGGCTGGTTACCTGTACCCTGACTGATGCATTCTTGAAGTTAGGTTGCCCCTGAAAAGATCCTGATGCAAAGACTGAGTGCAAGTTGATTTGGGAACTATACTGGTAGGAAGTAGGGGACAGATATGAGAGAAGAAGACAGCTAACTAAGGGTAAGCTAGGGGCTTCCCTGGGCTTCCCAGGTGGCACTGGTGGTAAAGAACCCACCTGCCACAGCAGGAGAAGCAGGAGAGTTGGGTTCAACCCCTGGGTCAGGAAGATCCCCTGGAGGAGGGCATGGCAACACACTCCAGTATTCTTGCCTGGAGAATCCCATGGACAGAGGAGCCTGGTGGGCTACAGTCCACAGGGTCACAGAGTAAGACACAACTGAAGTGACTTAGCACCCATGCAGGCACCTCCCTGGGGGTCCAGGGTTAAGATTCCACCTCCCAATTCTTGGCTGGGGAATTAAGATCCCACATGCTGCATAGGAGCCCTGAATATTAGGTCCATGAATCAAGGCAAATTAGAAGTGGTCAAACAGGACATGGCAAGGGTGAACGTTGACATTCTAGGAAACAGTGGACTAAGATGGACTGGAATGGCTGAATTTAACTCAGATGACCATTATATCTTCCACTGTGGGCAAGAATCCCTTAGAAGAAATGGAGTAGCTATCATAGTCAACAAAACAGTCCCAAGGACAGTACTTGGATGCAATCTCAAAAATGACAGAATGATCTCTGTTCATTTCCAAGGCAAACCATACAATATCACGGTATTCCAAGTCTATGCTCTGACCAGTAACGCTGAAGAAGCTAAAGTTGAATGGGTCTATGAAGACCTATAAGACCTTTTAGAACTAACACTCAAAAAAGATGTCCTTTTCATTATAGGGGACTGGAATGCAAAAGTAGGATGTCAAGAAAAACCTGGAGTAATAGGCAAATTTGGTCTTGGAGTACAGAATGAAGCAGGGCAAAGGCTAACAGAGTTTTGCCAACAGAACGCACTGGTCATAGCAAACATCCTCTTCCAACAACACAAGAGAAGACTATACGTGGACATCACCAGATGGCCAACACCAAAATCAGATTGATTATATTCTTTGCAGGCAAAGATGGAGAAGCTCTATATGGTTAGCAAAAACAAGACCAGGAGCTGACTTTAGCTCAGATCATGAACTCCTTATTGCCAAATTCAGACTCAAATTGAAGAAAGTGGGGAAAACCACTAGACCATTCAGGTATGACCTAAATCAAATCCCTTATGATTATACAGTAGAAGTGAGAAATAGATTTAAGGGACTAGATCAGATAAACAGAATGCCTGATGAAGTGTAGATGGAGGTTCATGACACTGTACAGGAAGCAGGGAAAGAAATGCAAAAAAGCAAAATGGCTGTCTGAAGAGGCCTTACAAGTAGCTGTGAAAAGAAGAGAAGTAAAAAGCAAAGGAGAAAAGGAAAGATATACCCATTTGAATGCAGAGTTCCAAAGAATAGGAAGGAGAGATCAGAAAGCCTTCCTCAGTGATCAATGCAAAGAAATAGAGGAAAAAGTAAAATGAGAAAGACGAGATCTCTTCAAGAAAATTAGACATACAAAGGGATTATTTCATACAAAGATGGGCTCATTAAAGGACAGAAATGATATGGACCTAATAGAAGCAGAAAATATTAAGAGGTGGCAAGAATACACAGAACTGTACCAAAAAAAGATCTTCACAACTCAGATAATCACGATGTGTGATGACTCACCTAGAGCCAGACATCCTGGAATGTGAAGTCAAGTGGGCCTTAGGAAGCATCACTACAAACAAAGCTACTAGAGGTGATGGAATGTCAGTTGAGCTATTTCAATTCCTAAAAGATGATGCTGTGAAAGTGTTGCACTCAGTATGCCAGCAAATTTGGAAAACTCAGCAGTGGCCACAGGACTGGAAAATGTCAGTTTTCATTCCAATCCCAAATAAAGGCATTGCCAAAGAATGCTCAAACTACTGCACAATTGCACTCAACTCACATGCTAGTAAAGTAATGTTCAAAATTCTCCAAGCCAGGCTTCAGCAATACTTGAACCATGAACTTCCAGATGTTCAAGCTGGTTTTAGAAAAAGCAGAAGAACCAGAGATCAAAATGCTAACATCCACTGGATCATGGAAAAAGCAAGAGAGTTCCAGAAAAGCATCTATTTCTGCTTTATTGACTATGCCAAAGCCTTTGACTGTGTGGATCACAATAAACTGTGGGAAATTCTTCAAGAGATGGGAATACCAGACCACCTGACTTACCTCTTAAGAAACCTGTATGCAGGTCAGGGTGCAACAGTTAGAAGTGGACATAGAACAACAGACTGTTTCCAAATAAGAAAAGAAGTACATCAAGGCTGTATATTGTCTCCCTGCTTATTTAACTTCTATGCAGAGTACATCATGAGAAATGCTGGACTGGATGAAGCACAAGCTGGAATCAAGACTGGCAGGAGAAATATCAATAACCTCAGATACGCAGATGACACCACCCTTATGTCAGAAAGTGAAGAAGAACTAAAGAGGCTCTTGATGAAAGTGAAAGAGGAGAGTGAAAAAGTTGGCTTAAAGCTCAACATTCAGAAAACTAAGATCATGGTATCCGGTCCCATCACTTCATGGCAAATAGATGGGGAAACAGTGGAAACAGTGGCTTACTTTATTTTGGGGGGGCTCCAAAATCACTGCAGATGGTGACTGCTGCCATGAAATTAAAAGACGCATACTCCCTGGAAGGAAAGTTATGGCCAACCTAGATAACATATTCAAAAGCAGAGAGATTACTTTGTCAATGAAGGTCCATCTAGTCAAGGCTATGGTTTTTCCAGTGGTCATGTATGGATGTGAGAGCTGGACTATAAAGAAAGCTGAGCATGACAGAATTAATGCTTTTGAACTGTGGTATTGGAGAAGACTCTTGATAGTTCCTTGGAGAGCAAGGAGATCCAACCAGTCCATCCTAAAGGAGATCAGTCTTGAATATTGATTGGAAGGACTGATGTTGAAGCTGAAACTCCAATACTTTGGCCACCTGATGTGAAGAGCTGACTCACTTGAAAAGACCCTGATGCTGGGAAAGATTGAGGGCATGAGGAGATGGGGATGACAGAGGATGAGATGGTTGGAGGGCATCACCGACTCAATGGACATGAGTTTGGGTAAACTCCGGGAGCTGGTGATGGACAGGGAGGCCTGGTGTGATATGGTCCACCGGGCCACAAAGAGTCAGACAGGACTGAGAGACTGAACTGAACTGATGCCTCATGGTGCTGCCAAAAAATAAACAAAACTGGGTTTATTATCATTTTTCAATTGTTTAAAAAAAATAAAGAACTTTAAAAAAAAGGTAAGCTAGTTTGTCAGTTACAACAGTCTGTGACTGAGCATGAATCCTTCTGGGAACCCTGGGGTATAAAATATATGCCTCAAAATTACTTGCCCTGTGGAGGATAGGGGCTGAGTTCAGGAGGTGGAGGGCTACTCCAAGGGTGCTCTTCACGGGAACTGTCAGCCTACCTTATCTCCAGGCTGTACATCTCTGCTTAGCAGAAAGGGCGTCTGGCCCCAGAGCTGCACAAATTGGCAGCGGGGAGAAAAGGGTAAGGCTTGCTGTGCACGTGTCGTGTCTGGAGACCGGCTCAGCACATCACATCCCCACACCTCCCCTCTGAGGCATGCTGCCTAGAGTCTCCTTTTAGGGGAGCTTCACTCGTGTCACCCCTTCTGGATATTATCCAATGACATGTTTGCCTGAAATATGCCATTTTCCACCTCACTTGTAAACTGCTTCTCCTCCCTAACCAGGGTTCCTTAGGCTTCTCTTCACTGGACTTTATTGTGACACTTCCAATTTGACTGTGTCATTCTGACTCCTGGTTTCCTCCATTGCACACTGAAAAGATGACTGGACTCCATTCTCATCTTCCAGGGTCTACTTTGGATAAGAATCAGGACAGAGCTTCCCCAGGTTTCATGTTTTCAAAGTCACAGGGCTAGACATATAAATATAGGGTGATTAATTTCAAATGCTGCAAATAGTGGATCCAAATGTGGCCAAATACTTATTTAGGGTCACTAAGGTAGGTCTTCTCTTGTATTGTTGGAAGAGGGTGTTTGCAATGACCAGTGCGTTCTCTTGGCAAAACTCTACTAGCCTTTGCCCTGCTTCACTCTGTACTCCAAGGCCAAATTTGCCCATTACCCCAGGTGTTTCTTGACTTCCTACTTTTGCACTCCAGTCCCCTATAATGAAAAGGACATCTTTTATGGGTGTTAGTTCTAAAAGGTCTTGTAGGTCTTCATAGAACCGTTCAACTTCAGCTTCTTTAGAGCTACTGGTTGGGGCATAGGCTTGGATTACCGTGATATTGAATGGTCTGCTTGGAAATGAACAGAGATCATTCTGTTGTTTTTGAGATTGCATCCAAGTACTGCATTTAGGACTCTCTTGTTGACCATGATAGCTACTCCATTTCTTCTAAGGGATTCCTGCCCACAGTAGTAGATATAATGGTCATCTGAGTTAAATTCACTCATTCCAGTCCATTTTAGTTCACTGATTCCTAGAATGTCGCCATTCACTCTTGCCATCTCTTGTTTGACCACTTTTAATTTGCCTGGATTCACGGACCTAACATTCTAGGTTCCTATGCAATATTGCTCTTTAAGCACTGGGCTTTGCTCTATCACCAGTCACATCCACAACTGGTTATATTCTTTGCAGCCAAAGATGGAGAAGCCCTATACAGTCAGCAAGAACATGACCAGGGGCTGAATGTGGCTCATCATGAACTGAATTATTGCCAATTATTGGCAAATTCAGACTTAAATTGAAGAAAGTAGGGAAAACCACTAGATCATTCAGGTATGACCTAGATCAAATCCTTTATGATTATACAGTGGAAGTAAGAAATAGATTTAAGGGACTAGATCTGATAGATAGAGTGCCTGATGAACTATGGACGGAGGTTTGAGACATTGTATGGGAGACAGGGATCAAGACCATCCGCATGGAAAAGAAATGCAAAAAAGCAAAATGGCTGTCTGGGGAGGCCTTACAAATTGCTGTGAAAAGAAGAGAAGTGAAAAGCAAAGGAGAAAAGGAAAGATACAAGGATCTGAATGCAGAGATCTAAAGAATAGGAAGGAGAGATCAGAAAACCTTCCTCAGCGATCAATGCAAAGAAACAGAGGAAACAACAGGATGGAAAAGACTAGAGATCCCTTCAAGAAATTTAGAGATACCAAGGGAACATTTCATGCAAAGATGGGCTTTATAAAGGACAGAAATGGTATAGACCTAACAGAAACAGAAGATATTAAGAAGAGGTGGCAAGAATACACAGAATTGTACAAAAAAGATTTTCACGACCCAGATAATCACGATGGTGTGATGACTCACCTAGAGCGAGACATCCTGGAATGTAAAGTCAAGTGAGCCTTACAAAGCATCACTACGAACAAAGCTAGTGGAGGTGATGGAATTCCAGTTGAGCTGTTTCAAATCCTGAAAGATGATGCTGTGAAAGTGCTGCTCTCAAAATGCCAGCAAATTTGGAAAACTCAGCAGTGGCCACAGGACTGGAAAAGTCCAGTTTTCATTCCAATCCCAAAGAAAGGCAATGCCAAAGAATGTTCAAACTACCACACAATTGCACTCATCTCACACGCTAGTAAAGTAATGCTCAAAATTCTCCAAGCCAGGCTTCAGCAATACATGAATCATGAAATTCCAGATGTTCAAGCTGGTTTTAGAAAAGATAGGGGAACCAGAGATCAAATTTCCAACATCTTCTAGATCATGGAAAAAGGAAGAGAGCTCCAGAAAAACATCTATTTCTACTTTATTGACTATGCCAAAGCCTTTGACTGTGTGGATCACAACAAACTGTGGAAAATTCTTAAAGAGATGGGAATACCAGACCACCTAACCTGCCTCTTGAGAAACCTATATGCAGGTCAGGAAGCAACAGTTAGAACTGGACATGGAACAACAGACTGGTTCCAAATTGGGAAAGTAGTACGTCAAGGCTGTATATTGTCACTCTGCTTATTTAACTTATATGCAGAGAACATCAGGAGAAATGCTGCGCTGGAAGAAGCACAAGCTGGAATCAAGATTGCCAGGAGTAGTATCAATAACCTCAGATATGCAGATGACACCACCCTAATGGCAGAAAGTGAAGAAGAACTAAAGAGGCTCTTGATGAAAGTGAAAGAGGAGAGTGAAAAATTTGGCTTAAAGCTCAACATTCAGAAAATGAAGATCATGGCATCTGGTCCCATCGCTTCATGGGAAATAGATGGAAACAGTGCAAACAGTGACAGACTTTATTTTTGGGAGCTCCAAAATCACTGTAGATGGTGATTGCAAACATGAAATTAAAAGACGCTTACTCCTTGGAAGGAAAGTTATGGCCAATCCAGATAGCATATTCAAAAGCAGAGACATTACTTTGTCAACAAAGGTCTGTCTATTCAAGGCTATGGTTTTTCCTGTGGTCATGTATGGATGTGAGAGTTGGACTGTGAAGAAAGCTGAGTGCCGAGGAATTGATGCTTTTGAACTGCTGTGTTGGAGAAGACTCTTGAGAGTCCCTTGAAATGCAAGGAGATCCAACCAGTCCATTCTAAAGGAGATCAGTCCTTGGTGTTCTTTGGAAGGACTGATGCTAAAGCTGAAACTCCAATACTTTGGCCACCTCGGGTGAAGAGTTGACTCATTGGAAAAGACTCTGACGCTGGGAGGGATTGGGGGCAGGAGGAGAAGGGAACGACAGAGGATGAGATGGCTGGATGGCATCACCGCCTCAATGGACATGAGTTTGAGTGAACTCCTGGAGTTTGTGATTGACAGCGAGGCCTGGAGTGCTGTGATTCATGGGGTCACAAAGAGTCAGACATGACTAAGCGACTGAACTGAACTAAGGTAGATCATCTTTCCATTCAGTGATGCTGTGTCTGCCATGAATGGGGCACTGAGAATATATTGATGCATATAAAAGAATCTTTGTTCTCATGAGCAGTCAGACAAGAAGATAATTGTAACATACAGAGATATGACAAGTTCTTGCATGAAGAGAAACCTAGGCAGAGGGCTGTGTGTGTGTATGAGAGAGAGATTATTCATTTCAGAGTTGAGAGTGGCATCAACAATGTCTCTAGCATGGTGGGAGGCAGGGACTGGGTTAAGAATTTCCAAATATTTAAACAGACACTGTGGTGAGAGAGAAGTTGGTGCCTTTGGGGGAGGTTCAGTTCAGGTCAGGTGCTCAGTAGTGTCCGACTTTTTGCGACCCCATGGACCACAGCATGCCAGGCCTCCCTGTCCATCACCAACTCCTGGAGCTTGCTCAAACTCATGTCCATTTAGTCAGTGATGCCATCCAACCATCTCATCCTCTGTTGTCCCCTTCTCCTCCTGCCTTTAATCTTTTCCAGCATCAAGGTCTTTTCAAATGAATCAGTTCTTCTCATCAGGTTGTCAAAGTATTGAAGTTTCAGCTTCAGCAGTCCTTCCAATGAATATTTAAGACTGATTTCCTTTAGGATGGACTGGTTGGATCTCTTGCACACCAAGGGACTTTTAAGAGTCTTCTCCAACATCATAGTTCAAAAGCATCAATTCTTCAGCACTCAACTTTCTTTATAGTCCAACTCGCATACCCATACATGACTACTGGAATAACCATATCTTTGACTAGATGCACAGGAGTCCCTTGGACTGCAAGGAGATCCAACCAATCTATCCTAAAGGAGATCAGTCCTGAGTAGTAATTGGAAGGACTGATGTTGAAGTTGAATGTCTAATACTTTGGCCACCTGATGTGAAGAACTGACTCATTTGAAAAGACCCTGATGCTGAGAAAGATTGAAGGCAGGAGAAGAAGGGGATGGCAGAGGATGAGATGGCTGTATGACATCACCGAATCAACTGAACTGACTAGATGGACCTTTGTTGGCAAAATAATATTTCTGCTTTTTAATATGTTGTCTAGGTTGGTCATAACATTTCTTCCAAGGATTAAGTGTCTTTTAATTTCATGGCTGCAATCGGCATCTGCAGTAATTTTGGAGCCCCCCCAAAATAAAGTCTGTCACTGTTTCCACTGTTTCCCCATCTATTTCCCATGAAGTGATGGGACCAGATGCCATGATCTTTTCTGAATGTTGGGTTTTAAGGCAACTTTTTTAGTCTCATCTTTTACTTTCATCAAGAGGCTCTTTGGTTCTTCTTCACTTTCTGTCATAAGGGTGGTGTCATCTGCATATCTGAGGTTATTGATATTACTCCTGGCAATCTTGATTCCAGCTTGTGTTTCTTTCAGCCCAGCATTTCTCATGATGTACTCTTCATATAAGTTAAATAATCAGAGTGACAATATACAGCCTTGACGTACTCTTTTCCTGATTTGGAATCAGTCTGTTGTTCCAGTTCAGTTCTAATTGTTGCTTCCTGACCTACATACGGATTTCTTGAGAGGCAGGTTAGGTAGTCTGATATTCCCATCTGTTGAAGAATTTTCCAGTTTATTGTGAATCACACAGTCAATGGCTTTTGTATAGTCAATAAAACAGAAGTAGATGTTTTTCTGGAACTTTTCTGCTTTTTCGATAATCCAGTGGATGTTGGGAATTAGATCCCTGGTTCCTCTGCCTTTTCTAAATCCACCTTGACAATCTGGAAGTTCACGGTTCACAAACTGTTGAAGTCTGGCTTGGTGACTTTTGAACATTACTTTACTAGCATGCGAGATGAGTGCCATTGTGCAGTAGTTTGAGCATTCTTAGTCATTGCCTTTTTTGGGGATTGAAATGAAAACTGGACTTTTCCAGTCCTGTGGCCACTGCGGAGTTTTCCAAATTTGCTGGCATATTGAGTGCAGCACTTTCACAGCATCATCTTTCAGGATTTGAAATAGCTCAACTAGAATTCCATCACCTCCACTAGCTTTGTTCATAGTGATGCTTCCTAAGGCCCACTTGACTTCACATTACAGGATGTCTGGCTCTATGTCAGTGATCACACCATTGTGATTATCTGGGTCGTGAAGATCATTTTTGTATAGTTCTACTCTGTATTCTTTCTACCTCTTCTTAATATCTTGTGCTTTTGTTAGGTCCATACCATTTCTGTGCTTTATTGTGCCCGTCTTTGCATGAAATGTTCCCTTGGTATCTCTAATTTTCTTGAAGAGATCTCTAGTCTTTCCCAGTCCATTGTTGTCCTCTATTTCTTTGCACTGATCACTGAGGAAGGCTTTCTTATCTCTCCTTGCTATTCTTTGGAACTCTGCATTCAATGGGTATATCTTTTCTTTTCTCCTTTGCTTTTTGCTTCTTTTCTTTTCACAGCTATTTGTAAGGTCTCCTCAGACAGCTATTTTGCTTTTTTGCATTTCTTTTTGTTGGGCATGGTCTTGATCACTGCCTCCTGTACAATGTTATGAACCTCCATTAGAGTTATTCAGGTACTTTGTCTATAAGATCTAAACTCTTGAGTCTATTTGTCACTTTTACTGTATAATCATAAGAGATTTGATTTAGGTCCTATCTGAATACTCTGGTGGTTTCCCCTAATTTCTTCAGTTTAAGTCTTAATTTCGCTATAAGGAGTTCATGATCTGAGCTAAAGTCAGCTCCCAGTCTCGTTTTTTCTGACTGTATAGAGCTTCTCCATCTTTGGCTGCAAAGAATATAATCATTCTGATTTTGGTATTGAGCATCTGGTGACGTCCATGTGTAGAGTGTTCTGTTGTTTTTTTTGGAAGAGGGTGTTTGCTATGACCAGTGTGTTCTCTTGGCAAAACTCTGTTAGCCTTTGGCTTGCTTCATTCTGTACTCCAAGGTCAAATTTACCTGTTACTCCAGGTATTTCTTGACTTCCTACTTTTGCATTCCAGTCCCCTACAATGGAAAGGACATCTTTTTTGGCTATTAGTTCTAGAAGGTCTTGTAGGTCTTCATAGAATCATTCAACCTCAGCTTCTTCAGCATTACTGGTTGGGGCATAGACTTGGATTACCATGATATTGAATGGTTTGCCTTGGAAATGAACAGATCATTCTGTTGCTTTTGAGACTGCATCCAAGTACTGCATTTTGGACTCTTTTGTTGACTATGATGGCTTCTCCATTTCCTCTTAGGATTCTTGCCCACAGTAGTAGATATAATGGTCATCTGAGTTAAATTCTCCCATTCCAGTCCATTTTAGTTTGCTGATGCCTAAAATGTTGACATTCACTCTTGCCATGTCCTGTTTGACCACTTCTAATTTGCCTTGATTCATGGACCTAACATTCTTTACAGCATCAGAGTTTGCTTGTATCACCAGTCATGTCCATAACTGGGTGCTGTTTTTGCTTTGGCTCCGTCTCTTCATTCTTTTTGGAGTTATTTCTCCACTGATCTCCAGTAGCATACTGGGTACCTACCGACCTGGGGAATTCATCTTTCAGTATCCTATCTTTTTGCCTTTATACTGTTCATGGGGTTCTCAAGGCAAGAACAGAGAGGGGCAGCAGGCTGAGTCTAAAACTGCTGGGAGCAAAACCTTAGCAGAAACCAAGGGCAAGCAGTGATTTGAGACACAGAGTAACAGTGGGCAGACTTGATTGCTTTCCTTCTTCCAAAGATGCCTTCCTTCCAGAGCCCCAGGAAAAGCCAGAATGAAATGTCTTGTTTCACACAAATTCTGCTTTTCTCCTATGTGCACCTTGTATCATTTGAGAGATGATGAGCATTGCCCTTGAACTTAAACGTCTTCTTCAAAGGTGAGATGAGACTATTCTAAGGCCTTTAGGAACAGAAGGTAGATGCCTGTTCATTCACTTGGTTGGTAATGAACCCTGACTTGGGCATCCCTGCTTCTGCCCATCTGGTCTTGTTTTTGTTTAAAGGTTTTTTATTTTTATGTGGACCATTTTAAAAGTCTTTATTGAATTTGTTACAGTACAGCTTCTGTTTTATATTTTAGTGTTGGTCCAATAGGCATGTGGGATCTTAGTTTCCCTACCAGGGATCATGTCCATACCCCCTGCATTGGAAGGCAAAGTCTTAACCACTGGACTGCCAAGGAAGTCCCTGCCTTTCCATTCTGTGTGCCCATGGGGCTCTGCGGGTTGGAGCCTCTTCCCTGGGTGACAGCACTCTCATCTGCCCAGTGATGGCTCCTTCCTTATTGGGAAAACTTGGTATATAATTTCTTCCAGCAGCTTATGCACAGGCTAGGAATGAACCATGAGTCAAGAATGCTTAAAACATTTCAGCAGGGGAACTCTTATACACTGCTGGTGGGAAAGTAAACCGGTGCTGTCACTGTGGAAAACAGTATAGAGCTTTCTCAAAAAATAAAAAAAAACTGAACCATGAGATGACCCAGAAGTTCTATTCCTGCTACTGCTGCTGCTGCTAGGTTGCTTCAGTCATGTCCAACTCTGTGTGACCCCATAGATGGCAGCCCACCAGGCTCCACTGTTCCTGGAATTCTCCTGGCAAGAATACTAGAGTGGGTAGCCATTTCCTTCTCCAACGTATGAAAGTGAAAAGTGAAAGTGAAGTCACTCAGTCGTGTCCAAAGAGTCATGGACTCTTCGTGACCCCATGGACTGCAGCCCACCAGGCTCGTCCATCTATGGAATTTTCCAGGCAAGAGTACTGGAGTGGGGTGCCATTGCATTCTCTGATTCTATTCCTAGGTGTGTGTGTATATATATATATATATATATATATATATATAATATACTATTCCTAGGTATATATACATATATTATTCAAAAAGATGATAGATGCACCCCAGTGTTCAGAGGAGCATTATTCACAAACCAAGATATGGAAACAACCTAAGCCCAAAAACAAATGAATGGACAAAGAAGATGTGGTATACATATATAATGAAATATTAGTCAACCATTAAAGAGGACATTTTGCCATTTGTAGCAACACTGATGGTCTTGGGGAGCATTATGCTAAAGTGAGATGAGTAAAACAGAAAGGGACAAATACTGTGTGATATCATTTATAGATGGAATCTGAAAAATACAACAAACTAGTGAATATAACAAAAAATAAGCAGATTCACAGACACAGAGAACAAACTAGTGGTTACCAGTGAGGATGGGGAGGAGGGGTGGGACAATATAGGTATAGGGGATTAAGAGATACTAACTATTGGGTATAAAATAAGCTACAAGGATATACTGTACAGCATGGGGACTATAGCCAATATTCTATAATAACTATAAATAGAATATAGCCTTTAAAAATTGTGAATCTCTAGATTGTATACCTCTCAACATTCAGAAAACGAAGATCATGGCATCCAGTCCCATCACTTCATGGGAAATAGATGGGGAAACAGTGGAAACAGTATCAGACTTTATATTTTTGGGGCTCCAAAATCACTGCAGATGGTGATTGCAGCCATGAAATTAAAAGACACATGCTTCTTGGAAGAAAATTTATGACCAACCTAGACAGCATAGGAGAAGGCAATGACACCCCACTCCAGTACTCTTACCTGGAAAATCCCATGGATGGAGGAGCCTGGTAGGCTGCAGTCCATGGGGTCGCTAAGAGTCGGACACGACTGAGCAACTTCACTTTCACTTTTCACTTTCATGCATTGGAGAAGGAAATGGCAACCCACTCCAGTGTTCTTGCCTGGAGAATACCAGGGACGGGGGAGCCTGGTGGGCTGCCGTCTTTGGGGTCGCACAGAGTCGGACACGACTGAAGTGACTTAGCAGCAGCGGCAGCAGACAGCATATTCAAAAGCAGAGACATTACTTTGCGTCTAGTCAAGGCTATGGTTTTTCCAGTAGTCATGTATGGATGTGAGAGTTGGACTGTGAGGAAGGCTGAGCACTGAAGAATTGATGCTTTTGAGCTGTGGTGTTGGAGAAGATTCTTGAGAGTCCCTTGGACTGCAAGGAGATCCAGCCAGTCAATTCTGAAGGAGATCAGCCCTGGGATTTCTTTGGAAGGAATGATGCTAAAGCTGAAACTCCAGTACTTTGGCCACCTCATGCGAAGAGTTGACTCATTGGAAAAGACTCTGATGTTGGGAGAGATAGGGGGCAGGAGGGGAAGGGGACGACAGAGGATGAGATAGCTGGATAGCATCACCAACTCAATGGCCGTGAGTCTGAGTGAACTCCAGGAGTTGGTAATGGACAGGGAGGCCGGGTGTGCTGAGATTCATGGGGTCGCAAAGAGTTGGACATGACTGAGAGACTGAACTGAACTGACTGAACATAAATAATACTGTACATCAACTATACTTCAATTAAAAAAAAATTCAACTTTGGATCTCCTTGCCTCAGTGTCCCCATCAGCATAAAACCACCCATGGTTGTTGTTAAATTTGTGTTACCATTTGAAAACAATTTGCCTGGCAAAAATGACTGCTATTTGAATTTTAACTAGTCATTTTTCTAGCCAGTCCTACAGGACAATGTTACTCAAGTGATGAGAGCCTTGGTTGGGGATAAAACACAGTTGCAGACATAGTCCCACCCTTGGGGTGCAGGGATAACTCAGATTCAGTTCCATCTTTACAGATGTGAGCTTGGGATCGTTGGAAAATGGTTCCCTCAGACCAATAACCTCATTTACATTGAAGTGATATTTCAAACTGTTCTCAGAGAACCATGAGCCTTCATTGTCTTTTTTTCTTATAATTAAGGTCTGCAGTCGAATATTTCTCTCCTCAGGTACTGCCGCATTTGTTTTCTGAGTCAGGAGGTGTCACTGCTCTGTAAACATTCCCCCTCTGCACAAGCCGTGGGAGGTTCTGTCTGCCACATCTCAGTCCTCAAACTGGGCTTCAGAAAGGAGAAAATCAGGATGCAGGATAAATTCACTTCCTTTCATCCTGTGGCTAGCCTAATTATCTACTCAGGCAAATACCAATTACCTGTAATCAGAATCACAGTGAAGTTCAATACCAGATGGACACTCAATTGATTTCAAACAGACTCTTAATTGTTTCTCCTCCTTTCCCCCCTCTTCTTCCTTTGTGTTTATATCCCGCAGTTCTAACTCACTCTTGGGTACCCTAGCCTCCCTAACAACTTCATCAAACCAACAATTACTTCTTCCTCCAGCCTTCACACTTCAAGAGTTTAATGAGTTGGAACCTAGCGATGAAACTTCTGTGAAGCAAGAGACATCCAGCAAACTGGCAGGGAGAAAGCTATCTTTGGCAACCTAAACTAGATAAATGGATCATTTAGATTCTAAGTCTTTATCAAAAATGACTTTTTGATCCCTGTATCCCATAATTGTTACTGTAAGGTTGGAAGTACACTGGAATGTAGTGAGAAGAATGCTCTCTTGGGTGTCTCTGTGGACTCATGTGTAGACACATTATGCACATATTTACAGTCATGTATAACCAAACATCTGACCTTCTAGGCCAGTTCTGTGGTTACATGACTAACACACTGACCTGTGTGCCGTAGGAACTTATTGGAGACTCACAGAGGACCTTAATCGGCAGATGCCCATGGATGAAATCCTTGTTTGAGTACAAGATGCTGTAATCTAGATCTTTGAGAAAGCACACCCAACTCCACCTTAAAATACAGTCCTCTTTGCTCAGTGAGTAAACCAAAAGTATTATATAAATAAGTGGATATTTACAAATAACTCACTGAGATCAGTTGATAGAAAAGCTGTTGGTAGCTATGCCCCTGGCCAGAAAACCAAAGGAGAGCTATGGTCACAGGAAGAGAAATCAAGATAGCAGCCAGAGTCTAGTGGAGAGCGGGCTACCAAAGACGCAACATCTGAGACACCCCTGTTGGGAGTTTGAGGTGGCTGTTTAATACTGTGGATGGCTAATTCCCAAAGAGCTGCCTTCTGATCAAACAACATGTTAGTGTGGCCTTTCAGGTTATTTTTTAAAAGAAACATGTTTTCCCCAAGAGGCAGTTTCTAGGACAAGGATCTGAGTGCAAATAGTTTATCTGCAGAGTTGTCTTGGGAACCAGTGGTGAGAAAAAGGGCAATAATCCAGGGAAAGGAAGGTTGCCAATGGAAGCTGAGTTAATGAACAAGTTACTGCTGTGTCTCAATCTTGCGGGGCGGGGGGGGGGGGGGATCTCGTGGAAGATAGTGTAAAGGTGCTTCAGAGACAGTCACCGACTTGGTCTGCTACATCCCACCTGGAAGCTAGGAAGCTGCAGTATTTATACATGAGCTACTAACCCTCATATGCCTGAGAGATGCTCCCAGGGGTATTAGTTCTTCACTGCTTCTGTCTGCACCCCCACAGAGAGGCTGGGAACCCTGAGAAAGCCAAGGGAGATGGCTAGGGCAGTAACAGCATCTGTCTGTCTTACAGCTGCCTCACAGAAATGTATGCTCAGACATGCCTGGGGGGAGATGCCCTTAGACATGTTTTAAATGCAGGAGTCCCTGAGGACCAAGAAAAAATCGAGATTCGTAGTAAACTGAGTAACATCTCTGCCAAAAGACAAATGCTCTTGGTTAGTGTCAAAATTTGGAAAGGAGTACGTCAAGGCTGTATATTGTCACCCTGGTTATTTAATTTATATGCAGAGTACATCATGAGAAATGCTGGGCTGGATGAAGCACAAGCTGGAATCAAGATTGCTGGGAGAAATATCAATAAATAACCTCAGATATGCAGATGACACCACCTTAATTGTAGAAAGCAAAGAGGAACTAAAGAACCTCTTGATGAAAGAGGAGAGTGAAAAACCTGGCTTAAAAAAACTCAACGTTCAAAAAACTAAGATCATGGCATCTGACCCCATCACTTCATGGCAAATAGATGGGGAAAAGGTGGAAGCAGTGAGAGATTTCCTCTTTGTGGGCTCCAGAATCACCGAGGATGGTGACTGCAGCTATGAAATCAGAAGACGATTGCTGCTTGGCAGAAAACTGATGATAACTCTAGAGAGCATATTAAAAAGCAGAGACATTACTCTGCTGACAAAGGTCTGTATTGTCAAGGCTATGGACTTCCCAGTGGTCATGCACGGTTGCAAGAGATGGACTGTAAAGAAGGCAGAATGCCAAAGAATTGATGCCTTCGAACTGGTACTGGAGAAGACTCCTGAAAGTCCTTTGGACTTCAGAGAGATCAAACCAGTCAATCTTAAGGGAGATCAACCCTGAATACTCACTGGAAGGACTGATGTGAAGCAAAAGCTTCAGTATTTTGTTCATCTGATGCGAAAAGATGACTCATTGGAAAAGTCCCTGATGCTGGGAAAGATTGAGGGCCGAAGGGGAAGAGGGAGTCAGAGGATGAGATGGCTAAATAACATCACCAATGCAATGAACATGAAGTTGGGCAAATTCCAGGAGATGGTGAGGGACAGGGAGGCCTGGTGTGCTGCAGTCCGCGGTGTCACAAAGAGTCGGACATGACTGGGCGACTGAACAACAACTGAGAAGACAGTGGGGAATGCTGGTGGGAGAAGGCGAGGGATGAGAGACAGTGGGGGCGGGGGCAGCCAGTGTGAGAGAAGACGCACTGTTCCTAGAGTTAAAAGCATCCTGGCGGCCTTAGGCACCTTTGCCACCAAATCACAGACTCTGTGGAAAGAAAAGGATCCGTGATCATGTTCTCAAACGCCAGTCCCATCAGTACCATTCTGACTGAATGTCTCAAGTTTTGGAGGGTTTATATAGAAAACCACCTTAATTTCTTCTATCCTTTTCACGGAGCTCCTTCTTTTACTCTGAACAAAAAAATGGGGAAGATTCGATAGATTAGTGGTCACTCTCAGTGACAAGAATCATCTAATTTTAATAATGAAGCTTCATAAATTAAGTCACAACTCTTATTATTTACAAGGAAAAGAAAATGAAATTACAAGTTTATGACTGTAATGAACCTCCTTATATTCTTCACATTCAACTAATAGGGCCAGTACCTCATTACAGAACAAAGTATTTCCTCTTGAGAATACTCATACGCAGCATGCAATTTAAGATACTTTACTTTTATAAACACTTTTATTTGGGGTCATTTGATTTGACCTTGATTTATCAACAATGATTTGTTTTCAAAACATTTGACAGCTGGTCATAAATCTCAGCTGTGCCTGACCTTGAAATGGGGCTGTGTTCCCTCCCTCTAAAAGCCTAACTGGATTGCTAAGCCTACTTTATGATGCAGAACTGAGTTTAAATCCACATGCAAAGAGATCACTGAACCTGCCCATGATCACACATCACTTGTTCAAACTTTGCTCATCATGCATTCTCCCCTCCAAAGAATGAACATTTAGTGATTGCTCATTCTAAAAGAGTTCCTGAGATGTAAAAACTTTTTTCATGTAAAATAAAACAGTATCAGGACCTATGTCATCTGTATTGCTTCTAACTTGACCCTCATGTCAAGAAATTCTAAAGCCATGTTCATTATGTGAGAGTAACAGGAAGATTAAAAATCCCTGATGCATTCCCCCCTTTTAAATGATTGGTTTGTGGACGTCCTGGTAGCACAGATGGTAAAGAATCTGCTTGCAATGCAGGAGACTGGGATTCGATCCCTGGGTGGAGATCCCCTGGAGGAGGAAATGGCAACCCACTTCAGTATTCTTGCCTGGAGAATCAATTCTGTGGAAAAGTGTAATTACAGCATTTTAAAAAGTTCAGGTGGGGTCATGGCAAAACTCTAAACTGAAGGTTGAGTGTTATCTTGGAAAGAGCATGAGTTTTACATGTGTCTCTACCATCTTAGCAGCTGTCTTAACTGGTAGACAAGTACTGGGTTAGTTCTTTATTTAAAAAAAAAACACACACACACAAAGAAACAAACAAAAGTTTCTGCCCCCTCTCTTTCAATAAAGTCATAAAAGTCCATCTCATAGGTTTATTTACTAAGAGAAGCAATACTAGTTCCTCCCTTAGAAGCAAATCATGGTTCAGTATTATAACATATTGCCATCTTATTCTATGGACCATGTAATTTGAGTGAATTAACGTCTGGTCCCATGAACGACAAATAAGTTCTTTACGATGAGAGAATGTAATTGACCACTTGTGAGGGTCAATGATATTCCTTTTTCAGAAAAGCAATAAAAGCCTCTTTCTTTGTAAATTTGACACTATTCTTGATAATCTAAGAAACGGAAAAGACCTTCACTTAAAAGTGATGCTCTGAAACGGTATGGCAAAAAGAAACTGACCTGATGCTTTAATTCCACCAAATGAAAGAGTCAATGAAGAAATGAGTCTGATTAATGATAGCATGTGTTTCTCTTTCTCTTCACCTCTGTTCTTTTTCCATCTTTCCTTTAACATTCTGTTTCTGTCTTTCCTTCCTTCCCCTCCCTGTCTGTGTCTCTCTCTCATGTATATCCCCCCATATACGCTATCTTAATGAAGCCAAAGAACACTAATGATAGTTATTTATAACTCAAAAAGGTATATAACACATTAGATTAGTTGAAAATGTGTCAGTAATGTGGCATTTCAAAGTAGTTATGCATAGATATTCTATGTTACTATACTGCAATCATACCCTTAGGTACTAAAACCAAGTTTGATGAAATGTGTTTTGAGTCATATAAGTTTTAGTTCATTAGGGCTCTAGAAAAACATGCATTAAGACCAGCTCCCTATTGGCAAATAATATATCAGACATTCATAAAAGTTTTTTAATAAGTTATGTTGAACAAATTATGATTTCTAAAATAATGACTTTCTGTAATTTACCACTTCAATCTAATGCAAATAATTGGATGACAGTCATATACATTTATGTCTGTCAAAAATCTTTTGAATCATGTAGTGTATAGTGTTAGTCGCCCCGTCATGTCCGACTCTCTGAGACCCCATGACTGAAGCCCGCCAGGTTCCCCTGTCCATGGAATCCTCCAGGCAAGAATACTGGAGTGGGTTGCCATTTCGTTCTCAAATCTCATGATCTATACAGAATATGCCTGCCATCAAAGTCCTATATTTTTTTAGGTTTTGGAGGACAGTTTGAATAATGTAAAATCTACATGATATCTAATTGAATATAGAACCTACTAAAGTTCTATAATTCAATGGTTATTAATTTTTTATTTTCACTGATATGTGTTTAGTAAGGAACTTAAGATAATTAAACTCATAGGTCCAAAATCCTTATTATGTTAAAAGATTTGAAAAAGTCAATTGCAACTTACAGTTTTATTTACTTTTAATTATTTTTTCAATCTATAGTTATAAGTTGTGAGATACAGCTATGGTTTGTGTATGTGTGTGTGTGTGCATGTGTATTTAAGGAAGTAAGATACTTTGGGGGGCAGTCATGAAGGTTCAACTTGTGTTTCCTGCTTTTGTCACGTTTTGTCATTTTATTGAAGTCTAGTACACATATAGAAAAGCACACATATCTTAAGGGTACAGTTAATGAATTCTCACAAAAGGACGATATTTCTGAAACCACAGTAAAAATTAAAGAGAGAAAAGTGCCAGAAGCACCTCTCACACTGTGCCAGAATCATCATCTTCACCAAAGATAAGCCATCATTCTGATTTCTCCTGCCACAGGTTGGTTTTGCTTGATCTTGAATTTCAAATGCATAGAATCTCAAAACATGTATTCTTTTAGGTTGAATGTCCATGATTCGACAGTTTCTGAGATTTATCCATGTTGCTAAATGGCACACCCCTTCTCCTTACTCTCTCATGTTCCACTGCATGTCGATACCACAATTTATAAGCTCACTCACAGACTGATGGAAATATTGGGTGGTTTATAGTATAGACTATCAGATATAACACTGCCATGAATGTTCTAGTACATGCTTTAGGTGAACACAATGCATGGTGGGTATATACATACCTAGGAGTGGAATTGTTGGGTAAAGCTCTGTGTATATTTGGCTTCAGTAGATAGTTTCAGTCAGCTTTCCAAGGTGGTTACACAATTTACACCCTGACCAGCAGCTTATGGGTTGCTTCCATCCTCATCTACACTTTCTATTGTCAATCTTTTCACTGTAGCTATTCTGGTGTGTGTGCAATGGCATTGTATTGTGGTTTTATTTTGTATTTTCCTAGTGATTAATGAGTCTGAGCATTGTGCATGTGCTTTGGCCACTTGGGATATTCTTTTCTATGAAGTTCTGTTCAAGTCTTTTGCTATTTTCCCTTTTTCTTAGTCAGTTGAGTAAGAAAACAAGTTATTGCCCTTTCTCTTACTCAGTTGATGAAGTTCTTTATAAATTCTGGATGAAATTCCTTTGTTGAATATATATATATATATATATATATATATATATATATATATCTCACATTCTATAATTGGGTTTCGCTCTCTTAATAATGCTTTTAAATTTTAAGTATAGTTGCTGTAAAATATTATATGTTACAGGTGTACTTAGATAGGTGTACCTATAGTATTTTCTCAAAGATCAGGAATAAGACAAGGATTCCCACTTTCACCATTTTTGTTCAACATAGTTTTGGAAGTCTTAGTCACACCAGCCAGAGAAGGAAAAGAAATAAAAAGAATCAAAATTGGAAAGGAACAAGTAAAACTGTCACTGTTTGCAGATGACATGACACTATACAAAGAAAATCCTAAAGATACCACAGAAAACTACTAGAGCTCATCAATGAATTCAGTAAAGTTGCAGGATACAAAATAAATATACAAAAACTGGTTGCATTTCTATACACTAACAATGAACTATCAGAAAGAAAAAATAAGGAAAAAACCCCATTTACCATCACATCAAAAAGAATAAACTACCTAGGAATAAACCCACCAAAAGAGTTAAAAGGCCAGTACTTGGAAAATTATAAGACAATGATGAAAGAAAGACAACACAAACAATTGGAAAGACACACCATGTTTTGGATTGGAAGAATTAATATTATTAAAATAACCATATTATCCAAGGCAATCTACTCTCTGAATACTCTCCTAAAAATGCTCTTGACAAACACATGTAATTTTAATTAGTTCAACTTAGATATCTTTTCTTTGTATCTATCATATTCCATGTCCTGTTTTAAAAGTCTTTGTTTCCACCAAGATCATGACTATATTCTCCTAAGCTTAGGTTTCTGATCCATCTGGGACTGATTTATGTGTATTGAACAAGGGGTCCAAATAGATTCAAAGATGGGAATTTCCGTGGCCTTTATGGGGTTTGCTTCTGAGGAAGAGCACTGCTTAGTAACTTCAAGGAATAAAAACAACTCAGGAGAAACTGATCCAGCAGCTACATTAACTGAGGTAGGTCCTGCATCTACTGAAAAAACCTGATGAATATTAATCTTGTTAATTGGTATTCAAAACAAAATTAATATAAAGGATATTGCTGAAAACAACATCATTTACCTATTGATACAAAAAAAAAGCATAATACCTTCTTTTCCTCTTCTAGTAACTCTTTTAAGTTCTTAAAAAATTTCAAATCCTAAAAAAACCTCCAAATCTTCAGCATACACACTTAGAAAAGCTTTACAGATCAGTTTTGTCCAGGAGAAATAGAATGCAAACTACAAGCCTTAATTTAAAATTCCTTTTAGCCACATTAAAAATTAAAAAATCAAGTCAAATTATTTTGAATAATATATTTTGCTTAATATCAGAGATCTAAAATATTTTCATTTAAACATATGTCAACAGCCACAGTTCAAGAGCTCAACAGCTATAACTGCCTAGTCCTTATGATACTGGGTAACCCAGCCAGTTACAAGAACACATGAAAAGATGCTCAGCATCACTCATTATCAGAGAAATGCAAATCAAAACCACAATGAGGTACCATTTCATGCCAGTCAGAATGGCTGCTATCAAAAAGTCTACAAACAATAAACGCTGGAGAGGGTGTGGAGAAAAGGGAACCTCTCTTACACTGTTGGTAGGAATGCAAATTATTATAGCCACTAAGGAGAACAGTATGGAGATTCCTTTAAAAAACTGGAAATAGAACTGCCATATGGCCCAGCAACCCCACTGCTGGGCATACACACTGTGGAAACCAGAATTGAAAGAGACACGTGTACCCTAGTGTTCATCACAGCACTGTTTACAATAGCTAGCACATGGAAGCAACCTAGATGTCTATCAGCAGACAAATGGATAAGAAAGCTGTGATACATATACACAATGAAATATTACTCAGCTATTAAAAAGAACACATTTGAATCAGTTCTAATGAGGTGGATGAAACTGGAGTCTATTATACAGAGTGAAGTAAGTCAGAAAGAAAAACACCAATACAGTATATTAATGCATATACATGGAATTTAGAAAGATGGTAATGATGACCCTATATTTGAGACAGCAAAAGAGACACAGATATAAAGAACAGACTTTTGGACTCAGTGGGAGAAGGTGAGGGTGGGATGATTTGAGAGAACAGCATTGAAAGATGTATATTACCATATGTGAAATAGGTGAACAGTCCAAGTTCAATGCATGAAACAGGGTACTCAAAGCTGATGCTCTGGGGTGACCCAGAGGGATGAGATGGGGAGGGAGGTGGGAGGGTGGGTTCAGGATGGGGACATATGTACACTCATGGCTGATTCATGTGAATGTATGCCCCAAACCACCAAAATATTGTAATTAGCCTGCAATTAAAATTAATAAATTTAAAAAAGAATACAATGGCCTCCTTCATATAACAATTTATATACCTACAGATCAACCAATTTTATATGTTTAGCAATCAAATATTTAAATTAGAACAAGGTGGTTCTCAACATGTAGCCTCTGAATGATCAGTGCAGGCATCACCGGAGACTGTTAGAAATGCAAATTCTCAGTCCTCATCCAGACTTTCTGAGTAAGAGTCTTTAAGGGTAAGCCAACCAATCTGGCAAAACTATGTTTTTTCCAGTAGTCATGTACAGATATGAGAGCTGGTCCATAAAAAAGGCTGAGCACCAGAGAATTGATGCTTTCAAACTGTGGTGCTGGAGAAGACTCTTGAGAGTCCCTTGGACAGCCAAGGAGATCAAACCAGTCAATCCTAAAGGAAATAAACCCTGAATATTCATTGGAAGGACTGATATTGATGCTGAAGCTGAAGCTCCAATACTTTGGCCTGATGCAAAGAGTGGATTCATTGGTAAAGACCCTGATGCTGGGAAAGACTGAAGTCAAAAGGAAAAGGGGGTAGAAGAGGATGAGATGGTTAGACAGCATCATTACCTCATTGGACATGAATGTGAGCAAACACCAGGAGACAGTGGAGGACAGGGAGCCTGTGTGCTACAGTCCTCAAAGTTGCATGCTACAGGTTGCAAAGAGTCAGACAAGACTTAGCGACTGAACAGCAACAACAAGAACAACAATCTGTGTTTCTCTGACTCTGATGTGTATTCCAAAACTTTGGGAACAACAGGGTTATTTCTATTTTATACAGTGATACCAATTCTGTATTACATCATTATAAATATATTGTCTTATCTGAAGCAGGACTTCCTGGGGGGGGGGCGGTGAAGCAACCTCAAAGTCAGGTTACCATCTCACACAGTCCAAATGAGACCTCTCATAACATGACAAATGGTCCATTACTCTCTGCAACAGACAGGTGGGGGAAAGTTTCTTTTTTGCTGGCAAGTGATTCCCAATTGCCATAAGCATCTATTAAATTCACAGAAGTGAAGACTTGGGATCACACAGTAATAATCAGAGCATAGAAAATGTATTATAGAAAAAAGCGGATAACTACATTCCCCTTATTAGCTCTGTATGAGTAAAGTGAATATATATAAAGAAATGCTTGAAGAACTTTTATTTTAAAAAGTATTCATCTTTTTGGCTTGGGATATATGATCTTGAGGGGCTTCCCAGATGGCACTGGTGGTAAAGAACCTGCCTGCCAATTCAGGAGACATAAGAGACGTAAGTTCAGTTTTTGGGTTGGGAAGATACCCTGGAGGAGGGCATGGCAACCCACTTCAATTTTCTTGCCTGGAGAATCCCATGGACAGATGAGGCTGGTGGCCTAGAGTCCATAGGGTCACAAAGAGTCAGATACAACTGAAGTGACTTAGCACACATATGATCTTGAAAGATTCAATCTTACTAAATTAATGTCTCTTCAGAGGCAGGAAGCTTTCCCCAGGCTTCTCATTAGTGCATCCTTAGCCCATGGCACAGCTCCAGGTACCTAGAGGGGTCTCAGTGAGTGAATGAATGGGTGGGTGCTTGATAAAACACCCTCCATGTCTCAAATTCTGGCTTAGGAGGATCAATTAGGTCAGATACTAGGGCTCTCTTATTATTTTAACACAAAATAATAATAAGCTGAATATTTTTAACACACACACAAAATAAGTTGAATCATTCTATTTTTTCCTTTCCCAGTAGCTTTCTCCTTCTTCCTTAAATACTTCTTGTCACCTAAAAGTTAGAGGAATATAATGGACATTTTAAGGAAAGTTCTTAAAATAGATTCAAGTGTAAATTTCATAAGATAAGGATTTTGTTGTTCACTGCTATATCCATGGCCTTTAGAAGTCAGTGCTCAATAAACATTCGAAGAAAGACTAAGTTTCATTCTTTTAAAATTCCTTTAGAGGGGGGTGGTCCTAAGATGGTGGAGGAATAGGACGGGGAGATCACTTCCTCCCTTGCAAATTCATCAAAAGAACATTTGAATGCTGAACAAACTCCACAAAACAACTGAACGCTGGCAGAGGACATCAGGCACCCAGAAAAGCAGCCCATTGTCTTCGAAAGGAGGTAGGATGAAATATAAAAGATAAAAAGAGAGACAAAAGAATTAGGGAGGGAGATCCATCCCAGGAAGGGAGTTTTAATAGAGGGGAAGTTTCCAAACACCAGGAAACCCTCTCACCCACAGGTCTGGGGAAGTTTTCAAATCTTGGAGGGTAACATAACTGGGGCGGGCACCAGCCAGAGCCAGAAAGGGGAAAACAGCCCCAGAGAGGCCATCCCCTACCAAACTGTGAACAGGCTTCCAGTTTCTAACCAATACTTCCTGAGATTCTGGATGATCCACTGGGAGGGTCGCAGCCAGAGATCAGCTCCCCAGAAGAGACACACAGCACACTGGAGATGGGCGCACCTGGAAACCTGAGCAGCTGGGACTGGGGAGGTGATAAGACACACCACACCTGAGGAGAGTGTGCTCACCATGCACCTGGTTGCCTGAGCTGCTCAGACCTGGGAATGGCACAAAATGCAGGCCCAACCAAGTCTGCACATTTGTGGAGTACCCGAGAACCTGAAACTGAGCAGCTTAGACCTGGGAAGGTCATGCAACCCAGGGCCTGCTCCCTGCTGAGCAACCTGAAGCCTGAGCAGTGTAGTCTGGGAAAGCACAAACGTAGTGAGTGGGGGCAAACCCAGTGTGGCTGAGACACTGCAAGTACTCCCCACACATGCCAGTGATATTTGTTTGCAGTGTTCCTCCCTCCCCACAGCAGTACTGAACAAGTGAGCCTAAACAATAGACCACCTTTGCCCCCTAGTGTCAGGGCAGAAATTAGACACTGAAGAGACCAGCAAACAGAAGAAGCCAAACAAACAGAGGGAACCGCTTTGAAAGTGACAGGTGCAACAGATTAAAATACCTGTAGTTAACACCGACTACATTGGAAAGGGCGTATAGATCTTGAGAAGTATAAGCTGGAACAAGGAACTATCTGAAACTGAACTGACCCCACACTGCCCAACAGCTCCAGAGAAATTCCTAATTCCTAGATATATTTTTACTATTATCATTTTTTTAATTTTTAATTTTTTTCTTTTTAAGTCCTCTATTATTCCTTTAATTTTCATTTTTATAACATACTATTACCTTGAACAAAAAAGACCCTATTTTTAAAGCAAACTTCATATATATTTCTTACACTTTTTGTGATTTTTAAAAAAATATTGTATTTTTGAGAGTCTAACTTCTACTCTAGATTTTTAATCTTTGCTTTCTAGTATTTGTTACCAACTTGTATATTTAAGAATCCAATCTTCAGTATCCGTTTTTACTTGCATGTGATTACTGGCTTGATTACTCTCCTCCCCTTTTGACTCTCCTTTTTCTCTCCCAGGTCACTTATATCTCCTCCCTTCACCTTCTCTTCTCAACCCAACTCTGTGAATTTCTGCGGGTGTTCCAGGCTGCGGAGAACACTTAGGGAACAGAGCACTGCCTAGATCTCTCTCTCTCTCCTTTTGATTACCCCCTTTTCCCTCCTGCTCACCTCTATCTCCTTCCTCCTTCTCTTCTCTGTGTAACTCCACGAACCTCTCTGAGGGTTCCAGACTGTGGAGAGCACATACAGAATTGAATATTGGCTAGCTTGCTCTCGCCCCTTTTGATTCCCCCTCTTCTCCTGGTCACCTCTATCTCCCTCCTCCCTCTTCTCTTCTCCATGTAACTCTGTGAGCCTCTCTGGGTGTCCCTCACTGTGGAGAATCTTTTCACCATTACCTAGAAGTTTTATTATCAGTGCTATATGGATGGAGAAGTCTTGAGGCTACTGTAAGAATAAGACTGAAAACCAGAGACAGCAGGCTCAAGCCTCAAACCTGAGAACACCAGAGAACTCCTGACTCCATGGAACATTAATTGATAAGAGATCATCCAAAAGCCTCGATACCTACACTGAAACCAAGCACCACCCAAGAGCCAATAAGTTCCAGAGCAAGACATACCATGCAAATTCTCCAGCAATGCAGGAACATAGCCCTGAGCTTCAATATACAGGCTGCCCAAAGTCACACCAAACCCATAGACATCTCAAAACTCACTACTGGACACTTCATTGCACTCCAGAGAGAAGAAATCCAGCTCCACCCACCAGAACACTGATGCAAGCTTCCCTAACCAGGAAACCTTGCTAAGCCACTCGTCCAACCCCACCCACAGGGAGGAAACTCACAATAAAGAGGAACCACAAACTGGCAGAATACAGAAAGGCCATCCCAAACACAGCAATCCAAACAAGGTGAAAAGGTAGAGAAATACTCAGAAGGTAAAGGAACATGATAAATGCCCACCAAACCAAACCGAAGAGGAGGAGACAGGGAGTTTACCTTAAAAAGAATTTAGAATAATGATAATAAAAATGGTCCAAAATCTTGAAAACAAAATGGAGTTACAGATAAATAGCCTGGAGATAAGGATTGAGAAGATGCAATAAATGTTTAACAAGGACCTAGAAGAAAAAAAAAGAGTCAATTAATAATGAATAATGCAATAAATGAGATTAAAAAAACACTCTGGAGGGAACCAACAGTAGAATAATGGAGGCAGAAGATAGGATACATGGGGTAGAAGATAGAATGGCAGAAATAAATGAAGCAGAGAGGAAAAAAGAATTCAAAGAAATGAGGACAACCTCAGGGGCCTCTGGGACAATCTGAAATGCCCCAACATTCGAATCATAGGAGTCCCAGAAGAAGAAGACAAAAAGAAAGGCCATAAGAAAATACTCTAGGAGATAACAGTTGAAAACTTCCCTAAAATGGGGAAGGAAATAGTCACCCAAGTCCTAGAAACCCAGAGAGTCCCAAACAGGATAAACCCAAGGTGAAATGCCCTAAGACACATATTAATCAAATTAACAAAGATCAGACACAAAGAACAAATATCAAAAGCATCAAGGGAAAACCAACAAATAACACACAAGGGGATTCCCATAAGGATAGCAGCTGATCTTTCAATAGCAACTCTTTAGGCCAGGAGGGAATGTCAGGACACAGTTAAAGTGATGAAAGAGAAAAACCTACAACCCAGATTACAGTACCCAGCAAGGATCTCATTCAGATATGAAGGAAAATTCAAAAGATTTACAGACAAGCAAAAGCTGAGAGAATTCAGCACAGCCAAACCAGCTTTTCAACAAATGCTAAAGGATCTTCTCTAGACAGGAAACACAGGAAAAGGTGTATAAACTCAAATCCAAAACAACAAAGTAAATGGCAACGGGACCATACTTATCAATAATTACCTTAAATGTAAATGCGTTGAATGCCCCAATTAAAAGACAAAGACTTGCTGAATGGATACAAAAACAAGACCCCTATATATGCTGTCTACCAGAGACCCACCTCAAAACAAGGGACACATACAGACTGAAAGTGAAGGGCTGCAAAAAGATATTTCACACAAATGGAGACAAAAAAAAAAAAAAAAGCAGGAGTAGCAATATTCATATCAGATAAAATAGACTTTAAAATAAAGGCTGTGAAAAGAGACAAAGAAGGACACTACATAATGATCAAAGGATCAATCCAAGAAGAAGATGTAACAATTATAAACATATATAGACTTCCCTGGTGGCTCAGATGGTAAAGCATCTGTCTATAATGCGGAAGACCCGGGTTCGATCCCTGGGTTGGGAAGATCCCCTGGAGAAGGAAATGGCAATCCACTCCAGGCCTATTGCCTGGAAAATCCCATGGACAGAGGAGCCTGGTAGGCTACAGCCCATGAGATTGCAAAGAGTCGGTTGAATGCCCAACCAAAAGACAAAGACTGGCTGAATGGATACAAAAACAAGACCACCATATATGCTGTCTACCAGAGACCCACCTCAAAACAAGGGACACATACAGACTGAAAGTGAAGGGCTGGAAAAAGATATTTCATGCAAATGGAGACCCCCCCCCCCCCAAAAAAAAGCAGGAGTAGCAATACTCATATCAGATAAAATAGACTTTAAAATAAAGGCTGTGAAAAGAGACAAAGAAGGACACTACATAATGATCAAAGGATCAATCCAAGAAGAAGATGTAACAATTATAAACATATATACATCCAACATAGGAGCACCACAATATGTAAGGCTGCTGCTGCTGCTGCTAAGTCATTTCAGTCATATCTGACTCTGTGAGACCCCCTACATGGCAGCCCACCAGGCTCTCCCATCCCTGGGATTCTCCAGGCAAGAGTACTGGAGTGGGGTGCCATTGCCTTTTCCGAATATGTAAGGCAAATGCTAACAAATATGAAAGGGGAAATTAACAATAACATAATAATAGTGGGAGACTTTAACACCCCACTCACACGTATAGATAGATCAACTAAACAGAAAATTAACAAGGAAACACAAACTTTAAATGACACAATGGACCAGCTAGACCTAATTTATATCTATAGGACATTTAACCCCAAAACAATGAATTTCACCTTTTGCTCAAGTGCACACAGAAACTTCTCCAGGATAGATCACATCCTGTGCCATAAATCTAGCCTTGGTAAATTCAAAAAAACTGAAATCATTCCAATCATCTTTTCTGACCACAATGCAGTAAGTTCAGTGCAGTTCAGTCTCTCAGTCGTGTCTGACTCTTTTTGACCCCATGAAGCACAGCACGCCAGGCCTCCCTGTCCATCACCAACTCCTGGAGTCCACCCAAACCCATGTCCCTCTTACTTGGTGATGCCATCCAACCATCTCATCTTCTGTCATCCCCTTCTCTTCCCGCCCTCAATCTTTCCCAGCATCAGGGTCTTTTCCAATGACTCAGCTCTTCGCATCAGGTGGCCAAAGTATTGGAGTTTCCGCTTCAACATCAGTCCTTCCAATGAACACCCAGGACTGATCTTTAGGATGGACTGGTTGGATCTCCATGTAGTCCAAGGGACTCTCAAGTGTCTTCTCCAACACCACAGTTCAAAAGCATCAATTCTGCACTCAGCTTTCTTTATTGTCCAACTTTCACATCCATACATGACCACTGGAAAAACCATAGCCTTGACTAGATAGACCTTTGTTGACAAAGTAATGTCTCTGCTTTTTAATATGTTCTATAGGTTGGTCATAACTTTCCTTCCAAGGAGCTAGCGTCTTTTAATTTCATGGCTTCAATCACCATCTGCAGTGATTTTGGAGCCCAGAAAAATAAAGTCAGCCACTGTTTTCACTATTTCCCCATTTATCTGCCATGAAGTGATGGGACCAGATGCCATGATCTTAGTTTACTGAATGTTGAGCTTTAAGCCAACTTTTTCTCTCCCCTCTTTCACTTTCATCAAAAGGCTCTTTAATTCTTCCTCACTTTCTCAATTGCAGGAAAAAAACTATTAAAAATTCCAACATATGGAGGCTAAGCAACATGCTTTGAATAACCAGTAAATCATAGAAGAAATAAAGAAATAAAAATATGCATAGAAACGAATGAAAATGAAAACACAGCAACCCAAAACCTATCGGACACTGTAAAAGCAGTGTTAAGGGAAAGGTTCATAGCAATACAGGCTTACCTCAATAAAAAAGAAAAAATTCAGATAAATAACCTAACTCTACAACTAAAGCAACTAGAAAAGGAAGAAATGAAGAACCCCAGGGTTAGTAGAAGGAAAGAAATCTTAAAAATTAGAGCAGAAATAAATGCAAAAGAAACAAAAGAGACCATAGCAAAAATCCACAAAGCTAAAGTCTGGTTCCTTGAGAATATAAATAAAATTGACATACCATTAGCCAGACTCATCAAGAAACAAAGGGAGAAGAATCAAATGAACAAAATTAGAAATGAAAATGGAGAAATCACAACAGACAACACAGAAATACAAAGGATCATAAAAGACTACTATCAGCAACTATATGCCAATAAAATGGAAAACTTGGAAGAAATGGACAAATCCTTAGAAAAGTATAACTTTCCAAAACTGAACCAGGGAGAAATAGAAGATCTTAACAGACGTATCACAAGCACAGAAATCGAAACTGTAATCAGAAATCTTCCAGCCAACAAAAGCCCAGTAACAGATGGCTTCACAGCTGAATTCTACCAAAAATTTAGAGAAGAGCTAACACCTATCTTACTCAAACTCTTCCAGAAAATTGCAGAAGAAGGTAAATTTCCAAACTCATTCTATGAGACCACCATCATCCTAATACCCAAACCAGACAAAGATACCACAAAAAAAGAAAACTACAGGCCAATATCACTGATGAACATATATGCAAAAATCCTTAACAAAGTTCTAGTAATCAGAATCCAACAACATATTAAAAGCATCATACATCATGACCAAGTGGGCTTTATCTCAGGAATGCAAGGATTCTTTAATATTTGTAAATCAATCAATGTAATACACCACATTAACAAATTGAAAGATAAAAACCTCTGTGATTTGTTGGTTATTCAGAAGTGTGTTGTTCAACCTCCATATGTTGGAATTTTTAATAGTTTTTCTTCTGTAATTGAGATCTAATCTTAAAGCATTATGGTCAGAAAAGATGATTGGAATGATTTTGATTTTTTAAAATTTATCAAGGTTAGATTTATGGCCCAGGATGTGATCTATCCTGGAGAAGGTTCCATGAGCACTGGTACTGGCACAAAGACAGAAATATAGATCAATGGAACAAAATAGAAAGCCCAGAGATAAATCCACACACCTATGAACAGCTTATCTTTGACAAAGGAGGTAAGAATATACAATGGAGTAAAGACAATCTCTTTAACAAGTGGTGCTGGGAAAACTGGTCAACCACTTGTAAAAGAATGAAATTAGATCACTTTCTAACTCCGCACACGAAAACAAACTCAAAATGGATTAAAGATCTAAATGTAAGACCAGAAACTATAAAACTCCTAGAGGAGAACATAGGCAAAACACTCTCCGACATAAATCACAGCAGGATTCTCTATGATCCAGCGCCCAAATTCTGGAAATAAAAGCAAAAATAAACAAATGGGATCTAATTAAAATTAAAAGCTTCTGCACAACAAAGGAAAATATAAGCAAGGTGAAAAGACAGCCTTCTGAAAGGGAGAAAATAATAGCAAATGAAACAACAGACAAACAACTAATCTCAAAAATATACAAGCAACTTATGCAACTCAATTCCAGAAAAATAAACGACCCAATCAAAAAATGAGCCAAAGAACTAAATAGACATTTCTCCAAAGAAGACATACGGATGGCTAACAAACACATGAAAAGATGCTCAACATCACTCATTATTAGAGAAATGCAAATCAAAACCACAATGAGGTACCACTTCACACCAGTCAGAATGGCTGCGATCCAAAAATCTGCAAGCAATAAATGCTGGAGAGGGTGTGGAGAAAACGGAACCTCTCTTACACTGTTGGTAGGAATGCAAATTATTATAGCCACAAAGGAGAACAGTATGGAGATTCCTTAAAAAACTGGAAAAGGAACTGCCATATGACCCAGCAATCCCACTGCTGGGCATACACACTGGGGAAACCAGAATTGAAAGAGACACGTGTACCCCAGTGTTCATCACAGCACTGTTTATAATAGCCAGGACATGGAAGCAACCTAGATGTCCATCAGCAAATGAATAGATAAGAAAGCTGTGGTACATATACACAATGGAATATTACTCAGCCATTAGAAAGAATACATCATTTGAATCAGTTCTAATGAGGTGTATGAAACTGGCGCCTATTATACAGAGTGAAGCCAGAAACAAAACCACCAATACAGTATACTAACACACATATATGGAATTTAGAAAGATGGTAATGATAACCCTATATGTGAGACAGCAAACGAGACACAGATGTATAGAAGAGTCTTTTGGACTCTGTGGGAGAAGCCGAGGGTGGGATGATCTGAGAGAATAGCATTGAAACAGGTATCTTATCATATATGAAACGGATCGCCAGTCCAGGTTTGATGCATGAGACAGGTTTCTCAGGGCTGGTGTACCGGGATGACCCAGAGGGATGGGATGGGGAGGGACGTGGGAGGGGGGGTTCAGGATGGGGGACACATGTACACCCATGGCTGATTCATGTCGGTTCAGTTCAGTTCAGTTCATTTCAGTCGCTCAGTCATGTCCGACTCTTTGCGACCCCATGAATTGCAGCACGCAGGCCTTCTTATTCATCACCATCACCCGGAGTACACTCAGACTCATGTCCATCGAGTCCGTGATGCCATCCAGCCATCTCATCCTCGTCGTCCCCTTCTCCTCCTGCCCACAATCCCTCCCAGCATCAGAGTCTTTTCCAATGAGTCAACTCTTCACATGTGGTGGCCAATGTCCTGGAGTTTCAGCTTTAGCATCATTCCTTCCAAAGAAATCCCAGGGCTAATCTCCTTCATAATGGACTGGTTGGATCTCCTTGCAGTCCAAGGGACTCTCAAGAGTCTTCTCCAACACAACAGTTCAAAAAATTGCAAATAGAACTGCCTGATGACCCAGCAATCCCACTTCTGGGCATACACACCGAGGAAACCAGAATTGAAAGAGACACATGTACCCCAATGTTCATCACAGCACTGTTTATAATAGCCAGGACATGGAAACAACCTAGATGTCCATCAGCAGATGAATGGATAAGAAAGCTGTGGTACATATACACAATGGAGTATTACTCAGCCATTAAAAAGAATAGATTTGAATCAGTTCTGATGAGATGGATGAAACTGGAGCCGATTATACAGAGTGAAGTAAAAGATGGCAATGATGACCCTGTATGCAAGACAGCAAAAAAGAGACAAATGTGTATAGTGGACTTTTCGACTCAGAGGGAGAGGGAGAGGGTGGAATGATTTGGGAGAATGGCATTGAAACATGTATACTATCATGTAAGAATAGAATTGCCAGTCTATGTCCGATGCAGGATACAGCATGCTTGGGCCTGGTGCACGGGGATGACCCAGAGAGATGTTATGGGGAGGGATGTGGGAGGAGGGTTCATGTTTGGGAATGCATGTACACCTGTGGTGGATTCATGTCAATGTATGACAAAACCAATACAGTATTGTAAAGTAAAATAAAGTAAAAAAAAAAAAAAACTAAAAAAAAAAAAGAGCATCAATTCTTTGGCACTCAGCCTTCCTCACAGTCCAACTCTCACATCCACACATGACCACAGGAAAAACCATAGCCTTGACTAGACAGACCTTAGTCGGCAAAGTAATGTCTCTGCTTTTGAATATGCTATCTAGGTTGGTCATAACTTTTATTCCAAGGAGTAAGCATCTTTTAATTTCATGGCTGCAGTCACCATCTGCAATGATTCTGGAGCCCCCCAAAATAAAGTCTGATACTGTTTCTACTGATTCCCCATCTATTTCCCATGAAGTGATGGGACTGGATGCCATGATCTTTGTTTTCTCGATGTTGAGCTTTAGGCCAACTTTTTCGCTCTCCTCTTCACTTTCATCAAGAGGCTTTTTAGCTCCTCTTCACTTTCTGCCATAAGGGTGGTGACATCTGCATATCTGAGGTTATTGATATTTCTCCCAGCAATCTTGATTCCAGCTTGTGTTTCTTCCAGTCCAGCGTTTCTCATGATATCCTCTGCATATAAGTTAAACAAGCAGAGTGACAATATACAGCCTTGACGTACTCCTTTTCCTATTTTGGATCAGTCTGTTGTTCCATGTCCAGTTCTAACTGCTGCTTCCTGACCTGCATACAGATTTCTCAAGAGGCAGGTCAGGTGGTCTGGTGTTCCCATCTCTCTCAGAATTTTCCACAGTTTATTGTGATCCACACAATCAAAGGCTTTGGCATAGTCAATAAAGCAGAAATAGATGTTTTTCTGGAACTCTCTTGCTTTTTCCATGATCCAGTGGATGTTGGCAATTTGATCTCTGGTTCCTCTGCCTTTTCTAAAACCAGCTTGAACGTCAGGGAGTTCACGGTTCACCTATTGCTGAAGGCTGGCTTGGAGAATTTTGAACATTACTTTACTAGCATGTGAGATGAGTGCAATAGTGTGGTAGTTTGAGCATTCTTTGGCATTGCCTTTCTTTGGAATTGGAATGAAACTTGACCTTTTCCAGTCCTGTGGCCACTGCTGAGTTTTCCAAATTTGCTGGCATATTGAGTGCAGCACTTTCATAGTATCATCTTTCAGGAGTTGAAACAGCTCAATTGGAATTCCATCACCTCCACTAGCTTTGTTCATAGTGATGCTTTCTAAGGCCCACTTGACTTCACATTCCAAGATGTCTGTTTCTAGATTAGAGATCACATCATCATGACTATTTGAGTCATGCAGATCTTTTTTGTACACTTCTTCTGTGTATTCTTGCCATCTGTTCTTAATGTCTTCTGCTTCTGTTAGGTCCATACCACTTCTGTCCTTTATCGAGTCCATCTTTGCATGAAATGTTCCCTTGGTATCTCTAATTTTCTTGAAGAGATCTCTGGTCTTTCCCAATCTGTTCTTTTCCTCTATTTCTTTGTATTGATCGCTGAAGAAGGCCATTTCTTATCTCTTCTTACTATTCTTTGGAACTCTGCATTTAGATGCCTATATCTTTCCTTTTCTCCTTTGCTTTTTGCCTCTCTTCTCTTCACAGCTATTTGTAAGGCCTCTCCAGACAGCCACTTTGCTTTTTTGCATTTCTTTCCCATGGGGATGGTCTTGATCCCTGTCTCCTGCACAATTTCACGAACTTCATTCCATAGTTCATCAGGCCCTCTATCTATCAGATCTAGGCCCTTAAATCTATTTCTCACTTCCACTGTATAATCATAAGGGATTTGATTTAGGTCATACCTGAATGGTCTAGTGGTTTTCCCTACTTTCTTCAATTTAAGTCTGAATTTGGTAATAAGGAGTTCATGATCTGAGCCACAGTCAGCTCCTGGTCTTGTTTTTCCGCGGGCGGCTGCAAGAGCCGGCTCACTAAGCACGGGCGGCTGATTCATGTCAATATATGGCAAAACCACTACAATATTGTAAAGTAATTAGCCTCCAACTAAAAAAAAAAGAAAAGAGAGAGACATTACTTTGCCAAGAACAACAGCAACAAATTCCTTTAGAGCCTTCTCTCTCCTTTCCACATGCCGCAGGTGAAACCCATCCATTTTTGTGCTGATCCACAGGGCTCGGCTTCCCTAGAACACCTCTGCTCTTCTTTCATCACGGTTGCTGAAACGCGAGCTTATCTTTTTACCCCTGTTAAAGTTTCCCCTCCTAGAAAGGCTCATCAGAAATTCAAGGTTGTCTAAGTGTCCAAATTTCCACTCTTCTCAATCCTACACTGGCTAACATGATAACTGTCAAGTATTCTTTTTGCATCACTGCTTCTCATAAGCTGCCTCTTGCCATATAGATCCTAGTTTCCAGAAGGCTAGAAGCATGGCATACACTTAGAAAGATTGTTTTTGAAAATTTTCCCCACATCTAATTTAGTCCCTTCTCATGTACCAATTTCTCTTGCTTGTACTTAGTTGTATCCAACTCTTTTGTGGCACCATAGACTGTAGCCTGCCAGGTTCCTCTGTTCATGGGATTCTCCAGGAGAGAATACTGGAGTGGGTTGCCATTTTCTCCTCCAAGAGATATTCCTGACCCAGGGATTGAAGCTCTGTCTCCGCATTGGCAGGAGGATTCTTTACCACTGAGCCACTTGGGCTGCAGACTCTTTCTCCTTAGCCCATTTTCTGCCTTAAAGAACAAATGCCATTATTAGTGTATAGGAATGCAAGGGATTTCTGTGTGTTGATTTTATATCCTGCAACTTTACTATATTCATTCGTTAGCTCTAGTAATTTTCTGGTGGAGTCTTTAGGGTTTCCTATGTAGAGGATCATGTAATCTGCAAACAATGAGAGTATTACTTCTTCTTTTCCAATTTGCAACAAAAAGAATAAAATACTTAGGAATATATCTACCTAAAGAAACTAAAGACCTATATATAGAAAACTATAAAACACTGATGAAAGAAATCAAAGAGGACACTAATAGATGGAGAAATATACCATGTTCGTGGATCAGAAGAATCAATAGAGTGAAAATGAGTATACTACCCAAAGCAATCTATAGATTTAATGCAATCCCTATCAAGCTACCAACAGTATTTTTCACAGAGGAAACAAATAATTTCACAATTTGTATGGAAATACAAGAAACCTCGAATAGCCAAAGCAATCTTGAGAAAGAAGAATGGAACTGGAGGAATCAACCTGCCTGACTTCAGGCTATACTACAAAGCCACAGTCATCAAGACAGTATGGTACTGGCACAAAGACAGAAATACAGATCAATGGAACAAAACAGAAAGCCCAGAGATAAATCCACACACCTATGGACACCTTATCTTTGACAAAGGAGGCAAGAATATACAATGGATTAAAGACAATCTCTTTAACAAGTGGTGCTGGGAAAACTGGTCAACCACTTGTAAAAGAATGAAACTAGAACACTTTCTAACACCATACACAAAAAAACTCAAAATGGATTAAAGATCTAAATGTAAGGACCAGAAACTATAAAACTTCTAGAGGAGAACATAGGCAAAACACTCTCCGACATAAATCACAGCAGGATCCTCTATGACCCACCTCCCAGAATACTGGAAATAAAAGCAAAAATAAACAAATGGGACCTAATTAAAATTAAAAACTTCTGCACAATGAAGGAAAATATAAGCAAGGTGAAAAGACAGCCTTCAGAATGGGAGAAAATAATGGCAAATGAAGCAACTGACAAACAACTAATCTCAAAAATATACAAGCAACTCCTGCAGCTCAATTTCAGAAAAATAAACAACCCAATCAAAAAATGGGCCAAAGAACTAAACAGACATTTCTCCAAAGAAGACATACAGATGGCTAACAAACCCATGAAAAGATGCTCAACATCACTCATTATCAGAGAAATGTAAATCAAAACCACAATGAAGTACCATTTCTCGCCAGTCAGAATGGCTGCAATCCAAAAGTCTACAAGCAATACATGCTGGAGAGGGTGTGGAGAAAAGGGAACCCTCTTACACTGTTGGTAGGAATGCAAACTAGTACAGCCATATGGAGAACAGTGTGGCAATTCCTTAAACAACTGGAAATGGAACTGCCTTATGACCCAGCAATCCCACTACTGGGCATACACACTGAGGAAACCAGAATTGAAAGAGACACATGTACCCCAATGTTCATCGCAGCACTGTTTATAATAGCCAGGACATGGAAGCAACCTAGATGTCCATCAGCAGATGAATGGATAAGAAAGCTGTGGTACATATACACAATGGAGTATTACTCAGCCATTAAAAAGAATACATTTGAATCAGTTCTAATGAGGTGTATGAAACTGGAGCCTATTATACAGAGAGAAGTAAGCCAGAAAGAAAAAGACCAAAACAGTATACTAATGCATATATATGGAATTTAGAAAGATGGTAATGATAACCCTGTATGTGAGATAGCAAAAGAGACACAGATGTATAGAAGTCTTTTAGACTCTGTGGGAGATGGCAAGGGTGGGATGATTTCGGAGAATGGCATTGAAACATGTATAATATCATATATGAAACGAATCGCCAGTCCAGGTTCGATGCATGATACTGGATGCTTGGAGCTGGTGCACTGGGATGACCCAGACGGATGGTATGGGGAGGGAGGTGGAAGGGGGTTTCAGGATGGGGAACACGTGTATACCTGTGGTGGATTCATGTTGATGTATGGCAAGACCAATGCAATATTTTAAAGTAATTAACCTCCAATTAAAATAAATAAATTTATATTTAAAAAAGAAAAAAAAAAAAAGAACAAATGCCAAATAAAACAGCCTGGGCTCTTTAGGTCCCTTCCAATAGCTTCTTGTTGGGACCTCACTTGCTAGTCCCTGGGATAGGAGAGGCAATCTGCACTGTGACTCAAATTCTCAGTAGCAGAGAGTCAGGCTGGGGAGCAGCCAGTCTCCTGAGTCTATTCCTCAGGCCACTTTATAGAAATATTAGGCTTGTGAGTGAAGGGAGAAGATTACTCTACTTTTTTTTAATGTGCAGAGGCTAGGGTACTGCAGGGTCAGAGAAAGGGTTAGTATCCGCAAGGAGTGCCCACCAAAGTGCCACTCCCAAGTTTGGCAGGTTTACAGGAAACTCTGAATGGCTATATTTGGTTAAAGGAAGTTGTATTTCATAGGCGGGGGATCTGGAGGACTTGGAAAAACTGGACTATCATGCGACATGGGGAAGCAGATGGCCTTCAGCTCTACTACGTGTGCTTGTTAGGCTGACATCACAAGTTGAATGAGAGAAGAATTAGCCTTCCAGTTTCAGCCCTCTCACACCTGTGAAAATGGGAATCCTTGAAAAGCTCCTTCAAATTACTCAGAGGCTATCCCTGAGCTGCAAAACCATACAGTTAACTCAATTAACAACCGCTGCTGCCGTTTAGTTATTGATTTACTTTTCATTGCACATAGAATGCAGAAATCTTAACTGTTAACAGCTACACAACCACTCCTGGGTCAGAAGACAGACCATTACCAACATCCTAGAAAGCTCCTGTGTGTCCTCCAAAGCTCTATCACTGTAAACTAACGAGCTGAGTTCTAACACCATTGATTATTTTTGTCTGTTCTTGCGCTCCATGTAAATAGAATCATGCATACATTCTTCGTTGTGTCTGGTTCCTTTTGTTCAACATATTGTCTGTGAGATTAATCCATGTTATTGTGTGGATCAATAGTGTGATCTTTGTATGGTTGCACAATATTCTATTGTGTGAAGAAACCAATATACTTTTTTTTTTTTTTATCATTCTCTCATTGAACATTTGGCTTACTTAGAGTCAGCGTAGCTTTCTTGAGATTCTAAATTGTTTCCATGTTTCTCCTCTCTCTCTGTCTGCCTTTCTCACTCTCAAACACACACAATCTTATACACGGGATCTTTGCATATGTGGAGCTCTAATTGATAGAGGATCCACTAGACTTTTAAGTTTTACTTGGGAAAAAAAATCCCAGACAGAAAAACAAGTAAACAAAAGCAAAGATAAACGAGACAAAAATTTATTTTCCTTGGTACAAAGTAATCAAATTGCCATGCAGATAGGATTTACATTTTGTCAATTTGAACTTGTCAGCAGGAGAAATTCAGTTTGTCAGTTGCCTACAAATGTGTTTTGTTTCTCTGAACAGTCAGGTTGTTTGTGGGTAGCATATCCACATTTGTTTTTAGTAAATCAGTGTTCAAAAATTGGGAGAACTCATGTCAGAAAATTCCAGTTTTCAGATATCTCAAAAAGCTAAAACACCTGGTAGACCTGAGCCCCATTCCCACAGGGCAACACAGACAGGAACTGAGTATGAGCCCCTGCACTCAGACAAGCACATATACCACTGTCTGCACAGGGCTCACCTGCACCTACTGCTTCTTACACTGCCTGGTCTGTGTAAGCATGAGAACCCTGCTCCACCATATGAAAGTCTGTCAAATTCATGTCAATTTGTGTCGGTAAAATTTATGTGAATGTCAGTCAAATTCGTCCATGCTTCTCTCACTTAGAATACAGTAATTTGGCAATTCCCTGTTAATGAGAGTGTTTTAGAACTAAAACAGTCTAAAATTTGTTGCTTTTCTTATGTGTCCAAAAATCTTTCTAAAAGTACTACATACAAATCTGATTCAAAAAAAAAAAAAAAAAAAGGGCTAAAAGAAGAGGGACAGTACAGAATACATTAAATCTCTGTGTTAAACGCAGACGAGAGAAGGTGTAGAGAGAAGAGCCAGCTGACCTTGCTTCTTCTGCTCAGAGAAACTTCATTCAAAATGTCCACACACAGGCCAGTCTTCTGATCAACATCTATTAGCCATGTGGGAGGATACTTGACAATGGATGAGAAAAGCAGCCCCTCTGATTCACTCGATTAAATACTTCCTGGACCAAATGCAATTCCACCATGATGGGTGGGCTGGGGAGTTACTAACTGCATTTAGTCATTTTCATGGTGCCAGTAATGTTAGAGGGGAGACAAAGTGATTTCCTTTTGCAAACTAGATAATCTGAAGTCTTCTTATGCAAAAATACAAATGTCTCCTGGATACATTTAAAAAATGACAAAATTTTGCTAGACTCACTAGGTAGTAAAGGAAATATATGAGCACCCCCACCCACTCTACAAATAAGTTACATAAACTAGAGAATCATAAACTAATGAAAAAGACAGGATAGCCCAGGGAACATGGCAACAACAACACTGATCTGGAGACCAAGCCTTAGGCCCTCTGAATAGCAAAGGCAGGGTGTTTAAGCTTATGAGAAAGAACCTAGAATGGAGCTTTGGAAGAGGGCCAAAGTTGTTACTGCCTTAGAGGAAGCAAAGTAACACTTCCCCCTAGGAAAACACCATCGCTTTAAGCCCTGAGGTTTCCTACATATGAACACTGATGGTGGCTTAGACCATAAGGAATCTACCTGCAATGTGGGAGACCTGGATTCAATCCCTGGGTTGGGAAGATCCTCTAGAGAAGGAAATGGTACTCAACCCAGTATTTTTGCCTGGAGAACTCCATGGACAGAACTTGGCAGGCTACAGTCCATGGGGTTGCCAAGAGTTGGACATGACTAAGTGACTAACACACACACAATCAACTATTACTACAGAAGGAGAAACATCACCAAAATTAAGTTGACAAAATGACAATCTGGCTTATGCAGCCAATAGATTAGCAGATACATACAAAACAGGTATATGTAAAATGTAAAAACAATTAAAAATAGAATAAAAATGAGTATGAGTTGACTGTCAATTTTTTTTTTTGGTCAATTTATGAACTGATTTAGAGGTGGAAAATTGGTAAGGGACTGTGATATTCCATGGGTCATATTTTCACAGAAATTTGCCTGATTTTCCAAACTGTGCATCACCCCAATCAGCTGTCCAATTACTTTGTCCCAAAGATTTCCAGCCTCTCACGACTGTCAGATCTCTGTGGTTCAAGGCACCCTAATAAGAACTTTAATTTTTCTGCCCATTATGGTAGTTAAGTCTACCTTGCCACTTACAATAAGTACTGTTTACACACTCTGTTATTCTGGGTCCCATTATATAAGTGATATTAGGAAGCTCAACTCCCAGATAGCTTTTCTGCACGTCAACCCAGCCTATAGATGACAGCCTCCACAGAGCACCCTTCTGCAGAGAATATTTATTGTCTTTGTACAAGGAGTATCCTCTGGGCTCTCCTAGTTAGAAACATAGTCAAGTGACAGGTCCTCAGACAGTACCTAAAACTATCTTCACATTCATTTTAACTTCCTTCTTCCATGAGCTATCTGACCCTTTATCAAGATATGGTAAAACTACCATATGATCCAGCAATCTCACTCCTGGGCATATGTCTGGAGAAATTCATAACTCATAAAGATACATGAACCACAGGGTTCAATGAAGCACTATTTACAAGAGCCAAGACATGGAAACAACCTAAATGTACATCAATAGATAAAAGGAGAAAGAATACACAGTACATATATACAGTGGATTATTACTCAGTCATAAAAATAATGGGAAAGACTAGAGATCTCTTCAAGAAAGTTGGAGATATCAATGGAATATTTCATGCAAAGATGGGCTTTAATATTTCATGCAAAGAAATGGCAAGAATGTAACAGAAGCAGAAGATATTGAGAAGAAGTGGCAAGAATACATAGAAGAACTATACAAGAAAGGTCTTAATGAACTGGGTAACTATGATGGTGTGGCCACTCACCTAGAGCCAGATACCTTGGAGGGTAAAGGCAAGTGGGCCTTAGGAAGCATCGCTACAAATAAAGCTAGTGGAGGTGATGAAATTCCAGTTGAGCTATTTCAAATCCTAAAAGATGATGCTGTTAAAGTGCTGCAGTCAATATGCCAACAAATCTGGAAAACTCAGCAGTGGCCACAGAACTGGGAAAGGTCAGATTTCAGTCCAATTTCAAAGAAGGGCAATGCCAAAGAATGTTCAAACTACAGTAAAACTGTGTTCATTTCACATGCTAGCAAGGTAATGCTCAAAATCCTTCAAGCTAGGTTTCAGTACATGAACCAAGAACTTCCAGATGCACAAGCTAGGTTTCAGTACATGAACCAAGAACTTCCAGATGTACAGGCTGGGTCTAGAAAAGGCAGAGGAGCCACAAATCAAATTACTAACATTCTGTTGGATCATAGAGAAAGCAAGGGAATTCCAGAAAAGCATTTACTTCTATTTCATTTCCCTGGAAGAGGGAAAGGCTACCCACTCCACTATTCTGGCCTAGAGAATTCCATGGACTATAGCAGTGGCCCTGGGGTTGCAAAGAGTTGGACACAACTGACTTTCTTTTCACTTCACTTATGTTTCATTGACTACACTAAAGCCTTTGACTGTGTGGATCACAACAAACTGTGAAAAATTCTTAAAGAGATGGGAATACCAGACCACCTTACCTGCCTCCTGTGAAACCTATATTCAGGTCAAGAAGCAATAGTTAAAACCAGACATGGAACAACAGACTGGTTCCAAATCAGGAAAGGAGTATGTCAAGGCTATATACTGTCACTCTGCAATAACTTATATACAGGGTACACCATGTGAAATGCCAGGCTAGATTAATCACAAGCTGGAATCAAGATTATTGGGAGAAATATCAGCAAGCACAGATAAGCAGATGATACCACTCTAATGGCAGAAAGTGAAGAAGAACTAGAGAGTTTCTTGATGAAGGTGAAAGGGAGAGTAAAAAAGCTGGCTTAAAACTCAAAATTTAAAAAACTAAGGTCATGGTATCCAGTCCCATCACTTCTTAGTAAATAGATGGGGAAAAAGCAGGAACAGTGGCAGATGTTATTTTATTTTATTTTCCTGCTCTCCAAAATTACTATGGATGGATGAAATAAAAAATAAAATGATGAGAGGGAAAAAAAGATGGGGTCAAAGAAGCTGTGGGGTTTTCTCCTCATTTGCTATAGGCCATCAGAGCATATAAGCTTCAAAGAACCATCCTAGAAACCATAGAGGACAGCTTCAAGAGTCCTTTGCAAAAATACTGAATCTTGAGTTACTGAGTGCTTCTATATCAAAGAAATCCTCACTGTTTCAGCTCCATGTGGGTTCCACCCTCCCCACTATAAACTCAAAGTTTGCTTTAATGTAGGTTTCCTTGGTTTTGAGGGCATAAATTAGCTAGGCACTTCAATTTATCAATGGGTATGCCAAATCTTCCCAGGGAAAGGCTGTATGCCAAATCTTCCCAGGGAAAGGCTGGTACTTTTCTGTTGACTCTATTCTCTAGTTATCAGCTTGGAGGCAATAAGGAATAGCAGAGAAAGAACTTTAGTTGAATGAGAATTATCTTAGGAGGCTTCAGATGAGGTCCTTGTACAGCCATTGGGTAAGGAAGGTGGTTGTTCTCTGTCAAGGGAGAAGGGATTGCTCCTGTCTTCCACGATCAGTTCAGTTCAGCTAAGTCATCTCTGACTCTTTGCAATCCCATGGACTTCAGCACTCCAGGCTTCCCTGTCCATCACGAACTCCCAGAGCCTACTTAAACTCATGTCCATCTTGCTGGTGATAACATCCAACCATCTCATCCTCTGTTGTCCCCTTCTCCACCTGTATTCAATCTTTCCCAGAATCAGGGTCTTTTCCAGTGAGACGGTTCTTCGCAAAAGATGGTCAAAGTGTTGTATTTTCAGCTTCAGCATCAGTCCTTCCAATGAATGTTGAGGATTGACAGGATTGGATCTCCTTTAGGATTGACAGGTTGGATCTCCTTACAGCCCAAGGGACTTTTAAGAGTCTCCTCCAAAACCACAGTTCAAAAGCTTTAATTCTTTGGTCCTTGGCTTTCTTTATAGCCCAACACTCACATACATACATGACTACTGGAAAAATCATAGCCTTCAGTAGAAGGACTTTTGCTGGTAAAGTAATGTCTCTGCTTTTTAATATGCTGTCTAATTTGGTCATAGCTTTTCTTCCAAGGAGCAAGCGTCTTCTAATTTCGTGGCTGCACTCACCCTCTGCAGTGATTCCAGAGCCTCAAAATATAACAGTGAAAAATCACCATTTCCATTGGTTCCCCATCTCTTTGCCATGAAATGATGGGACTGCATGTCATGATCTTAGTTTTCTAAATGTTGTTTTTAAGCCAACTTTTTCACTCTCCTCTTTTACTTTCATCAAGAGGCTCTGTAGTTCCTCTTCATTTTCTGCCATAAGGCGTGGTGTCATCTGCCTATCTGAAGTTATTGCTATTTCTTCCAGCAATCTTGATTCCAGCTTGTGCTTCATCCAACCCAGCATTTTCCATGATGTACTCTGTATATAAGGTAAATAAGGAGGGTGACAATATATAGCCTTGACATACTCCTTTCCTGATTTGGAACCAGTCTGTTGTTCCATGTCCAGTTCTAACTGTTGCTTCTTGATCTGCATACAGAATTCTCAGATTTCTCAGATTTTTTTCTTTTTAGAATAACTAAAGAGCCTCTTGATGAAAGTGAAAGAGGAGAGAGAAAAAGTTGGCTCAAAACTCAATATTCAGAAAACTAAGATCATGGCATCTGGTCCCATCAACTTCGTGGTGAACAGATGGGGAAACAGTGGAAACAGTGATAGACTTTATTTTGGGGGGGCTCCAAAATTACTGCAGATGGTGACTGCATCCATGAAATTAAAAGACACTTGCTCCTGGGAAGAAAAGCCATGACCAAACTAGATAGTATATTAAAAAGCAGAGACATTACTTTGCTAAAAAGGTCCATCTAGTCAAAGCTATGGTTCATTTCCAAGGCAAACCATTCAATATCACAGTAATCCAAGTCTATGCCCCGACCAGTAATGTTGAAGAACCTAAACGGTTCTATGAAGACCTTCACGACCCTCTAGAACTAACACCCAAAAAAGTGATGTCCTTTTCATTATAGGGGACTGGAAAGTAAAAGTAGGAAGTCAAGAAATACCTGGAGTAAAGGGAAAATTTGCCCTTGGAGTACAGAATGAAGCAGGGCAAAGGCTAATAGAGTTCTGTAAAGAGAATGCACTGGTCATAGCAAACACCCTCTTCCAACAACACAAGAGAAGACTTTACACATGGACATCACCAGATAGTCAATACTGAAATCAGATTGATTATATTCTTTGCAGCCAAAGATGGAGAAGCTCTATATAGTTAGCAAAAACAAGCCTGGGAGCTGACTGTGGCTCAGATCATGAACTCCTTATTGCCAGATTCAGACTTAAATTGAAGAAAGTAGGGAAAATCACTAGATCATTCAGGTATGGCCTAAATCAAATCTCTTATGACTATACAGTGGAGTGACAAATAGATTCAAGGGATTATATCTGATAGACAGTGTGCCTGAAGAACTACTGATGGAGGTTTGTGGCACTGTACAGGAGGCAGTGATCAAGACCGTCCCCAAGAAAAAGAAATGCAAAAAGTAAAAATGGTTGTCTGAGGAGGCCTTACAAACAGCTGTGAGAAGTAGAGAAGTGAAAGGCAAAGTAGAAAGGGAAAGATATACCCATTTGAATGCAGAGTTCCAAAGAATAGCAAGGAGAGATGAGAAAGTCTTCTTCAGTGATCAATGCAAAGAAATAGAAGATAACAATAGAATGAATGACTAGAGATCTCTTCAAGAAAATTAGAGATACCAAGGGAACATTTCATGCAAAGATGGGGACAATAAAGGACAGAATGGTAGGGACCTAACAGAAGCAGAAGATATTAAGAAGAGATGGAAAGAATAAACAGAAGAGCTAAACAAAAAAGATCTTCATGACCTAGGTAATCATGATGGTGTGATCACTCACCTAGAGCCAGACATCCTGGAATTCGAAGTCAAGTGGGCTTTAGGAAGTATCAACGAACAAAGCTAGTGGAGGTGATGGAATTCCAGTCGAGCTATTTCAAATCCTAATAGATGATGCTGTGAAAGTGCTGCACTCAGTATGCCAGCAAATTTGGAAAGCTCAGCAGTGGCCACGACTGGAAAAGATCAGTTTTCATTCCAATCCCAAAGAAAGGCATTGCCAAAGAATGCTCAAGCTACCGCACAATTGCAGTCATCTCACATGCTATCAAAGTAATGCTCAAAATTCTCCAAGCCAGGCTTCAACAGCTCATGAACTGTGAACTTCCAGATGTTCGAGCTGGACTTATAAAAGCCAGAGGGACCAGAGATGAAATTGCCAACATCCTTTGGATCATTGAGAAAGCAAGAGAGTTCCAGAAAAACATCTACTTCTGCTTTATTGACTATGCCAAAGACTTTGACTGTGTGGATCACAACAAACTGTGGGAAATTCTTAAAGAGATGGGAATACCAGACCACCTGACTTGCCTCCTTGGGCCACATTCAGTAAATCTGTAATCTAATTTTTTCCATCAGAGACTCCTGGACACTCATCCACATGTCTGGATCAGTTTCTTCCAAGATGGCTTAGGGAAATTCAGGAGTCAAGGTTCTCAAGTTCATCCACTCAAATGAACTCATCCCAAATCTCAGCATCCCTATCTGGGCCCTGAATCTTACAAAGTTGTGTATTAAGTCTCAAAGTTCCATATACTTAAAGTTACAGTTTTTCCAATAGATGTGAGAATTGGACCATAAAGAAGGCTGAGCACTGAACTGATGCTTTTGAACTATGGTGCTGGAGAAGACTCTTGAGAGTCTCTTGGACAACAAGGAGATCAAACCTGTCAATCCTAAAGGAAATCAACCCTGAATATTCATTGGAAGGATTAATGCTGAAGCTGAAGCTCCAATAATTTGGGGGCCTGATGCGAAGCGTCAACTAATTGGATAAGACCCTTATCTGGGAAAATTGAGGGCAGGAGAAGAAGAGGGCAACATAGGATGAGACAGTTGGGTGGCATCATCGACTCGATGGACATGAGTTTGAAAAACTCTGGGAGATAGTAAAGGACAGGGAAGTCTGGAGTGCCAAAGTCCACTGGGTCACAAAGAGTCAGACACGACTGAGCAACTGAACAACAACATCAAAAATGTGGTCATCTTATTCTACAATCTGTATAATTATCATTGTATGTTATAGCTATTAGGTATCCCAACATTTAACTACCTACCTAAGTCTCATCTCGATTTACTACAGGTGGATGCTTGTATAATGATGACCTCCCATTGAACAAGTGTGAACAAGTGTGATACTACTATATACCAGGATTAATTTTTACTCCAATTACCACACCAAAAAATTTGTGGTCCGTATTACTTTCAGACAGGTGTGTAATCCAATTCCCAAATCCTATCCACAGGGTATCTTTCTACAACCACTTGTTTTAAGCTCAGTTGCCTAGGGACAAGCACTAACAGATAATGCCTTAATTGGAACATGCAATCCCAAGGTAGGAGAGAATAAATGAAGCAAGGAAGAATAAGAAGCAAGAAACAGTGCTATGCTACTATCCGACACAATGCATTATGATGAACCACAAAGAAACATAGCCAGGAGTTCAGCAAATGCATCTGCTAAGTGACACGGGAAACCTCTAAACATGCTATGTAAGGACACACGCCAAGGAATAGGCCACCGGAGAGATGCATGGAGAGGGACTTTATCTGCCTTGCTCCTCTCTCCCACCAGAGCAAGCTGCTAAGGGTATAGGTCAGTGTTTTTCAGTCAGGTATAATTTTATCCCCCAGGGTGACAAAAATAGAGATATTTCATATCTAGAGATCCCATTCTTATTATTGTCACAATTGGGAGAAGCTACTGGCATCTTTTGAGTAGAGGCCAAGAATAACTTTAAACATACTACAATGCACAGGACAGTCCCCCACAATAAGAATTATTCAGCCCAAAACATCATTAATGCTACTGTGACAAAACCTGTTTCAGATAATGGTAACGCTGAAAGAAAATGAAGAGGTACCTAAGGTGTGTCTAACAAAAAACCAACAGGAAAAAGACAGATGTGGAAGATATTTCACAGAAAAGAAACACAAATGGAGAACAAAATATGAAAAAACTGGAACCTCTTTAGTAAACAGGGAACTCAAATCATGGTAAGACACCATTTCACACTCAACTGAGTGGCAAAAATTAAGATCTTGAGAACACACAGCATGGGGAGACTGGGTCTCTGCAGGAATTCTCACTTTTCTCTTGTGCTGGTCAGGAGTGGAAATTGCTACTGTCTATTTGGGAAAGAGTTTAGCATCATGCTGTAAAGTTGAACAAGTGCATATTTCAGGTGAACACTCATACCAGTTTGTCCGAGACTGTCCTAGTTTTAATGCTGGAAATCCTGTATCAAGTTCTGAGTAAACTGGAATGATTGGCCACCTGTATATCCTAGCAATCTGTTCCTATGTATGTAACCCTAAACAACTCTTGCACAAGCACCAAGAGATATATAAAAAATAATTATATCATTTTCATTACAGCAGAAAATAGACACAATGGTAGAGTCTATCTACAAGAGAATAAATGGTGAGATATTCAGGCAATGTAGTATTTTCTAGCTGTGAAAATGAACTACAGTTACATGTAACAATATAGATGAATCTTAGAAACAACCGTTCGATAAAATGAGTAAATCTGTTGACTCTGAGTCTATGAGATAATTACAAAACTCAAAAGGAAGCAAAAACAGGGCTTCCCAGGTGGCTCAGTGATAAAGAACTTGCCTGCTGATGCAGGAGACACGGTTTGACCCTGGTTTGGGAAGACTCCACATGTTGCAGAGGAACTAAACCCATGCACCATAACAACTGAGTCTGTGCTCTGGAGCCTGGGAATTGCAAGTACTGAGCCCACAGCCCACATCTGCTGAAGCCTGCATGCCCTAGAGCCCAGGCTCCACAACAAAATAAGATACCACAGTGAGAAGCCACGTACCGCAGCCACAGAGGAGCCCCCACTCACAGTAACTAGAGAAAAGCTCAAGCAGCAATGAAGACCCAGCATCACCAAAGACAGATGAATACTTTTTTCAAAAAAAGGAAACAATAATCAAATGTTTCATAAAGATATATTCATGTTTGGCCCAATTTCTTTTTACGCAAGAACCTGGTAAATGGTAGACAAATTTAAGATAGTATCTCTGGAGGGGAGTGGAAAGGAGGAAATGGAATGGAAGGCTCCCTTCTTCTCAAAGAGAAATTAATTAAACTAATCAATTATTACATCCCCAGAAAGTGTTCACTGGATTTTGTATCTTTGCTGTAAACCTTAATGGTGTTATTTATTTCTTTTTTGGCTATGATATTTCCTGTTTATTTTACCTCTTTTTGTTTTTCTAAAACCCTTCTTTATCTCACTTCTTAGAAATAGATTGGGAAAGAAGAATGAATGTAATACAGTCCCCGAGCCAACAACAGTGGGTGGGTATTTTGGCCTGGCTTACCATTCACGGATTTTGCAAGCATGTATTTCCAGTCAAGTTCTCATTCTGCTTCCAAGGAGCTGGGGATCCCAATGTCAGCCTGTTAAGTCTCACGCTAGAATTGGCTGTACCTGGTCACTTGGGAAGCACCAAACTTAAAACACAGGCCTCAGAGAGCAGTAAAAACTCAGGAAAACTGCAGAATAGGGCTGCTGTTTAATTTACACAGTTTAGTCTCAGAGTGAAGAAATCCATGAACGGAAAGTTACCATTTCACACGCACATCCCAGTGGAAACACACAGGCACAGATCTCCCTATAAATATGTTATACTTGAAACTTGACCTTGGAGGGTCCAGAGCCTCAGAAGTTTGAGTTTGGGACCATAATCCAAAAATTCTTTGTTTCTACAAAAAGACATTCAGTGTGCTTAGCACACTTACAGAAGTTGTACCACAGAAAGAGAATCTATCACATTAGTCTGCATCATTGCATTACCTCCCTGAAACCACAAACACCGTCACACACTGAAAATTTCTTACATTCAGGCCCACTCCAAACCTCACCTTTTTCTCCAAGCCCCCATCACGGTATTTTCTTCCTTCTTTCCTCCCTCCCTCCCTCTCTCTCTTTGAAATAAACACAAATACTGTTATTCTGCCTGCAAGTTAACTTTTGTCTTCCTGAATTCTGGTACTATTTTTTGTGTTTTTAGTCTTTAATCTTGATCCCTTTCATGCACAATGCTCAGCCTTTCCCTTCCCCGCACCCCTGATGCCTTCATTTCCAAATCATCTGACAGCATCATGGGACACCTTTTTTGTGTGTCTCTGAACACATTCTATTTTCCTTGCCTTAAACATGCTTCTTCTTTATTTTTTCTCAGGAACAACTACTCACCTTTTACGATTTTAAAAAATTATTTCATTTTTATTTTGGCTGAACAACATGTGGGAGCCCAGTTCCCCACCCAGGGATCAAACCCCCTGCGTTGGAAATGTGGAGTCTTAACCACTGGACCACCAGGGAAGCCCCACCTTGTACATTTTAATCAAGATGTTTCTTTTCTTGGCAAATTGCAATCTCCCTCTGTCTAGTCAAAGCTATGGTTTTTCCAGTGGTCATGTATGGATGTGAGAGTTGGACTGTGAAGAAAGCTGAGTGCTGAAGAATTGATGCTTTTGAACTGTGGTGTTGAAGACTCTTGAGAATCCCTTGAACTGCAAGGAGATTCAACCAGTCCATTCTAAAGGAGATCGACCCTGGGTGTTCATTGGAAGGACTGATGTTAAAGCTGAAACTCCAGTACTTTGGCCACCTCATGCGAAGAGTTGACTCACTGGAAAAGACTCTGATGCTGGGAGGAATTGGGGGCAGGAGGAGAAGGGAACGACAGAGGATGAGATGGGTGGATGGCATCGCCGACTCGATGGACGTGAGTTTGAATGAACTCTGGGAGTTGGTGGTGGACAGGGAGGCCTGCCGTGCTGCAGTTCACGGGGTCGCAAAGAGTCGGACATGACTGAGTGACTGAACTGAACTGAACTGAACTTCCTGCATATGTCTTTGAAGCTCTTACCAAAATTCCTCAAGTTTGGACTGTTTCCACAGCCCTCAAATTTGGACTGGCTGTGTGATTTGCTTTGGCCTATAAAGCAGAGGTGACATCTGAGCCTAGGCCTCAAAAAAACCATTCACTGTCTTAAACTTTCCTCAGCCTAGGAGGGTGGGCCTGGACTAGTCTGCTGGAGAGCTGAGTTTCCCAATCAGTTACCAGATATGCACCTCAGACTGTCTGAAAGGCACCTGAAGCACCTCAGACTATCGAAACCCCAGTCCACCTGTCAGCTGATTGCAGATAAACCAATAAACCAAGCCCAGGTCAGAACTCAGGTCACAGAGTCTTATGAGCAATAATACATGCTAATTGTCTCAAGCTACTCAGTTGTAGGCTTATTTGTTATGCAGCAACAATGGATGCTCTTTCCTGATCTGATTTAATAGCTGCAACATACTTCTACCATAGCCCCTTATATCACTACATAGCTTCTTGTGTTTCTCTTCCACAAATGTTCAAGCTATTTAAAAACAGGGCAAATTTTTATTTTGCACCACAATACCTAACAGCACCTGCCAATAAATGAGTGTCAGAAAAATATCACTGATAATTAGTTAATTAAGGATTATAATGATGGCCAAAGGATGGCTTTGGAGGTAGAGAAACCAGAATTTAAATTGTAATTCAGATTTCTATATGTGTTAGTCCACAGATTTTGGCTAACCTCAGACAACTTTATCTGCCCATGTATAAACTGAAACTAGAATTAAATATATGCTGCAGGATTGTGGTTATAAGGTATATATTCCCTTTGCCTCCAACCTGGGGCAGAGCATTGTTGTTGTTCACTTGCTCAGTCATGTCTGACTCTTTGTGACCCCATGGACTGCAGCATACCAGGCTTCCCTGTCCTTCACGATCTCCTAGAGTTTACTCAAACTCAGGTCCATTGCGTCGGTGATGCCATCCAACCATCTCATCCTCTGTAGCTCCTTCTCTTCCTGCCCTCAATCCTTCCCAGCATCATGGTCTTATCCAATGAGTCGGCACTTGGCATCAGGCGGCCAAAGTATTGGAGCTTCAGCTTCAGCATCAGTGCTTCCAGTGAATATTCAGGGTTGATTACCCCCTTAGGATTGATCTCATTGCTGTCCAAGGGACTCTCAAGAATCTTCAGCAGCACAGTTCAAAAGCATCAGTTTTTCAGTGCTCAGCCTTTTTTACAGTCCAACGCTCAAAATCATACATGACTACTGGAAAAATCATAGGTTTAACAATATGGACTTTCATTAGCAAAGTGATGTCTCTGCTTTTTAATACTCTGTCTAGGTTTGTCATAGCTTTTCTTCCAAGGAGCAAGTGTCTTTTAATTTCATGGCTACAGTCACTATCTGCAGTGATTTTAGAGCCCAAGAAAATAAAGTCTGTCACTGTTTCCACTTTTTCCTCATCTATGTGCCCTGAAGTGATGGGACTGGATGCCATCATCTTAGTTTGGCATAGGACTGGGTGAGTGGTCAACAAATGAGAATAAAAGCATAAAATGTAAGTAAAGGACTTTCCTGGTGGTCCAGTGGTTAAGACTCTGCCTGCCAACACAGGGGACACAGGTTTGATCTCTAGTATTGTAAGATTCCACATTATGTGGGGCAACTAAGTCCATGCATCACAACTGCTGAGCCCACATGCCTCAACCCTGTGCTGGGCAATAAGAGAAGCCACCATAATGAGAAGTCCATGGTGAAGAGTAGCTCCAGCTCACTGCAACTAGAGAAAGTGTGCATGAAGGAATGAAGACCTAGAACAGCCAAATAAATTTTTTAAATTTATGAAAAATAATAAAACATTAAAATGTACAAAAAGCATTTAGCATAATACACAGCTTAGAGATACTCAAAAAATATAATTAATTAATATGACCTAAAAAGTTATGACCAACCTAGATAGCATATTCAAAAGCAGAGACATTACTTTGCTGACTAAGGTCCGTCTAGTTAAGGCTATGGTTTTTCCTGTGGTCATGTATGGATGTGAGAGTTGGACTGTGAAGAAGGCTGAGCGCTGAAGAATTGATGCTTTCGAACTTTGGTGTTGGAAAAGACTCTTGAGAGTCCCTTGGACTGCAAGGAGATCCAGCCAGTCCATTCTGAAGGAGATCAGCCCTGGGATTTCTTTGGAAGGAATGATGCTAAAGCTGAAACTTCAGTACTTTGGCCACCTCATGCGAAGAGTTGACTCATTGGAAAAGCCTCTGATGCTGGGAGGGATTGGGGGCAGGAGAAAAAGGGGACAACAGAGGATGAGATGGCTGGATGGCATCACTGACTCGATGGACACGAGTCTGAGTGAACTCCGGGAGTTGGTGATGGACAGGGAGGCCTGGCATGCTGCAGTGCATGGGGTCGCAAAGAGTTGGACATGACTGAGCGACTGAACTGATAGCCTATTAATGTGATCATGCTCATCATCATTGCTGTCACTTCTTACAGGAGAACTACAGGTGCTCCATCCATAATTCCTTGGCATCATCACCTCTGTACATGCTGACCCGATGGTACCCTCCAATGGCAAACACTGGGACTCTCTCACTCCTATATGTAACATGCCTCACTCCCACCCAGAGAAGCAGCCCTCAACCAAGGCAGATGGGAGAATGTGGCTATGTCCCCCAACTTCCCTTCCCTTGGTTACGATAAATCCAAGGTATGTTTTCTACTGTATCTAGAATTGCCAAATGAGGCTGTGTACCTTGTCGCGGCAGTGATAAAATACATTTCCTGTCTTTCTTCTCTTCCCTATCTCATATCCCTACTCTTTGACACAGATATATACTAGCATCATCCCCACAGATACACCAGTAGCTCTAGAATCACCATCTGACTCTAGGGAAATCAACCTAAAATAATACTACTCTTAGGTTTATTTTACCTTTATTGCTTCAGAATCTAATTACTTCTCCCAGTAATTCTGACTTCTATTTAAGGCCTAGCCTTTTAATGATCTCTCCAGCTAATCAAAGAGTTGTATCCAGCCCACTGATGACAAAACCAAGCACAGGATGTGGTGTGCCATCTTTTGTCTTCTTGGATGCGCTCATCATGGCTCAATTCTCTGAGTATATGAGGAGAAAGTGAAATTGTAGTTGATCTTGGGTAGCTCTGTGCTCCTCCTGACGGGCATCTAAAACCCTGGCATTGACTCTTGGCCAAGACAGAGGTGAAACGTACTAGCTTAGTGATTTATACTATGATGTTAAGAGTAGTATCCTAGGTATCCTGGACCAGCTTGTCTATGCTGCTCACTAAAATGTATGAATATGAAAGTGAGTCGCTCAGTCACATTCGACTCTTTGCAACTCCACAGACTATGTAGTCCATGGAATTCTCCGGGCCAGAAAACTGGAGTGGGTAGCCTTTCCCTTCTCCAGGGGATATTCCCAACCCAGAGACGGAACCTGGGATCAACCCAGAGATCAACTCGCATTGCAGGTGGATTCTTTACCAGCTGAACCTCAAGGGAAGCCCAGGAATACTGGGGTGCATAGCTTATCCGTTCTCCAGCAGATCTTCCTGACCCAGGAATCAAACCAGGGTCTCCTGCATTGCAGGTGGATTCATTACCAACTGAGCTATCAGGGAAAGACAAAAATATATGGATTGATGGTTTGTACTTGTTTATCTGTTTGCAAAGCTGCTTTTGTGGAATATAAAATACCCCTCGTAAGTTTGAGCTTTGGCTCCTTTGAGACACATGTATTTTGGTGGTTCATGATCAGAAGACAAAGTATATGCTGTATGGTGGAATGGGGACTATACCTGGAAGTCTCAGTCCTCTGAGATGTTTTCTGAGCTTGCATTCACCTGCTGGACCCTATCCTCTGCCTTTATGTGTGTACTCAGAGGCATCTTTACAATTATCTGACACTATATAACTATATAGTTATACTGTATATTATATATAGTATAGTATACCATATATAACACTATATATAACTATATCTGACATTATATACCTGCTGCACTGAGGCTCTCTTATGACAACTGAAGCCTTTTGACAGCCGTCTGGTATGAAGGAAGGAAGGGACTGTAGCAAGCAAAGTTAGAACCATTTCAGAAAGATATGACTCTTAGAAAGCAGAGCCCAGTATTTTGCTGAGTTTTTTTATTCAGCTGAGTTTTCATGAAAACCTCTCCTAACACAGACTTGAGGTTGGTCCATGCTCCAACAGTGGCTGTGGGCTTCTTGAAATCTTGGACCCCCTGCCAAGGTCACTGCATAATTCTCTGTCCTCCCACCATCACCTGTGAGCTCTGCCCAATGGGTACATACTCCAATATAGAAGCCCTGTCTTTGGAGAGTATCAGTCTCTCTGGTAAGAATTGGTTGAATCCACATACTGCTGTCTTTTTTTTTTTAAATTGAAGTATAGTTAATTTACAACATTTCAGGTATAAAGCAAAATGATTTAGTTATACACACATACATATATATGCATATGTGAGTGTGAAAGTGTTAGTCACTCAGTTGTATCCAGCTCTTTGTGACCCCATGGACTGTAGCTTGCCAGGCTCGTTTACTCTCTGAGCCACCAGGAAAGTGCATATGTACATATTTTGAAGGTGCATATGTATATATTCTTTTTCAAATTCTTTTCCATTATAGGTTATTACAAGATAGTGAATAGTTTCCTGTGCTATATAGTAGGTCTCATTGTTTACCTACTTTATCTATAGTATTTTTTCTGTTAATCTCAAGCTCCTAATTTATCCCTCTCTTTCTCTCTTCTCGCTTTCTTAATCAATTAAGTTTGTTTTCTGTCTGTGAGTTTGATTCTGTATTGTAAAAAAGTTCACTTTTATCATATTTTTACATTCCATATATAAGTGATATCATATGATATCTCCTGTCTGAGTTACTTTTTATGGATAACTAATATTCTACTGTGTATATGTACTACATATATAGTTCTCTGTGCTATACAGCAGGATGATATTTATCGATCAATTATATTCTACTATATATATGTATATATATGATATTGAATGATAAGAGCTATTCATATATGTTGGAAACAACTCCTTACATATTCCCATCTTTTTAAAACATCAATTTTAAGTAGTATTTTAATTTTCTCTTTAATACTCCACCTAGGAATAATCCATAGGAAAGTTTTAGTCTTTAAGTTATGCTTCACTAAGCTAAGCCATTGGTCCTTTAAAAAACTCATTTCTTATCCAGAAAGGTACCCTTAATATTGATTATCTCTCTGTGACCCAAGTAACACTGTTCTCAGAAGTTAGGAACCATACAGTAATGCAGGGAGTTGTTATAAAAGCATCTGGAAGGCTTAAGCCTCCAAGTATTGCCTTGAACATGATATTTCACAGCAGAATTTTATGCCTTCTCACAGTGTGACATCAACCTCCTCTAAATTTCAGAAGCCACAAATATATACATCATAGACTGAAACAGCAAAATAAATTACCATTTATGTTATAGTAACCACCATAAACCAGCAAAATAACCACCATTATATACCAATGGTTATAAATCACCACTCTCAAGGGACTGTTGAGAGTCCCTTGGACAGCAAGGAGATCAAACCAGTCCATCTGAAAGGAAATCAGTCCTGAATAGTCATTGGAAGGATTGATGCTGAAGCTGAAACTCCATTACTTTGGTCACCTGATGCGAAGAGCTGACTCATTAGAAAAGACCCTGATGCTGGGAAAGATTGAAGGCAGGAGGAGAAGGGAGTGACAGAGGATGAGATGGTTGGATGGCATCACTGACTCAATGGACATGAGTTTAAGCATGCTCTGGGAGCTGATGATGGACAGGGAGGCCTGGTGTGCTGCAGTCCATGAGGTGGACAAGAGTCAAACATGACTGAGTGACTGAAATGACCTGAACCGACCTGAACCGACTGTACATTAAAACTCAAATAGCAGCATACCTTACATATGACAATTAGAATTACGTTTGCGAATTCATAAAGGACATTGGTGATCATCTAGTTTAAACCGGTGGAAGGACATCCAAAGCCTATTTTAAATCCATCTATTCTCAGTGCCAGGTCTCTAAGCCAACTCATCATGCTCATCATGCTCACTTGCCTATTTTCCACAATGACTGAGCTCTACCCCTACCTAAATAACAGTCTTTTACAAATATAACATAAACTCACTTCTTTACTATTAACCCTCCAAAGGCTTCTGTCTTTGTTGGACTGAAGTCAAGCCAATTGTCCATGTCTAAAGACTCTGCAACTTTCTCTCTATATCATGCTTCTCCAAATACCCTCTTGAACATCTGTATTCTGGTTCATAGCACATGTAAGATCCTATTTTCAAGCTTTTACCCTGTGGGCTCTTTTCCATTACTCAGAATTCTCTGCGTGGTCTTCTCTTTATACTGAAACAGAAGTTGCCCTTTATTTATTCTTTACCTCATTAACCTGTTTATCATGTTCATAAACATTATAAATGGCTGCCAGCCTCTTTTGCATTTATTGACAATCACTCCTTGGTATCTGGGGACAATTGGTTTAGGACCCTTGTGGATACCAAAACCCATGGCTGCTCAAGTCTCTTGCATAAAATAACATAGGAAAGTCAGCCCTCTGTATTCATTAAAAAAAACAAAGTAACATAATTTATTACCCTACCTTTTTGATGATGGCTGTGGATGAATCAGACTCCAGAGGAGTGTGGCTATTTCTGTTCTGCAACTTTTTGTTGGTGCTCTTCACTGCTCTTCATTTTTCTTCAGTGTTCATTTTGGCAAGAGGTGGGAACATTTTGCCATAGTGTATTTCTGCAACAACATGGTACCAACATGAGTCAGAACCCCACCAACATTATGCTTTGTTTAAAAGTAAACATAAAACCTCATTTACTTCATACTCTCCTCCATGCTGTACATCCCCCGTTTACTGTTTCAACACTTCTCCTCAATATGCAGCTACAGACCTGCATGTTACTACCTGGACACCCCTAGGCAATGTTCCCTTAGCACTGCCTGCATCAGTCACAGCACTTCCTCTAATCATTCCACTGTGAGTCCATCTCTCCCACTGATGGTGAGCCCCGTCTGGGGATAGGCACTACACCTTTGGCCCATGAATCCTTAGTCTCACTCACTCTCTAGTAATTATACAAGTTGAATACAGCTGATTCTCATTATTTGTAGTAGTTATGTTCTATAGAGTTGTCTGTGATACTGAACGAGTGATGCTGAACCACTGGACTAAGAGGAAATACAGCATTATGTTTATGTTCATCTTTGGCCTCAACACTTGTACCACTCACTCAATACACAACCTTGTATGGTTTTATGTTAATTTCCACATAAAGATGCCTTATTTAATTGTTGTTGTTGTTCAGTTGCTCAGTCATGTCCGAGTCTTTGAGACTTCATGAACTGTAGCACCCCAGACTTCCCTGTCCTTCCCTATCTTCCAGAGTTTGCTCAACTTATGTTCATTGAGTTTGTGATGCCATCCAACCATCTCATCCTCCGTTGCCCCCTTCTTTCCCTGCCTTCAATCTTTCCAGCATGAAGTTCTACTTCAATAAGTTGGCTTTTTGCATCAGGTGATCAAAGTATTGGAGCTTCAGCCTCAGTCCTTCCAGTGAATATTTGGGATTGATTTCCTTTAGGATTGACAGGTTTGATCTCCTTTGCAGTGAAAAGTACTCTCAAGAGTCTTCTCCAGCAGCACAGTCGGAAAGTAGCAATTCCTTGGCATTCAGCCTTCTTTACAGTTGAACACTCATATCCATACATCATGACTATTGGAAAAACCATAGCTTTGGCTATATAAACTTTTGTCAGCAAAGTGGTGTTTCTGCTTTTTAATATTGTCTCTAGGTTTGTCATAGCTTTTCTTCCAAGGAGCAAGAGTCTTGTTATTTCAAGGCTGCAGTCACTGTCTGCAATGATTTTGGAGCCCAAGACTATAAAGTCTGTCACTGTTGCCATTGTTATTCCACATATTTGCCATGAAGGGATGGGACCAGATACAATGATCTTAGTTTTCTGAATGTTGAGTTTTAAGCCAGATTTTTCACTCTCTTTCAACTTCATCAAGAGACTCTTTAGTTCCTCTTTGCTTTCTGCAATGAGGGTGGTGTCATCTGCATATTTGAGGTTGTTGATGTTTCTCCTGGCAATATTGATTACAGCTTGTGCTTCATCCAGCCCAGCATTTCACATGATGTACTCTGCATATAAGTTAAATAAGCAGGGTGACAATATTCACCCTTGATGTACTCCTTTTCCAATTCTGAACCAGTCTGTCATTACATATCTGATTCTAACTGTTGCTTCTTGACCTGCATACAGGTTTCTGAAGAGGCAGGTAAGGTAGTCTGTTTTTCCCATTTCTTTAAGAATTTCCCACAGTTCGTTGTGATCCACACAGTCAAAAGTTTCAGTGTAGTTAATGAAGCAGAAGTAGATGTTTTTCTGGAACTCTTTTGATTTTTTGATGATCCAATGGATATTAGCATTTTGATCTGTGGTTCCTCTCTAAGGATGTGAATTCTCAGTTCACATACCATTGAAGTCTAGCTTGGAGAATTTTGAGCATTACTTTGCTAGCATGTAAAATGAGTGCAATTGTCTGGTAGTTTGAACATTCCTTGGCATTGCCTTTCTTTGGGATTGGAATGAAAACTGACCTTTTCCAGTCCTGTGACCACTGCTGAGCTTTCCAAATTTGCTGGCTTATTGAGTGCAGCACTTTTATACCATCATCTTTTAGGATCTGAAATAGCTCAGCTGGAACTCCATCACATCCACTAGCTTTGTTCGTAATGATGCTTCCTAAAGTCCACTTGACTTTGCACTCCAGGATGTCTGGCTCTAGGTGGGTGTTCACACCATCGTGGTTATCTGGGTCATTAAGATCTTTTCTATATAGTTCTTCTGTGTATTCTTGCCACCTTTTCTCAGTATCTTCTACTTCTGTTAGGTCCATACAATTTCTGTCCTTTATTGTGCCCATCTTTGCATGAAATGTTCCCTTGGTATCTCTAATTTTCCTGAAGAGCTCTTTAGTCTCTCCCAATCTATTGTCTTCCTCTATTTCTTTGCACTGATCACTTAGGAAGGCTTTCTTATCTCTCCTTGCTATTCTTTGGAACTCTGCATTCAGATGGATATGGCTTTTCTTTTTCTTTGCCTTTGACTTCTCTTTTCTCAGCTATTTCCTCCTCAGACAACCATTTTGCCTTTTTGCATTTCTTTTCTTGGGGATGTTTTGATCACTGCCTCCTGTACGATGTCACATGCCTCCATTCATAATTCTCTAGGCACTGTCTATCAAATCTAATCCCTTGAATTTATTTATCACTTCCATTGTATAATGATAAAGGATTTGGTTTAGGTCATACCTGAATGGCCTAGTGGTTTTCCATACTTTCTTCGGTTGAAGTTTGAATTTTTTAATAAGGAGTTCATGATCTGAGCCACAGTCAGCTTCCGGTCTTGTTTTTGCTGACTGTATAGAGCTATTCCATCTTCAGCCACAGAGAAGATAATCTGATTTCAGTATTGACCATCTGGTGTTGTCCATAAATAGAGTCATCTTTTGTGTTGTTGCAAGAGGGTGAATGCTATGACCAGTGTGTTCTCTTGGCAAAACTCTGTTAGCCTTTGCCCTGCTTCATTTTATACACCAAGGCCAAACTTGCCTGTTACTCCAGGTATCTTCTGCTTTCCTAATTTTTCATTTCAGTCCCCTATAATGAAAAGGACGTCTTTTTTTTGGGGGGGGGAGGGGTGTTAGTTCCAGAAGGTCTTGTAGGTGTAGAAATCAAGACTTGTAGACCTACAAGACCTTATTTAATATCTGTTTATTCACTGAAAGTCAACCCACAGCCAAGAGTACTGTAACTCGTGCCTGAGCCAAGCTTATCCAAGACACATAGATACTCGATAAGGTGCATCACAGCCTCCCAGCATTTAGGAACACTAGACAACACTTCAGCACTATGCTCTGGTGGATGGCTGGTGTACATTTCCAACAGCAAAATCACCAAGAAAAAGCACAGAAATACAAAAATATAAGAAGGTGGCTTGAAAATATAAAATCCATCAATAATGAGGATTGGATGAATATACACTGGTGAGTTATATGCACTGCCATTGAAATGAGCAAAAAATAAATACTACTGATAGCATATAAAGAGACTAATAAAGATTTCATATGCCTCATGAACAATTCAGGAACTGAAGGCTGTTATTCTTGCCTATTCTAATAAAAGGACAAATTCCAGATATCACCCAATTTCAGACAAGCCCAAAGAAAACTTCTTTGAAAATAATTATAGGTTGAGAGTCTACCTTATCGATTAGGCATAACCCAAAGTGCTCTCAAAAAGATGGCTCCATTTTTTCTCCTGAGATTATAAGAAATACCTGCTGTTATTTCATTATATGCATTAGTTAACTGTAGGTACACAATGTGATATTTCCAAAACATTTTTTAAATAACAATGCCAATACTTTGTGACATAAACAGCAAAGATTTTATACTTCCACTATCAACTTTCTAATGCATTTGAAGGACATTTAAAACTTCCTTAAGAATACAGATTTTATGTTTTAAGGCAGCTGCAAAATTTTTCCAATTAAGTTTAGTTCTCAAAATTTTAAACTGGTTAAATTTAACCCTGATTTAATTGTAGTTCATAGGAAGTAATTAGTAAAATCGCCATTGCAGAAGCATGCCCTATGTTTTAAACTACCATTCCTTCCATCAGTAGGATTTGCAGAAGATGATGTTTTGTGTAGAAACCAAAGGATGATTCTGAAAGCTCAGTTCCAATGTGTCCAAAGTCCGATAAAATATAGGTAGACACAGGTTCCTCTTAAAGTCTTGTGAGACTCTCTTCATATATTTCAGAGTATCAGAAGATAAGTCATCTTGTCAGGAAATGCAATTTCAGGATTGATAAAACCATATGGGGAGAGAGACCAAGATGGCGGAGGAGTAGGTGGACGTGGAGTACATGTCCCTCCACGGATACATCAGGAATACACCTTCAGACACAGAAGTGCATGCAGAACACCAGCTGAGAGCAGACAGGAGCACCTGATCAGTGGGGAAGGATATATAATACCATGCAAAACTTGGTAGGATGAAGGAACCAGGGGGAAAAATCAGGAGTGTTAGTAGGACTGGACTTCTCTTGGCGGGTGGTGGAACTGAAGCAGGGGTCTGATCGCCACATTGGGGCAACTGTCTACGTCAGAGGAGAAACATTTAAGGCTGAGAGTCAAAGAGCTGATCTGTGACAGCTGAAATGGAATAAGAATGAGACAGTCCTTGCCACAGCCATACAAACCCAGCTGGGAGCTGGAGTTTGGGGATTGTGGTGAGGGCTGCTGTTGACTGTGGAGAGATGGATCATGGGGATGTGAGATAGGAGATTGTGGTGGGAAATGCCTGTGGAGGGAAGCCAGGCAGCCATGGAAGCAAGGAGATACTGCTGAGTCACACGTAGGGGGTGGAGCCATCACCATAGCCCCTCTCTCTCCCCACACACCAGCATCAGGAGCTGAACAATAGAGAGGCTGGCCCATCAAATGCCTGGTGCACTGAACTACAGAGTAGTATCCCATCCAGGGTTCTCCTCTAAGAGACTGATGCACCAAAATACAGAGTAGGACCCCACCCAGGGTGCCCCTTTAAGTGCCAGACATGCCAAATAACACAGAAGGACCCCAGGCAAGGGAGCCCTCTAAGTGCCAGACTGGGCAGAGCTACAGAGAAAGACTGGCCAAAGAGGCCTTCTGATTGCCAGCTACAAGAGACTCGAAAAAAGACTCTGATAGGGCCACAACTCCTGCAACAGAGGCAGTCTGTGTCCTGCACACTTGGTGCTGCTAGGGTCCCCACAAGCCCAGCAGCTGCGCCACCTTCATGCTCAACCCTCACTGGGGCAGAGCTGCCACAGGCAAAAAAAAAAGTCTTGCGCTATGCATGCAGGGTCGCTTCAGTCTTGTCCAACTCTTTGCGACCCTGTGGACTGTGGCCTGCCAGGGTTCTCTGTCGAGGGAATTCTCCAGGCAAGAGTAATGGAGTGTATTGCCCAATACTGGTTGCCATACCCTTCTAGAGCACTATACCTCCTGCTGCCCTAGTTTCTGACTCCCCTGAGTACATGTGACCTGCACATCTGGCCCTCACTGGGGCAAACCCAAGTCCTCCAGGGAAGCCTCACGAACAAACACAAGTGGACAACCCACATGCAGAAGTGAAAATAAAACCACAATGGAAACCAAGGGGGAAGAAGACCCAAAACCTTCCCACCAGCTGCACAAGCTGCAGATTAAATCCACATGATCCACTAGGCAGACTCTGTCTATAGAATATATAAAAGGACATTGAGAGCTCCCACAAAAGAAAACACACTAGTTCTGATAGCTGTGGCCATTGGAGGCAAGACACACAGGACTAGGACCGAATTAGAGTCTGAGCTGCCCCCACATCAGGTCCAGAGACCGGTACAGTGTTGGAGGGCATCCTAGGGAGGTGAGGTGGACTGTGACTCTCAGAGAGGGACTCTGACAGCAGAGACTCAAGAAAAACATTCATTATTCTTATGTTGTGACTTGTTTTGTAGATTCTTTTGGATTTTTTCTCTTTCTTTTCCCTCCCCTCCCTCCGTTGTAGTTACTGATTTTCTTGGCACTATGAAATCTAACTAAGCTTATGAGCTTTTTTTTTTCCTCAAAGTCACATTTTTTTTTGTTGTTGTTATATATAGAGGTTGGCAAGCCCAATCTCTGCCTCTGTGTTGGGCTTCTGCAGTTCTGTGGAGTTTTCCTTTTTTATTTTCTTTCTTCCCCTTTATCTTTCTCTTTTGAAATCTTTAATTTTTTAAATGTATTTTTCTACATTTATTCCTTTGTTTGCTTTTCTTACTGTTCTTTTCCCCTTGCAGTTAATCTTGTATATAAGTCTCCTTTATATACCTGTATTTAACTTTCCATATCTATTCTTTCTTTCTTTTCCTTCTTTCCTTTCCTCTCAACATATTCGTTAGTTTTGTTTTCATTGCTTTATTCCCCACCTGGCACATTGCTTTGGTTTTGTTTTCCAGTTTGTGCTTTAGTTACCTTTGTTCTTAACTGGTAGAGACAATTTTTGATTTCCTTTGTTTGCCAGGTCAATCTATTGTACTTTATTTTTGTTAGACTGTTTTGATTTTGCTTATGGATGTATACATATATGTGTATATTACATTATTTTAATTATTATTTGCCTGATTTGGTAACTGCCATTTGTTTGGAGTTCATCTTTGATTTCTCATTTTTGGCTGTTTGTTTTAATCTCACTTAATGCCATAACAAACCACTTGTGGAATCTTCGTTTCTGACCAGAAATCAAGCTCTGAACCTTTGGAATGAGAGCACTGACTCCAAGAGTCTAGACTACCAGAGATCTAACCATAGGGAATATCAAATAGTGAGAACTCACACAAAGGAAGCCACTTGAATACAAGACCCGGCATCACCCAACCACCAATAGCACCCTGTGAAGGACGACACATCTAAACAACAAACAAAACAAAAATACAAACCCAATCATCAGCAGACAGGATTGCCACCTCCACCTTGCCCATTAGAGGAAAAACAAACCCAGCACAAATCTCACCTGTAGGAAGCTTACACAAACCACTGGGCCAAACTTAGGAAGGCAGAAACCAAAAGGAAGAAAGAATTCAAACTTGAATTCTGGGAAAAGGAGACCTCAAACACAATAAGTTAAAAAAATAATGAAAAGGCACAGAAATACTGCACAAATGAAGGAACAAACTGGAAACACAGAAGTACAAATAAATGAAGAGGAAACAGGAAAAGTACCTGAAAAAGAATTCAGACTAATGATAGTAAAGATGATCAAAAGCCTTGAAAACAAAATGGAGAAAATGCAAGAATCAATTTAAAAAGATCTAGAAGAATTAAAGAATAAACACACAGAGACAAATAGCACAATTATTGAAATTAAAAATATTCTAGAAGGAACCAATAGCAGAGTATCTGAAGCAGAACAAATCAGTGAGCTGGAAGATAAAATGGTGGAAATAACTTCTGAAGAGCAGAATAAAGTAAAAAGAATGAAAAAAAAAAAAAAAAAACAGGGTAGTCTCAGAGACCTCTGGGACAATATCAAATGCACCAACATTCAAATTATAGGGGTCCCAGAAGAACAGAAAAAGAAAGGGTATGAGAAAAATTTTGAAGAGATGATAATTGAAAATTGTCCCAACATGGAAAAGGAAATAGTCAAGTTCAAGAGGCACAAAGAGTCCCATATAGGATAAACCCAGGGAGAAACACTCCAAGACATATACTAATCAAACTAAAAAAGACTAAACACAAAGGAAGAGTATTAAAAGCAGCAAGGGAAAAGCAACAGGAAACATATAAGGGAAACCCCATATGTTTAACAGCTGATCTTTCAGCAGAAATTCTGCAGGCCAGAAGAGAATGGCAGGATATATTTAAAGTACTGAAAAGGAAAAATCTACAAAAAAATTACTGTACCCAGCAAGGATCTCATTCAAAACTGATGGAGAAATAAAAAGCTTTTCAGACAAGCAAAAGTTAAGAGAATTCAGTACCACCAAACCAGCTTTACAACAAATGTTAAAGAGACTTATATAGTCAAGAAATACAAGAGAATAAAAAGATCTAAAAAAATCAACCCCAAACAGTTAAGAAAATGGCAATAGGAACATATATGTCAATAATTACTTTAAATGTAAATGGATTTAAATGCTCCAACCAAAAGACACAGACTGGCTGAATGGATGCAACAACAAGACCCATAGATAGTCTGTCTACAATAAACCCACTTCAGACCTAAAGAGACATATAGACTGAAAGTGACAGGATGGAAAAATATATCCCATGCAAATGGCAAGCAAAAGAAAGCTAGAGTAGCAATCTTCATACCAGACAAAATAGACCTTAAAATAAAGAATACAAGAGACAAGGAAGGATGCTACATAATAATCAAGGGGTCAATCCAGGAGGAAGACATAACAATTGTAAATATCTATGCACCAAACACAGAAGCACCTCACTACATAAGACAAACACTAACAGACATAAAAGGAGAAATTGACAGTAACACAATAATAGTAGGCGACTTTAACACCCCACTCAGACCAATGGACTTCAGAGAAGGCAATGGCACCCCACTCCAGGACTCTTGACTGGAAAATCCCATGGATGGAGGAGCCTGGTAGGCTGCAGTCCATGGGGTCATGAAGAGTCAGGCACGACTGAGTGACTTCATTTTCACTTTTCACTTTCATGCATTGGAAAAGGAAATGGCAACCCACTCCAATGTTCTTGCCTGGACAATCTCAGGGACGGGGGAACCTGGTGGGCTGTCATCTATGGAGTTGCACAGAGTCGGACACAACTGAAGTGACTTAGCAGTAGCAGCATACCAATGGACAGATAATCAAAACAGAAAATTAATAAGGAAACACAAGTATTAAATGATACATTAGATGAAGCGGATCTCACTGATATCTTCAGGATATTTCATCCAAATGCAGAAAAATACACGTTCTTCTCAAGTTCACATGGAACAGTCTCCAGGAGAAACCACATCTTGGGTCACAAATCAAACCTCAGTACATTTAAGAAAACTGAAGTCATATCAAGCATTGTCTTTGACTACAACACTATGAGACTCGATATCAATGACAAGAAAAAAAACAGTAACAAACACATGGAGATTAAACAATACATTTCTAAATAACCAACAGGTTGCTAAAGAAATCAAGAAGGAAATAAAAAATATTCTAGAAACAAATGACAATGAAAACACAACAACTCAAAACCTATGGGATACAGCAAAAGCAGTCTTAAGAGAGAAGTTTAAAGCAATACAATTCTACCTCAAAAAACAAGAAAAACATCAAATAGATAACCTAACTTTACAGATAAAACAAATGGAAAAAGAAGAACAAAACAACAAAAAAAACCCCTCAGAATTAGTAGAACAAAAGAAATCATGAATATCAGAGAAGAAATAAATGAAAAAGAAATGAAAGAAACAATAGTAAAGATGAATAAATCTAAAAGCTGGTTCTTTGAAAGATAGAACAAATTGACAAATCTTTCACCTGACTCATCAAGAAAAAAAGAGAGAAGAATCAAATCAACAAAATCAGAAATGAAAAAGGAGAGGTTACAACAGACAATGCAGAAATACAAAGGATTAGAAGAGACTATTATGAACAACGATATGGCAATAAAATGGATAACCTGGAAGAAATGGACAGATTCTTAGAAAAGTTCAGTCTTCCAAGACTGAACTGAGAAGAAATAGAAATTATGAAGGAACCAATTACAAGCACTGAAATGGAAGCTGTGATAAAAAGCTCCCAAAAAATGAAAGCCCAGGATAAAATGGCTTCATAGGAGAATTCTATCAAATATTTATAGAAGAACTAGTACCTATTCTTCTAAAACTCTTCAAAAAATGGAAGAGGAAGGAAGACTTCCAAACTCATTCTATGAGGCCACCATCACCCTAATAACAAAACCAGACAAAGACAACACAAAAAAAGAAAACTACAGGTCAATATCACTGATGAACATAAAGGCAAAAATCCTCAACAAAATTTTAATAAATAGAATTCAGGAACACATCAAAAAGCTGGGATCAATAAACCCACTGTAATCAAGTTGGGTTTATTCCACAGATGCAAGGATTCTTCAATATATGCAGATCAATCAATGTGATACACCACATTAACAAACTGAAAGACAAAAACCATATGATAATCTCATTAGATGCAGAAAAAGCCTTTGAAAAATTCAGCACACATTTATGATTAAAACTGGTCAGAAAATGGGCACAGAAGGAACCTACCTCAACATAGTAAAGTCCATATATGATAAGCCTACAGTAACCATTATTCTCAAAGGTGAAAAACTGAAAGAATTCCCCTTAAGATCAGAAACAAGACAAGGGTGTCCACTCTCGCCACTATTATTCAGCATAGTTCTGGAAGTACTAGCTACATCAATTGGAGAAGAAAAAGAAATAAAAGGAATCCAGATGAGAAAAGAAGTAAAGCTCTCACTGTTTGCAAATGACATGATACTGTACATAGAAAATCCTAAAGATAGCATCAGAAAATTACTAGAGCTAATTAGTGAATTCAGTAAAGTTGAGGATACAACATCAATACAGAGAAATCACTTGCATTTCTATATACTAACAATGAAAAATCAGAAAGAGAAATTAAGGAATCAATTCCATTTACCATTGCAACAAAGAGAATTAAATATCTAGGAATAAATTTACCTAAGGAGACAAAAGAAATGTATGCAGAAAATTATAAGACACTAATGAAAGAAATCAAAGACAAAAGAAACAGATGGAAATTTATTCCATGTTCCTGGGAAGGAAGAATCAATATTGTGAAAGTTTCTATACTACCAAATGCAATCTACAGATTCAGTGTGATCCCTATCAAATTACCAATGGCAATTTTTCACAGAACTAGAACAAAAAATTTCACAATTCGCATGGAAACACAAAAGACTCCATATAGCCAAAGCAGCCTTGAGAAAGAATGGAGCTGGAGGAATCAACCTTCCTGACTTCAGATTATACTACAAAGCTACAGTCATCAAGACAGTATGATACTGGCACAAAAACAGAAATATAGACCAATGGAATAAGATAGAAAGCCCAGAAATAAATGCATCCACCTGTGAGTACCTTATTTTTGACAAAGGAGGCAAGAATATATAATGGGGCAAAGATAGCCTCTTCAATAAGTGATGTTGGGAAAACTGGACAGCTACATGTAAAAGAATGAAATTATAATGCTTCCTAACACCATACACAAAGATAAACTCAAAATGGATTAAAGACCTAAATGTAAGACCAGAAACTGTAAAAATCTTAGAAGAAAACATAGGCAGAACACTCAAGGACATAAATCCAAGCAAGATCCTCTATGACCCACCTCCTACAGTAACAGAAATAAAAATAAAAGCAAACAAGTGGAACCTGATTAAACTTAAAAGCTTTTGCACAGCAAAGGAAACTATAAGCAAGGTTAAAAGAGAACCCTCAGAATGGGAGAAAATAATAACAAATGAAACTACTGACAAAGGATTAATTTCTAAAATATACAAGCAGCTCATACAACTCAATGCCAGAAAAACAAACAACCCAATCAAAAAGTGGGAAAAAGACCTAACAGACATTTCTCTACAGATGGCTAACAAACACATGAAAAGATGCTCAACATTGCTCATTGTTAGAGAAATGCAAATCAAAACTATAATGAGATATCACCTCACACCAGTCAGAATGGCCTTCATCAAAAAGTCTACAAACAGTAAATGCTGGAGAGGGTGTGAAGAAAAGGGAACCCTCTTGCACTGTTGGTGGGAATGTAAATTGATACAGCCACTATGGAAGATGGTATGGAGATTCCTTGAAAAACTAGAAATAAAACCACCATATGACCCAGCAATCCCACTCCTAGGCATAAACTCTGAGGAAACCAAAATTGAAAACCACACATGTATCCCATGGTTCATTGCAGCACTATTTACAATAGCTAGAACATGGAAGCAACGTAGATGTCCATTAACAGATGAATGGATAAAGAAGTTGTGGTACATATACACAGTGGAATATTCAGTTCAGTTCAGTTCAGTTGCTCAGTCACGTCTGACTCTTGGTGACCCCATGAATCACAGCACGCCAGGCCTCCCTGTCCATCACCAACTCCTGAAGTTCACTCAGACTCACATCCATTGGGTCAGTGATGCCATCCAGCCATCTCATCCTCGGTCATCCCCTTCTCCTCCTGCCCCCAATCCCTCCCAGCATCAGAGTCTTTTCCAATGAGTCAACTCTTCGCATGAGGTGGCCAAAGTACTGGAGTTTCAGCTTTAGCATCATTCCTTCCAAAGAAATCCCAGGGCTGAGATCCTTCAGAATGGACTCAACCATAAAAACGAACATGTTTGAATCAGTTCCAATGAAGTGGATGAATAGAATCTACTATACAGAGTGAAGCAAGTCAGAAAAAGAAAGATAAATATCATATTCTAACACATATATCCAGAATCTAGAAAAATATTACTGAAGAATTTATTTATAGGGCAGCAATGGAAAACCAGACATAGAGAACAGACTTATAGACATGGGAAGAGGGGAGGAGAGGGTGAGATGTACGGAAAGAGTAACATGGAAACTTACATTACCATATGTAAAATAGATAGCCAAGGGGAATTTGCTGCATGGCTCAAGAAACTCAAACAGGGGCTCTGTGTCAACCTAGAGGAGGGGGAGATGGGAGGGAGGTTCAAAAGGGAGGTGATATATGTATAGCTATGGCTGATTCTTACTGAGGTTTGACAGAAAACAATAAAATTCTGTAAAGCAATTATCGTTCAATTAATAAATTAAAACAGTTAAAAAAACCCATATGGTTCTACTGCATAATAATAAAATATTTTACAAAAGTAATACCTTGATGCAGGAAAATAAAATGAATTAAATGCATCTAACTTTATACTTTATTAGTACTAGTATATTACATTTTCCATATAATTAACCAATATTTGCCTTGGTTTATTTTGTAAAATTTATCATTATTTTTTATTTTCTATTTACTCTACAAAAAACTAAATTAAAAAAAACCAGATTCCCTTAACTTACTTTATATGTGCCTATCTGTGCCTGTGTGCTAAGGCACTGTAGTCATGGACAACTCTTTGCAACCCTATGGACTGTAGCCTGCCAGGCTCTTCTGTTCATGCAATTCTCCAGGCCAGAATACTGGAGTGGGTAGCCTTTCCCTTCTCCAGGGGATCTTCCCAACCCAGGGATCAAACCCAGGTCTCCCTCATTGCTGGTGGATTCTTTATTAGCTGGGCCCTAAGGGAAGCCTAAGAATACCAGAGTGGGTAGCCTATCCCTTCTCCAGCAGATCTTCCCTGCCCGGGAATCAAACTGGGGTCTTCTGCATTGCAGGTGGATTATTTACCAACTGAGATATCAGGGAAGCCCCCTCCTGCCAATGCAGGAGATGTAAGAGACTTGGGTTGGATCCCTGAGTGAGGAAGAGCCCCTGGAGGAGGGCATGGCAACTCACTCCAGTATTCTGGCCTGGAGAATTCCATGGACTGTATAGTCCATGGGGTTGCAAAGAGTTGGACAGGACTGAGCGATTTTCACTTTCATTGTCTTCACCACTAGCACCCCATGGAAAGCTTCAACATGTTCCTAGATCATCACTAAAGCTGTCAGATTTATTTTTCTATACACATCCCACTAAGAAACTTTTACTTATATTCCTCTGATAAAGCCATAATGCCACTATTGACCTAAAAAAGAATGACCTGAATGTTCAGGTAACAGCTATCCCATTGTGAACCTTAATATAAGGTACTGATACCAATTAAATTTCATATTTTCATTTCCAGCCTTCAAGAGGAAGGGTTGGTTCTGTAACTGACAGCTGTGACTCTACCCACCTTGCACTATCTGCATTATTTGGGCCAGTTCGTTATTCCCCATATTTATTGATTCATTTGAAAACAGGAGATGGACACCATTTTCTATAACCTAGAACGGTCCTCATGATAAAGTGAAAATGGTGTATATAAAGTACCTTGCCAATAGTGAATAGTAAAAAATATTAATTCTTGTTTTTGCTCAGTACAAAACCAGCCCAAGCACTGCAGACAATTGAATTTAGCTCTTAAAGCCAAGAACTATCACACGTGGGTAATTTGAAAAAAAAAAAAAAAAAAAAGTTATAGTTCACCGACATTTGACTTTCCAGCAAAACAAACATCTCTATGACTGTGATATGATGTGTTATAATATATAACTCAAAATCTGAGTCTGTGTTACATAAAACAGAACAAAGATTGACCATCAGTTATATTAAAACAATAAATTTTCTTGGGCTCCAAAATCACTGTAGATGGTGACTGCAGCCATGAAATTAAAACATGCTTACTCCTTGGAAGAAAAACTATGACAAACTTAGACAGCATATTAAAAAGCAGAGACATCACTTGGCCAACAAAGGTCTGTATAGTCAAAGCTACGGTTTTTCCAGTAGTGATGTATGGATGTGAAAATTGGACCATAAAGGAAGCTGAGCACCAAAGAATTGATGCTTTTTTTTTTTAGCAGATAAAATATACTTTATTTTTTTTTAATTTTTATTTTACTTTACAATACTGTATTGGTTTTGCCATACATTGTCATGAATCTGCGACGGGTGTGCATGAGTTCCCAATCCTGAACCCCCCTCCCACCTCTCTCCCCATATCATCTCTCTGGGTCATCCCAGTGCTTTTGAACTGTGGTGTTGGAGAAGCCTCTTGAGATTCCCTTGGACTGCAAGGAGATCCAACAAGTCCATCCTAAAGGAAATCAGTCCTAAATATTCAGTGGGAGGACTGATGCTGAAGCTGAAACTCCAATACTTGACCAACTGATGTGAAGGACTGACTCACTGGAAAAGACCCTGATGCTGGGAAAGATTGAAGGTGTGAGGAGAAGGGAAGAACAGAAGATGTGATGGTTGGATGGCATCACCGACATATTGAAAATGAGTTTGAGCAAGCTCCAGGAGATAGTGAAGGACGGGGAAACCTGATGTGCTGCAGTCCATGGGGTGACAAAGGGTCAGATACGACTCAGTGACTGAACAACAATGACATATTAGAACAAACAGTTGTGTCTCTGCACAATTTTTTCTCTTATCTTTCAAAGATGAAAGCACTTATGCAGATGCATTTTAAGGTGGTTTCCACTCAGAATGAAATGGGCCCCAGAAGCTCTGCCATCTTAGGATGTTTGTTGCATCATTCATCCTTTCATCCACTTTCCCTAGTAACAAGAAAGGCAAATTCATGAATGGTAGCTTTAATACATGGTGTGCGCTATTTGTGTTAGAAATACAGGACATTTTTTTTCCCTATGAGTGTAGGCTATGACCTTGGCCTCATTAACACTACATTTTAGCCAAGGGAACTCCAGTGGGTTATGAAGTTATGAAAGCTACTATATCTTACTAGGCTGAATCTTTCAACAATTCCAAGGCACTGGGCAGAATGGAGAAAGAAATGGAGTGCATAAGAAAATTAAGCCACAATTATTTCTTAACTTGTTTTTCAAAACTAGGATAGAACCTTTCTACAAGGAATTAATATGGATCATCCTTATTGAAAATATTATCTTTACCACTGTACCATTTTAAAATAGCTTTTTCTTTATGTATACTTTATAATTTTTCATTATTTTTTTAATTGAGTACAATTGATTTGCAATGTTGTGTTACTTTCAGGTATACAGCAAAGTGATTCAGTTTTCAGTAGGTCCTTATTGGTTATTTATTTTATTGGGTTGGCCAAAAGTTCACTTGAGTTTTTTCCATAACACAGAATGAGGTTTCCCAGGTAGTGCTGATAAGAATCCACCTGCTAATGCAGGGGACATAACAGATGTGGATTCGATCCCTGGGTTTGGAAGATTCCCCTGGAGGAAAAACAGCAACCCACTCCAGTATTTTTGCCTGGAAAATTTCATAGATGGAGGTGCCTGGCAGGCTATGGTCCATGGCATCACAAAGAGTCAGACATGACTGAGCACACGCACACACACTCACATAACATGGAAGGGAAATAATTCTATAGAATGGAGATATTAAACTCTATACTTTCAGTTAGATGCTGTGCTCTTCATCTAATAGGTAAACTTTAAGTGCACAAAGGGTTTCATTAACAGGCTTGAGAGTGTAAAAGCCAAGCAGAAACAAACTATCAGAGATAGTTTAATACAAGTCTCCTGCAAGGAGTTGAAAACATTATCACATTTGTTTTCCTGCTATTCATCTGCCCCTCTGTGATCTTTGTCTCCCTATAATAAAATATTTGTAGCCAGAATCCAGCATCCCTTCCTCTTTCTTCCCTGTTGAAACAAGGAGTGTTCTGTTTCCATGGGAGAAAACAGCAACATTATAGGAACACTAAAATTTGGATACATAACTTTGGGGAGTAGTACTGAGTTGGCCAGAAAATTTGTTAGGGTTTTTCCATACCATCTTATGAAAATCCTGAGTGAACTTTCTGACCAATGCAATCAGAAACTTACTGCACTCAGGAAGGGATTTTCTTTCTTTCAAAGCAAGATAACTGTGACATATGGGACTGAAAGCTTGCAATAATTATTAATATTCACACCCTGTTTGCACTGAACTCTCTCGAGGGAACTCTCTTTTTGGGAACCTACAGAATTACTTCCTGTCTTTGGATGTCCTCAAATATAGACTGAGTACTATTTTGTTTTTCTTTTCAGGTAATAATGAAACTGGATTAAAAAAAAAAAAAGCAATCTCACCTTTCTCTATAGGAAAATATCCTGTTTGAATAGCGTCTATTTCTGAGACACTTTCCCTAAGCCAATGGAGGGATTGAGCTTTTCAGGACTATGAACTATAGGTAATATTCACATGTTAGGGCTCATTTCAAATGGAAGAGCAGCTTGGAATGCACTGGCTTTCATCTTAGAGTCACTGATCTTTGCACAGGAAAACCAAGTGAACCATTAAATTTGGATATGTTGGTTTCCTAGTCCAGTAAAAAAAGCACTTAAAAGTTTTTAACTGCTAGATACCCAAAGTTCTAAGCACACTGGCACATACTTGCTTTTTGAACTTAATTAAATCATTTTGTGTCTGGGCCTCCTTCCTTGTCTTCAATTCACGGCAATGACAGCTTGGAGATATACTCACACTTTTCAGAGGATTAAGTGAGACAATGTGACATGGAGCACTGTGTAACATTAGATTTAGAAAAGTTACTTAAATCCTGAAGTGCTTGCGTTACACAGAAATTAACTTAATCAAATACAGAAAACAAACATAACATCTCAAAACCTGGCAATAATGTCCCCACAGTACGAAGACTGTCAAATCTCCACTTCAATGGATGTGTACCTGTCCAAGATGAGCCTGCTGAAGTTACATTTCCAAAGATGAAGACTGGATGGAGGGATGGTGGGGACAGAAGTGGGAAAACAGAGTTGTTTTTTGGTTGCTAAGTCATGTCCAAGTCTTCTGCAACCCCATAGATTGTAACTCACCAGGCTCCTCTGTTCATACGATTTCCCAGGCAAGAATACTGGAGTGGGTTGCTGTGCCCTCCCCTCTAGGGGATGGTCCTGACCCTGAGAGCAAACCTGTGTCTTTTGCACTGGCAGGCAGATTCTTTACCACTGAGCTACCAGGGAAGCCCAGAAAAATGGAGCCCCCTCTCACTAAAAAAGCTAATCAACAGGAAGCTCATTCTTATAACCACTCTCCTCTCTAAAGCAGGAGGTCTTGACTAGGGGTTTTAACTTCAAGTCTCTGGGCTCCTGTAGATAGATTAATGAGTTCTATGAATTTGAATGGGAAAGAAATTATATCTTTATTTTCATTAGCCTCTAACAGACAATAAATATTGTAAAGACAAGTGATCAAGAAAACACAGACCTTTTCACATGATATTATAACTACTGCAGATACCTTAAAATATCATTTGCACTCATGACCACTTTGCCTAAAAGGCAGTTATTAGATGTGCCATTAGATCTTATACTCTAAAATCAAGAAACACATATTACCACAGCACAAATTTATTTAATGTTTTAATAACTCAGTGTCCATTAAACTTGGCTTCCTTTATAACCCTAGGCACTTTATTTTATGCATTAAAACCTTATTCAGACACTATGGTTACCCAACAATTCCACTCCTAGGTATATACCCAAAAAAACTGAAACAGCAACTCAAACAAATATTGGACCTTCTCAGGTAGCACTAGTGGTAAAGAACCCCCCTGCCAATGCAGAACATATAAGAGACATGGGTTTGATCCCTGGGTTGGAAAGACCCCCTGGAGGGGGGCATGGAAACCCACTCAAGTATTCTTGCCTGGAGAATCCCATGGAAGAGGAGCCAGATGGGCTACAGTCCATAGGGATGCTAGGAGGTGGACATGACTGAAGCAACAGAGCATGCATGCAAACAAATATTTGGTACAAGAGTGTAGCAGTATTATTCACAATAGCTAAAAAAAAAAAATAAAGAAGAAGAAGAAGAAGAAAGAAAAGAAAAAGAAAAGAAACAACCCTAATGTCTACCAACCAGATGGATGGATAAAGGTGGTATATTCATACAATGGAATATCATTCAGGCATAAAAGAGAATGAATATGGATACACGCTACAGTATTGATGAACCTCAGAAATATGCTAAATGGCTGAAGGCAGACACCAGAGGTCACATATTGTATGATTCCACTTAAACAAAATATCTAGAACAGGAAAACCCATAGAAAGAGAAAGCACAGTAGGGGGCCCACAGGCTTGGAGGACAGGAAAATAAATAGAACTGCATAAGACAATAAACTGTGGAAAATTCTGAGAAAGATGGGAATACAGACCACCTGACCTGCCTCTTGAGAAACCTGTATGCAGGTCAGGAAGCAACAGTTAGAATTGGACATGGAACAACAGACTGGTTCCAAATAGGAAAAGGAGTACATCAAGGCTGTATATTATCACCCTGCTTATTTGACTTTTTTGCAGAATATATCATGAAAAACACTGGGCTTGAGGAAGCACAAGCTGGAATCAAGATTGGCGGGAGAAATATCAATAACCTCAGATATGCAGATGATACCACCCTTATGGCAGAAAGTGAAGAAGAACTAAAGGGCCTCTTGATGAAAGTGAAAGAGGAGAGTGAAAAAGTTGGTTTAAAGCTCAACATTCAGAAAACGAAGATCATGGCATCTGGTCCCATCACTTCATGGCAAATAGATGGGGAAACAGTGGCTGACTTTATTTGTCTGGGCTCCAAAATCATTGCAGATGGTGCTTGCAGTCATGAAATTAAAAGACACTCCTTGGAATGAAAGTTATAACCAACTTAGACAGCATATTAAAAAGCAGAGACATCACTTTGTCAACAAAGGTCCATCTAGTCAAGGCTATGGTTTTTCCAGTGGTCATGTATGGATGTGAGAGTTGGACTATAAAGAAAGCTGAGCGCCAAAGAATCGATGCTCTAGAACTGTGGTGTTGGAGAAGACTCTTGAGAGTCCCTTGGACTGCAAGGAGATCCAACCAATCCATCCTAAAGGAGAACAGTCCTGGGTGTTCACTGGAAGGACTAATGCTGAAGCTGAAACTCCAGTACTTTGGCCACCTGATGCAAAGAGCTGACTCATTGGAAAAGACCTTGATGCTGGGAAAGATTGAAGGCAGGAGGAGAAGGGGATGACAGAGGATGAGATGGTTGGATGGCATCACCGACTCAATGGACATGGGTTTGGGTGGACTCCAGGAGTTGGTATGGACAGGGAGGCCTGGCGTGCTGCAGTTCATGGGGTTGCAAAGAGTGGGACACGACTGAGTGACTGAACTGAATTGAAGGGGAACAGGATTTTATTTGGGGTTGATGGACATATCTTGAAACTTGATAGAGATGGTGGTTGCACAATTTTATGAATGTACTAAATATCAGTAAGTTGTTCACTTGAAAATGGTTAACTTTATGTCTTGTGAATGTCACCTCACTAAATAAACACCATGCTAAAAACTAGTTCCTAGTCTTCCTGAGACTACCAAAGAAGTCCATGGCACAGCTAAAGGAATAAATCACTGATTTACAGCTTTCCACACTGACTTGTGCTCTTCTGCTTTGGTCTGGGCATAATCAAGAATTTTCCAAATTGTCCTGGGATACCAGAGCACCTCCTATGGCCTAAGGTTAAAGTGAGGAAGAAGCAAGGGCGTGGCTGATGAGCACTAAACTTGTATTAAACAAGGCATATTTGTCTTATATTTATAATATACTCTTGGAGACCAACATAGATAGTATATTCAAAAGCAGAGACATTACTTTGCCGACTAAGGTCCATCTAGTCAAGGCTATGGTTTTTCCTGTGGTCATGAATGGATGTGAGAGTTGGACTGTGAAGAAGCCTGAGCACCAAAGAATTGATGCGTTTAAACTGTGGTGTTGGAGAAGACTGTTGAGGGTCCCTTGGACTGCAAGGAGATCCAACCAGTCCATTCTGAAGGAGATCAACCCTGGGATTTCTTTGGAAGGAATGAAGCTAAAGCTGAAACTCCAGTACTTTTTCCACCTCACGCGAAGAGTTGACTCACTGGAAAAGACTCTGATGCTGGGAGAGATTGGGGGCAGGATAAGGGGACAACCCAGGATGAGATGGCTGGATGGCATCACTGACTCGATGGACATGAGTCTGAGTGAACTCCGGGAGATGGTGATGGACAGGGAGGCCTGGCGTGCTGCGATTCATGGGGTCGCAAAGAGTCGGACAAGACTGAGCGACTGAACTGAACTGAACTGAACTTGGAGATACATTTCAGAAAGTGAAGAATGACTAGAAACAACAAACTTTATATTCTAAATGATGAGAGTGGAGAATTTCCTGACGGTCTAATGGTTAAGACTCCACACCTCCAATGAAGGGGTACAGGTTTTAATCCCTGGTCAAGGAACTAGAATCCCACATGTTCCATGGCATACTCCCCTCCTCTCAAAAAAGACCAGCAGTGGTAAGCACTTCTTTTTCAATAGTAAGATATTTCTGCGCTGTCAGTTCTTCCACACACCATGAATTATTCAGGGACTTTCTTCATGCTGGTTGTAGTGCTCCTAGAACTTTATTACACTTCCCGTAGGTTATTGTTTTCATTTAATAAGTACACATTATACAGGCAAACCTCATCCTATGTGCTTTACTTTATTATGTACCAGAGATACTGTGTTGTTTTGCTATTTTTTTTTTTTTTTTTACTAATTGAAGGTTTGTGGAACCCTGAATATTAAGGCATATATATATATACACACATATATATGTAATTCATTGACCCTATGTTGAAAAAAATGCTTTTTACCAGAGGATAATTGCTTTACAATATTGTGTTAGTTTCTGCCATGCATCAGCATGAATCAGCCACAGGTAGACAAATGTCCTCTCCCTCTTGGACCTCCCTCCCACCTCCCACACCATCCCACCCCTCCAGGTTGTCACAGAATACTGGGTTGAGCTCTCTATGTGACACAGAAAATTTCCACTGACTATCTATTTTACATATGGGAATGTATATGTTCCCATGCTATTTTCTCAATTCATCCCACCCTCTCCTTCCCCCACTGTGTCCACAAGTCTGTTCTCTATGTCTGCATCTTCACTGCTGTAAATAGGTTCACAATACCATCTTTCTAGATTTTGTACACATGTGTTAATATACAATATTTGTCTTTTTATTTCTGACTTACTTCACTCTGTACAATAGGCTCTAGGTTCATCCACCTCATTAGGACTGATTAAAATGCATTCTTTTTCTTTTCCTTTTTTACAGCTGAGTAATATTCCATTATGCTGGATGAAGCACAAGCTAGAATCAAGACTGCTGGGAGAAATATCAATAACCTCAGATTGGCAGATGACATCACCCTTATGGCAGAAAGTGAAGAACTAAAGAGCCTCTTGATGAAAGTGAAAGAGGAGGGTGAAAAAGTTGGCTTAAAGCTCAACATTCAGAAAACTAAGATCATGGCATCCAGTCCCATCACTTCATGGCAAATAGATGAAGACACAGTAGAAACAGTGGCTGACTTTATTTTGGGGGGCTCCAAAATCACTGCAGATGGTGATTGCAGCCATAAAATTAAGACACTTACTGCTTGGAAGAAAAGTTATGACCAACCAAGATATCATATTCAAAAGCAGAGATATTACTTTGTCAACAAAGGTCCATCTAGTCAAGGCTATGGTTTCTCCAGTAGTCATGTATGCATGTGAGAGTTGGACTATAAAGAAAGCTGAGCACCGAAGAATTAATGCTTTTAAGCTGTGGTGTTGGAGAAGACTCTTGAGAGTCCCTTGGACTGCACGGACATGCAACCAGTCCATCCTAAAGGAAATCAGTCCTGAATATTCATTGGAAGGACTGATGCTGAAGCTGAAACTCCAATACTTTGGCCACCTGATGCGAAGAGCTGACTCATTTGAGAAGACCCTGATTCTGGGAAAGATTGAGGGCAGGAGGAGAAGTGGATAACAGAGAATGAGATGGTTGGATGGCATCACCGACTCAATGGACATGAGTCTGAGTAGACTCCAAGAGTTGGTGATGGACAGGGAGGCCTGGCGTGCTGTAGTCCATGGGGTCACAAACAGTTGGACGCAAAGGAGCAACTGAACTGAACTGAATATTCTATTTATAGATGTACCAAAATTTCTGTATCCATTTATCTGTCAATGGACATTTAGGTTGCTTCCATATTCTATCTATTGTAAAATGTGCTGCAAAGAACAGTAGGGTACATGTGTCTTTTTCAGTTATGGTTTTCCCAGGGTATATGCCCAGTAGTGGAATTGTTGGGTCATATGGTAGTTTTATTCCTACTTTTTTAAGGAATCTCCATACAGTTCTCCATAATGACTGTATCAATTTACATTCCCACCAACAGTATAACATGGTTCCCATTTCGCCACATCCTCTCCAGCATTTATTGTTTGTAGATTTTTTAATGATGGTCTTTCTGACCAGTGTGAGGTGATACCTTGTGGTAGTTTTGATTTCCATTTCTCTAATAATGAGCAATGTTGAGCATGGTTCCGTGTCTTTGTTGGCCATCTGTCTGTCTTCTTTGGAGAAATATCTATTTAGATGTACCACCTATTTTTTGATTGGGTTGTCTTCCTTCCTTGTTTTGAGCTGCATGAGCTACTTGCCTATTTTGGAGATTACTTCTTTGTCAGTTGTTTCATTTGCAATTATTTTCTCTTATTTTGAGGGTTGTCTTATAATCTTATTCATTGTTTCTTTTGTTGTGTAAAAACTTTAAGTTTAATTAGGTCTCATTTGTTTACTTTTGTTTTTATTTCCATTACTCTAGTAGGTGAGTCAGAGAGGATCTTGCTATGATGTAGGTCAAAGAGTATTCTGTTTATGTTTTCCTCTAAGAGGTTTATAGTTTCTGACCTTACATTTGAATCTTTGCTATTGCACACTTAATAGACTCAGTATGGTATAAACCTGTTACATGTGCTGGGAACCACAAAATTTCCTGTGACTTTCTTCATTGTGACTTTTTTTTTTTTTTACTGCTGTGTCTAGAACTGAACACATAATATCCCTGAGGTATGCCTGTAATATCCAGGAGAAACATATGCCATGAAGAAAAATAAAATTGGGCAAGCATGAGAGTGAAAGGAAGCTACTGGGCAAAGAGATCAAGAAAGACTCCTAAGAGATAGCATTTGAGGAGAAACTTGAATGAAGAAAATGAGCATTACAGACAGTAGGGCCACCAGTGTTCCAGCTATGAAGATGGCATCTGCAAATGTCCTGAGGTCATGACTGTTTATAGAGCGCCAAAGGTCCTGTGACCATAATGGAGTCCGCAAAAAAGAATGGTATAAATATAAGATAGGGCAAGCAGCTAGTGATCAGACTGTGGATGGCCTACCAGGGTATGGTAAAGATTTGGGGTTTTATTATAAATTTGATGGGGAAACCACTGGAGAGCTTCAGGTAGAAGGTGGCATTTTGATTTACATTTTAAAACTATTCCTAGGTTTGGGGAAACATTATAGGAAAGCAGAATATTAGTTAAGGGGCTGGTTAGGTAGCACAGGTAAAGGATGATAGCAGCTTGCACTTAGGGTGGCATGGTGTGGGCAGTGAGAAGTGGTCTGACTCTAGATATACTTTCAAAGTATCAATGACTATTTGATGGGTTCGCTATGGTGCAAGAGAAGCAGGGTGGGTAGCAGTCAAGCAGGGTGGACAGCAGTCTACCTGGGGAACAGCTGGAGAGGAGCGTATTTACATGGTGCCTTTGTCCCTTTGGGTTGCAATAACAAAGTGTCACAGACTGGGCAGCTTTATAAGCAACAGAAATTTACTTCTCACAGTTCTGGAGGCTCGAAGTCTGAGAACAGGAGGGCAGCAGCATAACTGCTGAAGGCTCTCTTCCATGCTGTAACCTCATGTGTGGGAGGGGATAGGGAGCTCAGTGGGATCTCTCATAAGTACACTAACTCCATTCTTGAGGCTTCCACCCATATAGACCTAATCACTACCTCAAAACCCCACCCACTAACACCATCATCTTCGGAGGTTATAATGTCAACATAGCCATTTTGTAGAAGATATCGACACTCAGGTAATATCAAGTATGTTGGTCAAGAAAATCAAGGGTTCAGTTTTGGACACTGGGATAAACTGATTAAAAAGAATAGTCAAAATTCCTCAGTTTTCACTGTACCCACACTTTTCACCAAGTAACTTCTTAGGTCAATCCCTCTCTGATTCTAGGTTTGGTTATGTGGCTTGATTTAGAGAGGTCATGACTGTTCATAGAACACTAAAGAGACACAGCAGTTTCCCTATATTTTCAAGTGCTTGTGCTTTTTTTGATATTTCATGTCTGTCATTACCAAGAAAACAGGTCCAACCTAGCTGAGGCAGAAGAGCAACAGTGGAGACAAACAGCATGGTCCTGGTAGTAAGAAATTAATAAAGAAACTGAAGCATCAATAAAGGAATGAATCACAAAACCCAGGCTTCCTCTTGGACTATTTCACTGTGGAAAAAATTATCTTTATAGTTTAAGAAAGCTTATTAAAGCTTTTGGTGTCAGGGAATTCTATTTTTACAGAGTATTATCATATTTTGAGAAACTTGTCTCAAGTATAAGATTTCAGGGCATTTGTGGATTTCTTTGAATTACCAGCACTCACTCAGCTACTAGTTCATCATCAATGTCTTCATGGTTTTTGCTTCTGATACTTCCTGCAGGATAAAGAACAGAGATAAAGGTACCATGAAGCCAATAAAGCTAAAAGCTCAAGGTCATTCATTTGTTCATGGACATCAAGGCCTCAGCCTGGGAAGGACCCTAGCAATATGTTCACATGGTCATATATTTTTGAAGATTATGCAAAGGTACGATCTTTTAACGGCAACTGGTTAAGAGAACTGTCTCTTTGTAATTCAACTTCCTACATTACACTTCACTATATGTTACATGGAGTTGGGGTGGCTGTAGTTATTTGGGGGCTCTAGCTGAGGATGTATTTGAGTTGGAGATTAATTTGGTTAGTTAACGGTGGGATATATTTCTGTGTTTTGCAGCCAATTTCCATGACAGTTCAGCTTTTGCTAGTTATTCCAAGGGCAGCAATGCCATCCAGGAAATCTCCAGCACCTCCACATACTGACTAAACCGGCATCACAGCATAAAGATGCAGGGCCTGAAACCATATTGCAATGTAAGTGTGCCCTGCAGCTCTGGGTATATGTGAAAGGAGGAATGCTGCCTTTCGTAAAGCTCCTTAAGCCTTGTCACATGGGCACAACAGCACAAGAAGTATGCAGAAGTGTATTTTGAAAGATTCACAGAACTTTTGTAAGTTGATGTAGTTTGAACATATTTAATAGCACATGGAAAGTTGTTTTGAAGGTATCATTAAAACAAGTAAGAAACTAAACCTCTTGGCTTTGATCATATAAGAAAGGTACTTTTTATATCTTTATTTAAGAATGGAAGAAAGACCTTAAAAATTAAATATGAAATGAACATTTGATTAAATCAATAGAAATTATTCTGATGTTGAAGAAGTCTTTTGTACTAAAATAATTTTCAGACCACATCGAAAGCATTCATTAGGAGGAAAATGGTGAATAGAAGTAACAAACTGGTTCTTATTTGAGAATTCAATTAATAAAAAAGGGTGAATCATATGCACACTTGGGCATATTTCCATTTTTCAATTTGACAAAAATTAAGATTATGAAGATAAAATTCATCATAAAACAAACAATGACAAGTCACTGGTGATGTGATTCATCAATTTAAAGAGTATTAAGATTAGTCATTGTACAAGCAAATTTCAATTGTTGTTAAATGTTATAGCTCATACATTCAAGAAATATGGTAGAGGTGTTTCAAAATTTGATAATTCTAAAAAAGTTTACATACCACTACTGATAACAAGATGTGATGCCCAAATAAGATGTCAGTAAAAAATAAATTTCAGTCAGACATCTTAAAGAGAAAGCTGTATTATGATTCTATTTTCTCTGCAGAAGGATGTTTCAAAATAATTTTTATATTTAAAGGTAAAGAGATAAAGCATTTTGTGCCAACATATACAGTGGCCAAGATATTAGAGAGGTGGTATGGCATTATATTAATAAAAATATACTGCTCTTCTGATTTTGTGATGTTTGCATTGTTAGCTTATTAATTTCATAATTTGTTATGAATTATTACCTCATTCTAAATATTCACATTCCTACCTAATTTTGTATTCACAGACACATGTCTTTAAGTCATGGATCTTTAGGTTTATGAATCGTGTATGCTGTGCCATTGGTTACTTTTCCCTGATACGACTGCTCAGAAGTTTACATTTAAAAAATCAACTAAAATGTATACATGAAGCACAACGGTAGTTCAATCAAAGTAGAAATGTCATAGTGAAAATGCAGCTGCCTCAGCAACCATCTCCCTTTGTGATGGCTACACTGCAATTTCACTACTGGTATTCGCCTTCAACAGGGTGGTTTGTTTCAATAAACTGAAGTTCCCAATAAGGGTAAGTGATTCGAAGTGAAAGTGATATTAACCAAATGCATGACAAAATGGAGCACAAGCATTAAAATAAGCAAAGAAATATAAATAGAACTTTGATTATATGGTTGCAAGAAAGAAAGCAGATGGATTTTTATCAAGTAAAGTGTCAGTGCCCAAAGCAGAACAATCAGCTATATGTGCTATCAATAGAAACTAAAGAAATATGGCCTGGAAGGTGTTTAATTAATTCAATAGAACACAAAAAGTGTAAGTTGTGAATTCTGAATAACTGATTCAAAGATTTAACTATTTAAGAGTTTTCTTAAATTTTTTAACCATCTAGTGTAGTTACTGAAGATATATGGCCTTTGTCTTCTTTCTAGAAATTCTACCAATTCTAGGATTTGAATCCAGTGAATATCAAACCCGTGAACACTTCATTTAGCTTACAGTAACTGAGTCATACTTCAACTTTTTTGAATTAAGAAGGAAATACAGTGCTTTCTTAAGAGGCAAGAAAATTCAATTTATTTAAAACATTTTTTTTAAGCTTTGGCAAATCAAGTATCGTCAGGGGTACACTCCATGGTAGACACTGCAAACTGAGATGTAAGTGCAAAATCTCACTATTTAACCAAGGTGATGTTTAAAATATTTGAAATAGGGGTACATAATATTATGTCATTACTGGTGATGTTAACCTTGATCATTCGGTTAAGGTATATCTGCCACTTAGTGAAATATAAATATTCCCTGCTCCTTTGTCATTCATAAGTATCTTAGGAGTTAAACCTTGAGATTATGCAAATGTCCTATCCTCCACCAACTTTAGTTTTTGTATATATCAGAGGATTGTACCTGCAACAATTATCACTGTGGTATCTGCCTAATGGTAATTTTCTCTTTCATTCTTCCACTGGACTGTAATCCATGCTATTTATTAATTAGAATTCTTTCCTAAAAGAGAGTACCCCACCACCCCACTTATTTCTGTAGTTATTTATATCACCAAGGAGTCAGGAGTACTTATTTTATTTCACAAGTTATAATCCAAAACTTTAATTATATATCAGGTTGCTCACAAAGTCCCAGTTTTGGCCCTTTGGAACTCCTCCTGGTTCATATGTCCTTTCGACATGCTCCTATTCTTTTTCAAGACACACACGCATTCCGGGCAATTATCATATTTTCCCCACCCCAGCCATGGAACCAACTACTTCTCCAAAGAACTCAGAATCCTTTTATTGGAAGATGGCTTTTTGTTTAAAAATCAAGGATCTGGGTGCTGTGTATGCTTTTTGCTATTTGAGGATCACTGATCTTAGGCTTTCTCAGTGGACAGAGTCAAGAAATATATGTATGTATAGTAACCCATGCCCATACTCATATTTGTAATCACACATAACCTTAGTTTAATCACAAGAAGCCATGAGACAATTAAGAGCGATTCTACCAAATGACTGACTAGCATACTTCAAAAGTGTCAGGTTCATGAAAGAGAAGAAAAGAATGAGTAACTGTTTGGAGGAGATTGCAGAGACAATTAAATATGATGTGGGAGCTTGTATTGAAAAAAGAAAACCATTCATGAGAAAACTGATGAAATCAAATAGGGTCTGTACTTTAGTTTATGGCAGGTGTTGGCACATGGCATAACCCATTGACCCTATCTGGTCTGCCACTTGTTTTTGAAATAAAGTTTGGACACACTCTCATTTTCCACATATGGTCTATGACTATTTTTGTGCTGCAAGGACAGAGCTACACAGTACTGGCTAAGAGAGTTACTCTCTAGTCTTTAACAGAAACAGCTTGCCAGCTCCTGGTTTATAGTCTTGTACCTAATTTTGTATCCACAGGGCACACCCCCTTGAACCATTTTTAAATCCTGTGTTTGGCAACTGTATTATGGTTAGATAAAATGTTAACATTAGGGACAAATAGTGTACAGAAACTCTTTGAACTATTTCTACAATTACTCCATGGCCTAAAATTACTTCAAAATAAAAAAAAAAATTAAATTGAATTAGGCGCCAACTTAAAAAAAATAAGGAAAATTTGCATAAAATTTCTGTATTTGTGGGTTTTTTTCTTCAAATCAGGATGTCTGATAACACTGCCCAATAATCAAAAGAAAATGAAAGTTGGGATTTATGGATAACATGTCTGATACTGCTGTTATTGACTTGCCATTGACTTTGATAGCATCAGAACCCTGACTTTGTTTGGCATGAATATTATTGAAAAGATCACATTTCCTACTCATTATTTTAGCCATGTATAGTTAATGCTTTGGTGAGAAAAGGAAGGCTCATTAAAAAGGGTCAGAAGTCTGGCATGAGTCCTATTTATCCTTCCCCTTTTCTACAGCTCCTTGCCCAGACAATCAACATGATGGTTAGAGGTCCAGTGGACACTGATATTATGGCAGCTTGGGTGGATACTGCTAGCGAAATCTCAATGTTGTTTACAAAAACTGGGGGCTTCATTTACCAAAATATTTTTGGTAGAACATGTGTCCTTGGTGAAGAAGCAAGCACTAAAGTAGCACTGCCCAAGAGAAAGGCAATATTCAGCACAAATGTGAGTCACAAATCCAATTTTAATTCAGAAAAGGCAATGGCAACCCACTCCAGTACTCTTTCCTGGAAAATCCCATGGATGGAGGAGCCTGTTAGGCTATAGTCCATGGGGTCGCTAAGAGTTGGACATGACTGAGAGACTTCACTTTCACTTTTCACTTTCATGCATTGGAGAAGGAAATGGCAACCCACTCCAGTACTCTTGCCTGGAGAATCCCAGGGACAGAGGAGCCTGGTGGGCTGCCATCTATGGGGTCGTACAGAGTTGGACACAACTGATGCAACTTAGCAGCAGCGAGCTGCATTGGGCTTCCCAGGTGGCAGAGCAGTAAAGAATCTGCCTGCCAATGCAGGAGACACAAGAGACAGGTTTGATACCTGGGTGGGGAAGATCCCCTGGAGGAGGAAATGGTAACCAACTCCAGTATTCTTGCCTGGGTAATCCTGTGGACAGAGGAGTCTGGTGGGCTACAGTCCACGGGGTCACAAAGAGCCAGACACGACCAAACGACTAAGAATACATACACAATAACTGCATTAAAAAGGTAAAGGAAACAGGCAAAGTTTTAATAATGCATTTTATACTAAAAAGCCTCTTGATGAAAGTGAAAGAGGAGAGCGAAAAAGTTGGCTTAAAGCTCAACGTTCAGAAAATGAAGATCATGGCATCTGGTCCCATCACTTCATGGGAAATAGATGGGGAAACAGTGGAAACAGTGTCAGACTTCATTTTTCTGGGCTCCAAAATCACAGCAGATGGTGATTGCAGCCATGAAATTAAAAGACGCTTACTCCTTGGAAGGAAAGTTATGACCAACCTAGATAGCATATTCAAAAGCAGAGACATTACTTTGCCGACTAAGGTCCATCTAGTCAAGGCTATGGTTTTTCCTGTGGTCATGTATGGATGTGAGAGTTGGACTGTGAAGAAGGCTGAATGCTGAAGAATTGATGCTTTTGAACTGTGGTGTTGGAGAAGACTCTTGAGAGTCCCTTGGACTGCAAGGAGATCCAACCAGTCCGTTCTGAAGGAGATCAGCCCTGGGATTTCTTTGGAAGGAATGAAGCTAAAGCTGAAACTCCAGTACTTTGGCCACCTCATGCAAAGAGTTGACTCACTGGAAAAGACTCTGATGCTGGGAGGGATTGGGGGCAGGAGGAGAAGGGGACCACCGAGGGTGAGATGGCTGGATGGCATCACTGACTCGATGGACGTGCATTTGAGTGAACTCCGGGAGTTGGTGATGGACAGGGAGGCATGGCGTGCTGCAATTCATGGGGTCGCAAAGACTCATGGGGACAAGGCTGAGCGACTGAACTGAACTGAATCAAAATATTATTTCAACAGTTGCCAATGAGATATTTTCATTTATGTTTTCTTACTAAACTTTGAAATCTATTGTATACTTTATACTTAAGGCACATCTCAATTGGGAGCAGCCAAATTTCAAGTTCTCATCAATCACAGGTGATTAGTGGTTTCCATACTGGGAAGTGAAAGTTGTTCAGTCACGTCTGACTATTTGTGACCCCGTGGACTGTCTAGTCCATGGAATTCTCTAGGCCAGAATACAGAAATGGGTAGCCTTTCCCTTCTCCAGGGGATCTTCTCAACCTAGGGATCGAACCTAGGTCTCCTGCACTGCAGGAGGATTCTTTACCAGCTGGTAGCCACAAGGGATGCCCAAGAATACTGGAGTGGGTAGCTTATCCCTTCTCCAGCAAATCTTCCTGACCCAGGAATTGAACCAGGGTCTCTTGCATTGCAGGCAATTCTTTTTTTTTTTTTAAATATAAATTTATTTATTTTAATTGGAGGCTAATTACTTACCAACTGAGCTATCAGGGAAGCCCCACAAGTCTAGAATACTCTGTGACTTACTGTGATGTGTTAAAGATCTTAGGAGTGATTGTAATCAGAGAAGAAAAAGGATGAAATTATAACTATAATAGATTAATGCATTTTCCAATAAGAATATGATAGAAATTATATTAGCAATACAAAAGTGAAAAGTGAAAAAAGTCCCTCAGTCATGTCCCAACTCTTTGTGACCCCATGGACTGTGTATTCTCCAGGCCGGAATACTGGAGTGGATAGCCTTTTCCTTCTCCAGGTGATCTTCCCAGCCCAGGGATCGAACCCAGGTCTCCTGCATTGTAGGCAGATTCTTTACCAACCGAGCTATCAGGGAAGCCCAGCAATACAAAACTTTATACCAATTAGTTGGATTTTTTTAGTTTTTTTAACATGGCAATGTTAAAGTATATACTCTGCAGTATGTGCATGCTAAGTAGCTTCAGTCATGTCTGACTTTCTGCGACCCCATGGACTATAGCCCGCCAGGATCCTCTGTCCATGGGATTCTCTAGGCAAGAATACTACAGTGGGTTGCTATTTTTGCCTCCAGGGGATCTTCCCAACCCAGAGACTGAACCCACATCTCTTATGTTTCCTGCACTGGCAGGTGAGTTCTTTACCACTAGTGCTACCTGGGAAGCAATATAGAAGCATATCATTAGAAATTGGGGGTTCTCTGGTGACTCAGCTGGTAAAAAAGAAAAAAAAACCCACCTTGAATGCCAGAGACACAAGAGAGGCGAGTTTGATCACTGGGTGGGGAAGATCCTCTGGAGAAGGAAATGGCAATTCACTTCAGTATTTTAGCCTGGAAAATTCCATCGACAGAGGAGCCATGGGGTTACAGAGAATCGGACACCACTGAGCACAAACACACACACACACACATCATTGGAAAATGTCTCACTTATAACTCAAATATTTTGTAGATAAAGGAATTATTGGGATATTAAATTGTGCCAAAATAAAGCCTATTAAACTTTAGTTAACATCCCAAACATATAATGAAACATTTATTTACATCCTGCAACACTAGATAATAAAACATAGGCGTTCTGCAGTGAATATAAATGTCAAAATTAATAGTACAATTTTATAAACAGCTTTCAAAGTGATTATTAGACTTTAGGGCAGGATTCATTTACATTAAAAATTGACATGCAAGGATTTTCTCCAGAGTCAAATGGGGTCATTAAAAAAAAAAAATCTATAAATTAGGTCAAAGAGAAGGTATAGAGATCAGGTTGCATGTTAACAAGCCAGAAAACATTTAGGCAAAAATTAAAGCTGCACAGAAAATTAAATATTTTTCTGAAAATATTTGAAGAAAAATATTCTTAAACAGCTTATGTACTTTAACACCAATAAAACAATTTGAAGGCTTAAGGCTGTCAAATACCTGATAATTCAGTAATACCTAGAGTATGTGTTTTTTTGTGGTAGACTTTCATTTGCATTCCTTGAGATTGTAAGAAAAATAATTTGCACCAAATGTAAATGGCAAAAGTTACACATTTAAAAAACTGACTATATATTGTTCTGGCATTCTCTGTAGAAAAAATGGGATAAACATAAGAGTAAAAAGTAGGAAAAAAATAACTGAGAACCCCAGGAACAAAGATATTCTCGACATTTTGGTCTACCTCCTTCCACACTAATACTAGCATAATTACTGCTGACAGATCTTGTTGATACAATAAACCCAGGGGGGTCTTCCTGTGGGTCATATTCTACCAACAGATCTGCTAATCACTCTTGGAAAATATATACCATCACACTTCCCTCTCCTACACAGCCAGCTTTCTGAAGGCTGCAGAGAGTTCCTTTAATCTGGAGTTGATCTGTTGGTAACTTCTCTCATGTGCTCTTCCCCCTACATCATCCCCCCTCGATCAAAACTCAACACCTGTACAATAAGACCTCTGTCTAAACACACTTTCTTTCAGTTAGCTCAAAGCTTTGTAATACTCCTATTTAAGAAAAAAAAAATCTTTGCTTGCATAGAGACACAGATTACCAGCTTTGCTTATTTACAACATTAGAACAGTAGAAATATCTGGAAGAAACATCATCTTTCACCTCATACTCACTAATAACATTGGTACTGGCTATAAATACAGCCCTTTGGTTCTATTTTACTGGGCTTTACTTTGTGCCTGGAAGAATCTACTTTAGAAATAGATTCAACAATAAATATTTATCAAGGTCTTAACAGGGCAGACTTTGGGAACAGGGCAGACTTTGGGTTCAGGGCAGGATAGTGAATTGTGCATGAATCAGATATGGTCCTTTGGTTTCACAAAAGTAATAGTTTAATAGGGAAGATGGTCATTAGTAAACTAAGCAAATGAATACATATTTACATACTGGCATCAATGTACTAAAGGCAATAGACAACTGATGCTGAGGTGGAGAACAGAAGATAGCCAATCTTAGTTACTGACCAGAATTCAGGAAGAACTGACAAAAATTCAGGAAGTTTCCCACTTTCTACATCAAAACGGAGCCTTCCGCTCAGAAGCATGCCACTGTAGTAAAGGAGGCCAGGACAGAATGACTTGCACTAAGAGTTCCTACACTGGTTTTATTTTTCATTTTGTTTTTTAATAGAAATATAGTTGGTTTACAAAGTTGTGCTAGTTTCTGGTATACAGAAAAGCATAACAGATTTTTTCCAGATTCTTTTCTATTATACTTCATTACGAAATACTGAATACAATTCCCTGTGCACTGGGACCTTATTGTTTATCTGTTTTAAATACAGTAGTTTGTATCCCAAATTCCTAATTCATCTCTCCCTCACACGCTTTCCCCTCTGGTAACCCTATGCTTATATTCTACGTCTGTGAGTCTGTTTCTGTTTAATAAGTTCTGTAATAAGTTCGCTGGTATTATTATCTACACTGGTTTTAAAAAGTAAATTCTGAATGATTTACTAAGGTAGTGTCATTCACGTGGAGAAGGTTCTCTTTCGGGGTTTCCCTGGTGGTTCAGATGATGAAGAATCTGCCTGCAATGCAGGTACGGAAATCCTCCCAACAACCACCATGGAGGGGAAAAAAGTGTCTTAAAGAAGCTTTTATTAGATTTCCTATTGTTATAAGGGTATGTCTTCTTCAAGGCTACTGTATGCACCCTACCTTTGAAGCTGATCTCAGATATAATAAAAGAAAAGCTAACTGCAAAGTTTATGACAAAATCCAGCACCCATTTATGATAAAAAACTCTCCAGAAAATGGGCATAAAGGAACCTATCTCAACATAATAAAGGTCAAATATGGCAAACTCACAGCAAACTTTCTTATCAGTGGTGAAAAACTGAAAGACAAGGAAAAAGACAAGGATGCCCACTATCACAACAATTATTCAATATAGTTTTGGAAGTCGTACCCACAGCAATTAGGGAAGAACAAGAAGTAAAAGGAATCCAGATTGGAAAAGAAGGTATAAACTCTCACTGTTTGCAGATGACATGATATTATACATAGAAAACCCTAAAGGTGCTATAAGAAAATTATTAGACTAATCAGTGAATTTAGTAAAGTTGCAGGATATAAAATTAACATACAGAAATCCCTTGCATTCTTATACACTAACAATGAAAAATCAGAAAGATAAATCAAGGAAAAAATTCCATTCATCATTGCAACAAAAAGAATACAATACCAAGGGATAAACCTACCTAAGTAGACAAAAAAACATATATATAGAAAACTATGAGAAACTGATGAAAGAAATCTAAGAAGACACAAACAGATGGAGAGATACATGGAAGAATCAATATTGTGAAAATAACTACACTACCTAAGGCAATCTACACATTCAGTGCAATCCCTATCAAATTGTCAACAGCATTTTTCATAGAACTAGGACAAACAATTTCACAATTTGTATGGAAACACAAAAGACCTTGAATAGCCAAAGCAATCTTTTTTTTAAAAAATATAAATTTATTTATTTTAATTGGAGGGCGTGCTATGATTCATGGGGTCACAAAGAGTCATACATGATTGAGTGACTGAACTGAACTGAACTGAATTACTTTACAATACTGTATTGGTTTTGCAATACATCAACGTGAATCTGCCACAGGTATACACGTGTGTCCCCTCCTGAATCCCCCTCCCTCCTCCCTCCCCGTACCACCCCCTCTGGGTCGTCTCAGTGCACCAGCCCCAAGCATCCAGTATCATGCAGCGAACCTGGACTGGTGATTCGTTTCATATATGATATTATACATGTTTCAAAGCAATCTTGAGAAAGAAGAATGGAGATGGAGGAATCAACCTTTCTGACCAGAGTATACTACAAAGCTACAGCCATCAAGACAGTGTGGTATTGGAACAAAAACAGAACTATAGATCAATGGAACAAGATAGAAAGCCCAGAGATAAACCTACACACCTATGGGTACCTTATGTTTGACAAAGGAGGCAAGAATATACAACAAAGAAAAGACAGCCTTTTCAGTAAATGGTGCTGGGAAAATTGGACAGCTACACGTAAAAGAATGAAATTAGAACACTTCCTAACACTGTACACAAAAATAAACTCAGAGACTTTCCAGGTGGTTCAGTGGCTAAGACTCCATGCTCCCAACACAGGGGGCTCTGGTTCAATACTTGTCAGGGAACTAGATCACACATTCTGAAACTAGGAGTTTGCATGCCACACCTAAAGATGCTGCATGCTACCACTAGAAGATTCGGCATGCTGCAATGAAGATTATAGAGCCAGTGTGCTGTAACTAAGCACCAGCAAGGCCAAATAAATAAATAAAAAGAATATGTATTTAAATAAATAGATAATCTCAAAATGGATTAAAGGCCAGAAGCTGTAAAACTCACAGAGGAAACTATAGACAAAAAATTCTTTGACATAAATCACAGCAATATACTTATTGACCCACCTCCTAGAGTAATGGAAATAAAAACAAAAATAAACAAATGGGACCTAATTAAGCTTTAGCACAGCAAAGGAAACTATAAATAAGATAAAAAGACAACCCTCAGAATGGGAGAAAATAATTGCAAATGAAGCAGCTGAAAAAGAATTAATCTTAAAATTTCCAAAAGCAGCTCACGCAGCTCAATACCAAAAAAAAAACAACCCAATTAAGAAGTGTGCAGAAGACCTAAACAGACATTTCTCCAAAGACATAAAGATGGCCAACAAACACACGAAAAGATGCTCAACATCTCTCATTATTACAGACATGCAAATCAATACTGCAATGAGATGTCACCTCACACTGGTCAGAATGTCCATCATCCAAAAAATCCACAAACAATAAATGCAAGAGAGGGTGTAGAGAAACGGGAACACTCCTGTCTGTTGGTGGCAATGTAAGTTGATACAGCCATTATGAAGAACAAAATGGAGATTCCTTTAAAAACTAGGAATAAAACTACCATATAACCTATCAATCCCACTACTGGGCATATACCCTGAGAAAACCACACTTTAAAAAGACACATATAATCCAGTGTTTATTGCAGCACTATTTACAACAGCTCAGACATGGAACCAACCTAGATGTCCACTGAAAGATGAATGGCTAAAAAAAAAAATTGTGGTACATATACACAATGGAATATTACTCAGCCATAAAAAGGAATGCATTTGAGTCAGTTCTAGTGAGGTGGATGAACCTAGAGCCTGTTATACCAAGTGAAGTAATTCAGAAAGAAAAAACAAATACTGTGTATTAATGCATATATATGGATCTAGAAAAATGGTACTGATGAACTTATGCACAGGGCAAGAATAGAGACACAGACATAAAGAACAGGCTTTGGACACAGCGGGGGGAAGGAGAGAGTGACAGATTGAGAGAGTAACATTGAAACATATACATTACCATATTAAAAATAGATAGCTAACAGAAGTTGCTATATAACATAGGGAACTCAATGAGGTGCTCTGTGAAGACCCTGAATGATGGGATGGGGTGGGGTGAGGGAGGGAGGTTCAAGGAGGGGGACATATGTATACTTATGGCTGATTCACATTGTTGGGTGGCAGAATTCAAGCCAACACAATATATTGTAGAGCAATTATCCTCCACTTAAAAATGAATTTTGTGAGACAGCAAAAGAGACACAGATGTATAGAATGGACTTTTGGACTCTGAGGGAGAGAGAGAGGGTGGGATGACTTGGGAGAATGGCACTGAAACATGTATACCATCATGTAAGAAACTAATCGCCAGTCTATGTTCAATGCAGGATACAGGATGCTTGGGGCTGGTGCATGGGGATGATCCAGAGAGATGATATGGGGTGGGAGGTGGGAGGGGGGTTCAGGATTGGGAACTCATGTACACCCGTGGCAGATTCATGTCAATGTATGGCAAAACCAATACAGTATTGTAAAGTAAAATAAAGTAAAAAAAAAAGATTAAACTGAAAAAAAAAGTTATTCAAATTATTCAAATAAATAATCGGGTTAAATCATAATGTATTTTTGCTTTAAAAATAAAACCTGAATCTGAACTTCCAAAAAAATAAATAAATAAATGAAAATTTAAAAAAAAGAAAGAAGAAAAGAAATCAATAACAAAAATCTCTGTGAAGTCCCCAAGTATTTGGAGACTAAATAATATAGTTCTAAAAAACCATGAGTTAAAGGAGAAATCAAAAGCAAAATTAGAAATATTCAGAAGTAAATAAACATTTAAAAAAACACATACAATTTTATGGGATGGAAAAACAATAGAACCTGTGGGACTTTTTTTAATAGCTATATTACTAATAAAATAAGAAAAGTCTCAAAATAATGACCTCGCCTTTGGCCTTAACAAAGCTAGGAAAAAAAGAGCAATAAAACTCAAATTAGAAGAAAGTAAATAAATATCACTATGGAAGTTAATACATTGCATAAAAACAATGGAAAAAAAGGAATAAAATAGAAGTCTGTTTCTTTTTATGATTGATACAATTTATAACAGCAGAAGTGATTAGGACAAAAAGATATGACACAGTTTACCATTCATGATTTTTGATTTACCAATGTTATAAATGATAGAGGAGGCATCACTACAAGTTTTAAAAATATAAAAGGACAATTAAAAATGTGTGACAATGAACTTGTGAACTTGGATGAAATGGTAGTCTTTGAAAGACACAAACAACCAAAGCCCACTAAATAATGGAATCATATCTACTAAAGAACTTGAGTTTGTAATTTAAAACTTTCCAACAAAGAAAACTAAGTATAGATAACTTTCCTGGCCAACTCAACTAATTAAAGAATAAACAATATCAATTCTATACAACTTTTTCAGAAAAATGGAAATAAAGGAATCCTTTCCAACTCATTGTATTAAGCAAGCATCACTGTTACCAAAACCCAGTAGAGTAGACAATAATCACCATGATATAGATAGATTTCAATGAAAATTTTACCAAAGGAATCCGACAGTATAATATTAAAAGGGTAATACATCATGGCCAAATAGGGTTTATTTCAGAAAAGCAAGTTTGGTTTACATTTGAAAAAAATCAATGTAATTCACCATATTAATAAGCTAAAAATTATATTCTCAATAGACACATAAACAGCATTATCAACTCTGACATCTATTCCTAATGAAAAATCTCAGCAAACTTGGAATAGAAGGGAACTATCTACCTTGATGAAGTATATTTATAAAAGATATAGAGCCAACATCATATTTAATAGTAAAGGAATTGATTGTTTTTCCCCTCTTAGAAATGAAAAACAAGACAAAGATGTCTGCTTTCACCACATCTATTCAACATCGTTCTAGAGAATCTAGTTAGGGCAAGAGGGAAGAAAAAAAAAGATGATTAATTTCATCAATTCTTGTTAAGTATGTGGAAGGACTGGGGTTCTCATATACTTCTAGGGGAAAGTAAAATAGTTTAAGTGTTTTGGAAAACAGTCTGGCAGTTTCTTGAAATGTTAAGCATATGCCTGCTATATGACCTAGTCATTTCATCTAAGTACTCACTCAAGAAAAATGAAAGCATATGCCTATACAAAGCCATGTGCATGCCTATTCAGTAGCTTTACTGGTAATAGCCAAAAACTGGAAGCAACCCTGTCTATCAACAGGTAAACATATAAACCATCTGTTTTGTATGTGTACTACAGACTATTGCTTAGCAATAAAATGGAATGAACTATTGGTATATGTTGCAACTTGGAGGAACTTAAGTAAGGATGCAGACCAAAATGTATGCATACTATTATAATTTTATTTACATAAAACTCTAGGTAATGCAACTAATACATAGTGATAGAAATAAGATCAGAGGTTTCCTGGGGACATAGGTAGAGGTGGAAAGGGAGGGAAATGAGAGAGAGATTTTAAATGGCCACATGATGGACAGAAATACAAAAAACCTCAAATAGCCAAAGCAATCTTGAGAAAGAAGAATGGAGCTGGAGGAATCAACCTGCCTGACTTCAGGCTCTACTACAAAGCCACAGTCATCAAGACAGTATGGTACTGGCACAAAGACAGAAATATAGATCAATGGAAAAAAATAGAAAGCCCAGAGATAAATCCACACACCTATGGACACCTTATCTTCGACAAAGGAGGCAAGAATATACAATGGAGGAAAGATAATCTCTTTAACAAGTGGTGCTGGGAAAACTGGTCACCCACTTGTAAAAGAATGAAACTAGAACACTTTCTAACACCATACACAAAAATAAATTCAAAATGGACTAAAGATCTAAACATAAGGCCAGAAACTATAAAATGCCTAGAGGAAGACATAGGCAAAACACCCTCCAACATAAATCATAGCAGGGTCCTTTATAACCCACCTCCCAGAATATCGGAAATAAAACCAAAAAAAAAAAAAATGGGATCTAATAAAATTAAAAGCTGTTGCACAACAAAGGAAACTATAAGCAAGGTGAAAAGACAGCCTTTAGAATGGGAGAAAATAATAGCAAACGAAGCAACTGACAAAGAATTAATCTCAAAAATATACAAGCAACTCCTGCAGCTCAATTCCAAAAAAATAAACAACCCAGTCAAAAAACGGTCCAAAGAACTAAACAGACATTTCTCCAAAGAAGACATACAGATGGCTAACAAACACATGAAAAGATGCTCAACATCACTCATTATTAGAGAAATGCAAATCAAAACCACAATGAGGTACCATTTCATGCCAGTCAGAATGGCTGCTATCCAAAAGTCTATGAGCAATAAATGCTGGAGGGGGTGTGGAGAAAAGGGAACTCTCTTACACTGTTGGTGGGAATGCAAACTAGTACAGCAGCTATGGAGAACAGCATGGAGATTCCTTAAAAAACTGGAAATAAAACTGCCATATGACCCAGCAATCCCACTGCTGGGCATATACACCAAGGAAACCAGAATTGAAAGGGACACGTGCAACCCAATGTTCATCGCAGCACTGTTGATAATAGCCAGGACATGGAAGCAACCTAGATGTCCATCAGCAGATGAATGGATAAGAAAGCTGTGGTACATATACACAATGGAATATTACTCAGTCATTAAAAAGAATACATTTGAATCAGTTCTAATGAGGTGGATGAAACTGGAGCCTATTATACAGAGTGAAGTAAGCCAGAAAGAAAAACCCTGATACAGTATACTAATGCATATATATAGAATTTAGAAAGATGGCAACAATAACCCTGTATGTGAGACAGTAAAAGAGACACAGATATATAGAACAGTCTTTTGGACTCTGTGGGAGAAGGCAAGGGTGGGATGATTTCGGAGAATGGCATTGAAACATGTATATTACTATATATCAAACAGATCACCAGTCCAGGTTTGATGCATGAGACAAGGCGCTAAGGGCTGGAGCACTGGGTTGACCCAGAGGGATGGGATGGGATGGAGGTTGGGAGGGGGGTTCAGGATGGGGAACACAGGTACATTCGTAGCAGATTCATGTCAATGTATGGCAAAACAAATACAATATTGTAAAGTAAAAAATAAATTTAAAAAATAAAAGGCCAGAAGAAAATTTTTGATGATGGAAACATTCACTGCCTTGATTGATGTTGATGATTTCATAGTTATATACATATGTCAACATGTATCAAATTGTCCACTTTAAATATGGGCAATTTTTATATGTCTGTTACACCTCAATGAAGTTTTTTTTTCTTAAAAAGAGTATTCATTTCCTCATCTGTACTAGCTACATAAGGAAGCTCAATATCCTTATAGAGTTAATGCTATTGCATTGTCAAGGCAGATATAAAACATTCCCACCAAAGCAGAAAGCTCTATTAGAGAGCAGTGCTCTAACTCCTATAACTGCAATTAAGAAGTGAATGATAACTTTTAAACAGCATTTAGGGATTACTCTTCCCTCTCACAAATGCCTCATGTACTTTTAACCATTACTTGCAATACTCTGTAATATACGCAAAGTTCCTCAAATATCATGACACCATATCTCGCAAAAAGTTCTTTCTGCGGTTGGATATACACAAGTTCTTTTTTGTTTGTTTCTGTCTTTTAATCACAACTTTCAAACATTTTCTAAGTGCTCAGTGCCTTCTCTGCTTACCTAGAATCATACAAAGAACCAAATATTCGAGCTGTGTAAAATGATCACCATATTTGACCTTTACTGAAATACAGTGATAAAGGGAAACATGTACACATTTGGGACACAATTTATGTTTGTGAAATGCAGAGTGAGGTTGTAATTGCTAAAACTTCTAACATGACCTTTGGCCTATTTTATGGAAGTTGAGTTTAAAATTGTTACAAATTCAGAAAGATTGAATTAAATTACTTGCCCAAGAGAGTGCTATTTTAATTTATCCTACTTTTTCACTTGACTTTTAAACAATCTTTTTCCAAAAGTTAACTGAACCTGCGTCTCAACTTGTTAGCAGGGTTTGGATTAATGACTGTTGTGATTGAGACTGAATAATCAATATTTTATGAATACAGGAGAACCTCATTTTCTTGTGCTTTACTTTATTGCACTTTGCAGATAAATTGCTTTTTTTTTTTTTTTTTTTTACGAATTGAAGGCCTGTGGCAATGCTGCGCTGTTAGTGCCATTTTTCAAACAGTGTTATTGTCTAAAGGCATATACATTGTTATTATATATACAATGTTATTATACACTTAACTGACTATACTTAAGCATAAACATAACTTTTATATACATGGGAAGCCATAAAATTCATGTGAGCTGCTTATTGCAGTAGCTTGAAACGACACCCACAGTACTTCTGAGGTACAACTGGAATCAGTAATTTTTCAAGCCTGAGTTAAGAGAACCCCCAGTTGAGTGACTGAGAGAAGAGAAGGATGTTTTGTCCTCAGAAGAGTCTGATTAGAAGAAAATATTCAAGAGAGAAGCATAGCTTATCACCACAACTCTCAACCTGGAATCAGTGAAGGTAGAAATAAGAATCATTAAGGCTTGTTCATCATTGGGCATTTATGACTGAAAATATGGGTCCAAAGAAAGTGAAGCAGTGATGGTCTTTACTGTTGTATGAAAAAGCTGTATACTGTCACTCTGCTTATTTAACTTAAGTGCAGGGTACATCATGAAAAATGCTGGGCTGGATGAAGCACAAGCTGGAATCAAGATTGCTGGGAGAAATAACAATAACCTCAGATATGCAGATGACACCACCCTTATGGAAGAAAGTGAAGAGGAACTAAAGAACCTCTTGATGAAGGTGAAAGAGGAGAGTGAAAAAGCTGGCTTAAAATTCAACATTCAAAAAAAAAGATCATGGCATCTGGTCCTATCACTTCATGGACCCTTCACTAGTACCCTCAACTAGAATACCCTTGAGCCCTCCAGTCTATCCCACCACACTTCACTCAACTGTGTTATCCACAAAGTCTCTGAGAGAATATCCAGATGCCTGTAATGGTTAACACAGGTACCCCCCCGCCCCCGCCCCCGCCGTCTGTTTGAAAGTTTGCTTTACACCACTTTGCTTGAAGACCTCAATCAGTACATGTTCTCACTAGCCAAAAGAAATCCAAAGAGAATTTTCACTTTTACAGTAAAAAAAAAGACAAAAGGTGAAATAGCGTTCAGAATCTGCTTCTCAGGGGAGCTGCTATGGAAGCAGATGTGCACCCCTGTTAGAGGGGCACTGACCGCTTCTTCTTTGGGAACTGCACCCAGCATCTCAGCATCAGTTGAGTCTATGAGCATCTGTGTTTTATCCTGATTTATTTTGTGCATCTGTCAGCAAGGTGTGTCATAGGGCAGCTGTTTCTTTGATTAACACCATTTTGATTTATGGAAAGTTTCACAGGAAAGCTCTACTTTTGCATAGTAGGGGAGACCTGTAAGACTTGGGTTGAGGTCCTGGAGGAGCGAGCAAAAGATGTGGTACTTATACAGTGGAACACTACTCAGCCATATAAAGTGAAATGTTGCCATTTACAACAACACAGATGTACTTAGAGGGTCTTCTCATGTTAAGTGAAATGTCAGACAGAAAGACAAATACTGTGTGATATCACTTACAAGTGGAATCTAAAAAATACAATAATTTAGTGAGCATAACAAAAAGAAACTGACTCACAGATACAGAGAACGTACTAGTGATTACCAATGGGGAGAGGTAAAGAAGGAGGGGCAAAATAAGGGTAGGTGATTAAAAGGTACAAACCATCATGTATGAGATAAGCTACAAGTATGGAGATTCCTTTAAAAACTAGGAATAAAACTACCATATGACCCAGAAATCCCAGGACTAGGCATATACCCTGAGGAAACCAAAACTGCAAAAGACACATGTACCTCAATGTTCACTGCAGCACTATTTACAATAGCCAAGACATGGAACCAACCTAGATGTCCATCAACAGATGAATGGATAAAGAAGTTGTGGTACACATACACAATGGAGTATTACTTAGCCATAAAAAGGAACACATTTGAGTCCGTTCTAATGAGGTAGATGAACGTAGAGCCTATTATACAAAGTGAAGTAAGTCAGAAAGAGAAAAATAAATATCATATATTATTGAATATTTATGGAATCTAGAAAGATGGTACTGGTAAACCTATTTGTAGGGCAGCAATGGAGACAAAGACATAGAGAACAGACTTATGAACACAAGTGAGGGGGAGGAAGGAGAGGGTGAGATGTATGAAAGAGTAACATGGAAACACATACACTACCATTTGTAAAATAGATAGCCCATGGGAATTTGCTGTGTGACTCAGGGAACTCAAACCGGGGCTCTGTAACAATCTAGAGGGGTGGGATGGGGAGGGAGGTTTTGACATGGAGGGGACTTATGAATACCTATGGCTGATTCATACTGATATTTGACATAAACCAATATAATACTTATATGCAGAGTACATCATGAGAAACGCTGGGCTGGAAGAAGCACAAGCTGGAATCAAGATTGCTGGGAGATATATCAATAACCTCAGATATGCAATGACACCACCCTTATGGCAGAAAGTGAAGAGGAACTAAAAAGCCTCTTGATGAAAGTGAAAGAGGAGAGTGAAAAAGTTGGCTTAAAGCTCAACGTTCAGAAAACAAAGATCATGGCATCTGGTCCCATCACTTCGTGGGAAATAGATGTGGAAACAGTGGAAACAGTGTCAGACTTTATTTTTCTGGGCTCCAAAATCACTGCAGATGGTGACTGCAGCCATGAAATTAAAAGACACTTACTCCTTGAAAGGAAAGTTATGACGAATCTAGATAGTATATTGAAAAGCAGAGATATTACTTTGCCAACAAAGGTTCGTCTAGTCAAGGCTATGGTTTTTCCAGTGGTCATGTATGGATGTGAGAGTTGGACTGTGAAGAAGGCTGAGTGCCGAAGAATTGATGCTTTTGAAGTGTGGTGTTGGAGAAGACTCTTGAGAGTCCCTTGGACTGCAAGGATATCCAACCAGTCCCTCCTAAAGGGGATCAGTCCTGGACGTTCATTGGAAGGACTGAGGCTGAAGCTGAAACTCCAATATTTTGGCCACCTCATGAGAAGAATTGACTCATTGGAAAAGACTCTGATGCTGGGAAAGATTGAAGGCAGGAGGAGAAGGGAATGACAGAGGATGAAATGGCTGGATGGCATCACCGACCCGATGGACATGAGTTTGAGCGAACTCCAGGTGTTGGTGATGGACAGGGAGGCCTGGCGTGCTGTGATTCATGGGGTCACAAAGAGTTGGACATGACTGAGCGACTGAACTGACTGACTGAATTTGTATAATATTGTATACAACTATACTTCAATTAAAAAAAACGTTTAAAATATCTGTAACCAAAGGGAAAAAAAGGAATGACATGACTCTGAGAAAGTTGCCGGACTTCTCTTAGCTTCAATTTTCTCATCTGCAAATTGATGATTAATACCTATCCAGATGACTTCAGAAGATTATTCCAAGGGAAAATGTGACCACATCTATACAATTGCCTTTAAAACCCAAAGGTGCTCTACAAAATGCCAGACTCTATCATAAGCACAGTTGCTATGGGCAAAAGTCTTTGTTGGGGAGGGGGAGGTGACAAGGCAACCACTTAAGACCTGGGATTCTCTGGAGGTCTTGCATGGCATCTTTGTTATGCCCATTTCTTCAAGCAGCACTAAGTAGGATCTCAAATATACAGCAGAGAGGAAAAAAAAAAAATCCTCCCTCTCTCTTTTCCTAAGAGCAATACTTAGAAAAATGTCCCATCAACAATGGAAGTAACTACTCAGATCCTGCCCTTTTGTCCTTACAGTAAATCCTACCTTAAAAGATACAAAGCCAAGGTGGAGCCTAGCAGTGGTCCTATGATGCACAGGTCTCCTTAAGGCACAGAGCAAGAGAGCTGAATAAAGCAATGTGCTAGCCAGCCCTTTCCGCCCAAAGGCATTCAGATGCCACACAGAGTTGACCTTCTTAGAAAAGATTCTAATAATGATTTCCTCCCCACACACCCACATGTTACTGTGAATCTGCTCACAGCAAGAAAACCTACAGACAGATGGCAAATATCAGGTGCCAAGTATATGGTTTCTTCCATGCAAAAGCCAAATAGTGAAAGAGAACCATCTTGCTGGTATTATTGTTTCTAAAACAAAGGTTAATTTGGAAACTAAAGCAGATCTGCCTTAAATAAAAATAGGAGCCCCATTGTTTAATCCAAGTCATTCTCTCACTCATCAGATGGAAGTAGGTTTTTGTTTTTAATCTCAGGCCATAAAGGCATCTAAATATCTCATAAATAAATTACACACACTGATGATCATTCTCTTAGTTGAGGTCCCTCAGGCATCTTTAGTATAAACAAATAAACTATGTTCTGTTCAAATAGCAGACGCTATTCCCACAACCCTTGCTTTTATGTGGTTCCCTTGCATTTCTGATGTTTGCTCTACACTCCTATTAGAGAAAACACAAACACACCATCAATTGTTTCAGGATAGACCTACAAAATAGTTTGGTTCTTTGATTCATTTACATATTTGGTCTCCAAATGATAAGGTCTCAAAAGCGAATACTCTCTAAACCTAAAAGAGAATCCACGTGTGGGAAAGACAGAATTAACAGTAGGTCTATCACTTCTAGCTTCCTCCCTCCTAGGACTTCCAAAGGAAGTGCTGGCCTTCACAAGACCAGACCTTATTATAAATACTGTAATGGGATTTACTAGCAGGATGATAACCCAAGAACTCACCTAAGATTTTAGCAGATTACTCCTGGTCTGCCATAAGTGCTTCAAACAATAACCTGGAATTTATGGATTGGATTGATGGAATACAGCCTGCTGGAGAACACATATTAGTCATGCAGGCTCTCTACCTCTGTAACTAATCTAGAATTAAAAAAACTGAGACACCTTAAATCTAAATTGCTTCACCTGAACTAACTTGTATCACATTTTTGGGTAGCATTTGTCAGTTACTCCTACCCCTAAATGTGGAGTTATAGGAAGCTGAACCTGAGGTTCAAGGCCCTTTCACAGAGATGCAGAAATGCTGAGAATGTATTTTGGATTTGTTCACATTCATCACTAATTACTAGCAGCGCATTATGTTTGGTGAGGTCCATGATCCTTTGAGGAACAACAATATGCAGACACAATACCTATTCTTCAATAATAAACAACAGTTTAAAGGGAAATGCTCTAATACCTTAGACTATTCAGGAGGTTAAGAAATGACCCATCAAAAAAGATATCCACATCCTAAATCCTGGTGCGTGTGAACGCCACCTGACATGGCAAAGGCTTTGCAGATGTGCTTAAGTTAAGGATATTGAGAGGCAGAGATTATCCTGTTTCAGCCAGATGGGCTTTTAAATACCATCACATGTGTCCTAAGAGCAAAGCAATGGGAGCTGGGACTACAGAGGAGAAGGCAATGTGGAGGGATTTGAAGATGCTGGCCCTGAAGATTCAAGTGATGCGGCCACAAGTAAAGGAGTGCTAGCAGCGACCAAAAGCTGGAAAAGGCAGGCAACAAGTCCTCCTCTAAAAGCTCAGGAGGGCGCATGTCCCTGTCGAGATATTAACTTCAGTCCACGGGTACTGATTTTCAGACTTTTGGCCTTCAGAATGGGGGAGAACAGAATTCTGCTACTATTAGCCAAGTCTGTGATGAGTGGTTAAAGCAATCACAGAAAATTAATACACACCCTAAAGGCCTCCTGAAACATTAGTTCATTACCAAGAAACAAAAACCCAAGAAAGCAATATGGCTTCTTTAGAATACTTTATGCTATTAACTCACTCAACCGGCAAAACTGGTCTGTGCTCTTAATGTAGGAGTTAAACTATGTAAGCTTATCAAAAGCAAGAATTTCTCTGATTACATTAGCATCTCCAGTATACAGTTCTTCATGGATATTAACCCATGTCCAATGACTGGATAGAAGTAAAATACTAACAAACTAAGAGTCTGAGGGAAATAAAATCATCAGTCTCTTCCTGGGTGATTAAATGGACAGACTGGTGTATTATGGATTGAACAGATGACTAGCAAACCATTCTGACCATCTCTGTGATGACAGGGAGCATCACAGAAGAACTCTTGCACACTTGTGAGGTGTGTGTGATGGAGCGGCCCTCTTAAATCATATTCCACATAAGCTCAATGTTATCTACTTGGCCTGTCTAATCTTGCCCTTGTGTTTAACCATAGGCATCTGTGTGGCCTTCAGCATTGATTTTTGTTTTGTTTCCATGTTGCTCTCAATATCACATTTTGCTTTCCAGGCTTCTAAGATCTGGGCAAAACAAACTCATTCTGGCCATGCATAAGGGCCTCTTGGGGAATGCAAAATTTATTTGCCTATGACATGAGCTGAAAAGTTCCAAATGGGGAGAGAAGAGACTGGACAGGCCCTTGCTCCTTCCAAGTCTGGTTTTCTGAGTATGTCTCCAGTATCTGATTTGAAATGAACTAATCTCCAGTCAAAAGTGAGTAGAACATGCATTAAAAAGCTTACTATAAATAATAGTAATCATCTGACATTTGGGGTTATTCATTCTTCTTCTTCCTTCAATTTCAGAGATTAATTGAAAGCTGCCAGAAAGTTAATTCTTATTAACTTATTTAATAAGAAAGTTATTTCTTATTAAACCATCATCATTTAGTCAAAGGATAATGGTGCACTTACCCTTTTATAGTTTATTTTTCACTCTGAGTGATGCTATATCATAAAGCAATTTTCACATTTAATATATAAAATACATATGGTATCTCATATGCTTGTTATAAGAAGATGGACTACAATATTGGTGACTCAATTTCTCTATGAAATGAGAAATCCTACAAGAAGGATTTAACAGACAAGAGATGGTCACCTTAGTATCTAAAATGCATCTTGGCTAATTGGCTACAAATGATCAACCTAATTTATGAATGCAGTTATGTAATATTCTGGGTGAGATTACATATATATAATCTCAGCCAAAATACATATATTGGCTGTACCATGCAGCTTGTGAGATCTTAGTTCCCCAACTAGGGATTGAACCTGGGTCACAGCAGTGTAAGTACTGAGTCCTAACCACCGGAACTTCAGGAAATTCCTTTTGGGTGCTTTATATTATTTTCATGTATTAATTGTATGTTCCTACACTGGTGATTCTCTAGCTGCAGCATGCACAGGAATCTCCTCTTGAAGTGCAAGTTCTGGCTCTGTAGTTCTGGGGTGGGGCCTGTAGCCTGCATTTTCACAAGCTCCAGGTAACAGCCATGTTGCAGCTCCTTGGACCACATTTTATGTAGTAAGACCTTGAATGAGTGAAGAACAGACAAGTGAGTCAATTCTGCTGAAATCCTCAAAATCTGAAAAGAAAAATAAGGGGAAAAAAGAAACATGCAACGTCAATGTCAAAACCAAAAGAAGAAACGGTGAATCTAGTGCTGGAGACTATGTTGTTTTCTCACCAGCTTTTGACCCAGCTTCCCCATCCCTAGACATCAGTGATAGAAACAACATCTGTATAAAGCAGAAGCAAAGTTTTAAAATGACCCAGAGAAAGCTCAATGTTAATAAAGGTTTCTAAAACTTTCTGATCTCCCATTTGACACCGAGGTCTTTTCTCCTCTAATAATAACATTTCAAACATTGAGATCATTCTTACATTTGGTGTCCCAGGCACTCCTCTTTTGTCTGTTGTACCTGAGGTAACCCCTGCCCATACCTCCCCACACACCTCTGAAACCTGCTCCATGGAGGGCCACGTCCACTGTGGCAGTGCCGGTCATGGGAATGTACCTTCTCCATAACAACTAGCTCCTACCCAGACTTCCCAGTGTCCAGGAATGGCAACAATGTCCCTTGAGCCTAAGCAGAAAAGCCAACAGAGCCAAATTTATATTTTTTTATATACCTTTCAAACTGATGAATAACTTACAACAATAAAGTACACAAATCTTTGAAACTGAAGTATATAGATGATTTATAACATTGTGTTAATTACTGCTGTACAGCAAAGTAATTCAGTTATATATATATGTACATTTAAAAATATTCTTTTCTATTATGGTTATTATAGGATATTGAATATATTTCTCTGTGCTATACAGTGAGAGAATTATGCACAATATACAGTCTTGACATTGTCCTTTCCCAGTTTGGAGTATATTGTGTATATTGTCACCCTTCTTATTTAAATTGTATGCAGAATACATCATGCGAAATGCCAGACTAAATGAACAAGATGAAATCAAGATTTCCAGGAGAAATATCAATAACCTCAGGTATGCAGATGACACCAACCTTATGGCAGAAAGGAAGAAGTAAAGAACCTCTTGATGAAGGTGAAAGAGGAGAGTGAAAAAGCTGGCTTAAAATTCAACATTCAAAAGTCCGTTCTAAACATCTGTGTCTCTTTTGCTGTCTCGCATACAGGGTTATAATTACCATCTTTCTAAATTCCATATATATGTGTTAGTATACTGTATTGGTGTTTTTCTTTTTAGCTTACTTCACTCTGTATAATAGGCTCCAGTTTCATCCACCTCATTAGAACTGAGGGAGAATGGCATTGAAACATGTATACTATCATGCAAGAAACGAATCACCAGTCTATGTTCGATACAGAATGCTTGGGGCTGGTGCACGGGGATGATCCAGAGAGATGACATGGGGTGGGAGGTGGGAGGGGGGTTCAGGATAGGAAACTCATGTACACCCGTGGCTGATTCATGTCAATGTGTGGCAAAACCAATACAGTATTGCAAAGCAAAATAAAGTAAAAAACAAAACAAAACAAAAACACCTCAACATTCAGAAAACTGAGATCATGGCATCTGGTCTCATAACTTTATGGGAAATAGATGGGGAAACAATGGAAACAGTGACAGACTTTATTTCCTTAGGCTCCAAAATCACTGCAGATGTTGACTGCATCCATGAAATTAAAAGATGTTTACTTCTTGGAAGAAAAGCTATAACCAACCCAGACAGCATACTAAAAAGCAGAGATGTTACTTTGCTAACAAAGGACTGTCTAGTCAAAGCTATGGTTTTTCCAGTAGTCATGTATGGATGTGAGTGTTGGACTATAAGAAAGCTGAGTGCTGAAGCACTGATGCTTTTGAAATGCGGTGCTGGAGAAGACTCTTGAGAGTCCATTGAACTGCAAGGAGATCCAACCAGTTCATCTTAAAGAAGATAGTCCTGAATATTCATTGGCAGGACTGATGCTGAAGCTGAAGCTCCTGATGTGAAGCTGAAGCTCCTGAAGCTGGCTACCTGATGTGAAGAACTGACTCACTGGAAAAGACCCTGATGCTGGGAAAGATTGGAGGTGGGAGGAGAAGGGGACGACAGAGGATGAGATGGTTGGATCTCATCACCGACTCGATGGACATGAGGTTTCAGCAAGCTCCGGGAGTTGGTGATGGACAAGGAAGCCTGGCATGCTACAGTCCATGGAGTCACAGAGAGTTGGACATGACTGAGCGACTGAACTGAACTGATCTGTGCTATACAGTAGGGCTTTATTGTTCATCAATTCTATATACAATAGCTACTATCTGCTAACCCCAACCTCCCACTCCATCCCTCCCAACTCCCTCCCCCTTGGCAACCACCAGTTTTATTTCAATGATGTGGTTCTGTTTCTGTTTCATAGATAGGTGTATTTGTGCCATGTTTTAAATTCCACATATAAGTGATATCATATGGTGTTTACCTTTCTCTGAGTCACTTTACTTAGTATGAGTATCTCTAGTTGCGTTCGTGTTGCTGCAAATGGCATCATTTCATTCTTTTTATGGCTGAGTAATATCCCATGTATATATGTACCACATCTTATTAATCCATTCATCTATTGATGGACATTTAGGTTGTTTCTATGTCTTGGGTATAGTTGAGTAGTGCTGCTAGGGGTGCATGCATCTTTTCAGTTTATAGGTTTGTCTGGATATATGCTCAGGAGTGGGATTGCTGGTTATATGATAATTCTACTTTTAGTTTCCTGAGGAACCTCCATACTGTTTTCCATAGTGACTGCACCAATTTACATCCCACCAACAGTGTAGGAAGGTTCCCTTTTCTCCACAACCTCTCCAGCATTTGTTATTTGTAAACTTTTTAATTACGGCCATTCTGACTGGTATGAGTTGATACCTCAATGTAGTTTTGATTTGTATTTCTGTATTAATTAGCAATGTTGAGCATCTTTTTGTGTGAAATTAACAAATATTAAGTATACAGCTTAATGACTATTGACATACCTGTATATTGAAATAACAAGCCAGATCAAGACTGAACACAACACTATACAATAGGACTTCACACAATGATGGGAAGATTCCATGATAAAATATTTATATACTGATCAATTTATTAGCCACAATGCCACTGAGCACTTTTAAATGTGGCTAGTACAACTAAGGAACTTAATTTTTAATTGTTATTTTCATTAATTTACACTTAAGTAGCCATAGAGGTTATTGGCTGCCATACTGGACAGCACAGGCCTAGAACATTTTCAGCACCTTCCAGGAAGTTTCTCTCATGCTCTCTTCCTGCCAATATCCTCCAAACATAAGCCCTCTTCAGGCTTCCAAAACCACAGGTTAGTTTTTGCTGTCTCTAGTTTAACTGTGATCGAGAACATATTTTCAGTTTTTAGATGGTGCTTTATTTGAATCAATGATGGGAAAGTATTTGGAAATAACCCCTTCACTATGCACAAAAGAGTCAATGTCAGCTTTATTATTATTAATTATCTTTATTATTATAATTATTTTCATCTACTAATACTGTGTTGGAGAAGACTCTTGAGAGTCCCTTGGACTGCAAGGAGATCCAACCAGTCTATTCTGAAGGAGATCAGCCCTGGGATTTCTTTGGAAGGAATGAGGCTAAAGCTGAAACTCCAGTACTTTGGCCACCTCATGTGAAGAGTTGACTCATTGGAAAAGACTCTGATGCTGGGAGGGATTGGGGGCAGGAGGAGAAGGGGATGACAGAGGATGAGATGGCTGGGTGGCATCACTGACTCAATGGACGTGAGTCTGAGTGAACTCCGGGAGTTGGTGATGGACAGGGAGGCCTGGCGTGCTGCGATTCATGGGGTTGCAAAGAGTCAGACACGACCGAGTGACTGAATTGAACTGAAGGGGAAAATAGTCTAAAAATATACTGAGAGCCACTAACTATCATATACAAAACTAACAAAAACTAACAGTCAACTTATCCAATATTTGTTTAAAATACTATATGGACAGAACTTTTAAAATTGCTATAATTCTTATTAAAAATACCCCAGACCATTCATCATATTTGGTATTTTAATACATCTGTTTTTAAGTATTTTCCCACTTATGAGATTTAAAAATCTTGATGTCCATGGTTATATTAGATATTTTTGTAAATCTGACAAAATACCGAATAGTATCTTGTACATGGCACCTGCCCAAGGTTCATGCATAGAAAGAAAATGAGAGTTCCTATAATAAGTACTAATTTAAATGTTTGTTTTGAAATGAAAGTTAATATGAGGTTCATATTTTGCTATTCCATATATTGATGTGATCACTCATAATTTCCAGCGTTTTATAATATTTATGATCCACTAAATTACTGCTATTAAAAATATACAATCCACAAAGCTGTTATGATCAGTGAAAAGATAATTCGTATCCTTGGGCAAGCTCTTCAGTCACTGACTTTCAAAGCCTGGTACGTACCCAGAGAAACATCAGTTAGACCAAATAGTGTGCTGAATGATTTACGTTCTGATACAATTCATTGGAAGGACTGATGCTGAAGTGCCAATACTTTGGCCATTTTATGCGAAGAGCTGACTCACTGGAAAAGACCACAATGCTGGGAAAGATTGAGGGCATGTGGAGAAGGGGGTGACAGTGGATGAGATGGTTCAATGGCATCACTGACTCAATGGACATGAATTTGAACAAACTTCAGGAGAGGGTGAAGGACAGGGAAGCCTAGTGTGCCACAGTTCATGGGGCTGCAAAGAGTCAGACACAACTGAGCAAGTGAACAACCAATTCTTTAATCCATTATCGGCCAGTTTACAGCTGTAAAGTTGACAGGTGGCACAGGTCCGTGTACCATACTCAGAATACCATTGCCCCGGACTATAAACTCCTGAGAGCTGTTTTCTAAAGAAACCAAAGCAATAGTCACTCAGTTGTGTCTGACTCTTTGCAACCACATGGACTATAGCCTACCAGGCTCCTCTGTCCAAGAATACTGGAGTGGGTAGCCATTCCCTTCTCCAGGGGATCTTCCCAACCCAGGGATCAAATCTGTGTCTCCTGCACTGCAGGTGGATTCTTTACAGCTGCACCACCTGGGAAGCCCATTTTCTAGAGAAGAATTACCCCCAAATTATCCAGTTCTAACTCTCCCGTGTCTTATAATTCCTGACTTTAGCAAGTATCCAATACAATCTTTTAAGTAAACAAATAGTTGTTGAGCCACCTAGACTTTCCACTATGTAATACATTAACTCTCATCAGGTTCTCCTCAAACGTTCTACCAGAGGGAATTACTTTGTGGGTGGAGGCAGTAAATGTTTGCCTCCTTGGTCCCTCCTACACATACAATGAGAATGATCAGACCCACGAGAAAACTGTTAGACTAATGCAAGGGATTTCTGTGTGTTGATTTTATATCGTGCAACTTTACTATATTCATTGATGAGCTCTAGTAATTTCCTGGTGGAGTCTTTAGGGTTTTCCATGTAGAGGATCATGTCATCTGCAAACAGTGAGAGTTTTACTTCTTCTTTCCCAATTTGGATTCCTTTTATTTCTTTTTCTGCTCTGATTGCTGTGGCCAAAACTTCCAGAACTATGTTGAATAGTAGCAGTGAAAGTGGACACCCTTGTCTTGTTCCTGACTTTAGGGGAAATGCTTTCAATTTTTCACCATTGAGGATAATGTTTGCTGTGGGTTTGTCATATATAGCTTTTATTATGTTGAGGTATGTTCCTTCTATTCCTGCTTTCTGGAGAGTTTTTATCATAAATGGATGTTGAATTTTGTCAAAGGCCTTCTCTGCATCTATTGAGATAATCATATGGTTTTTATTTTTCAATTTGTTAATGTGGTGAATTACATTGATTGATTTGCGGATATTGAAGAATCCTTGCATCCCTGGGATAAAGCCCACTTGGTCATGGTGTATGATCTTTTTAATGTGTTGTTGGATTCTGATTGCTAGAATTTTGCTGAGGATTTTTGCATCTATGTTCATCAGTGATATTGGCCTGTAGTTTTCTTTTTTTGTGACATCTTTGTCAGGTTTTGGTATCAGGGTGATGGTGGCCTCATAGAATGAGTTTGGAAGTTTACCTTCCTCTGCAATTTTCTGGAAGAGTTTGAGTAGGATAGGTGTTAGCTCTTCTCGAAATTTTTGGTAGAATTCAGCTGTAAAGCCGTCTGGACCTGGGCTTTTGTTTGCTGGAAGATTTCTGATTACAGTTTCAATTTCCGTGCTTGTGATGGGTCTGTTAAGATTTTCTATTTCTTCCTGGTTCAGTTTTGGAAAATTGTACTTTTCTAAGAATTTGTCCATTTCTTCCACGTTGTCCATTTTATTGGCATATAATTGCTGATAGTAGTCTCTTATGATCCTTTGTATTTCTGTGTTGTCTGTTGTGATCTCTCCATTTTCATTTCTAATTTTATTGATTTGATTTTTCTCTCTTTGCTTCTTGATGAGTCTGGCTAGTGGTTTGTCAATTTTATTTATCCTTTCAAAGAACCAGCTTTTGGTTTTGTTGATTTTTGCTATGGTCTCTTTTGTTTCTTTTGCATTTATTTCTGCCCTAATTTCCAATAATGAGAAAGCAGAAAAAGAAATTAAGGAAACAATTTCATTCACCATTGCAACGAAAAGAATAAAATACTTAGGAATATATCTACCCAAAGAAACTAAAGACCTATATATAGAAAACTATAAAACACTGATGAAAGAAATCAAAGAGGACACTAATAGATGGAGAAATATACCATGTTCATGGATCGGAAGAATCAATATAGTGAAAATGAGTATACTACCCAAAGCAATTTACAAATTCAATGCAATCCCTATCAAGCTACCAGCCATATTTTTCACAGAACTAGAACAAATAATTTCAAGATTTGTATGGAAATACAAAAAGCCTCGAATTGCCAAAGCAATCTTGAGAAGGAAGAATGGAACTGGAGGAATCAACTTGCCTGACTTCAGGCTCTACTACAAAGCCACAGTCATCAAAACAGTATGGTACTGGCACAAAGACAGACATATAGATCAATGGAACAAAATAGAAAGCCCAGAAATAAATCCACACACATATGGACACCTTATCTTTGACAAAGGAGGCAAGAATATACACTGGAGTAAAGACAATCTCTTTAACAAGTGGTGCTGGGAAAACTGGTTAACCACTTGTAAAAGAATGAAACTAGATCACTTTCTAACACCGCACACGAAAATAAACTCAAAATGGATTAAAGATCTAAATGTAAGACCAGAAACTATAAAACTCCTAGAGGAGAACATAGGCAAAACACTCTCCGACATAAATCACAGCAGGATCCTCTATGATCCACCTCCCAGAATTCTGGAAATAAAAGCAAAAGTAAACAAATGGGATCTAATTAAAATTAAAAGCTTCTGCACAACAAAGGAAAATATAAGCAAGGTGAAAAGACAGCCTTCTGAATGGGAGAAAATAATAGCAAATGAAGCAACTGACAAACAACTAATCTCTAAAATATACAAGCAACTCCTGCAGCTCAATTCCAGAAAAATAAACAACCCAATCAAAAAATGGGCCAAAGAACTAAATAGACATTTCTCCAAAGAAGACTTACGGATGGCTAACAAACACATGAAAAGATGCTCAACATCACTCATTATCAGAGAAATGCAAATCAAAACCACAATGAGGTACCACTTCACACCAGTCAGGATGGCTGCAATCCAAAAATCTGCAAGCAATAAATTCTGGGGAGGGTGTGGAGAAAAGGGAACCCTCCTACACTGTTGGTAGGAATGCAAACTAGTACAGCCACTATGGAGAACAGTGTGGAGATTCCTTAAAAAATTGCAAATAGAACTCCCTTATGACCCAGCAATCCCACTGCTGGACATACACACTGGGGAAACCAGAATTGAAAGAGACACATGTACCCCAATGTTCATCGCAGCACTGTTTATAATAGCCAGGACATGGAAGCAACCTAGATGTCCATCAGCAGATGAATGGATAAGAAAGCTGTGGTACATATACACAATGGAGTATTACTCAGCCGTTAAAAAGAATTCATTTGAATCAGTTCTGATGAGATGGACGAAACTGGAGCCGATTATACAGAGTGAAGTAAGCCAGAAAGAAAAACACCAATACAGTATACTAACACATATATATGGAATTTAGAAAGATGGCAATGACGACCCTGTATGCAAGACAGGAAAAAAGACACAGCTGTGTATAACGGACTTTTGGACTCAGAGGGAGAGGGAGAGGGTGGGATGATTTGGGAGAATGGCATTCTATCATGTATGCTATCATGTAAGAATTGAATCGCCAGTCTATGTCTGACGGAGGATACAGCATGCTTGGGGCTGGTGCATGGGGATGACCCACAGAGATGTTATGGGGAGGGAGGTGGGGGGGGGGGTCCATGTTTGGGAACACATGTAAGAATTAAAGATTTTAAAATTAAAAAAATAAAAAACTATAATAAAAAAAACCTGTTAGACTAAATCAATTTACTGAAACTCTAAGGAAAAAAGTCACATCTTTTTAAATAGTGTGAAGCATAACATTGAAAAGAGGTTCTAATTTTTTTATTTCAGTCATATTTTTATTAGTAAAAAAAAAAAAAGAACTGGGAAATCAATGTCACCAAACTTTTAAGTCTTCCTAAAAAAACTGATTATTTGGGTGGTACTGGGTAACAGTAACACATGGAGGAGACCTGATGAGAGTTAATGTATTACATGACTGCGTTAATCACATAAGGGACTATATATGTGATGCAGTATCCCCACTACCTCTTGTGTCACTTCAGTTCAGTTCAGTCGCTCAGTCGTGTCCGACTCTTTGCAACCCCATGAACCGCAGCACGCCAGGCCTCCCTGTCCATCACCAACACCCAGAGCTTACTCAACCTCATGTCCATTGAGTCAGTGATACCATTTGACTATTTCATCCTCTGTCGTTCCCTTCTCCTCCTGCCTTCAATCTTTCCTAGCATCAGAGTCTTTTCAAATGAGTCAGTTCTTTGCATCAGGTGGCCAAAGTATTGGAGTATCAGCATCAACATCAGTCCTTCCAATGAATATTCAGGACTGATCTCCTTTAGGATGGACTGGTTGGATCTCCTTGCAGTCCAAGGGACTCTCAAGAGTCTTCTACAACACCACAGTTCAAAAGCATCAAGTCTTCAGCACACAGCTTTCTTTATGGTCCAACTCTCAGACCCATACATGATTACTGGAAAAACCATAGCTTTGACTAGCTGGACTTGTTGGCAAAGTAATTCTCTGCTTTTTAATATGCTGTCTAGACTGGTCATAGCTTTCCTTCCAAGGAGTAAGCATCTTTTAATTTCATGGCTGCAATCACCATCTGCAGTGATTTCGGAGCCCCCCCAAAATCAAGTCAGCCACTGTTTCCTTTGTTTCCCCGTCTATTTGCCAGAAATGATGGGACCAGAGGCCATGATCTTAGTTTTCTGAATGTTGAGCTTTAAGCCAACTTTTTCACTCTCCTCTTTCACTTTCATCAAGAGGCTCATTAGTTCTTTCCTTTCTGCCATAATTGTGGTATTATCTGTGTGTTGAAGGTTGTTGATATTTCTCCCAGCAATCTTGGTTCCAGCTTGTGCTTCATTCAGTCCAGTGTTTCTCATGATGTACTTTGTGTATAAGTTAAATAAGCAGGGTGACAATATACAGCCTTGACATATTCCTTTCCCAATTTGGAACCAGTCTGTTGTTCCATGTCCATTTCTAACTGTTGCTTCCTGACCTGCACACAGATTTCTCAAGAGGCAGGTCAAGTTGTCTAGTATTTCCTTCTCTTTCAGAATTTCTACAGTTTGCTTTGATCCACACAGTCAAAGACTTTGGTATAGTCAATAAAGCAGGAATAGATGTTTCTGGAACTCTCTTGCATTTTCAGTGATCCAACAGATGTTGGCAATTTGATCTCTGGTTCCTCTGCCTTTTCTAAAACCAGCTTGGACATCTGGAAGTTCACAGTTCATGTATTGTTGGAGCCTGGCTTGGAGAATTTTGAGCATTACTTTGCTAGCATGTGAGATGAGTGCAATTGTGTGGTAGTTTGAGCATTCTTTGGCATTGCCTTTCTTTGGGATTGGAATGACAACTGAGCTCTTCCAGTCCTGTGGCCACTGCTGAGTTTTCCAAATTTGTTGGCATATTGAGTGCAGCACTTTCACAGCATCATCTTTTAGGATTTGAAATAGTTCAACTGGAATTCCATCACCCCCACTAGCTTTGTTCATAGTGATGCTTCCTCAGGCCCACTTGACTTCAAATTCCAGGCTGTCTGGATCTAGGTGAGGGATCATACCATCGTGATTATCTGGGTCATGAAGATCATTTTCGTATAGTTCTGTGTATGTTTGCCACCTCTTCTTAATCTCTTCTGCTTCTGTTAGGTCCATACCATTTCTGTCCTTTATTGAACCCATCTTTTCATGAAACATTCCCTTGGTATCTGTAATTTTCTTGAAGAGATCTCTAGTCTTTCTCATTCTATTGTTTTCCTCTATTTCTTTGCATTGTTCACTGAGGAAGGCTTCCTTATCTTTCCTTGTTATTCTTTGGAACTCTGCATTCAAATGGATATATCTTTTCTTTTCTCCTTTGCTTTTCCCTTCTCTTCTTTTCTCAGCTATTGAAAGGCCTCCTCAGACAACCATTTTGCCTTTTTGCATTTCTTTTTCTTGGGGATGGTCTTGATCCCTGTCTCCTATATAATGTCATAAACCTCCATCCATAGTTCTTCAGGCACTCTGTCTATCAGATCTAGTCCCTTGAATTTATTTTTCACTTCCACTGTATAGTCATAAGGAATTTGATTTAGGTCATACATGAATAGTCTAGTGGTTTTCCCTACTTTCTTCAATTTAAGTGTGAATTTGGCAATAAAGAGTTCATGATCTGAGTCACAGTCAGCTCCCGGTCTTGTTTTTGCTAATTGTATAGAGCTTCTCCATCTTTGGCTGCAAAGAATATAATCAATCTGATTTTGGTATTGACCATCTGTTGATGTCCATGTGTAGAGTCTTCTCTTGTGTTGTTGGAAAAAGGGTGTTTGCTATGACCAGTGCGTTCTCTTGGCAAAACTCCATTAGCCTTTGCCCTGCCTCATTCTATACTCCAAGACCAAATTTTCCTGTTACCCCAGGTGTTTCTTGACTTCCTACTTTTGCATTCCAGTCCTGTATTATGAAAAGGACATCTTTTTGGAGGGTTAGTTCTAGAAGGTCTTCTGGGTTTTAATAGAACCATTCAAATTCAGCTTCTACAGCATTACTCATCAGTGTATAGACTTGGATTACTGTGATATTGAATGGTTTGCCTTGGAAATGAATAGAGATCATTCTTTGATTTTTGAGATTGCATCCAAGTACTTCATTTCAGACTCTTGTTGACTATGATGGCTACTCCACTTCTTCTAAGGGATTCTTGCCCACAGTAGTAAATATAATGGTAATCTGAGTTAAATTCACCCATTCCAGTCTATTTCAGTTTGCTGGAGTTGTGGCTGCATAGCATTGGAGTGACTTTCAGGAGATACTCCACATCCAAAGGCAGAGAAGCCTCAGCAGATGGTAGGAGAGGCAAATTCGCATTTAGAATCAAATCCCATTCCCTCCAGAGATGCTCAGAGGGCTCAAACAAACCTTGTGCATACCAGGACCCAGAGACCCCACAGACACTGAGACAGAACTGTGTTTGAGTGTCTCCTGTGGACGTATGGGTCAGCAATGGATTGCTGCAGGGCCAGGGACTCTGGGTGCAGCAGATCTGGGTATAGAATAAGCTCTCTATGAGGAGGTCACCATTAACCCCACCATAGAGCTGCCAGAACTTACATAGGATTGGGAAATAGACTCTTGAAGGGCACAAACAACCTTATACACTCCAGGACCAAGGAGAAACGAGCAGTGATCCCAGAAGAGACTGACCCAGACTTACCCATGGGTATCCAAAAGTCTCCAGCAGAGGTGTGGGTTGGTGGTGGCCTCTGCAGGGCTAGGGACACTGAGTGTAGCAGTACATGCATGGACCTTTGGAAGGAGGTCACTGTTATCTTTATTACCTTCACCATAGTTTGGCCCCAGGTAAATTACAGGGAGGGAACACGGCTCTACTCATCAACAGAAAATTGGATTAAAGATTTATTGAACATGGCCTTGCACATCAGAACTAGACCCAATTTCCCCCTCAGTCAGTCTCTCCCATCAGAAAAATTCCATAAGCCTCTTATCCTTTTCCATTGGAGGGCAGGCAGACTGAAAACCACCATCACAGAAAACTAACCAATCTGATCACATGGACCACAGCCTTGTCTAACTCAATGAAACTATGAGCCATGCCATGTAGGGCCACCCAAGACAGATGGGTCATGGTGGAGAGTTCTAACAAAATGTGGTCCACTGGAAGGGGATTGGCAAACCACTTTAGCATTCTTGCCTTGAGAACCCCATGAACAGTATGAAAAGGCAAAAAGATAGAACACTGAAAGAGGAACTCCCCAGGTTGATATGTGCCAAATATGCTACTGGAGATCAGTGGAGAAATAACTCCAGAAAGAATGAAGAGATGGAGCCAAAGCAGAAACAACACCCAGTTGTAGATATGACTGGTGAAAGAAGCAAAGTCTGATGCTGTAAAGAGCAATATTCCATAGGAACCTCTTGTGTAGTTAATATCTTTTATTGGAGTGAACTAGTTGCTTATCTGTAAGCAACAAAAAGTGACCCTACTTTATTAAAAAGCAAAAAAAAAAAAAAAAAAAAAAAAACAACAACAACACACAATTGAAATGATAATAGGCAACATTATCAGCATTGCTGAGAAGCCTGAAGAAAGAGTCAGGGAGGGCAAAGCAGGCTAAGATGGACTATGACTAAAATCCCACCCGAGCTGCCCAGTGAGACATACATAGAGCTTGCAATGCCACCACCATCTGCACTAGTTCCTATTAGCCTGTGGCCCCAGCTCCCGCTAGTTCTACCAATAAAATGGATTCTCTCCTGCTTCATCTCTTATGTCATATAGTTTAGGGTTTATTTATCTAATGGCCCATGCCCAGATCACATGCATTTGACCTGGCTGCAAAAGAGTCTGGAGACTGACTTGTCTGGCTTCTGTTGACTCACAAAGGAAGAATTCTAGGTAGAAAAAGGAGGCAGCTATCTGGCAGCACTCCCAAGTAACAGATGAACATTCAGTTCAGTTCAGTTGCTCAGTCGTGTCCGACTCTTTGCGACCCCATGAATCACAGCACGCCTGGCCTCCCTGTCCATCACCAACTCCCGGAGTTCACTCAGACTCACGTCCATCGAGTCCGTGATGCCGTCCAGCCATCTCATCCTTTGTCATCCCCTTCTCCTCCTGCCCGCAGTCCCTCCCAGCATCAGAGTCTTTTCCAATGAGTCAACTCTTCGCATGAGGTGGCCAAAGTACTGCAGTTTCAGCTTTAGCATCATTCCTTTGAAAGAAATCCCAGGGCTGATCTCCTTCAGAATGGACTGGTTGGATCTCCTTGCAGTCCAAGGGACTCTCAAGAGTCTTCTCCAACACCACAGTTCAAAAGCATCAATTCTTCGGTGCTCAGCCTTCTTCACAGTCCAACTCTCACATCCATACATGACCACAGGAAAAACCATAGCCTTGACTAGATGGACCTTAGTCGGCAAAATAATGTCTCTGCTTTTGAATATGCTATCTAGGTTGGTCATAACTTTTCTTTCAAGGAGTAAGCGTCTTTTAATTTCATGGCTGCAGTCACCATCTGCAGTGATTTTGGAGCCCCCCAAAATAAAGTCTGACACTGTTTGCACTGTTTCCCCATCTATTTCCCAGGAAGTGATGGGACCGGATGCCATGATCTTAGTTTTCTGAATGTTGAACTTTAGGCCAACTTTTTCACTCTCCTCTTTCACTTTCATCAAGAGGCTTTTTAGTTCCTCTTCACTTTCTGCCATAAGGGTGGTGTCATCTGCATATCTGAGGTTATTGATATTTCTCCCGGCAATCTTGATTCCAGCTTTGGTTCTTCCAGTCCAGCATTTCTCATGGTGTACTCTGCATATAAGTTAAATAATCAGCCTGACAATATACAGCCTTGATGTACTCCTTTTCCTATTTGGAACCAGTCTGTTCTTCCATGTCCAGTTCTAACTGTTGTATCCTGACCTGCATACAGATTTCTCAAGAGGCAGGTCAGGTGGTCTGGTATTCCCATCTCTCTCAGAATTTTCCACAGTTTATTGTGATCCACACAGTCAAAGGCTTTGGCATAGTCAAGAAAGCAGAAATAGATGTTTTTGTGGAACTCTCTTCCTTTTTTGATGATCCAGCAGATGTTGGCAATTGGATCTCTGGTTCCTCTGCCTTTTCTAAAACCAGCTTGAACATCAGGAAATTCACACTTCACATATTGTTGAAGCCTTGCTTGGGGAATTTTGAGCATTACTTTACTAGCTTGTGAGATGAGTGCAATTGTGTGGTAGTTTGAGCATTCTTTGGCATTGCCTTTCTTTGGGATTGGAAAGAAAACTGACCTTTTCCAGTCCTGTGGCCACTGCTGAGTTTTCCAAATTTGCTGGCATATTGAGTGCAGCACTTTGACAGCATCATCTTTCACGATTTGAAATAGCTCCACTGGAATTCCATCACCTCCACTAGCTTTGTTCGTAGTGATGCTTTCTAAGGCCCACTTGACTTTACATTCCAGGATGTCTGGCTCTAGATGAGTGATCACATCATCGTAATTATCCGGGTCGTGAAGATCTGTTTTGTACAGTTCTTCTGTGTATTCTTGCCACCTCTTCTTAATGTCTTCTGCTTCCGTTAGGTCCCTATCATTTCTGTCCTTTATCGAGCCCATCTTTGGCATGCAGCGGTGGCTGCACTGGCGCAGGAGGGCCTAGAGGAGCTATCCCACGTTGAAGGTCAGGAAGGGCGGTGGTGAGGAGATACCCTTCGTCCAAGGTAAGGAGCAGTGGCTACACTTTGCTGGAGCAGCCGTGAAGAGATACCCCATCCCCAAGGTTAGAGAAACCCAAGTAAGATGGTAGGTGTTGCAAGACAGCATCAGAGGGCAGACCTACTGAATCCATACTCACAGAAAACTAGCCAATCTAATCACACTAGGACCAAGCCTTGTCTAACTCAATGAAACCAAGCCATGCCTGCAGGGCAACCCAAGACAGGCGGGTCATGGTGGAGAGGTCTGACAGAATCTGGTCCACTGGAGAAAGGAATGGCAAACCACTTCAGTATTCTTGCCTTGAGAACCCCATGAACAGTAGGAAAAGGCAAAATAATAGGATACTGAATGAGGAACTCCCCAGGTCAGTAGGTGCCCAATATGCTACTGGAGATCAGTGGAGAAATAACTCCAGAAAGAAAGAAGGGATGGAGCCAAAGCAAAAACAATACCCAGCTGTGGATGTGACTGGTGATAGAAACAAAGTCCGATACTGTAAAGAGCAATATTGTGTAGGAACCTGGAATGTCAGCTCCAAGAATCAAGGCAAATTGGAAGTGGTCAAACAAGAGATGGCAAGAGTGAACGTCGACATTCTAGGAATCAGCAAACTAAAATGGACTGGAATGGGTGAATTTAACTCAGATGACCATTATATCTACTACTGCGGGCAGGAATCCCTCAGAAGAAATGGAGTAGCCATCATGGTCAACAAAAGAGTCCAAAACGCAGTACTTGGATGCAATCTCAAAAATGACAGAATGATCTCTGTTCATTTCCAAGGCAAACCATTCAATATCACAGTTGTCCAAGTCTATGCCCCAACCAGTAATGTTGAAGAGGCTGAACTTGAACGGTTCTATGAAGACGTACAAGACCTTTTAGAACTAACACCAAAAAAGATGTCCTTTTCATTATAGGGGACTGGAATGCAAAAGTAGGAAGTCAAGAAACACCCGGAGAAACAGGCAAATTTGGCCTTGGAATGCGGAATGAAGCAGGGCAAAGACTAATAGAGTTTTGCCAAGAAAATGCACTGGTCATAGCAAACACCCTCTTCCATCAACACAAGAGAAGACTCTACACATGGACATCACCAGATGGTCAACACCGAAATCAGATTGATTATATTTTCTGCAGCCAAAGATGGAGAAGCTCTATACAATCAGCAAAAACAAGTCCGGGAGCTGACTGTGGCTCAGATCATGAACTCCGTATTGCCAAATTCAGACTTAAATTGAAGAAATTAGGGAAAACTGCTAGACCATTTAGGTATGACCTAAATCAAATCCCTTATGATTATACAGTGGAAGTGAGAAATAGATTTAAGGGACTAGATCTGATAGATAGAGTACCTGATGAACTATAGACTGAGGTTCGTGACATTGTATAGAAGACAGGGATCAAGACCATCCCCATGGAAGAGAAACGCAAAAAAGCAAAATGGCTGTCTGGGGAGGCCTTACAAATAGCTGTGAAAAGAAGAGAAGTGAAAAGCAAAGGAGAAAAGGAAAGATATAAACATCTGAATGCAGAGTTTCAAAGAATAGCAAGAAGAGAGAAGAAAGCCTTCTTCAGCGATCAATGCAAAGAAATAGAGGAAAACAGATGTACATTACAATGCCTCTTTATTCATTTTAAGAGACGAAAAACAATTGCTAATGTATAGAAACAAATCATTCCTAATATATAGAGGATCTATAAGTAAAAATGTCCTCTAGCATCTTCAAAATGCCAAATGTCTCTTGTTCAAAATGTAATTCTTATGACTCAAAGCATTTTAGCATAATACTTTTAGATGTTATCCACCATGCGAGAAGCTTTACAATATATGATTTCCTCCTCTATTTCTCCCTCTCACAGTGTATTTCCCAAAGCCATCAGCTAATTAACAATCACAAAGCTTCCTACAATACAACTGCCTATGAAATGGCTGGCTTCTTCATTAGCTTGTTTCTCTCCCCACATCTCTTTCAATTAGCAACTGATAAAAGGAAATCAAAAGCACCTGATACCCATTTTTTCATGATGGAGCGATTTCATTTCTCTCTGAAGCATGAATAAAATTCAATTTCAGAGATATCTCCCCTCCATTTGGAAAATGAGATTCTGAATATCAAGGCCTTTATCTGGTAAAGACCCCTTTCTGAAAATGTTTACTTGCATTATATTAAGCAAGGCACTAATGCGTGGCTTTTGTAAATGTCATCTCTATATGTGGGGCATCAAATGAATAAACTTCTAATCCTTTGGACCATCCCAATTCAATTTCCATAATAAAAGATCATTTGTCATGATCAATGTCACTGCAGATGGTGATTGCAGCCATGAAATTAAAAGACACTTACTCGTTGGAAGGAAAGTTATGATCAACCTAGACAGCATATTCAAAAGCAGAGACATTACTTTGCCAACAAAGGTCCGTCTAGTCAAGGCTATGGTTTTTCCAGTGGTCATGTATGGATGTGAGAGTTGGACTATAAAGAAAGCTGAGCCCCAAAGAATTGATGCTTTTGAACTGTGGTGTTGGAGAAGACTTCTGAGAGTCCCTTGGACTGCAAGGAGATCTAACCAGTCCATCCTAGAGGAGATCAGTCCTGAGTGTTCATTGGAAGGGTGTTCACTGGATGTTGAAGCTGAAACTCCAATACTTCGGCCACCTGATGTGAAGAGCTGACTCATTGGAAAAGACCCTGATGCTGGGAAAGATTGTAGGCAGGAGGAGAAGGGGACAACAGAGGACGAGATGGTTAGATGGCATCATTGACTCTGTGGACATGGGTTTGTGTGGGCTCTGGGTGTTGGTCATGGACAGGGAGGCCTGGCATGTTCTGGTTCATGGGGTCACAAAGAGTTGGACATGACTGAGTGACCGAACTGAACTGAACTGATATTTATGATGTGCCACTGAGTATACTGCCATGAAAATATGGAAAAAAAATTTTAAAATAAAGGCTACAAATACTCCTCAGTTTTGTTATTCAGTAAAAATTTTATGTAAGATTTTGCTCTGTACATCAACATTTATTAAGCAACTAGTACATGCAATGATGTGAATAATCAGATACTGTCTTTGACTTTTAAGCACACATTTTGGTGGAAGAAATAGGCAATAAGCATGGAAACTGACAAACCAAACAGTATTACGGGAGTATACAAAGCAATACAATGTAAGTTAATCAGGGGAGTCGTACTTGACATGGGTGGTTAAGAAAGCACCCAGGAGATGTGGTTATATGAGAAGAAATAAATCCCATGAAAAGTTGGAGAAGGAACATACCAGGAAGAGAGTCTAGCAATTTCAAAATCTCTGAGATAGAATATGCTTGATATGCTCCAGGGCTTCCTAAGAGGCAGGTCAGTCAGTAGCTTGTTACAAGTCAGATCACCGTGGAACATTTTGGGCCATGAAAATGAGTATAGATTTATTTTAAGACTGAGGAGAGACAAGAATTAATTTATATTTTAAAAAGATCATCATGCCCATGTTGAAAACAGATTAGAAATGGCCAAGAGTGGAAGGAAGGATATAAATTAGGAAGTGGTCCACCAGGTGAGATGGTGGCTTGAATTAGTGCTGAGAGGGTTGAATTTTACTATCTTAACAGCAAAACAGGGATTACTCACTGATTCAACATGGGGAATCAGAATAGGCAGGGTGCAAAAATGACCCCCAGGTCTCTATCCATCCCTGCATCCAAGTCCGTTACACAGTTACCTTCCAGCTCCTCCTATCAGGAGGTGGAGTCTGTGTTTCCATTCCTTGTATTTGGGCTTGGACATGTGAGTCGCTTTGACCAAGTGAATGAGGTATTAATAGATGCAATACCAGAACAGTTCTAAATTGTTATTCAGTCACTCAGTCATGTCTGACTCATTGTGACTCTATGGACTGCAACACGCCAGACTTCCCTGTCCTTCACTATCTCCCAGTTTGCTCATACTCATGTCCATCGAGTCAGTGATGCCATCCAACCACCTCATCCTCTGTCCTCCTCTTATCCTTCTGCCCCAATTTTCCTAGCATCGGGGTCTTTTCCAATGAGTCAGCAGCTCTTTGCGTCAGTTGGCTGAAGTATTAGAGCTTCAGCTTCAGCATCAGTCCTTTCAACGACTATTCAGTGGCACTGGCAGCAGCAGTCCTGGGAGACGAGGTGTGCTGGCCTAACTCCTCTTGGAGGAGGTTGCCCTTACCCCTAAAGTTCTAAGGCTGGGTTTCAAAAATCTTTGTCACTTTCACTCTCTCAGAGAAAACGCTGAAACTAGCCTTCTGATACATGGAGACAAATGGGAAGTGGACCCAGTCAGTCATCCCAGCATCCCAGGAGACAGCATCCTAGACCAGCCAAACCCAAGCTGATCACCACCTGCCATCACACACATGTGAGCCAACCAGCTGAAAACAACCAAGACCAGCCTAGATCTGCACAACTGCCCAGGTGATCTGCAGATCAATCAGCTAAAAAATGCTTGTTGCTTTAAATCACTGCATTTTGAGATATAGTGTGTTGCACAGCAATAACCCACTATTACAATGGAAAAGAATTAAGTGCAACATTTATATTATATATCTTATAAAAGTGCAGTACTTACTAAAGAATGCTTTTTTTTCCCCCCTATGGGCAGCCCTAAAGTAATATTTATTATAATCAGAAATAGGTTGTGTTAGTCAAGTATATAGTATAAGGTATTAGTGGAGGGTGGGTCTATATTAAATATGATGGACCAGAAAATATATGATAAATTCATGTTCTTTAAATTTCACCTTGGGACTTCCTTGGTGGTCCACTGGGTAACCAGTTAATTCAGGGGTCGTGGGTTCTATCCCTGGTCCAGGAAGATTCCACATGCTGCAGGCCATTAGGCCCATGTGCCACAGCTAAAGAGCCTGTGTGCTACTGCTATGGAAATCCATGTGCCCTAGAGCCTGAGCTCTGCAACAAGAGGATCCACTGGAATGAAAAGCTTGTGTACTGCAACAAAAACCAAGTGTGACCAATAATAATAAAGATAATAAACTGCTTTCTAGGATGTAGTTTCAAGTTATTTTTAAAAATTCACCATAAATAATAATGCTCAGTAAGAATGTAAGAATTTACATGTTATCTAGGTTTACAGAAAAGTATTTTTTAAAAAATTATAGGTATCAATTAACAGGGTTATACACTTCTTGTTTTATCAAGTAAGGATAATTTACATACACACACACTCATCTGCTTTTTCTAATGCTCTCATGTCATGAAAAGTGATGCTTTCACTTTTCATGACATGATACTACTCAGTTTCCTAGGTTCCCCCATCACGGTCCAACCTAGTATCATGTCTAGAAAACAGACATGCTCACTGTCCTGGATCTTTTCCATCCATCAACAATTCATGGAGGATGCTACATAAAGCCACTAAGGAAAATGTCAAAGGTTAAATCTCAAGAGTCTCAGAATATTGTCTTAACAGTCCCACCATAGAGTCAAGTAACGCAAACAGAAAAGGACTGAGGGAAAGTTAGCTACTCAGTTAGCTACTCAGTAACTTTTCTGAAAGCAGAAACAGTGGATGTGATGAAAAAGGAGCCATGTCATAATCTAAAGGTGTGCAGGGTGGGAAGTGGGGGGGGCGGGCACTGAACTATGACCTGGTAGGGAATTGAACACATAAAATTTTCATCATCCTTTGAACACTTTTCTCTGTGGGACTCAATTTCCAGCTGAAGATGTTTCAATCACATGCTTTGCAATGCCTTCTCTAATGTCTTCATTTTTGTTTTAACAACTGCCATAATACCAATATGTTATCTTAAGGGTCTTTTTTTTTTTTTTTAATACCACATTTGGGTATGTGTTCAGAGAGAGTAACTGCTGCCCTGGTCCTCACCTATGTAACCTGAACCACCAAAGAAAAGGACAGGGTATATCTCTAGTCTGTAATGAAGACCTGTTGTTGTCGTTGTTCAGTTGCCCAGTCACGTCTGACTCTTTGTGACCCCATGGACAGCAGCACATCAGGCCTCCATGTCCCTCACCATCTCCTAGAGTTTAGCCAACTTCATGTTCATTGCATTGGTGATGCCATCCAGCTGTCTCATCCTCTGATGCCCTCTTCTCCTTCTGCCCTCAATCTTTCCCAGTATCAGGGACTTTTCCACTGAGTCTTGTGTTCATATCAGATGACCAAAATACTGGAGACCTAACCAAGAGCAAAAATCAATGATGGGAGGGCAGTAGTTATGAAACTAGTGTTCAGGTACAGGGAAGTTTCATATGGCTGACATCATTGACTAGTGTGCCATTCTACTGAGTAATGAATATTGATTTTTCTTTAAACATGAGAGTTTTCCCAGGAAGCATCTCATTATAACAATGAATTTGGAGAAGTACTGAACATGCAAAGCCTCTTCTCACTAAAACCTGAAACTCCTCCATGAATTACCTGTCTCCTGTGTGGATCAGAGCTGATTCTAGCCAAATTGGAAATGGCCATGCAAACTCTCATGTAGGGTTCTTCCAGTGGAATTTCATATACATGGATTGTTGCTCAGAACTGCCTTTTTTTTTTTTTTTCCTAAAGAGGTATGATACTCACATTCAGCCAGATAGTTCTACAAGACTGATTTCTGGGATAACTCATCTGTCACTGTATGGAATAAAGGGACAGAGCACGGAAAAGAACTGACCAAGGTCTGTTACACACACAACACAATAGACGGTGAGTGTTATTAACAGATAGGAAAGTAGTCTTTAATGGAGTAAGAGCTAAGCCCTGACATCAAACAGAAAAGTCTGAACTCTGGTCATTCCTCAGTCAAGGTGTTCACTGATTTTTGCCTCCGTTTCCCCATGTGTGAAATGAAAATAAGAATATATCCCTCATAGGATACTGTGAAATAAATAACATAAAATAAGGGTAACAAGTAACTGAACTCTCAAATAAAAGTAGTACGAATGAAAGAATTTAAAGTCTAATGGAATTATGATATAAAAAATAAGTAGTTTCGTTACAAGGTCAGGGTTGCTACTGCTAAGTCACTTCAGTCGTATCCGACTCTGTGCGACCCCATAGACGGCAGCCCACCAGGCTTCCCCGTCCCTGGGATTCTCCAGGCAAGAATACTGGAGTGGGTTGCCATTTCCTTCTTCAATGCATGAAAGTGAAAAGTGAAAGTGAAGTCGCTCAGTCGTGTCCGACTCTTCACGACCCGATGGACTGCAGCCTACCAGGCTCTTCCAACCATGGGATTTTCCAGGCAAGAGTTCTGGAGTGGGGTGCCATCACCTTCTCCAAAGGTCAGGGTTACAAGCCAGCTTTTCTGTGGTTTACTTGGTTTTCCTCTCATTACCACAAAATGGCAACCACAGCTCCAAACATCACATGCTCGCCTAACTTAATTCAAAGCAGGAATAAAAGGTGTTGGGGTTTCCCTTTATGCACATCTCTTTCTTTGTAAGACAGGTACCTCAGACCCACTGGTCATAACTGGGTCATGTGACCATGTCTTATGTCCAAAGGATGCTGGCGAAGTCAACATCCAGCATTTTTTAGCTTCTTTAATGGTAGCAGGATTCTGCCATCAAGGAGGAAGTTTGGGGCAAAAAGCCCAGTGAGGAGGCAACAATTTTTGCCAAAATATATGCAGCGACAAAAAATAGTTGTTGGCAAACAGGTATGGGCTTTAAGTAAAAAATAAAAAATATTAGGTTCTTTTGTTATAATTCTGTCAAACTCTACTCCATATGTGGTGAATTTTTACCACTGATGTTATGTAGCCTCCACTTACCATCAATAAAGAGTTTCTAGCCTCCTTTTGTGAGAAGGCAATGGCAACCCACTCCAGTACTCTTGCCTGGAAAATCCCATGGATGGAGGAGCCTGGTAGGCGGCAGTCCATGGGGTCACTAAGAGTCGGGCACGACTGAGTGACTTCACTTTCACTTTTCACTTTCATGCATTGGAAAAGGAAATGGCAACCCACTCCAGTATTCTTGCCTGGAGAATCCCAGGGACAGAGGAGCCTAGTGGGCTGCCGTCTATGGGGTTGCACAGAGTTGGACACGACTGAAGCGACTTGGCAGCAGCAGCAGCAGCAGCAGCCTCCTTTTGGGGAAGCACCACTCTCTCCTAATTTTGAATGGTCTTGGAGGGAATCAGTGCTTCCCGTCTGCTACTAAAACACAGTGGACTAAACCTTTTCTCATACTTCTCTGGTACATCCAGAGGAACCACATACTTTAGGTTGGAACAGTTTACATTTTGGTCAAGGACTCTGCATTTCAAGCACAGGCAATGGCAATTCAGTTCAGTTCAGTTCAGTCTCTCAGTCGTGTCCAACTCTTTGCGACCCCATGAATCGCAGCATGCCAGGCCTCCCTGTTCATCACCAACTCCCGGAGTTCACTCAGACGCACGTCCATCGAGTCCGTGATGCCATCCAGCCATCTCATCCTCTGTTGTCCCCTTCTCCTCCTGCCCCCAATCCCTCCCAGCATCAGAGTCTTTTCCAATGAGTCAACTCTTTGCATGAGGTGGCCAAAGTACTGGAGTTTCAGCTTTAGCATCATTCCTTCCAAAGAAATCCCAGGGCTGATCTCCTTCAGAATGGACTGGTTGGATCACCTTGCAGTCCAAGGGACTCTCAAGAGTCTTCTCCAACACCACAGTTCAAACGCATCAATTCTTTGGTGCTCAGCTTTCTTCACAGTCCAACTGTCACATCCATACATGACCACAGGAAAAACCATAGCCTTGACTAGACGGGCCTTAGTTGACAAAGTAATGTCTCTGCTTTTCAATATGTTTTCTAGGTTGCTCATAACTTTTCTTCCAAGGAGTAAGCAGGTGCAACAGTAGGAACCGGCCCACTGAGCTGACCCTTCTCTTCCTGCTATGTGATGCTCACCAGTTCCCTGTATTATGTCAGCCTCTGGTAGAGGTTTCCCAGATGGTTCATGGGCAGGGACACCTCTCCTCAGCTACTGTGAGTGTTGGCTGGTAACAGTTTACGGTTGTCCTGTTTTCCGAAGAACTGCACTCCACAGAGAGGAACGCCACCTCTGTCTGCTCACCCCTGGTCCAGGAGATGCCTGAAGACAGTGATTTCCTGGAACCAGATCATACTAGCTCCTAAGAGCTTAATGTGCATGCCTGCCCCCACAGCCCAGCTCTCCCAGGTGGCACAATGGTAAAGAACCCACCTGCCAATGCAAGAGGTGCAAGAGATGCAATCCTTGGGTTGGGAAGATCCCCTGGAGGAGAAAAATGCAACCAATCCAGCATTCCTTCCTGGAAAATTCCATGGACAGAGGAGGCTGGTGGGCTACAGTCCATGTTGTCACAAAGAGTTGGACACAACTGATTGAGTGTGCGCACGTGCGCACACACACACACACACACACACACACACAGAGTAACTTCACCTTGGTAGCTTGAAAGAGGTCATGGGGGCAGTATTTACACTAAGGAAATTGGCAAATGCTGTAAATCTGGTTCCCCACGGCCCCAGAGGTCCCCTTTACCTGGACACTGCTGCCTAGAAGGCTATGCTCCAACCAGAGGTAAAAGCAGCTCTTTGTACCCCTTTTCTTTTTGCCCACTTCTGCTCCCCTCTAACCTTAAAAGAACTGAATTACAGGAATGAGATCACTAGGCAATTTCACCTAACTTCTGACTTCTGCTCTCCTGAATGCACACCGTGTCTTGTCCAACCTGTTGCTTTTCCTCGACAAAAAGAACTAAGAAAGAAAAATTAAGTAATTAAAGAATGATTACTCCCAATACCCCTCTAAGGAAGCCTGCAAGCAGATCATGTGGGCAATGGCAGTAGAAAGGAAAGGTACTTTAATCAGAAAAGCTGGCAATTGGGGAGATGATGGACTCACATCCAGAGACTAATTTATTGGCTTTTGAGTGGTGAGCCGCCACACTTGACTCTGGTAGTAGAGACAGTCCACCACCACTGACTGACTGGTACAGGAACACAACAAGCTGGCCCTCTGTCTTGAGGTGGAACAATTCTCTGATGATATTTAAGCATCGAAGCCCAGTGAAATCAACCTGCTGCTAGGTTCCACCTGAACCCTCGCTTTTTGCTTAAATCCTTCTCCTGCCCTATACCATTTCCCTCACCAGCTTCCAACTTTCTCTGGAGAACATTCCCTCAGTAAGTCACTGGCACAAGAAACCCCCACTCAGTCTTTGCTTCTGGGGACCCCAGTCTAAGCTCCCCTGAGTACACCCTTAGCTCCTATTTACAAAGCCCAAGGCTAAAAATGTCTGTCAATTCTTAGCCCCACTCTCTTTCCAAGGAGTTTCTTTTTGCTTACAATAGCCAGAATAAAGTTAAGCCTCTAATTTGCTTATGACCATCAAAATATTAGGAAGTAAGATATATAGAAAAGAGCATAATAGCCACCTTTGTCTACTGCAAAATTGCTTAAGTTTTAGGATGCAATCTAGCCCAGAAAATTAAATCGGTGAAAACCAAACAAGATCTTAAGTGTTGAATCAAATCTGATGTGTTAAAGATGCTTAAAAAGTAAATCTACTCTTTTCCAGCACAGTTACATTAAAATTATTCCAACAGCCACATGAAATACCCAGACCCATTAGAAGAAATTATTATGAAATAAAACACTATTATTCTCAGTCACTTAAAACTGAAAGTTTTTGTAGCCTAATATAACTCTAGAAATATCCTGCGTATGTAATCACTGCAGTAAAATCTTTGCAAGTGCCATTGCTTCAAGTTAACATTTTTCTTTTAGTGTCTCAACCTTCAAAAGTCAATTAAGCTTTGAAAACACCATGTCTTTAAATAATTAAATGCTTCCACATCTCATCCAATGAATAAAACAACCTTAATTAATAGAGAAATCATAGCTTTGTTCACACTTGTAGCTCAAATAAATACCTCCTAGGGTTCAACTGAAAATATGGAAACGGGAAGTCTGACCTGCCCTGCTGACTGCTATTCTTCAAAGATCTATAAAGTTTATGCCAGAATGATGGCACAAGCAGCGACTCAGCTGTGTATCTGACAGCCCGTGCAGAAGCAGGATGTTTGAACTGCTCATAAATTAGGCACCCAAGGATGCCCAATACTGTCGTGTACATATCCTCCTAGGCCTTACACAACTTATTTTACAGCATAGGTAAATCCCTAGAAGTCCCCTGTAAATTAGTTCAAAGAATCTAAATCAAATCTCCCTCTAATTAAAGGAACCATGAGGTAAAAAATTCTGAAAAATGCAAAATCCTTTTTTTAAGAGGATTTTAAATAATCACTATCCAACTTATTACACAGGGCATCTGATTAAAGTAATATAAAGCCTAGTAGCAAGATGCAAAAACCAGTTGCTAAGAACCTATTCTTCCCAGGAAACCATGGATTTTGGGTGACTGTGATATATTAATGCAGGCTCATCAACTGTAACAGAGGTAGCACTCTGGTGGGGCTCTTGATACTGGGGAGACTGTGCGTGTATGAGGGACGGCTTACGTGGGGAATCTCTGTACCTTCCTACTAACTGTGAACCTACAACTGCTCTAGAAAAATAAAGTTTAACGTTTTTAAAGAACCTGTTCTTCATGGCACTTCTTATTTACATGGTATTCTGTTTGTCTGCCTTCCTCAGCAAAATATAAGCCAGGACATTGTCTCTTCACTGAAGGGTCCCAGGGTCTATAACTATGCCTGATCCAAAAAAAAAAAAAAAAAAAAAAAGTGTTCAATAAAGATTTTGTGTGTGGAGGGAAAAAACAAGTTAAACAAGGATCTATTTTTCACTAGTAAAACCCTATACTGATCTATTAACATAAACAGCAGAAACTAACCTAACAACCTAAAGCAACTGTAATAAAAATAAAAAACCAATAACAAAAAACCCAATAGCAGTGCATTTACAAAGACATTAAAAATGCTAAATTTTTTAAAAAAATCTCAATAATCAAAAATCATTCTGCAGAATAAGCAGAAGGCAGGATTTCCCAGCCTTTCTATCTCGAGAAATGAGAGGAATATAATCTAGTAGAGACAGTGGAGCACAAGTTGGACTCAATATTGGAAGTATATGTGTGGTTCCTTTCCTTACTGGCTGGAATTGATTTGAGGCATTGCTCAGAGCAATTGACATGCTCCCGGCATGGCCAGATACAGTAGCCACCAGCTCCATATGACTATTGAGCCCTTGGCAAAGTGGCCAATTTGAAACGAGATGAGAGATGTGCCATTAGAGTAAAATGTACACCAAACATCAAAGATTTGGGCAAAAAGGATTCAATAATTTTTATACTATATACATATTGACATGATGATATCTTGCATATACCTTAAAAACAGATATTAATGTATCTTAAAAGCAACAGTATTAACATCAATTTACATATTCAGATTAATTAAGATTATCTTCATGAGGGCATCAGAGGGCAGACACACTGAAACCATACTCACAGAAAACTAGTCAATCTAATCACACTAGGACCACAGCCTTGTCTAACTCAATGAAACTAAGCCATGCCCGTGGGGCAACCCAAGATGGGCAGGTCATGGTGGAGAGGTCTGACAGAATCTGGTCCACTGGAGAAAGGAATGGCAAACCACTTCAGTATTCTTGCCTTGAGAACCCCATGAACAGTAGGAAAAGGCAAAATAATAGGATACTGAATGAGGAACTCACCAGGTCAGTAGGTGCCCAATATGCTACTGGAGATCAGTGGAGAAATAACTCCAGAAAGAATGAAGGGATGGAGCCAAAGCAAAAACAATACCCAGCTGTGGATGTGACTGGTGATAGAAGCAAGGTCCGATACTGTAAAGAGCAATATTGCATAGGAACCTGGAATGTCAGGTCCATGAATCAAGGCAAATTGGAAGTGGTCAAACAAGGGATGGCAAGAGTGAACGTCGACAGTCTAGGAATCAGCAAACCAAAATGGACTGGAATGGGTGAATTTAACTCAGATGACCATTATATCTATTACTGTGGGCAGGAATCCCTCAGAAGAAATGGAGTAGCCATCACGGTCAAAAAGAGTCTGAAATTCAGTACTTGGATGCAATCTCAAAAATGACAGAATGATCTCTGTTCATCTCCAAGGCAAACCATTCAATATCACAGTAATCCAAGTCTATGCCCCAACCAGTAATGTTGAAAAAGCTGAACCTGAACGGTTCTACGAAGACATACAAGACCTTTTAGAACTAACACCCAAAAAAGATGTCGTTTTTATTATAGGGGACTGGAATGAAAAAGTAGGAAGTTAAGAAATACCTGGAGTAATAGGCAAATTTGGCCTTGGAATATGGAATGAAGCAGGGTAAAGACTAATAGAGTTTTGCCAAGAAAATGCACTGGTCATAGCAAACACCCTCTTCCAACAACACAAGAGAAGACTCTACACATGGACATCACCAGATGGTCAACACCGAAATCAGATTGATTATATTCTCTGCAGCCAAAGATGGAGAAGCTCTATACAGTCAACAAAAACAAGACCAGGAGCTGACTGTGGCTCAGATCATGAACTCCTTAATGCCAAATTCAGAGTTAAATTGAAGAAAGTAGGGAAAACCACTAGACCATTCAGGTATGACCTAAATCAAATCCCTTATAATTATACAGTGGAAGTGAGAAATAGATTTAAGGGCCTAGATCTGATAGATAGAGTGCCTGATGAACTACAGACTGAGGTTCGTGACATTGTACAGAAGACAGGGATCAAGACCATCCCCATGGAAAAGAAATGCAAGAAAGCAAAATGGCTGTCTGGGGAGGCCTTACAAATAGCTGTGAAAAGAAGAGAAGCAAAAAAAAAAGCAAAGGAGAAAAGGAAAGATATAAATATCTGAATAGAGAGTTCCAAAGAATAGCAAGAAGAGATAAAAAAAGCCCTCCTCAGCGATCAGTGCAAAGAATTAGAAGAAAAAAACAGAATGGGAAAGACTAGAGATCTATTTAAGAAAATTAGAGATACCAAGGGAACATTTCATGCAAAGATGGGCTCGATAAAGGACAGAAATGGTAAGGACATAACAGAAACAGAAGATATTAAGAAGAGGTGGCAAGACAGAGAAGAACTGTACAAAAAAGATGTTCATGACCCAGATAATCATGATGGTGTAACCACTCACCTAGAGCCAGACATCCTGGAATGTGAAGTCAAGTGGGCCTTAGAAAGCATCACTACGAACAAAGCTAGTGGAGGTGATGGAATTCCAGTGGAGCTCTTTCAAATCCTGAAAGATGATGCTATGAAAGTGTCGCACTCAGTATGCCAGCAAATTTGGAAAATTCAGCAGTGGCCACAGGACTGGAAAAGGTCAGTTTTCATCCCAATACCTGAGAAAGGCAATGCCAAAGAACGCTCAAACTACCGCACACTTGCACTCATTTCACACGCTAGTAAAGTAATGCTCAAAATTCTCCAATCCAGGCTTCAGCAATACATGAACCGTGAATTTCCATATGTTCAAGCTGGTTTTAGAAAAGGCAGAGGAACCAGACATCAAATTGCCAACATCTGTTGGATCATGGAAAGAGCAAGAGAGTTCCAGAAAAACATCTATTTCTGCTTTCTTGACTATGCCAAAGCCTTTGACTGTGTGGATCACAAAAAACTGTGAAAAATTCTGAAAGAGATGGGAATACCAGACCACCTGACCTGCCTCTTGAGAAATCTGTATGCAGGTCAGGAAGCAACAGTTAGAACTGGGCATGGAACAACAGACTGGTTCCAAGTAGGAAAAGGAGTACGTCAAGGCTGTATATTGTCACCCTGCTTATTTAACTTGTATGCAGAGTACATCATGAGAAACGCTGGGCTGGAGGAAGCACAGGCTGGAATCAAGATTGCCGGGAGAAATATCAATAACCTCAGATATGCAGATGACCCTTATGGCAGAAAGTGAAGAGGAACTGAAAAGCCTCTTGATGAAAGTGAAAGAGGAGAGTGAAAAAGTTGGCTTAAAGTTCAACATTCAGAAAACTAAGATCATGGCATCTGGTCCCATCATTTCATGGGAAATAGATGCGGAAACAGTGTCAGACTTTATTTTTGGGGGCTCCAAAATCACTGCAGATGGTGACTGCAGCCATGAAATTAAAAGACGCTTACTCCTTGGAAGAAAAGTTACAACCAACCTAGATAGTATATTGAAAAGCAGAGACATTACTTTGCCAACAAAGGTCCATCTAGTCAAGGCTGTGGTTTTTCCAGTAGTCATGTATGGATGTGAGAGTTGGACTGTGAAGAAAGCTGAGCACCGAAGAATTGATGCGTTTGAACTGTGGTGTTGGAGAAGACTCTTGAGAGTCCCTTGGATTGCAAGGAGATCCAACCAGTCCATTCTGAAGGAGATCAGCCCTGGGATTTCTTTGGAAGGAATGTTTCTGAAGCTGAGACTCCAGTACTTTGGCCACCTCATGTGAAGTGTTGACTCATTGGAAAAGACTCTGATGCTGGGAGGGATTGGGGGCAGGAGGAGAAGGGGATCACAGAGGATGAAATGGCTCAATGGCATCACTGACTCGATGGACGTGAGCCTGAGTGAACTCCGGGGTTGGTGATGGACACGGAGGACTGTTGTGCTGTGCTTCAGGGGGTCGCAAAGAGTCAGACACAACTGAGCGACTGAGTTGAACTGAACTGATCTTCACCTATGTCTTTTTACTTAAAGTGGCTCCTGGAAAATGTTAAATGACATGTGTAACTCACATGGGTGTCTCAGAATAAACTTTTTGGACACTGCAGCATTAAAAAATGTCCTGATTATAGAGTGAAGCTCCTTACTGCAAACACCTATACTTTCTGCCTGGTGAGCGCCTATCATGCTACTGGAACTTACTGAGCCTTTTGTAAGACAGGGTGGTCTTGTCAGATAGTCAGTGACCCTGGAAGCTCCTTGAACCAGTGGCTGGAAGTGAGCTGAATTAGTTCACCAATTGTCTTGACTCTCACTGGGGACAGTTCAAAGCTGCAGGTTACCATGTGTCACAGAGTTCCCCGGCAGAGCTGAGCACCAGTCATCCACAAGGCCAACTCCCTTGATAACATTCCTCATTGAACTCTTTCCCTTCCCCATTTCACCTCTACTCGCCCAGGTGTTTCCTGGATTTATTTTCCCAAGAAATTATGCTTGCATTAGAATCTTCTCTCAAGGTCTGCATCTGGCAGAACCCAAATGAAGACAACAGGGAAGACAAAATAAAACAGAACAAAACCTACCAGACACATTCCATACCTGTCAAGGAGTTTTATTTCAACCCTTAAAAACTTAGCAACCGCTTCAAGCTAAAGTACAGTAAGAACCTTTGTGACCATTACAACCAGTGATACTGCTTTATCAAAGACAGGATAAAAACAAAACATGAGAATACAAAAAGAAACCATATGTTCAATTGCACCAAATCTAAATGTAGGGTGTTTTTCCCTCTTGGATCTTTTATTAGATTGCACTCAACTTGGTGTTTTAGAAGGTTTTCATAGCTCTGTTCTCTTCTCTGATTCTATTTGGGAAATTGTGACTTTTGAAAGGAAATACTGGAGTTGAGAGATCCTGAGATAGAATGGAGGCTTTTGTCATCCTTAACATGGATCTGAATCCTTAGGCCATGTCCCTTGTAAAATGGCCTGATTTTGAGAACAGTGTAAATTAATAAAAACAAACCTTCCACATTCTCTATCTTCTAAGAGCATCTTCATGCAGTCCTTGTTTAAGCTTTTATTTGAATTCCTTTCCTCTTCTCTCCAAATACCTTGATAGTAATAAATAAGTCAGTTCCCCAGATAAAATGTACCTCCTTTTTATTACCTTATAGGGCATAACACTCTTACCACAGTCTTTTTAGGCTCTAAGCCCAATGGCGATAAGAATAATCAAACACTGAACTCAGGTACTAACTAGAGTAAATATGGATATTGGCTGTACTTGGTCTATAAATAACAGGATTATTTGAAGACAAGGAGTTTGCTTTCAAAGCTCTGATGCTCTGGGAGCTTCTTCACAGTCTTACTAGGATGCAGCCTCTTTTATACTTTCATAGGAGAGCAAAGGCAGGCAATAGCTTTCTGGGACAAGGAAGTACGTGCACGCATGCCTCTGGCTCTGGGGGCAGCCTTAGGTGGGGAAAAAGGGTGTTGCTGAGTCATTTATCCAACAGCCTGAGGTGTGATGTCCTTCCTACCCCCATGCTTTGTGGTGAACTCATCATGCTATTAATGGAAGCATAGAATCTAGCATTTTATAGCTTGCCAACACTGGGGTCAACACAGCATTGAAAGGCAGAGGCTATTTTCTCATCTCCTGAAGACCACTAGATCTATCTTCCTCCCCACACGCCAAGCCTGGGCATCTGCAATTCCTACCTCCAGTCCATGTTCACCAAGGGCAAGGTCAATTCTTCTCCTCTGCAGTCTCAGGGAGCGCTGGAAAGGGAGCCTTGGAGCAGGGGTGTGCTAAGGCCAGCTGGCACAAGATAGTGACAGCCTGTGGTCCCAGCTCCACTCCAGTGACATCACCCTCTGCCAGTTGGAATTTGGCCCCTTGGTGAGAGTATGTATATCACAAAAATCAGCTTAAGTTACAATTCAGGGTCTCCTTGTCAGGAGAATAGCTTGCTAAACATTTTCCAACACACCTCTGAATTTGGGGGAATTAAAAGAAAGATAGTTTATCAAAATCAAATATGCTCTATCCACACAGAATGAAACCATGCCCTAATAAGGACAAGACATGTCCAGCGTCAGGTTCGCAGGCTCCCTTCTCTATGAAATGTTTTGTCTTTTGCCTGGAGACCACATCTAAGGAAAAGAAAGGCAGCATTTTCCAACCAAGAAACAGGTCCCAGCACTCACAGAATTTGGGCTAGGTCTGCTTTCCAAAGGGGCCAAACCCTTTGTGACTCCAGTTACAATACAGTCCCTTGAGGAGCTACACACATGTCATCTTTGTTGAGCGCCTAACAACTCTTAAGGAGAAAGCGGGTAAGCATCCATTGTAGGAAAAAATTCAAACGGGGAAGATTTCACTTAATATTGCATCCTACAGTATAACAGGGAAATCCAGGGGGCTGGGGCTGGGGATCTAAAGAGAGTAGGAGTTACACAAGGTGCTGCAGAATCTAGCTCTGCTTCTTTGTTTTACTGTCGTTTTACTGCTAAACATCTGATAACACTGTGTTTCAAGGAAATTGCTCTGTAGCACATTTAGGTTTGTAAGAACTGATTTCTAATCACAGCTTACAGATAAATATTCAGCCATTTGCATTTCAGGAAACAACTTCTACTCCTGGGTGGACAGATTACCATGCTGATCTTTGGAGAAGCAGGCAGCTATGAGGTTGACTGTTGCCTCACACCTATAGGAAATCTAAGGTTGCTAGACTTCACAGAATTACCGGGAGAGCTTGTTAAAACACATTCCCTAGCCCTGCCCCCTGGGATTCTGAATCAGTAAGTGAGGCCCATGAATTAGCATCTCTTACAACCTCCCAGGACTTCTGTCATAGCTTAGTAGGTAAAGAATCTACCTGCAATGCTGGAGACCCGGGTTCCATCCCTGGTTCAGGAAGATCCCCTGGAGAAGGAGATGGCAACCCACTCCAGTATTCTTGCCTGGAGAATCCCATGGACAGAGGAGCCTGGCGGGCTACAGTCTCTGGAGTTGCAAGAGTCGGACACGACAGCGACTAAACCACCACCGCCACAACCTCCCAGGTGACGGTGATGCACCTGGAACATGGACCTCACTTTGAGAAAGCCTGCTGTAATCCACTGCCCTTTAAACAAGGGTAGATGATGTTCATGGCTCAAAGTCCAGAAAGGAAGCACTCCTGGTCCCATGAAAGGGTCTTCTGTTAAGTCTCTCACAGTGTTTACCCAAACACAGTTGCGAATGATTCCCTGGAGGCAAGACAACTAGTTGCCTGGTGATAGAATGCCGGGTCACAGAGACAATGGCCTTTTTTAAAATTAATTTTTATTGGAGTATAGTTGCTTTACAATGCTGAGTTAGTTTCTACTTTACAGCAAAATAAATCAGCCATATACATACATATATCGCCTCCCTTTTGGACTTCCTTTCCATTCAGCTAACAACAACAAAAAAAGATGTATTTCTATAAAAATTATTTTTTCATTACAGCCATTTTTCCCCCATACATAAAACTTTTTATTTTGTATTGGGGTATAGCCGATTAACAATGTTGTGATAGTTTCAGGTGAACAGTGAAGGGACTCAGCCATACATATACATCTCCATGGGGGTCACAGAGTCAGACATGACCGAGCGACTGAACAACAGCAAAATTCTCTCCCAAAGTCCCCTTCCATCCTGGCTGCCACATAACCTTGAACAGAGTTCCATGTGCTTTGCAATAGGTCCTTGCTGGTTATCCATTTTAAATATAGCAGTGTGTACATGACCTTCCCAAAGTCCCTAGCTATCCCTTCTCCCTGGCAAACAAGTTCATTTGCTGAGTCTCTCTCTGTTTTGTAAATTTATTTATATTGTTTCTTTTTTAGATTCCACATATAAGGGATGTCATATTATATTTCTCCTTCTCTGTTGACTTTTTTCACTCAGTATGACACTAAGTCCATCCACATTGCTGCAAATGGCATTATTTCATTCTTTTCAATGGCTGAGTAATACTCCTTTAGGACACTAGGAGACTCCCTTAAGTTCTATATCCAAGCTTACATTCAGATCATAATATATAATAACTATTTCATTCTCTGTTCAGCATCTGCCTATGAACCATCTTGTTGCTGTTCAGTAGCTAAGTTGTGTCCAACTCTTTGCGACACTGTGGACTGCAGCACTCCAGGCTTCTCTGTCCTACAGTATCTCCTAGAGTTTGCTCAAATTCATGTCCACTGAGTCGGTGATGCTATGGAATGATCTCAACTTCCGCCACCCCTTTTGGCCTTCTTTTGCCTTCAATCTTTCCCAGCATCAGTGTCTTTTCCAATGAGTCAGTTCTTCACATCAGGTGACGAAAATATTGAGCTTCAGCTTCAGTCCTTCCAGTGAATATTCAGGGTTGATTTCTTTTAGGAATGATGAATCATTTACTCAAGTAAAAACTTTTAGGTAAGTATACAGATGTATATAATGATAAGTTGCTACCTTACTGGAAAGTGTCCCTTTGTCCTCATTTTGCCCCCAGGACTTATACTGAATGGTATTTAAATATCTGTAATTAAGCCAGTGTAGTTGCCCTTTCCATGTGGTTTTAGGGACTATCTGTGGCAGCCAGAGTGTTCCATGCATATGAGGCATATTTGCCAGAAATAATGATTTTTTTTTTTTTTGTATTTCAAAAAGTAGAATGCTTTTTCCAGAAAAAAAAAGAAAAGAAATTGAGAAAAAGTGGAAGCTTTTTTGGAAAAGCTCATTCTAGACTTTTAGGGCAATGACAACATAATGAAAACACCTTAAAACATTACATTTATTTATCCACGCTATACACCAGAAGTTCCAGTATTGAGGGTTGAACGATTAGTTTGATCGACAAACAATTCTGGGAACAACCAAAAGAATGGCCCTTGTTTTCGATCCTGAGCAAAACTATCCCACACAGATCTGCTGTTCTTCAAATTAAGACTTATAAAAGGCATGCAAAGTGTCAACACTGCTTCTAAAATCCATCAAACTATTCTGATGGAATGGCCAGAAAGTGTTCCAGAATTCAAGTTTCTGATGGTTTAGAGAAAATGCATATTTATCTGAGTTCAGCTTCTTTCTGAAGTTCATCATCTGTATCAACTGATCTGGCTCTGATACTCTTCCCACAAAATTACAGGGCCTGTTCTAAAGAGACAGCTCATTCATTTAGCACTGCAGATTATGCTCAGTAGTTGTCCTTACTGCTGTAAGCATATGAAGCATATGAAGTATCACTGAAGTGTTAGACAAAGACTTTCCCCCCAATTTTGGGTAATAACACAGGCTGTTCTAAACTAACAGAAATGATAAAGAGGGAAGTTAGCTTTACTCTTCCTGATGCCACTGCTTATCACAGGAAAAACAGCATCATCTGCCAGGCATGATGCCATATTAATCCAAACACACACAAGGTCTTCTCCACTTCAGGGCAGCTCTTTCCCTTGTTCCAGGTATCTCCCCAGGGCAGGGTGGTGATTACTAAGAACCCTTCCTGAACCTCAATTCCTGCCTGATTACTCGACAAATATAGACTAAACAGTACAGTGAAGTTGATCCCCAAAGACTGACATTTTACCAAAATTTTACAGAATAAATGGAGTTGTGAAACTACAGAGAAATGGGATGAATGGTATTATCCCAACTTTTAAATTCTGAAACATTTCAAAACCATAGAAAGGTTACCAGAGTAGAAGATTCATGTCCATAAAACCTTCACATGCCTTTGAAGCTTAACGTTTTGCCACATTTGCTTCTTTTGACTCTTTCTGTCTTCTTTTCTTTTCTTTTTTACCCGGCCACATAGCACTGCATGTGGATGTTAGTTCCCTGCCCAGGGATCGAACTTATACCCTTGGCAGTGGAAGCACAGAATCCCAACCACTTATCCATGAAGGAATTCCCATCTCTGCCTCTTTCTGTGTGTAGTCTCTGTGTACACATAATTATACACACACATACTTACATGCACATACGCATTTAAACATATGCACTTCTGTGCACGTATACGTATAAACATATGCATATACATTTTGGGAAACATTTGAAAGTTACTTGTAGGTATGGCACTTCACTCACAAGCATTCAGCAGATTTTTCATAAAGCCAAAATCAGTCTCCCACATGACCATAATATACTGACTGCATTTAAGAAACAACATTAACACAATATTATCTAATATATAGTCTATTGTCAACGTCTCCAAATTCTCCCAATAATATCCTTTACAGCTTCATTTTCCCGGGATCCAATCCAGTACCACAGACTACAGTTAGTCATCAGGAGTTCAGATTTCTTTAATCCAGGGCAACATATTGTCTTTCTTGACATTGATATTTTAAGAGTAAAATAGACATTTTCCCAAAGAAGATAAACAGATGGTTAGGAAGCATTACAAAAAGAAGCTCAACATTGCTGATAATTAGAAAAATACAAATTAAATCTACTAAGAGGTATCATCTTATACCAATCAGAATGGCCATCATCAAAAGTTTACAAACAATAAGTGCTGGAGAAGGTGTGGAGAAAAGGAAACTTTCCTACACTGTTGCTAGGAATGTAGATTCATGCAGACTCTATGGAAAATCGTATGGAGCTTCCTTAAAAAACTGAAAACAGAACTACCATATAATCTAGCAATCACACTGTTGGGCATATACCTAGAAAAGGTCATAATTTTAAAAGATACATGCACCCCAGTGTTCACTGAAGCACTAGTGACAATAGCCAAGAGATGGAAGCAACCTAATGTCCATCAACAGAGGAATGGATAAAAAATGCTGTGGTACATATACACAATGGAATATTGCCCAGCCATAAAACATAATGAAACAATGCCCTTTGCAGTAACACAGATAGACTTAGGGATTATCATACTAAGTGAAGGAAGTCAGAGAAAGACAAATATCATATGATATCACTTATCATCTTTATTTATTTTCTTGGGCTCCAAAATCACTGCAGATGGTGACTGCAGCTATGAAATTAAAAGACTCTTGCTCCTTGGAAGAAAAAGCTATGACAAACATAGACAGCATATTAAAAAGCAGAGACATTACTTTGCCAACAAAAGTCCATCTAGTCAAAGCTATGGTTTTTCTGGTAGTCAGGTATGGATGTGAGAGTTGGACCATAAAGAAAGCTGAGTGCTGAAGAACTGATGCTTTTGAACTGTGGTGTTGGAGAAGACTCTTGAGAGTCCCTTAGACTGCAAAGAGATCAAACCAGCCAATCATAAAGGAAATCAGTCCTTGAATATTCATTGGAAGGACTGATGCTGAAGCTGAAGCTGCAATACTTTGGCCACCTGATGCAAAGAAATGACTCACTGGAAAAGACCCTGATGGTGGGCAAGATCGAAGGCAGGAGGAGAAGAAGACAAAGGAGGATAAGGTGGTTGGATGGCATCATCAACTCAATGGACATGAGTTTAAGTAAGCTCCAGGAGCTGGTGATGTACAGGGAAGCCTGGTGTGCTGCAGTCCATGGGGTCTCAAAGAGTTGGACATGACTGAGAGACTGAGCTGATCACTTATATGTGGAGTCTAAGAAGATGATACAATGAACTTATATATGGGGAAAGAATCTGAAAAAGAATAGATATAAATATATGTATAACTGAATCCCTTTGCTGTATATCTAAATGCAAAATTGTAAATCAACTATAACCCAATATAAAATAAAAATTAAATTTAAAATTGTGCTGTACAGTCAAGATTTTTCAAGGACAGTCTTCAGTTTAGTTTTTCCAATTTTTTTCCTCATGATTGGTGGTGGTGGTGCTCAGTCACTTCTGACTCTTTGAGACCCCATGGACTGTAGCCCATCAGGCTCCTCTGTCCAGGGCATTCTCCAGGCAAGAATACTGGAGTGGGTCGCCATTTCCAACTCCAGGGGATCTTCCTGACCCAGGGATTCAACCTGCATCTCTTGTATTGGCAGGTGGATTCTTTACCACTGCACCACCTGGGAAATACTGCCTAGATATCCTTCCCTAATGCATCTTCAGGGACACTGTGGTTTCCGTCTGTCTCATTATTGGCAATAATAAATTTGATCAGTTGGAAAAGGCAGCTTCTGCCAAATCTCTCTATTTTTATGGTATCTTCTCCCCTTTGTGACACTTTGAAGACTATGTGAATAGTCCCTTGCTCAACAACTTTTAACCTGGTGGCTAGCATCCACTGCTGACTCTTGCCTAAATCAATTATCATTATGGTGTTTGCAAAATAAGCATTACATATACTGGAGATAGAGTCCAACACAAAAACCCATTAATTCATATAGAGAAAATAGTCTTCATTGGGATTGATCCTGTTACAATTTAATAGTTTCCTCTTTAGTTTCTGAGAAAATACAATACTGCTGGATAATTCTTTGAGTACAACCATCAGTTTTTTCTAGGATAATTCAGATATATGAAAGGATGAAAATGCACAGACATGAATTCAAATAAGCCCTTTCAAAATGACAAATGTCTTGAATGGTCTCTGTGGCTGTGACATTTACATACATCAAATATCCACATGCTTCCCCACATTCACCAGTTGCCCTTGCAGTGGGGAGGGACCAAGTAATTAGTTCTGACCAATGACCCATTAATGGAAGTGATAAGTCACTTCTGGACTGACGTTCCTACAAAGCCATGTCTCTCTCTCTCTTTGCTTCAGCAGTGACCATGGAGACTGACTGCTGGAATGAGGAGTCAGAACACAGAAGCAGCCCAGGCTGCTAAATCACTGCATTGGAAACAGTTGCCCCGAAGAGTTCCTTGACCTACAGTGGGTTTGGCATGAGTGGGAAAGAAACCCCTATGTGCTGAGCTGCTGTAATTTGGGTTTGTTTATTACCACAGCATAATCAAGCATAGTCTATTGTCTCGAAAAGCCAATTTTTATCAATAATTAGAATTTAACAAGAACCACCTTTGGTTTAGAATGGTGATATATTAATTTATCCACGGTGGAAATGCAACTGATGCAAAAACACTAGTCATCTACAGAACAACACTCTCTGCCCTTTCCCTGCCTCCATTTCCCTGACAGCCAAACTTCAACATAAAGACTGACGATGCAAGCTCGCGGTATCCTGGAACTGTTTTAGGAGAACGGCTTTGCAAGCTGGTGGATGTAACACTGGTACCTTGACATTGCCCACGGAGGGAGTATTTACACCAAAGAAACGCAAATGCTACACACTGGTGCCACTTCCCTCATCCTCCCGCAGAGAGCTGCTTGTTGAACATTTACACAGCACATTGCTGGCTATTTTCCTTTCCAGGTTCTGCTACAAATAGGAGATGGGCATATGACCCAATATTCACCAATAAGTGTTGCAGGGAAACTGGATACAGAACATCAGGAAAGAAGTCTCTCCCTATTAAAAATAAAACTGTATATATATACATATATATGTATGTATATATATCAAAAAAGCACACATATGATCACTAAAAGATAGATATGTACTAGAATGCTTATTGTAACATCTTCACTGTAACCCCAAACTAGTTACTATTCAAATGCTCATCAACAGTAAAATGGACAATGAAATACTGTAAAGCAATGATAATAATTTGCAACTACACACAAAAAAATGGCTGAGATTGTCTCAAATATAATGAGTAAAAGAAGCCAACACAGGACACATTAGATGAGATTCCATTTATATGAAAGTTCAAAACAGGCAAAATTAATCTATGGTGTTGGACATTAAAAATTATACAACTAGTTACATTTGGAGAAGCTAGTTATGGAAAATAAACCTATGAGAGACTTCTTGAGTCTAATTATATTCTATTTCTTGATCTGGGTGATGATCTCAAATGCATCAGTTTGTGAGAATATATCAAGTGAATGCATACTTAAAATTTGTACACTTTTCTGTATGTATGTGCTTAGTCGCTCAGTTGTGTTTGAATCTTTGTGATCCCATAGACTGTAGCCCATTGGGTTCCTCTGTCCATGGGGATTCTCCAGGCAAGAATACTGGAGTAGGTTACCATGCCTTCCTCCAGGGAATCTTCCCAACCTAGGGATTGAACCCAGGTCTCCCACGTTGCAGGCGGATTCTTTACCATCTGAGTCACCAGGGAAGCCCAAGAATACTGGGGTGGGTAGCTTATCCCTTCTCCAGGGAATCTGCCTGTCCCAGGAATCAAACTGGGGTCTCCTGCATTGCAGGCGGATTCTTTACCAGCTGAGGAAACCCTTCTGTATGTATAGTATACTTCTATAAAATGCTTTTTTAAAGAAAGAAAGATGAAAAGATAATAAAGAAAGGTGAAAAAAAAAGAGAAGAGGTTGACTTTGCTTCTCCTTCCCACAGTGACATGTCTGTGTAAGACATGGATACCTAGACCCATGGCAGCCCTCTCAAACAACACACTGAGGGGGCCAGAGCTGGATTCCTGAGGACAAGGCTGAACCATGGCACCAGTCTTGGACGTCCCTCTGGATCTTTGGCTTTGGAGATAATAAATATCGTTTTGGGGACTTCCTTGTGGTTAAGAATCCACCTGCCAATGCAGAGGACACAGGTTTGATCTCTGGTCCGGGAGGATCCCATATGCCACGGAGCAACTAAGCCTGTGCACCACACGATTACTGAGCCTCTGCTCTAGAGCCTGGGAGCCACAACTACAGAGCTCATGTGCGGTGGCTACTGAAGCCTGAGAGCTAAGAACCCACGCTCTTTAATAAGAGAAGCCTCCACAATGCAAAGCCCGCACACGGCAACAAAGAGTAGACCCTGCTGTCCACAACCAGAAAGTCCACACACAGCAACAGAGACCCAGCACAGTCAAAAATAATGCACTTTAAAAATTATATTTTTCTTTGGCCTAGAGTAGTCCTGTCATCAAAATTATTTATTCTCAGGACTTCCCTGGTAGTCCACTGGCTGAGACTCCATGCTCCCAGTGTAGGGGGCCTGGGTTTGATCCCTGGTCAGGGAACTATATCCCATATGCCACAACTAGGAGTTCACATCCTGCAGCAAAGAAAGATCAAAGATGCCACATGCCACAGCTAAGACCTGGCCTAGCCAAATACAAATTTCTTTCTTTTTTAAAATTATTATGATTTTGCATGGAGACAGCCTTTGGTATTAAATGAAGGAAAAATTTGCATGTCAGCATTGTAAAGCAGAATGATTAACCTATGCAGTTGTTTTCAATACTGCATCAGATAATTGACATGGTTATTTTAGTCTGTTGGAACTTCTATAACAGAATACCACATACTGGGTGGCTTACCAACAACAGAGATTTGTTCTGGAGGTTGGGAAGCCCAAGATCAAGGTGCCATTCTGGGTGACGTTGTTGTGAGAAACCTCTTCCAGTTCAGAAGCCAGCGTTTCACAGTGGAGAAGAGGTCAGGGATCTCTCTTGAGGCTCTCTTATAAAACCATTAATTCTGTTCAGGAGGGTTCCACCTTCAAGATTAAAGGCCCCACTACTTCCCAAAGGCCCCACCTCCTAATAGCATCATCTTAGGGGCTTAGGATTTCAACATGTGAAGTTTGGGGGGATACAGACATTCAGAGCATAGCAAAGGTTATCCTGGTCATTCTATTTATCAAATTAGGTCCCCCAAGGACTCACTTTCCTGCTCAAATGTCACCTCTTCAATAACAAAAGAATATCTATGTACCTTTATTATGTATATATGAATATGATTTCTAATCAGTCTGTAATAACATTTCCTCACTCCTGTCACCTATTTCCTTCCTATTACCCTCCTTCATTGTCATGAGCACACCTATATTTCTGGAATTATCTTATTTGTCTCTGTTTCTCTTCTAGGACATGAGCTCTACATTAAAACGAAGGGTAGAGGATCAGAGAGGCCTTTCCCACCTTGTTCAGTGTGGCCTCTCTAGTGCCTAAAATTGAACCTGGCAGAGTGTGGACAATCAATACATGTTTGGGTTTTTTACTACACATTTAGTTATCTTTGGCTGTGCTGGGTCTTCATTACTGCACATGGGGTCTTTCTAGTTTCGGCGAGTGGGGTCTACTCTCCATTGTGGTGCATAGGTTTCTTCTCATTGCAGTACCTTCTCTTGTTGAGAAACATGGGCTCTAGGTCACGCTGGCTCAATAACCAGGGCATGTCGGCTTAAAGCTCAGGCTCAGTGGCTGTGGCACACAGGCTCAATTGTTCTGCACCATGCTGGGATCCTCCTGGACCAGGGATTCATCCTGGGGCCCCTGCATTGCAAGGCAAACTCCCAACCATTGGACCACAAGGGAAGCCCAATAGATTTTTTTTTTTTTAATTTGGGAATATTATTTTATTGAATTCTCCCAGTACATCTTAGTCTTGTCTAAGCTGGATCTAGTTACTTATTTTTTTTTTCCTTTTTTTTTTTTTAAATTTTAAAATCTTTAATTCTTACATGTGTTCCCAAACATGAACCCCCCTCCCACCTCCCTCCCCATAACATCTCTGTGGGTCATCCCCATGCACCAGCCCCAAGCGTGCTGTATCCCAATAGATTTTTAAAAAATAAATGAATAAAGAAGGAACACACATCACCAGGTAATTCATTTAGTTCCCCTATATACAAACGAGTTCCATTCCAAGAGTACATTCATTAGGTACAATCTGTTCATAAGCACAACAAAGTTCCCCTGGGTACCCAACTAACACAATCGGCTATATAGGACTATACTGTGATAGGTTTACAATATTTTCCATATAAATACTATATAAAAAAATAAAGAAAACGTTTTTAATCTTACAGTACCAGCTGCGTCACCCTGCCTTTCCACTTGCCTCTGGACATCCTAGGATTGAAATAAAGAGCCTATGCTACTGTACTCTACGCAGCACTGTACAGTAAAGTACACAAAGCACAGCCACCTGTAGAGGTTGTACACACGTAACAATGTATGCAGACATGTGAACTAACTTATGCAATTGGACATGCGAACATAAAGTTCACAACTCGAAGGTTCATAAAGGAGACTTTTCATGCAGGAAACTTACTGGTTTTAAGCTTTCCACTGAGTACCTATTGACTCATCTGGGGCTTCCCTGTTCTCCTGCATGTGCAACAGTCACGCCATGGTTTCCCTTTCCTGCCAGTTGTGGGTACCCAGCGGGTCAGTTGGCACTGGAAGGTCTTCCTGTCCTACGTGCACAGGGATTCACGTCTGTCACCTCGTATTCTAAACATAGTCTGTGCGTTTTCAGTCTTGCTACCTCACTGTCCTCTTTTTATAAGAAGATTTTAAAAATATGATAAATGACACCTCCCCAAACTGCTAACACTTTTCCAGAAATCCCTCTGTAATTTATCAACGTTTTCAAAAATAACCCAACAACAAGCTTCCCTTACAACACAGCAAGAAAA